>NC_092518.1:43605231-44252004 GCF_047511675.1 Marmota flaviventris | reverse complement strand
TGAAATTAAAACCTTCCACGATAAACAAAAGTTAAAAGAATTTGCAGCTAGAAAACCATCTCTTCAAAACATCCTCGGCAAAACATTACAGGAAGAGGAAATGGAAAATAACAATGAAAACCAACAGTGGGAGGTAGGACAGTAAAGGGGGGGGGGAATAATCAAAGAGGAAAACAAACCATGTTTAGTAACATAAATAAACAAATATGGCTGGAAGAACAACCCATATCTCAATAATAACCCTAAATGTTAATGGCTTAAACTCACCAATTAAGAGACACAGGCTAGTAGAATGGATCACAAAACAAGACCCAACAATATGCTGCCTACAGGAGACGCATTTGATAGGAAAAGACATACATAGGCTGAAGGTGAAAGGTTGGGAAAAATCATATCACTCATATGGACTTCGGAAACAAGCAGGAGTGTCCATACTCATATCAAATAAAATAGATTTCAAGCCAAAGTTAATCAAAAGGGATAAAGAGGGACACTACATACTGCTCAAGGGAACCATACACCAACAAGACATAACAATCATAAATATATATGCCCCAAACAATAGTGCAGCTATGTTCATCAAACAAACTCTTCTCAAGTTCAAGAGTCTAATAGACCACTATACAATAATCATGGGAGACTTCAACACACCTCTCTCGCCACTGGACAGATCTTCCAAACAAAAGTTGAATAAGGAAACTATAGAACTCAATAACACAATTAATAACCTAGACTTAATTGACATATATAGAATATACCACCCAACATCAAGCAGTTACACTTTTTTCTCAGCAGCACATGGATCCTTCTCAAAAATAGATCATATATTATGTCACAGGGCAACTCTTAGACAATATAAAGGAGTAGAGATAATACAATACCATGCATCTTATCTGATCATAATGGAATGAAACTGAAAATCAACGATAAAAGAAGGAAGGAAAAAGCATACATCACTTGGAGAATGAACAATAGGTTACTGAATGATCAATGGGTTATAGAAGACATCAAGGAGGAAATTAAAAAATTCTTAAAGATAAATGAAAACACAGACACAACATATCGGAATCTATGGGACACACTGTAAGCAGTTCTAAGAGGAAAATTCATTGCTTGGAGTTCATTCCTTAAAAAAAGAAAAAAACAACAAATAAATGATCTCATATTTAATCTAAAAATCCTAGAAAAAGAAGAGCAAAACAACAGCAAAAGAAGTAGAAGGCAAGAAATAATTAAAATCAGAGCTGAAATTAATGAAATCAAAACAAAAGAAACAATTGAAAAAATTGACAAAACTAAAAGTTGGTTCTTTGAAAAAATAAACAAAATCAACAGACCCTTAGCCATGCTAGCGAAGAGAAGAGAGAGAACTCAAATTACTAGCATACGGGATGAAAAAGGCAATATCACAACAGACATTTCAGAAATACAGAAGATAATCAAAAATTATTTTGAATCCTTATACTCCAATAAATTAGAAGATAGTGAAGGCATAGATAAATTTCTTAAGTCATATGATCTGTCCAGATTGAGTCAGGAGGATATAGACAACCTAAACAGACCAATATCAATTGAGGAAATAGAAGAAACCATCAAAAGACTACCAACTAAGAAAAGCCCAGGACCGGATGGGTATACAGCAGAGTTTTACACAACCTTTAAAGAGGAACTAATACCAATATTTTCAAGCTACTTCAGGAAATAGAAAAAGAGGGAGAACTTCCAAATTCATTCTACGAGGCCAACATCACCCTGATACCTAAACCAGACAAAGACACTTCAAAGAAAGAAAACTACAGACCAATATCTCTAATGAACCTAGATGCAAAAATCCTCAATAAAATTCTGGAGAATCGGATACAAAAACATATCAAAAAAATTGTGCACCATGATCAAGTAGGATTCATCCCTGGGATGCAAGGCTGGTTCAATATACGGAAATCAATAAATGTTATTCACCACATCAATAGACTTAAAAATAAGAACCATATGATCATCTCGATAGATGCGGAAAAAGCATTCGACAAAGTACAGCATCCCTTTATGTTCAAAACTCTAGAAAAACTAGGGATAACAGGAACATACCTCAATATTGTAAAAGCAATCTATGCTAAGCCTCAGGCTAGCATCATTCTGAATGGAGAAAAATTGAAGGCATTCCCTCTAAAATCTGGAACAAGACAGGGATGCCCTCTCTCACCACTTCTGTTCAACATAGTTCTTGAAACACTGGCCAGAGCAATTAGACAGACGAAAGAAATTAAAGGCATCAAAATAGGAAAAGAAGAACTTAAATTATCACTATTTGCAGGTGACATGATTCTACACCTAGCAGACCCAAAAGGGTCTACAAAGAAACTGCTAGAGTTAATAAATGAATTCAGCAAAGTGGCAGGATATAAAATCAACACGCATAAATCAAAGGCATTCCTGTATATCAGCGACAAATCCTCTGAAATGGAAATGAGGACAACCACTCCATTCATAATATCTTCAAAAAAAATAAAATACTTGGGAATCAACCTAACAAAAGAGGTGAAAGACTTATATAATGAAAACTACAGAACCCTAAAGAGAGAAATAGAAGAAGATCTTAGAAGATGGAAAAATATACCCTGTTCATGGATAGGCAGAACTAACATCATCAAAATGGCGATATTACCAAAAGTTCTCTATAGGTTTAATGCAATGCCAATCAAAATCCCAACGGCATTTCTTGTAGAAATAGAGAAAGCAATCATGAAATTCATATGGAAAAATAAAAGACCCAGAATAGCAAAAACAATGCTAAGCAGGAAGTGTGAATCAGGCGGTATAGCGATACAGACTTCAAACTATACTACAGAGCAATAGTAACAAAAACAGCATGGTACTGGTACCAAAACAGGCGGGTGGACCAATGGTACAGAATAGAGGACACAGAAACCAATCCACAAAACTACAACTATCTTATATTTGATAAAGGGGCTAAAAGCATGCAATGGAGGAAGGATAGCATCTTCAACAAATGGTGCTGGGAAAACTGGAAATCCATATGCAACAAAATGAAACTGAATCCCTTTCTCTCGCCATGCACAAAAGTTAACTCAAAATGGATCAAGGAGCTTGATATCAAATCAGAGACACGGCGTCTGATAGAAGAAAAAGTTGGCTACGATCTACATACTGTGGGGTCGGGCTCCAAATTCCTCAATAGGACACCCATAGCACAAAAGTTAATAACTAGAATCAACGAATGGGACTTACTCAAACTAAAAAGTTTTTTCTCAGCAAAAGAAACAATAAGAGAGGTAAATAGGGAGCCTACATCCTGGGAACAAATCTTTACTCCTCACACTTCAGATAGAGCCCTAATATCCAGAGTATACAAAGAACTCAAAAAATTAAACAATAACAAAACAAATAACCCAATCAACAAATGGGCCAAGGACCTGAACAGACACTTCTCAGAGGAGGACATACAGTCAATCAACAAGTACATGAAAAAATGCTCACCATCTCTAGCAGTCAGAGAAATGCAAATCAAAACCACCCTAAGATACCATCTCACTCCAGTAAGATTGGCAGCCATTATGAAGTCAAACAACAACAAGTGCTGGCGAGGATGTGGGGAAAAGGGTACACTTGTACATTGCTGGTGGGACTGCAAATTGGTGCAGCCAATTTGGAAAGCAGTAGGGAGATTTCTTGGAAAGCTGGGAATGGAGCCACCATTTGACCCAGCTATTCCCCTTCTCGGTCTATTCCCTAAAGACCTAAAAAGAGCATGCTACAGGGACACTGCTACATCGATGTTCATAGCAGCACAATTCACAATAGCAAGACTGTGGAACCAACCTAGATGCCCTCCAATAGACGAATGGATAAAAAAAATGTGGCATTTATACCCAATGGAGTATTACTCTGCATTAAAAAATGACAAAATCATAGAATTTGCAGGGAAATGGATGGCATTAGAGCAGATTATGCTAAGTGAAGCTAGCCAATCCCTAAAAAACAAATGCCAAATGTCTTCCTTGATATAAGGAGAGTAACTAAGAATAGAGTAGGGACGAAGAGCATGAGAAGAAGATTAACATTAAACAGGGATGAGAGGTGGGAGGGAAAGGGAGAGAGAAGGGGAAATTGCATGGAAATGGAAGGAGACCCTCAGGGTTATACAAAAGTACATACAAGAGGAAGTGAGGGGAAAGGGAAAAATAATACAAGGGGGAGAAATGAATGACAGTAGAGGGGGTAGAGAGAGAAGAGGGGAGGGGAGGGGAGGGGAGGGGAGGGGGATAGTAGAGGATAGGAAAGGCAGCAGAACACAACAGACACTAGTATGGCAATATGTAAATCAATGGATGTATAACTGATGTGATTCTGCAATCTGTATATGGGGTAAAAATGGGAGTTCATAACCCACTTGAATCAAAGTGTGAAATATGATATATCAAGAACTATGTAATGTTTTGAACAACCAACAATAAAAAATTTAAAAAAATAAATTTTTAATTTGGTTCATCTTTCTTTCATTTCGAGTATTTCTGCTTTTTTTTCAGAACTCTGCCTCTTTATTGATCTTTCATTTCCTGTATTTCTCTCTGTATTCTTTTCTTTTTTAAAAAAAAATTTTTTCTTTTTAAAATTTTTTCTAGTTAGTTATACATAACAGCAGAATATACTTCATTTAATTGTACACAAATGGAGCACAACTAATCATTTCTCTGGTTGTACATGATACAGAGTCTCACTATTTATGCAAACATACACGTATGTAGGGTAATGCTTTCTGTTTCATTCCACCATCTTACCTACCCCCATGTCCCCTTCCCTGCCCCCTCCCCTTTGCCCAATTCAAAGTTCCTCCATTCTTCCCATGCCCACTGCACACATTATGGATCAATATCCACTTATCAGAGAGAAACATTCAGCCTTTTTTTTGGGGGGGGGGATTGGCTTACTTCATTTAGCATGATATTCTCCAACTCCATCCGTTTACCTATAAATGCCATAATTTTATTCTCTTTTAATGCTAAGTAATATTCCATTATATTTATAATATTTCTTTATACATTCATCTGATTTCATTACTTATACCATCCTTTACTTTGCAGATCAGTTTTAACTACATACACTCTAAACTTCTTCTCTGTCATTTCTTCCTCTGTGGTGTCAATGAATTCTATTATTGGAGTATCTTGGTTTGTTTGGGGCAATTTGTTCCCTTGCTTTTTCATGTTGTTTGTGTGTTTACCAATCTAACAATGTAATTCTGAAGCAGTAGAGTTTCTACCCTGTGAACTTACAGTGTTCCTGAAGTTTTCCAGTAACTCACTGTTTAGGGAAAGACAAATAATAACAACAACAAATGCAAACAGTATACAGCATTAAACCAAATAGTTCCTACCTACTATTATGTCTACAGTGTTAATAATCACAATAAACATAAATGATAAGATCAGTCATTGCCTACAAAAAAAAAACAGCAAGTTTGCAAAAGGTTTATAATTTCAAATGGTAGACAGGGAGAGAACAGAAGTGATATAAGATGTAATGATTATGAAGGTAGAATAAGAAAAGAGGTAAAAATTAAAGGAATAGTGAAAGAGAACAATAAAGATTGATGGTTAGCAGAAGAAAAGAGAAAACAAGGGAAACAGGTAAGAAAACAATGTATAAAATATAATTTTTTTAAAATTAAAAATAAAAATACAAGAATATAAAAAAAACTAAAATACACTAATCAGACCTCCTAGTTAAAAAAAAAAAAAAAAACCCAAAAAACTAATCAATGAAAAGTATCTGGCTTCAAAGATGCTAGAACTGAGAAAAAACTCAAATATGAATATGTACAAATGTTCTTGTACCATTAAGGTCACAATTAACTGAGAAAAAGAAATTTGAAAAAAGAGCTTTATGAAAAGTTAAATAATTATTTCCATTGGAGTTCAAAAGATTCTCAGTTTATCTTCTCAGTAATTTTAGGGTCTTCTAGAGTGTGATGCTCCACTCTCTGGATTGCTGGAGTAAGAGAGGTGGAGTTCCTGGAGGCAGGGTTTGGGCTTAGGTGGTCTCCAGGCCCTTGGCTGAATGGCAATTTGTCTGGAGATTTTAAATCAGCACACCTCAAGCGCCCAGTACTTGCTGGCCCACACTGGATGACAGTACCTAGGGGTCACCCCTGGGTTCCACTCATTTGGTGGGGGATCCAACTTTTAGTCCTCTATATCACCTTCAGACCCCATGTTTCCTGGTCTCAGGTTCAGTCTCCAAACAATCTCTCCCATACCCACCCTTCTGCATTCCTGGGCAGATGCATCTCTCCCAGCAGGGTCCTATAAGCAGTCAGATTGGAGAGGGAGGTGTAGAACTGGGTGGATTTCCATGACTCTACATGTTTGATTTTCTCCTGGTCACTTGAGCACACTCTATGCCATGCAGTATGTGATTACTGGGCCTGTATTTCAGGCCTAACTCAGGTTTGCCAGGAATTGGGCCCCTCAACTGCCAAACCCTGCAGAGTTGCTGCAAAATGGTTCTTTCCTTTGTCTTCCACAGGCCACCTGGAGAGATGGTGGCTCCTTTACCCACACACAGATATTATACAAATCTTTCAGGTTTGCTGGACAATGTCCTTGATCTCTAACACACCTAGATCCTCTAAAAAATTTGAGTTCCTTTAATTCCCTTATCCCTCCACTGTGCTCATGGAGGGACCATTCTGGCTGGTGCTCCTGGACTGGCCCTGGCAATGGCTGTGCCACTGGGGATTTCTTCCTTATTTTATTATATCCTATTTCTTGAGTTCAGTTTTAAATTCCAGTAAAGTTCCTCCACTTTTTTGTTCATTGAAATTGCTGAGAAGCTGCCTGTCTGCTTTCTTGGTTTCACTCCACAGAACAGCCAGGAAAGCAACCTCCTCTATTCCTCCATCTTGAAAACCTCCTAATGTTGCCTTTTGATGTAAAATAATGTCTGTTTCTTTTCTGAGTAAAAAAGCAATGGATGCTCTGTACAGAAAATTATAAAGTATGGAAGAATAAAATAAAAATCATCCACAAATTGAACACTCCAAAGTAAACAATTGGTTATTTGTCTACCATTTCTTTTATGATCTCCTTATTTCTTTAATGACATACATATAACAAAACAGCACATTGTACCCCATCAATATATGCAATTGCTATTAAACAGTTAATTTTTTTAAAAGAGAGAAAAAATTTAAAACTCATCAAAAACCTTGGAAAATATATACTTGGGGAAAATATTCCTCATACAATAAAACTAATGGGTAATTTTTTATACACATACTCTCAATGAAATTTTGAAGAGAAACACTTTAAATCATCATGAAAATAAAAGGATAAATAAACAAAATTAAGATGAAAATCAGCTCCCATCACTAAAGTTCAAATCAAAAAACTATAGGAACATTATTAGAAATTCCACTAATTTAAAAATGAAAAAGCAAGCATTGAGACATTGAGATATAATTTTCTCTATCAAATGAACAAACATTTGATCTTTTTAGGAAACTTTTGATATTCCCTGGATATCAGTCAAATGGTATAGTGAAATTGGCTATTTTATACATTACCCCTTGATGAGATGTTTTTATTTTCTAAGACTCTGCGTTTTGAAATTTCTTCAGAAGCTACATGAAAAAACTCTTTAAATATAAATGATGTGTTTCATTTGGGTAAATATTCACTTGTAACTTTACAGATAAATGTTCTTTTATGATGCATATATTTTTATTTATATTGGTCAACATAAGAAGAATGTAAAAGATTTCCATATATATTCTACTTCATAATATATTCTGTTTTAAGATTTACAAAATTGATTAGAATCTACACATTGGAAAACAGTATAATGGATCATGGACACCCTCAATGGTGAATATATTGGGCTATAAAATTATTCTTACATACACATGAAAACCCAATTTTGTAGTCCTCCTTTGCACTCAAGTGTTTTCACACTAAAAGGCTATCCTTGATATGGGTCCTGCAGGGTTGCCACAAAACATAATCCCCAATACTTCCTGTAAGATTTATCTGCAGATAGTAGTGTCTGTCTTGCACATGGTAAGCATCACATGGAGAGACAGGAACTGACAGGCAAAAGGGCTTACAGGTGGTTTCTTGTGTTCTCAGCATCATATGGAGGCTGTGCTTGGGCTGAAGTGTACGTTAATGTCATGCATTACTCTGCTGTACTGAGGGTACCTCCATCATCTTAGTGTGCTCCTAATTCATGAGAATTGTATTTAACATGGTAGGGAATAGATGAATAAATATCAGACACCAGTATGAGATTAGGTGGTGTGGATTACAGCACTCTTTTGACAGTGACCCAGAATCTGTAGACATTTTCTGACCTTCCTGCATCCCTGGGTCCTATGTTAAGCTAAATTTGTGTATAGAATCCTTGCCTAGAAGATGGGGAATATTGGTCATGTGAGGAATTGAGGCATACCTCCAGTAGAGGTGCTGCCATGGATTCCTGCCCACAATCCTGACTTAACATCCTTGAGAGAGTCCTTAGGATCATGCATCAGGAAATTCTTGTCTCTACAAGGTATTCCATACATTTTGCTGTTTCCAATGTTTCACCAGAACTATTTCACAACTTTTCACATCCAAATCTAATTACAATCCTTCGAACACTTCTGGTTGTTCAGGGATAATCTCTCACAATAATGGAGACAGGAAGCTAGAGATGGGCATCAGTTGAAGCCTGCCCTTATAAGCTGCCATAAAGCCATTCACAGCTCATCAAACACAAATCCTCAGGACGCACAACCTCCAGCTATCTGATAGCAAGTATTTGACTATTTGCTAAGTAGCTGCTTGTTGAAAGTCTAAATCTGGGACTTAGCATCTCCCATTGGTTGAGTGCTTTGCAGTGTACTACATTAAAAACTAGAATGAAGAATGGAAAAAAAGGAATAAACATTGGTAATGATAATACCTTGCTGAGAATGACCAAACAAGATAAAAGATAAGCTAAATATTGTCATGAGATAATGAGATAATGACTGCTTTCATTGTGTGTGGGGTATATGTGTGTGTGTGTGTGTGTGTAATTTTTAAAATTTTACAGAACCATATGCCTATTCATGGTACTGATTAAGGAAAGACAAAGACTGAGAAATTTCTTCTTTCTGCTCAATATATTTCTTAAGAGAAGCCCAGCCACATGGAAGGTATAGAAGCCACTGCAACACTGTATCCTAACTTACTAACAGAAAGCTTTCTGCTAATCAGGGTCCCCTTCTTCTCTTTACCTTTCATGAACTATTTTCTGTCATGGGACGTTCAGAAGATGCCCAGTGCAGGAAAGGGATGAGATGGAAAGCATGAGAAGAATTCATCAAGATAACAGAAAGCAGTTAAGAGTTTATTGGAGGGAGATATGCTGTACCCTGACAGTGGGAGCAGTGACAAAAGAATCTTGCCCATCCACTCAGAAGGGGAACTTACATACTGCCATACTAGTGTCTGTTGTAACGTGGATGTGTAACCGATGTGATTCTGCAATCTGTATATGGGATAAAAATGGGAGTTCATAACCCACTTGAATCAAATGTATGAAATATGTCAAGAGCTTTGTAATGTTTTGAACAACTAATAATAAAAAAATAGAAAAAAAGAAGGGGAACTTAGCTTATATGTGCTTCTAAGTTATTTGCCTTTGGTGGGCTTTTTTCTTTTCTGTTAAACAAAGAGTGATTGACAGATTCCTGTGTCTTGCCTATAATGTTTATTCTGCATGTCCCAGAAAGCTTGTTCCTGGTTTACATTAGATGTATGAGATGCAAATAACATGTATGGTGCCTCAAACAGGGGCTTTCCCTATTGGGATATTCTAGATCAATCTTGGATCTAAGTGCATGCTCCTCGGGATGGTCAGGCAATCATTTTGAAAAAAAAAAATGGATCTTGCTGTTTACACTTTGGGAAAGTTAGCTTCTTTGATCATGCAATGAAGCACAATGAGAGGGAGGTCTTAAACCTCATGTCAATTCTGCTGATAGAGGTGAGGTGGGACATAGGACAATAGTTTATTGGAGGCAGATATACTGTACCCTGACAGTGGGAGCAGTGACTCATTTCCCACACTAAACTGAGAGGTATATAAAAGGAAGTAATGAGAACTGAAAGTATCCACACAGCCCACTGTTCACATAAACCAGAGTTTATATGCCACTGGCTACATTAACATAACTATACTAATGCAGGAATCTCTTACCCAGGAAAGTAAAGTTCCCCAAAACTTCATTGTTCATTTCACCAGCTGCAGGAAAGGCCCATCACTCCACAAACAAAAGTGTCAAGTGACATTTTTTCACCCCAACATTCTTTCAAACTTGTGTTTCAAAAGCTGCATCTTCATTACAGAAACACTTGTGCTACATGTCCTCTTCAACATGTGGATGCTTAGAAAGTTGACCTCATAGAAGTGGAGAGGAGAACAGAGGTCAGCAGAGGCTGAGAGGAGAAGAAGGGAAGGTGACAGACAGAAGGTGGATATTGGCCACCAAAATACAGTTAGATAGAAGGGATACATTCCAGAGTACTATAACAGACTAGGGTGAGTATAGTTAACAATTGGCTGTGTATTTCAGAATTATTAGCAGATAGATTTTGAAACTTTCCCATACAAAGAATGGATAAATCATTGCGGTGAAGGAAATGCTATTTACCCTGATTTGATTATTACACATGATATACATACATACTGAAATATCATGTTATATCCCATAAACACACAAATAATAAGGGTCAATTACAAATAAATTAAAAACTCTGAGCTTCCCTGTGTCCAACAACCTTGAATCATTACATCACAATTCCTTCCCAATCCCAAACCCTTAAAAGATCCCCTCCTATGCTAGACTTCAAAATCCAAATGAATATCCTTTAAGCCTTTCCATCTCTTTGGTGCCACTTCCTCTGCTGAGGTACTCTGCTCCCTTATAGCACTGAGTGAAAACTTCAGCTTTGGCATATGCTACAAGTCATTGGGCTAATATTGGAGGATGATGCTCATCTGTATATGATGAGGTAGCCATTACTGCTGTATACCATGTGACAGTAGCCTTAACCTAGATGCTAAGACCAATATCTATGTATATTTCTGAATATCCTGGCTGAATGATGACAGATATAGTCAGAAATTCAAATGTACACATTTTACTCTCCTCAAAGACAACAAATCTGAATGCATTTATTATCTCAGTGTGGGAAAAAGACATTGAAATGATGAACCCCCTCCCCCCCTACACACACACACGCAAGAAAAGAAGGAAAAGACAAAGCAGCAGCAACAGCAAGGAAAGAACTTTCTGTTCAAAATACATACAAAGATACATATGAAGGCCAGGCACTACAGCACATGTCTACAAACTTAGTGACAAAGGAGGCTAAGTCCAGAAAACTTCACTTTTCCAGGCCAGCTTTGCAACTTCCACGAACCCCTGTGACAAAAGGAAATATAAAAAGTGATGAGGATATTTCAGTGGTAGAGTGCCCCCATGTTCAATCTCTAGCAGGGTCAATTATAAAAAAGAAAGAAAGAAAGAAAAAGAGGGCTGGAGTCCCAGCTAAGTGGTAGAGCACTTGCCTAGCACATGTGAGGCACTGGGTTTGATCCTCAGCACCACATTAAAATTAATAAAATATTGTGTCCATCTACAACTAAAAATAATGAAAAATAAAATAAAAAATGCGTATTAAAGCAAATCCCCAAAAAACAAATGCCAAATGTTTTCTCTGATAGAAGGAGGCTAATTCATAGTGGGGTAGGGAGGGGGGCATGGGAGGAATAGACAAACTTTAGATAGGGCAGAGGGTTGGGAGGGGAAGGGAGGGAGCAGGGGATTAGCAAGGATGGTAGAATGTGATGGTCATCATTATCCAAAGTACATGTATGAAGACACAAATTGGTGTCAACATACTTTATATACAACTAGAGATATGAAAAATTGCGCTGTAAATGTGTAATAAGAATTGTAATGAATTCTGCTGTCATTTATGTTTTAAAACTCAATAAAAATAAAAAGAAAAGAAAAAGAATGAAAGAAAAAAAGAAGAAGACTTGATGATAAGGACCACTCAGGTTCCAAGTCTGACCTGAAAAGAAAGAAATACATATTAAGTTCCTTATTAAGTATTGCTTTTAAAGTGGGCCTTTCTGAAATACATCTTGTCCTAAAGATAAGCTAGCGCTTTCTAATCTCAAAGTAGAAAAAGTAAGATCCAGCAAGGGAAACAAAATTTTTTTTTAAAAAAAGGTGTTGAGTGGTGGTTGGGCCAGAGTCACATTCTGCAAGACAGAATGTCTCTGCTGAGGCTGGAAAAAGCCCAGCCCCCACTCAGGGAGCCTGACTCAGTGCGCATGCTCCCTGCTGTGTGTCAGTTACTGCACATGCGCTCTACTGCCTTCCTAGTGTTCCTAGAGCTATGCCAAGGCTGGTGGTGTCTTTCTTCTTTGGGTAGTATTCATTCTTTCTTGCTGATTGTAAGCAGGTGAGTCCTTAGGTCAGACTTGTAGAATTATGAGGAGGCACCAGCCGGCTTCCAGCACTGGGAGTGGGAGGGACCTGGAGGTCGTCATCCTTTTCAAAGGTGACACCATCTCCATGGGCATTTGCTATCCTGAAAGGGGCTGGGAAGACTTAGGTGGACTGTGGTGAGGTTGGCTACCTTTATAGCTGGGAGGAATGTTGGAGGTGGTGATGAAGTTATTGGAATCCTGGAGGTGTCTTCCAGACACATAGGACACATTCCCAAGTCCCAAGTGGGGACTCTGGCGGGCAGCAGGTTGGGAAGTGAGGAATGGGCATGGAAACATGGGCACAATGTGGGATTGTGACTGCATCCCTTAGATGTGCAGAGCACCAGTGGGTGGCATAACTAGTGATCTTTATCTCAGTATCTCACCTGTGCTCTTGATGGTACCAAAACGCCCATAAAGGCTTTGGGAGGGAATTAAGGAGACTGTGCCTTCAAGAAAATTGTTATTTTAGGGACTAATGGACCTAGTTGTTGGGAGTGTGTCATAAGCAGTAGCCTCTTGAATTTTAATTCTCCAGGAGTATTTTCCTACATGTCTCCATGATGGGAAATCCACTTGTCCAAATGAACCTCATCCAAAATGTAGGATGTTGCCCTGTGCCTTAAGGCAATTTCTCTGCCAGCCTGGACAAAACAAAGGCTCTGCAAAACACTGGGGAAGAATGCAGAGATGCAATTATCCTGGGATTTACTTTGGAGAAGAATTCTACATTTTAGAAAATTGGGCATTAACTCAGGGCTTTGGAAATAGTCACCTATGCCATCATATTAAATGTGTATTTCAAATCACATTATGTAGCTTTCAGTGTGAAATATGAAAAGACAAGGAAGACCAAACCCAAAATCTAGAGAGACAAAAGATAACAAGAATCTTCTCAGCCTGCTGAGCCTGTGGTCGTGAGTGCTTTCATATTTGATGTTTTCTATTAACAGAAGCTCGTTTTTGAGAAATGTTGTTGATATTACAGCTAGACGGGTAATATATTTCCATGATGGTAAGGGATGATGGTTGGTGTCATAAAGGAGACTTTGATCCAGGAGGAGTCTGTTCTGCTGTGGCCTGGATGGATGCTCTTACATTCAAAGGAACTATGAGTGATGATTTCCTTCTGATGCTTACAATAGATCCCATGCATCCATGTCCATGTATATTCAAATCCCTTATAAAGTCACTGCAGATAACTCCTGTGGGAGTAACCTCAGCACGAGAAGACTAGCTTTGTTAACAAAAAGAAAAAAAAAAGAATAAGAAGCTAGGCCTGACAGCACACACCTGTAATTCCAGTGACTTGGGAGGCTGAGGCAGGAGGATTGCAATTTGATGGCCAGCCTCAGCAAATTAGAGAGACCCTGTCTCAAAAATAAACAGGACCAGAGCGATAGCTCAGCGGGAAAGCATACTCCATTACCAAAAGTAAATAGGTAGGTAAATAAATAAATACAGCAGAATCAGGTTGAAAAATGGTTTTTAGCCTTCATGTAGTTTGATATATATATATATCAATACCTTATGCATTTTTAAGTTGGTATTTGTATTATCAATAAAATTTTGTTGATGTAAATACAAGTTTAGATTTTATTTCTGTTTAGATTTACACACATCTTCCAATAGGCTCAGCAGTCTGGTAATGAACCATCTGAAGAAGAGGAACCTCCAAGGGAAGGTCAGGATATGGCACCTGATCAGGAGAGAGGAAGTGGAGGACAGCCTGAAGCTCAAGGTGATGGGAAGGGCAAGAAAAACACCTGTGGGTAAGGTGCATGTGTGAATCATGACAGTAACACTGGAAAAGGATACAAGCATTTCTTGAAAGTTGATTAGGAAAGTGGAGAGCAGAGTTGGCAGGTTTGTACTTTTCCTTGCTATAAAGATTGTTGCTGTTTCCTTGGAGGCTTACTCTGTGTCTTAGAAGCCTTGCTATCCAGGGCTGGCTCTGCATTAGTAATTCCAAGGAAATGTTACTCCTAAGATTGTACATGATTTCTTAGTCATTGAATTAAAACTGGAAGCACCTTCTTACACTATCATGTGTAGGGAGTCCCAAGTCAACATATCTAACATAATAACATAACAATAGCATAATGAAGCTTGTGTAGATGGGTATGTTAACTCATTTCCTGCTTTCAAAAACCAGGGCATAGATGTAGAGACTGATCAAGGAACATTTGCCTGGTGGAGACAGAGCCTTACTTCAATTTCAACATAATATTTAGTATTTTCTCATGATCTATCCTTTTGTAAGAAAAAGTGAAGGGTTTTGCTTAAAATGCTTAATTCTTGGATATCTGTAGTGTCAAATCCCTCAGTACTGCGCTATAAAGGGATGAACAGTTGAAAGAGCAAGTCAATGAATGATAACCACTCTTTCTTTGATTAATGTTGTTTTACTGTATGATTGGTAAAAGCTGGATAATTCAATATACTGGCATACAGGTTGCTATACTAGTCTGTATGTAAGTACCTTTGATGGGTATTTGGATACTTTTAGGATTAGAAACAAAAATATCCAATGTTTCTATAGGTATTTATTCATTGCATCCATGGGAGAAAGTCAGAAGTCTTCCATCTTGCTGATGTCACTCAAGAACATTTTCTTTTTTTTTTTACTAATATCATTTAATAGTCCCAGTAATTCTTTTTTATTTTCACCTTTTCTTTTTTAAGGGGCTGGCCTGGAAGTTAATCTCCTGGAACTGCTTCAGCCAAAGACTGGAGGTAAAAAAGGGGATGGTCTTGATGTCAGGGGGGAGTTTGTAACCAGTCTGGAACCCACTCTGGTACCAGAAGCAGGTATGTGATCCATGATGTTGCAAAATTATGTAGATTTGTTTTCCACAATATTTTGTCTTCATTAATGTAGAGATAACATTCCTACTACATTAAAAACACATTTCACACATACAGGTTCTTAAGCAAAGTGGTTAGACTTCAGATACCTGACTTTCACTTACAAAGACAAGCTAGGTCTAAACCATCAAGTAAGAAAGCAATTTCCAACTTTGAAGTATATTTCTCTTTAGCAACCAGTAGCAATTTTCAGATTGGTTTCATTACTTTTCTTTTAACTCATACAGAATGTGGTTGAAATATCAGTTCCTACAAAACATGCTGATGTACTGAATAGACTCTCATACCAGACCTAACAAAATTGATGGGAATCTGAATGAATCCTTAACTTCTAAATTGATCCTTTTTGCACTTATTAAAAATAGTGAATTCAAATCATATATTAAAATCATCTCAACTGCTGATTATTGCACCCTCTGGTTCTGTTGGATAGAATGGGGAGGTGGTCTTTTTTTTTCATGATTCAGTTATCTTGAAATTTGCGTTTGAATGAAATTACACCATATGAATAGAGATTTCACTGTTTCTAAGCAAATGAGCATCCAGTCTGCCTGACGTTTCCCTTTTTTAAAATTCTGTTTGGAGATCTGAATGTCTGTTCTCAGAGTCTGTCATATTCTGAGTTAGATGTCTATTAGTAAATAATGGCATTTTCAGTCCTTCCCCCAATGAAGCCTGAAATGACAGAATAATAAAAAGAGAACAGGCAGTCTAGTTTCTATTTCTGTGGCTCATGATACAGGAAGAATGAAAGGCGGTCAGAGAGGGTCAAGGTAATTTTGAGGAAGATGCCTATGCTATACAAATACTTGTCCCCTTCTCATACTTGATGAAGTGATATTTCTGTTTCTTCTTCCATTCCTCCCTCTCTTCCTTCTTTTCTTCTATTCTACAACTGAATAAGATTTTTTTTTCTGTGTAGTGCTGGGGATTAAAACCAAGATGCTCTACCACTGAGCTACAGCTCTGTCCTTTTTAATTTTTTATTATGAGACAAAGTCTCCCTAAACTGCCCAGGGTGGCTTTGAACTTGTGGTTCTCCTACCTCAGCCTCCAAATAGCTGCAAATAGGTGTATGTGTCACCTTCCCTGATCACAAATTTATTCAGTTCACAAATATAAATATTCATTAGCACCTACTGCACAGAGCAGCCCGAATCCTTGCAAGGAATAGTGAAGGTGAGTCAGACATAAATCCTGCACTTAAGAGCCATGAAGTATAGGAAGGAAGGTCAGGCAGGAAAAAGAGTGAAAAACACCACAGGAATGACCCTGGTGAAGCTACAAGGAGGCAAAATAATTTCCAGCTTCAAAGCAAGAATTGGTTTTCTGACTGGAAGACTTCTGGCCTTTTATCTCTCTTTGATTCACTACAATGCAGACTTTTTAAAATTATAATTATCTGTGTCTATGACTTGTACAAAATAACGGGTTATGATTTGGCAGTTTCAAATGTGCATATAATGTAATTTTTCTACTGTGACAATGGACATTATATTATACCATCTTGTCTACCCATACCATATATTATATAGTACATGTTTTTACCTTGAGATGTTACTGGATAAATGTTGAAGTTCAAACACCATGGAGTATTGCTTTCTTTGTAGTCCACTTAAGTATGATTTATAAATGTGTTTTCCAAATGGATGACCACAAGTTATGAGGGCTTCTGAATTTAATGAAGCACTTTGTATCAAGGGAAGAAATTACACTAGTTTTCTAAATGCTTTTCCTCTGCAATGCTAAACCTTCCTATTTGACTATTTATGGTAGAAAATTGTTTTCTGACCACTTCCAGAAACCTAATGAACATGATTATAACACAGTCTTGGGAATATCATACTTTAAACGAATATGATGTTAAGATAAATGTCAAAGTATGTGATCATGCTATATACAAATATATGTAAGAGCAACAGGATAAACCTAATGGAAAGGAAAAGGGGTACTTAATGAAAGACCTGTATGAATGATAAAAGGAGCCAGTAATCCAACTAATAAATGACAAGATTGCTGGTGATCAAGGTCACAATTCAGATTTCATAATGTAAAAGACAGTGGAAAAATCCCAACAAGGAAAATGAGCAGGATACTAACAGATAGCAAATATATCATGTAATTTAAAGGGAATACATTCTTAAATTCTGATATTTTAAATATATGAATGAAATTGCTATGACACAAGAGCACACATTATTTAGGACACTCCAGTAGTACGTGAATCTAAACATCACTAATATCTAGAAAAGCTGTTGCCATTCCAAAGCAATTATTAGATATAAATGTTTCCTTTTGAATTTATCTTACTCTCCCTCTCTTTCTCCAGTTCTTCCTTTGTTTTCATTTAGTTTTTGATTGCCATACTATGAGACATGGCATATACCTTCTTCTCATTTGAATGTTAAAACTAATGGTCAGAGCTGAAAACTAATGTGACCATATAATTTATTTTTACAAAGTAGAGTGCTTTTGAATGTAAAAAAAGAGGTGCTATTCATATTCATGGATGTAGTATAGGTGAAAAATAAAGAATCATGGTCACCATCTTAGAAATCATCCAGGGGTAATCTAGCCAAAATCAACAGTTTTCCACAGACAAATGAAATACTTAAATTCCCTTTCACATCATGTATCCAGTTCCAAATGTGATATTAACTGTATATCCAA
Source organism: Marmota flaviventris (assembly GCF_047511675.1). Lineage (NCBI taxonomy): Eukaryota > Metazoa > Chordata > Mammalia > Rodentia > Sciuridae > Marmota > Marmota flaviventris. The sequence goes on along the minus strand of NC_092518.1, from coordinate 44,233,917 downwards.
ATTATTATTTCTATCTAAAACATTTTAATTATACTTTTTTTCTTAATTCATTTTATTTTTTGTGTTGCATTTGATTTTTAGTAAAAATGTTCCAGATTTTTACTCTCTACTTAAAATTATCTTTGTTTTTGAAGATGAATTTATGTTTTAGTAACTGTTTTTAAAAGTCAGTATCTTGATTTTCTGTACCATTAGAAAGTATGGTGTGTTTAAGAATAGTGATAACATCCAAGACTATAAGTCTCTCTTCAAGGTCTCCACAGAGGTGTAACTGAATGTAAGCCAAACAGTGACACACACGGATCTTGATTTGGTCTGTGTTACAGAACCAAATTTCTGGTGTTATTGATATGTTTTTAATACCCCATAAATCGAGTTCTGCTGATAATGTCCCCAACTGTTATGCTTATATTACAGGTGAAGGGCCACCTGAGGTATAAATGAAGACAAAGTGAAAACACTGCAGGCTGTTGTTGTATTGGATATTTGACTTCCAATTCTCCCAATAAAATTACAAATTTCTCTAAAGAGGTCTCACTTGCCTTGGCTTTTTCCTAGGTATTTGATACCATTGAAAACTGTATCAGTTTTGAAATTTTAAGTTCAAAGCAGAATGTACCACTGCTGGTGTGTACGCATGTCAGGGTCGTATGTTGATTTTCTTTCTGACAACCATGCTAGATATGCTTATTCCACATTTATCTCTCGGTCCTGTTTGATTTTCAGCATATGCCATCATATCATCTTTGAATACTGACAACCTATTTCTGCTATTTTGAACATTATCTTTTTCTGTATTACAACTCTGGACAGACCCAACCCAGTCCCATGTTGAATATGTTGCATATTTGGTATTCTTCTCTTGTGCCTGATAGAAAGCGGGAAATTCAGATGTCTCACCATGCTGTCTGCTATTTGTATAGGTACACTTCATCAGAATAAAGAAGTTCAATTCTATTTTTTACTCTCAGAGGATTATTTCTGGTGACTGGTGATGATTTTCATCAAACATCTGTAGCACATCTCTTTAGGTAATTATTGGACATTTTCCTTCATTAATCTGTTAATTCTGTGAGTTACTTTGGTAGGTGGCTATGTTTAAACTAATACTGAATTCTTAGGGAAATATTATGTCATAGCATATTAAATCCTTTTTTTAATAATCTATGTCAATGAATTGTTTAGGAATTTTGTGAAGATCCTCACGAGTTATGTTTGCCTATATCTTTATGGCACATATTATCTTTATTGGACTTTGATATCAAGGCAACACTACTTTTATGAATGACTCAGGGTATAAAACCTCTTTCTCCCATTCTCTGAAACCAAAGTCTCTGCAAGACTTTGAGTAGAGATTGGCTTTCCTGTGAACACTTTTTTTTTGATCACTTTATTTTAGCATTGGACCCCACTTAACAGAGACAGAAAGGGCAACCACAGGCCTTCATCAATTCAAACTCTACAAGGCATCAATCTTCCTTGCAAGATGCCTATAATGACGCAGTCTGTCTAAAAACTACCTGCTTCTATTCTGTGCTGATATGATCCTTGTGTACAAGTGTTAAGAGCCACAGCTGAAGGGGCCCCATCAAACTTCCAGCTGCCAGCTGATGATTGGCTCACAGCGGACCCAGCAAACTTCTAGCTGCCAACTGATTGGCTCCTCTGCGGTGATGCTCATTGGGTTGTTTCCCCGCCCTTTCAGACCACAGAGCTGCTCATTGGGGGACTTTTTTTGGCTCCGCCCACGCCGACCCAGCCAATCGGCCTCAAGAGCACCAGGGGTGGGGGAGGTTGAGAGGCTTGTGGGAAGCCGGTGGTGGCAATTGGGCTCTGAAGGTTTTCCTGAAGAGCTGTGTGGTTTGGCGTGTGTTCTAAAAATAAAGTTTGTTTCTTTTGACAAGTGGCTCCTGAATTGTGCCCAGCCAGACTGCGGCATACAAGGAAAGTTAAAAGCCACCACTCCATCAGTTTTCCTAGATAATTTTGATCTGTGCTCTATGGTTGCACATGGGCATGCCGAATATAGATCTGTGCATGCTTATGACACTAGCTCCACTTATGGGAATTCACTTATTTATATTGTTATTAGTACATTTTAGTTATACATAATATTGGGTTTCATTTTGACATAAACACATATGCATAGAATATAATTTGCTCTGCTTCAGTCCCTAGTACTTTGTTTTTCCCTCACCTTCTCCCTCCCTGTTACCACTTCCTTAGCTCTCTATTAATCTTCCTTTTACTTATTTATATATATTTAAATTTACTTTTTTAGTCTTCATTGGTTTTCTTTAGTCAAATATGACAGTAGAATCCATTTTGACATAATTATAAAAGCATGGAATATATCTTGTTCTAATTCAGTCCCCAGTATCTCTCTCTCCTCCCCTTTTCTTCCAAAACACCTGTTCCCTTCCCCCTATTCTACTGATCTGTCCGACATTTTTCCATAGTTATTTTTAAAATTACTCTCTTGTGTATGTACCCAATGGTGAGATTCACTGTGACATATTCATATATGTACTTAGAAAAATTTTATCAGATTAATTCCATTGTCTTTCCTTTTCCCATCTCTTCTCCCTTCATTCCCCTTTGCCTGTTCCGCTGAACTTCTTTCTTCATCTCCTCTTACTGTGGATTCACTTCCACATATCAGAGAAAACATTCCACCTTTGGTTTTTAGTGAGTGGCTTATTTCACTTAGGTTGATAGTCTCCAGATCCATCCATTTTCAGGCAATTGTCATGAAGTCATTCTACTTTGTGGCTGAGTAATATTCTTTTGTGTATATATACCACATTTTCTTTTTCCATTTACAGCTTACCTAGTGTGAATTATGCTGCTATAAATATTGATGTTGCTGTGTCACTGTAGTATGGTGATTATAAATCAAATTAGTTCTTACAGATATACATAAGGGTGAAATTCACATATGTATCTATATACATACATATATTCCTATATACACTAATATACCCAGCATAATATGGTCAATTTTATTCCATTTACTCCATTTTCCTGTCCTTCCATCCTCCCCATCAATCATTTTCCATTGCAGTTCTTTAGTGATAACAAAAATAATGGTAACTCACACTAACACAGTGTGTGTTATTCATTAGCCATCTTCAGTTCAAGGTTCCACATGTTTATGACATCATTTCATCGTTGAACAATATAATGGCTTTCATTAAATTGACAATTGCTGACTCTAGTACATTGGAGATTTGGGGATTCTAGGTCTATGTCAAGAGCCTTTTAAAGTGTTTTATTAGTGCATTATATTTATACATAATATTGGGGTTCTTTTTGACATAATCATACATGCATGGAATATATTTTGCTCTACTTGAGTTGTTGTACTTACATATTCCTTGCCATTCTACCTCCCTCTAATGTACTCATCTTCCTTATATTTACAGTCTCTATTATTGGTGTGTTATAATTATGGATACTATCAGTGATAATTTTTATATGATTATACATGTATGGAATATAATCTGCTCAAATTCAATCCCCAGTACTTACCCTTTCCATCCCTTTTTCCCTCCCCCTTTCTCTTTCCCTTACCCTACTTATCTTTCATCCATTAATTTTTAGTTTTTTAAAACAATTAGCGCATTATAGATATACATACAGGTGAAATTCACTGGCATATTCATATATGCACATAGCATAATATGATTGAATTTATTCTAATATTCCTCCCATTTCTCATTACCCCTCCCTCCCCCTCAATTCCCTTCTTTATCCCACTGATTTCTCTTGTCATGGGATTTCTGCCCCCTTATCCCCCCTTATTTTGGTCTACTTTCTGCACAAGGGAGAAAACATTTGACCCTTGATTTTCTGAGTGTGATGTATTTCACTTAGCATGATGTTCTCCAGTTCCATCCATTTACAGGCAAATGCCATCACTCCCTCCTTTTTTATAGCTGAATAAAATTTCACTGTGTATATATGCCACACTTTCTTTCTCCATTCATCTGTTGAAGAGCACCTAGGTTGGTTCCATAGTTTAGCTTTTGTGAATTGAGCTGCTGTAAACATTGATGTGGCTGTATCACTATAGTTATGCTGATTTTAAGTCCTTTGGGTATATGCTGAGAAGTGGGATAATTGGGTCAAATGGTGGCTCCATTGCATGTTTTCCAAGGAATCTCCATAGTGTTTTCCAAAGTGGGTGCACCAATTTGTAATCCCACCAGCAATGTAGGAGTGTACCTTCCCCCCCCATCCTTGCCAGCATTTATTTGTATTTTTTTAAAATTGTAGATGGACACAAAACCTGTATTTTGTTTATTTATTTTTATGTGGTGCTGAGGATCGAGCCCAGTGAGTCACACATGTGAGGCAAGCAAACTACCACTGAGCCACAACCCCAGCTTCTTATTATATTCTTGATATTTGCTATTCTGACAGGAGTGAGATGAATTCTCAGTTAGTTTCGACTTGTGTTCCCTTTACTGCTAGGATGTTAACATTTTTTTCATATGTTTGTTGGCCATTTGTATTTATTGTTTTAAGAAGTGTCCATTTAGTTCTTTTGCCAATTTATAATTGATAATTTAATTAACATACATATATAAAATATTTCATCCATCAATGACTGAATACACTTTCTTCTCAGCAGTACATGGAACCTTCTCTAATATATATCATGTTATGTAAACTATAACATATGTTGGCATACATTTTTAATACTACCTTAATATATTTTTAGCATCTGTAGGGATATTTGGATCACTCCATTTCCATTGATATTAATTTTTGTGTTCTGCCTTTTTACTTCATTAGACTTATTTGATTTTTATCAAATTTTAGCATTATCATTTCTTCTCTACTTCATATATTTCTGCTTCTAGTATTAGTTTTCCTCCCTACTACATAATTTGAAAATAACTTGATTCTTATTCTAGCTTCTTTGTGATACAAGTACTTTAAGTTGTAAATATTCATCTGTGTACTATTTGTTCACAGAGATCCCAATATTTAAAGTTTTTATTATGACTTAGTTCAAAGCGCTTTTTATTTACTTGTGTTTTCTTCCTTGATCTCTGAGAGATATTTATAAGTGTGCCATTTAATTTTGAAATAGTTGTCATGTGGTGGTGGGGTCCTATATATCTTAAGGTGATTAATTTCTACTGTAATAAATCATGCCAGAAACACAATAGGCAGTATTTCAAATTTTAAAAAGTAATCAAAATGCTTTCTATATTGATTGTATTGGTTACATACATGTCAAAACTGAACAAATTGCACTCTTCAAATATGTGCACTTTATTGTACTTCAATTTTACCTCAAGAAATGTGTGAACAAAGAATACTTTTTTATGAACACACACACAATATTAAATTCCTTTACATTGTATCCCTTTGAAAATGTGATCATAAGTAGCAATGTGATGTCCTGAATCCATTTTTTTATGAAGGCAATATTGTTTTCCAGGCACCATTTGAGGCATTGAGAATAGGGAGTACCTTGGTTTGCAGCTTTTTCTGAATTAATGTTAATGGAACAGAACAATCTGTACCCCCCAAAAAGGCTAAAATGCTTGCTGCAGTAGTATTTTATGACGTCAATACTGTCTTTATTACTTTTATCATTACATTGAAAAAGCAAATAAACATGATGCTCAGTCAATAGACTGGAACCAAAGGTCCATCAGTCTTAATTCCCAGGGACATCTCTATTCCTCAGAGAAGCCAATTATGAGTCATCCACTATTAGTGTAATGGAGTCCATTATTCACTTTTTCTCAAGTAATGTTAGTTTGGTGTACTGACATTTAGGATATAAATATTTACAATGCTTATATTTTTTCTTTCTTTTTTTTAAAGAGAGATGAGAGAGAGAGAGAGAGAGAGAATTTTTTAATATTTATTTTTTAGTTTTCAGCGGACACAACATCTTTGTTTGTATGTGGTGCTGTGGATCGAACCCGGGCCGCACACATGCCAGGCGAGCGTGCTACCGCTTGAGCCACATCCCCAGCCCAGCTTATATTTTTTTCTGTGCTGGTTAGATGTGTTTCTTGTAGACAACCTACAGTTGTGTCTTGTTTTTAAACCCAAACCTTCAGTCTATGTCTTATTTAATATTTTTTAGTTTATCTGGATATTTGCCTGAGCCTCTTCTAAATATATCATCCATCATCATTTTGGGAAGTTTTAGTAATTGACAATGTGTATCTGATTTTTTCATTTGTCCAAAACTATCTCAGCTTAGACCTCAACTAACTTCCAACCTTTTCAACTGTTCTATATGTCTTAGTCACACATTTTACATGTCATACTGCCTAATTTTCAGCTTATTCTAGGGTTACTATTCCACATTTCTTCTCTCTGGGAATGTCACTGTAGAGAGTGTTTTCAGTAAGTTCTTATTATATGTTAGAATAAGGCTGGCTTTCATGTTGTTGATGCTTCTGCTGGTTACTCCCTATTGTCAAGCAGTATGGGGACATGGGGGTGTCTGTTGACTAAGCATCATGTCTATTTGCTTTGTCCACATCAAGTTGGTGGGTGATTTGATGCTGAGATGTACTACCAATATTGAATATCATAAAGAAAAAATAATCTCACTAAAAAGACCCTCCCATAACAGTGGAGCAACATCTATCTGAATAGATGCACAAATTTTAACACAGACAACAGAAAATACAAGTAAACAGGGTCACCTCCCATCATTCATAATCGCCCCATAACTCAACTAATGGAAATGCCTGGAAGAATAATTTTGAAACAATGAATTAAGAGGATCACTAAGGAATGAACTAAGAAAGTCAATACACGATATGAAAAAGCATTTCAATAAAGAGGTAGAGATTCTAGAAACAAAAACACATAGAGGAAATGAACAGCAGAAGAAGTTCACTGAAAAATTCTGTGAAGAGCTCGGTATAGGGGTGCATAATTGTAATCCTAGAACCTGAGGGAGCTGAGGCAGGAGGATGGCAAAGTCCAGTACAGCCTCAGCAGCTTAGCATTACCATGTCTCAAAGTTAAAAGGGGGACTGGTGATGCAGTTCGGTGGTAAAGTGCCCATGAGTTTCATCCCCACTACTTCAAAGGAAAATAAATTCAACAGAAAGTATAAGTAACAGACTAGATGAAGACAAGGAATTAACTTCAGGATTCAAAGACAAAGTAGATGAACAGGAACATTAAAACTAACAGAACACAATAATAATCTATAAACAAGAACTCAGGGAAAAAAATCAAAACAACAATAACAACAGATTTAAGACTCATACCTGATTTTTTTGTAGATGGCCGCGAATAGAGTGCATCACACCCCATGTACCGCGCCACTGCACGGGTGAATAACAAGTTAGAACAACAAAAAACTATCTTGTTAGGAACTTACAGCAAAATGCGGGTGCACCGAAACCTAGAGGAAGGATTTCCAGCACCAAGGTCCGGTAATTGAGTCTCATACACGAGCCAACTGTGCAACCGGAGATCCGGGCTGACTGATCCGCGCGGCACGCCCCGCGGCTACAGACGGCAGGGAGCCGCGAGAAGCGACCAGCAAGCAGGGAGATTCCTGCAGATTCTGTGGAATCCTGACGCCTGAGCACTCACGGAGCCCCGGGCTGAGTTCGGGATTTCAGACGGGGAAGGAAGTGGGACAGCTCTATCCCCCACAATGGAAACTCCACCAAGGAAACCAGCGGCCACCATCTTGGAGAGCTGAAGTAACCACCGCCACTCTCTGACAGATTGCAACAATAAAACAGGTGCGTGTTACTCAGCTCCTCTCCCATACAGCAGGGAATTGGCAAAAAATCTCTCCTAGGCTCTCCGGGGGAGGGATTATCAGAGCAAGCCTGCATAAAGACGCGGGGAGAACTAGAGACACCCGACCTTCAACTCCCCCTCCCATCATCAGGGAAAATGAAACATGTATTGCCAGCACGGGGGGAGGGGCAAGCGGAAAAAATCAAAACAATAGAGTGCCGGGGGGTTTTCAATAGCCACCCTCCATGCCCAACAAACGGCAGGCCCAGAGTACAGTTTGAACTGCCGAGAGGCATCACTCAGGGGAAAACTAGTCTAGCAGGAGAAACCAGGACTAGCAGGAGAAACCAGGGGAATAGAGGCCAGGCCCTCGTGACTGGGTGGCTGGAGAAACTCCACCCGCTGCCCGCGAGACTGGGTGGCTGGAGTCCTCCCCCCCCCGCCTTTGACCCACTGTGCAACTGGGCAGCTAGAGATTGCCCGCCTACCAGCAACAGCCGGCCCATTGCCCCTGCGACTGGGTGGCTGGAGACCGCACGCCCGCCTGTGACAGCCAGCCAATTGCCCCTGTGTCTGGGTGGCTAGAGATCGCCCGCCCACCAGCAACAGCCGGCCCATTGCCCCTGCGACTGAGCAGCTGGAAACCACACGCCCGCCAGTGACCAATCGCCCGCCAGCTGCCAGCGCGACTGGGCAGCTGGGCACCGCCCGCCCGCCGGCGACAGCCAGCCCGCTGCCCGTGCGACTAGGCGGCTGAAGACCGCACGCCCGCCGGCGACCGATCATCCGCCCGCTGCCTGCGCGACTGGGCGGCTGGAAACCGCCCGCCCGCTGGCGACCGACCCTGCGATTGGGCAGCTAGAGATCACCCGCCCGCCAGCGACAGCCCACCCGCTGTCCGCGCGACTGGGCGGCTGGAGACCGCCCGTCCGCCGGCGTCTGGGAGCTGAAACCAACCAGAGACAGTCCAGTCCAACCCCTCCATTCGGACACCCCAGTAAGGAGTCTGGGGCCCGCCATAGCAGGGAGGTGACGTCACTGGAGCTCGGCTGTCGGAATTCCTTCTCAGCGGAATCCACTTTAGCAAGCATAGTCTACCAACACAAAAGAGAGATAACAGAGATATAAAAAACCAAAACAAATTTATAGAAGAGAGCAGAAACTCAGAAATCAAATAGAACTGGAAAGTAGCGAGAACATCATGAAAAAAACAAGGGAAAAAAGGAGTACAAACAATGCAGGACAACTTAAATCTACAGGAGGACCTAGAAGCATCAGAAACAGGGATAGGGAAAGAACTCAAGGCATACCTAACTCAGATGGAAAGGAATATTAGAGAAGACATGAGACAGCAAGTCCAAGCAATAAAAGTATATTTTGAAAATGAATTAAACAAACAAATTCAAATGGCAAAGAACGAGCTTTACCAGGAGATAGAGATCTTAAAAAAAATTTAAACAGTAATCCTAGAAATGCAGGAAACTATAAACCAAATTAAAAACTCAAACGAGAATATTACAAATAGACTAGATCAAGTAGGAGTCAGAACATCAGATAATGAAGACAAAGTTTATCAACTTGAAAAGAATATAGTCAACACAGAAAAGATGCTTAAATCCCACGAGCAATCTATTCAAGAGATATGGGATGTCATAAAAAGACCAAATCTGAGAGTCATCGGGATAGAAGAAGGCACAGAGAATCAAACCAAAGGAATGGACAACCTATTAAATGAAATAATTCTAGAAAACTTCCCAGAGATGAAAGATGGAATGGATTGCCAAATCCTGGAAGCCTACAGGACCCCAAACATTCAAAACCGTAATAGACCAACTCCAAGACATATAATTATGAAGATAGCCAACATACAGAACAAGGAGAGAATATTAAAAGCTACGAGAGAAAGGAGGCAGATTACATTCAGGGGTAAACCAATTAGGTTAACGACTGATTTTTCATCACAGACTTTGAAAGTGAGAAGATCCTGGAACAATGTATTTCAAACGCTGAAAAATAATGGATTCCAACCAAGAATACTGTATCCAGCAAAATTAAGCTTCAGATTTGACAATGAAATTAAACTCTTTCACGATAAACAAAAGCTAAAAGAATTTGCAGCCAGAAAATCAGCACTGCAAAGCATTTTGAGCAAAATACTACAAGAAGAGGAATTGAAAAATAGTGCCCAAAACTAACAGCAGGAGGTATCTCAGTAAAGGGGGAGGAAAATAACCAAAAAGTAAAAACTAGCCAAACTAAAATAAATAAATAAATAAATAAACATGACTGGAAGTACAAATCATATTTCAATTGTAACCTTAAATGTTAATGGCCTAAACTCACCAATCAAGAGACATAGGCTAGTAACCTGGATCAAAAACATAAATCCAACAATATGCTGCCTTCAGGAGACTCATATGATAGGAAAAGACATACACAGGCTGAAGGTAAAAGGTTGGGAAAAATCATCACTCACATGGCCCTCGGAAGCAAGCAGGAGTGGCCATACTCATATTGAATAAAATCAACTTCAAACCTAAGTTAATCAAAAGGGATGAAGAAGGACACTATATACTGTTAAAAGGAACCATCCACCAACAAGACATAACAATTATCAATTTGTATGCACCAAACAATGGAGCTGCAATGTTTATAAAACAAACTCTCCTCAAGTTCAAGAGTCAAACAGACTACAACACAATAATTATGGGTGACTTCAACACACCGCTCTCACCATTAGACAGATCCTCTAGACAAAAGCTGAATAAAGAAACTATTGAACTCAATAGCACAATCAATAACCTAGACTTAACCGACATATATAGAATATATCAACCATCATCAAGTGGATACACGTTCTTCTCAGCAGCACATGGATCCTACTCAAAGACAGACCATATACTATGCCATAGGGCAACTCTTAGTAAATATAAAGGCATGGAGATAATACCATGCACCATATCTGATCATAATGGAATGAAACTGGAAATCAATGATAAAAGAAGGAAGGAAAAATCCTACATCACATGGAAAATGAACAATATGTTACTGAATGATCAATGGGTTACAGAAGACATAAAGGAGGAGATAAAAAAATTCATAGAGACAAATGACAATACAGACACAACATACCGGAATCTATGGGACACAATGAAAGCAGTTTTAAGAGGGAAATTCATTTCTTGGAGTTCTTTCCTCAAAAAAAGAAAAAAACAACAAATAAATGAACTCACACTACACCTCAAAAACCTAGAAAAGGAAGAGCAAAATAACAGCAAATGTAGTAGAAGACAAGAAATAATTAAAATTAGAGCAGAAATCAACGAAATTGAAACAAAAAAAAAATCACTGAAAAAATTGAAAAAACTAAAAATTGGTTCTTTGAAAAAATAAATAAGATTGACAGGCCCTTAGCCATGCTAATGAAGAGAAGAAGAGAGAGAACTCAAATAACTAACATACGGGATGAAAAAGGCAATATCACAACAGACACTACAGAAATACAGAAGATAATTAGAAAGTAGTTTGAAACTCTATATTCCAATAAAATAGAAGATAGTGAAGATATCGATAAATTTCTTAAGTCATACGATCTGCCCAGATTGAGTCAGGAAGACACACACAATTTAAACAGACCAATAACAAAGGAAGAAATTGAAGAAGCCATCAAATACTACCAACCAAAAAACGCCCTGGACCGGATGGGTATACAGCGGAATTTTACAAAACCTTCAAAGAAGAATTAATACCAATACTTTTCAAGCTATTTCAAGAAATAGAAAAAGAAGGAGTTCTTCCAAATTCATTCTATGAGGCCAACATCACCCTGATCCCGAAACCAGACAAAGACACTTCAAAGAAAGAAAACTACAGACCAATATCTCTAATGAACTTGGATGCAAAAATTCTGAATAAAATCCTGGCGAATCGAATATAAAAGCATATCAAAAAAATTGTGCACCATGATCAAGTAGGATTCATCCCCGGAATGCAAGGCTGGTTCAATATACGGAAATCGATAAATACTATTCACCACATCAATAGACTTAAAGATAAGAACCATATGATCATCTCGATAGATGCAGAAAAAGCATTTGACAAAGTACAACATCCCTTTATGTTCAAAACACTAGAAAAACTAGGGATAACAGGAACTTACCTCAACATTGTAAAAGCTATATATGCTAAACCTCAGGCTAGCATCATCCTAAATGGAGAAAAACTGAAGGCATTCCCTCTAAAATCTGGAACAAGACAGGGATGCCCTCTATCACCACTTCTATTCAATTTAGTTCTTGAAATACTAGCCAGAGCAATTAGACAGACAAAAGAAATTAAAGGCATAAAAATAGGAAAAGAAGAACTTAAATTATCGCTATTTGTGGATGACATGATAATATATTTAACAGACCCAAAAGGGTCTACAAAGAAACTGCTAGAGTTAATAAATGAATTCAGCAAAGTGGCAGGATATAAAATCAACATGCATAAATCAAAGGCATTCTTGTATATCAGCAACAAAACTTCTGAAATGGAAATGAGGAAAACCACTCCATTTACAATATCCTCAAAGAAAATAAAATACTTGGGAATAAACCTAACAAAAGAGGTGAAAGTTTTATACAATGAAAACTACAGAATCCTAAAGAGAGAGATAGAAGAAGATCTTAGAAGATGGAAAAATGTACCCTGTTCATGGATAGGCAGAACTAACATCATCAAAATGGCGATATTACCCAAAGTTCTTTACAGGTTCAATGCGATGCCAATTAAAATCCCAACGGCATTTCTTGTAGAAATAGATAAAGCAATCATGAAATTCATATGGAAAAACAAAAGACCCAGAATAGCAAAAGCAATTCTAAGCAGGAAGTGTGAATCAGGTGGTATAGCGATACCAGAGTTCAAACTGTACTACAAAACAATAGTAACAAAAACAGCATGGTACTGGTACCAAAACAGGCAGGTGTACCAATGGTACAGAATAGAGGACACAGAAACCAATCCACAAAATTACAACTTTCTTATATTTGATAAAGGGGCTAAAAGCATGCAATGGAGGAAGGATAGCATCTTCAACAAATGGTGCTGGGAAAATTGGAAATCCATATGCAATAAAATGAAACTGAATCCCTTTCTGTCGCCATGCACAAAAGTTAACTCAAAATGGATCAAGGAGCTAGATATCAAATCAGAGACACTGCGTCTGATAGAAGAAAAAGTTGGCTACGATCTACATACTGTGGGGTCAGGCTCCAAATTCCTTAATAGGACGCCCATAGCCCAAGAGTTAATAACAAGAATAAATAAATGGGACTTACTTAAACTAAAAAGTTTTTTCTCAGCAAGAGAAACAATAAGAGAGGTAAACAGAGAGCCTACATCCTGGGAACAAATTTTTACCCCTCACACTTCAGATAGAGCCCTAATATCCAGAATATACAAAGAACTCAAAAAATTAAACAATAAGATAACAAATAACTCAATCAACAAATGGGCCAAGGACCTGAACAGACACTTCACAGAGGAGGACATACAATCAATCAACAAGTACATGAAAAAATGCTCACCATCTCTAGCAGTCAGAGAAATGCAAATCAAAACCACCCTAAGATACCATCTCACTCCAGTAAGATTGGCAGCCATTATGAAGTCAAACAAGAACAAGTGCTGGCGAGGATGTGGGGAAAAGGGTACTCTTGTACACTGCTGGTGAGACTGCAAATTGGTAAGGCCAATCTGGAAAGCAGTATGGAGATACCTGGGAAAGCTGGGAATGGGTTCACCATTTGACCCAGCTATCGCCCTCCTCGGACTATTCCCTGAGGATCTTAAAAGAGCATACTATAGGGATACTGCCACATCAATGATCATAGCGGCACAATTCACAATAGCTAGACTGTGGAACCAACCTAGATGCCCTTCAATAGATGAATGGATAAAAAAAATGTGGCATCTATACACAATGGAGTACTACGCAGCAATAAAAAATGACAAAATCATAGAATTTGCAGGGAAATGGATGGCATTAGAGCAGATTATGCTAAGCGAAGCTAGCCAATCCTTAAAAAACAAATGCCAAATGTCTTCTTTGATATAAAGAGAGCAACTAAGAACAGAACAGGGAGGAAGAGCATGAGGAAAAGATTAACATTAAACAAAGACGAGTGGGGGAGAGAAAGGGAGAGAGAAGGGAAAGCATATGGAAATGGTAGGAGACCCTCAATGTTACACAAAATTACATAGAAGAGGATGTGAGGGGAAATGGGGGGGGAAACAAGGGAGAGAATTGAACAACAGCAGATGAGGTAGAGAGGGATGATGGGAGGGGAGGGGAGGGGGGATAGTAGGGGAAAGGAAAGGTAGCAGAATATAACAGTCACTAATATGCCATTGTGTAAAAATGTGAGTGTGTAACCGATGTGATTCTGCAATTTGTATTTGGGGTAAAAATGGGAGTTCATAACCCAATTGAGTCAAATGTATGAAAGATGATATGTCAAGAGCTTTGTAATGTTTTGAACAACCAATAAAAAAAAGAGAGAGAGAAAAAAGACTCATACCTTCTGAGGAAGAGGTAAAACTACAGGAAAACATTACTCATTGAAATAAGAGAAGAAATCTTTCAAAAATGTTGAGAATGAGATGAACATAAAGATACTGGGAAATACAGAAAGGCCAAAAAGACATGATTAGAAAACAATTTATTCATGAAATATTAATGTTAAAATGCCAATGATAGAGAAAAAAAGAATTGTTAAAACCTGTAAGGGGGAAATACCAAGTCACTTGATAAAGGCAAACACATCATAACGAGAGGATATTTCTTAGGAAAACTTCTAAAGAGCAGGAGGTCATCAAATGGTGAATTTTAAGCCTAAATAAATAAGTAAATAGCTTCCAAACTCCATTACTACATAAAGCAAAACTATCCTTCAGAATAGAAGAAGAAATTAAAACCTTCATAAGTAATGCTAAACCAAAGGAATGCATGACCACCAAACAAGTGCAGCAGAAGATACTTAAATTAAGCTTACACACAGAATGAGGGGAAAGTGACCAAGAGAGCAGGCCAAAGAATAAATCAAATTAGAAGAGTAAAAAAAAAAGAGAATTAGGAATGAAACAAATTTAGAAAGAGACAGATGAAAGGAAGTAGTGCATAAATCCCTGAAATAAAACTGAATGTAAATGGTATTATTTCTCCAATTTAAAGACATGGATTGGGCTGGGGTTGTGGTTCAGGAGTAGAGCGCTTCCCTAGCACATGTGAGGCACTGGGTTCAATCCTTAGCACCACATAAAAATAAACAAACACGATAAAGGTATTGTGTCCATCTACAACTAAAAAATATTTTTAAAAAACATAGACTGAAGGTTTGAATTTAAAAACAAGACATAACTGTATGTTGTCTATAAGAAACACACCTAACCAGCACAGAAAAATATAAGCATTGAAAATATTTATACCCTGAATGTCAGCACCTCCATCAAACTAACATTACTTGAGAAAAAGTGAACAATGGACTCCATGACACTAATAGTGAATGACTTCAATCGGCACTCACACAAATAGGTAAGTAATGTAGACACAAAATCAAAGAAGGTATCACATAGTTAAACTATACTTAGATCAAATGCATTCAACAGATATCTACAGAATACTTCCTCCCACAATAGAACCATATGCTTCTTTCCCAGCTGTTCATGCAACATTCTCAAAATAGGTCATCTATTAGGCCACAAAGCAACTTTCAGCTAAAAACAAAAAAAAATTGACATCATTATTTGCATGTTGTCATATGTTAATGGAATGAAATAAAAAATAAGCTGCAAGAAAAGCTACAAGAATTCTACAAACACATGGGGATTGAACAATACACTTTGAGTAATGAGTGGTCATTGAACAAATCAGGAGAGAAATTTTAATTTCTTGGAATCAATAAAATAGAAATACAACATTTTGGAAACTGTGGGATACATTGAAGGCAAGATGGTAGTTGATGGCTATGAGTGCCTGCAAAGAAACGAGAAAAACCTGGAATAAAAAATCTAACTAATGGTGCATCTGAAGGTCTAAGAAAGGAACAAACCAATGCCAAAACAAGAAGATGTAAAACAATAAAGACCAGAGTTGAAATTAATGGGACAGATAATAAAAACAACACAAAGGATCAAGGACACAGAGCTGGTTCTTCAAAAAGATAAACAATATTGAATCTTTGCCAAATTAACCAAAAGGGAGAGAAGACCCCAGGCAAAAGATTAGAGAACAAAATTGGGAAATTATAATAGACACCACTGAAACAAGAGGATACTTAGGAAATATTTTTCAAACGTATATTCCAAGAAATTGGAAGACTGACGCTCTAGGTTCTTGAATATGGTGCATGTGCCAACCAAGGAACAAGGAAAAGGGGCTGCCAATCTGCTACACATCTGTCAGGAGAGCAGAGATAGGCTGACAACAAGGTGGATGATAAGGGTAGGGTGGGGAAGGGTGATCTCCCTTTACACCTATGAGTGTTACACCCATTCTCCAGGAGCCCTCATGCTGACCATTGTTCATCCTGCCACCTTCCTCTGTAAGCACGCCCTATCTACTGCACACAACCCTGACCCTTCTCCTCCCTCTGAGCTCCTGCCAACTGATGGCCCAAAGGGGATTGATTAAGTGCCATGTAACATGGCTGTGGCTATCAGTTTTCTCCTGTTACTAAGTGCTCATTTGCCAAGGAAAGGGGCTGACCTGGAAATTCCTCCTCATGCTCACTCCATCGCAATGGCCAGTCAAGCACAGCAAGGGAAGTGGCAAGGGGGATGGTTTAAGAACCCTGTGACTGGTAAAGTGCTGAAGCAATGTTTGGATTAGCCTTGGAATGTGTGCCTCCCTGAATTAGACTGTCCTAGTCAGCAGAAGCTCATGTGAAGAATGCCCAGTTGGACCCAGTTTTGAATCTTATCTCCTCCAAATACTTCCTGCTTGAGCTTCTTAGGGTTAATCTCTTTGAGTCCGCTTTACTTTGTGCAAGTGCGGGTGAATTATGTTCTTATCCTGTAACATGTTTGTGGCTATTACTGTAGGTAGATAGTGAAAATTTTCACACATTGTATATTTTCATTGAATGTGACTAACAGCAGCAGTGATGTCACTTTGTACTCACTTTTAAAACCACACACACAAACACAAAGTCATATAGACACCATTGGATTCCAAAATAATCCTACTCTCAGCCCAGAGAAAATGACATTATTGTAGCGGAAACCCATTTTTTTTAAACTCCTCTCTTCTTGATGTGGAGGGATCCTATCCCAAAAATTCAGCTGAACTCCTATTATAACAAGATCTCCAAGGTGCTACAAGTACATAGTAACCTATACATTTTGTGGTTATTTTCAGGGCCAAACTAGCATTCACACTGGCTTGATATATAGAATACCTTTCTGGAAAAGGTTTCAGAAAGGATGTCTTCTCAGAGCAGAACTGATCATCCCACCACCATATGATGGCCTGTGATGAGGCTCCCTCAGAAGTCTACGTGGAATGAAGTTAAGCTTATAGTTCGTTAGGCACAAAGAAAAGTGAAGCTCCACATGAACCCTAACATAACGTGCATATGACAATGATGCCCTGTTCCTATCAAACAGGTGTGAGAATGCTACTGATCTCATCCCACACGGGGGCGCCCATGTATAATGGCCAGCATTGGAAAGATCTCTGGGAGGGGTGGAGGCAACACTATGGGTTTCTTCTCTACTGTGGATGAGGATCACTGATTTCCATTGAAGGGAGACTACCACCTGCTTGACTCTCACAGCAGTTCAGTGTAATGTATGGCTTTGGGTTTGGTGTCCTCCTCCATCAGGTTCTACCATTCTCTCACCTCTCACTTGTTGCTCATAATTCTTGTCTACGGTGGAGCTGTTGCTTCTTTTAAAGTAAATTTGTTTTCAGCTGATTTATAAAAATAAATTCAACATATTATTGGGTTAGCATGGGATATTTGATACGTGTATGCATTGCATAATGCTTAATTCAACTTAAATATATCTGTCTCCTTAGGAGTCTATTGTGAAACCATTCAACATTTTTCTTCTACCTTTTTGAAATATACACTGCATTATCCTTGTTTTTTCAGGAACATCACTTTTGTTGGGTCTTTTTATTTAGACATAATGCTGGGATTCCATTTGACATTATTTAAAAGGCATGGACTATTATGTGTTCTACTTCAGTCCCCAGTTCTTCCCTTTCTCTCCACTCCTCCCTTCCCTGGTCCTTTCTCTCCACTCTGCTGAACTTCCGCTATTAGTTTAGTTTTGTTTTTGGTTGGTGGCTTGTGGATATCAGTGATGGTGAGATTCACTGTGGTATACTCAGGAGAAAAGTTAGGTCAGATTCATTCCACTCTTCTTCCTTCATTCCCTCCCTTCTCCCACCCCTCAATCCTTTTCATCGAGTCCACCCATCTTCCTTATGTTTTGATGAAAACCCCCTTTCCCTTTCTCTCTCTCTTTTTTCCACCTTATTTTGGACTAGGTTCTGCATATCAGAGAAATCATTTGACTCCCTAAGTATGGCTTATTTCACTTACCTTGATAGTCTCCAATTCCATCCTTCTTCCAGCAAATGCCAACATTTCACTCTTCCTTATGGTTGATACAGTGCACTGTTCTTAAGGGTAGTCATTCTACTGTGGAATTGTACACCAGAATATCTTGCTCCTGTCTGACTGTAACTTAGTACCCACTGCTCAGCTTCTCTCCATCCCTCCCACACTCCTACTCTTCACAGTCACTGGGAACCACTATTTTGCTCTCAATAGTCCCCCCTCCCCAAATGGAAGCAAACTGAGTGCCCATCAAGTGATGAATGGATCAAGAAAATGTGGTGCATCCACACCAAGGAAGAAAATTCAGCCATAAATAATCATGAAATCCTGTCATGAGGGGAGCACTCAAGCTGTTATTATTCTAAGATATGGTTGTGTATGTTCAAAATCAAAAAGTACCTTGAGATACACTTGGAATAAGCATATTTAGCAAGGTTGCTAGATAGATCAATGCATGAACAATAAATACCAGCACAAACAGAATGTAAAACGTCAAAAATGATAGTTTTCAGGAGTCTCATATATCCAGGAATAAAAATCAACAAAAGATGTACAAGACTTCTTTGGAGTAAACTAAAACTTTTTGAGAAGTTGAAGTCAAACATCTGACATAACAATAGCCTGCACGGTTTAAGATTGTCTTCAATTAAACCTCTGGTTGCCCTTCACCTGTAATATAAACATAGCACTTGGTAACAGTTCTCAGAAGAACTATATTTACATGACATTAAAGTTATATAAATGACACCAAAATTTTGATTCTATAAAATGGAGTAAACTCAGAACCTACAGCATCACCATTCAGTTAGACCTCTGTAAAGTTTTTAAAGACAGTCTTCAAAGTCTATATATTGTCACTCTCTTTACCAAACACCGTACTTTCCAGTTGTTTAAATAAACCAAGGGACAGTGCGAGTTTGATACACTCCACATCAAATGAAATCATAAAGGGGTAGTTTTAAGTGGAAAGCAAAACTCATTTACACTTTTACAATAAATCTAACATAAATATCTAGAAATGAAAGAATTGCCAAAATATGTAACTTAAATGGTTGTCTTGAAATAATAATTCACATGCAAGTTATCTAAAATAATTAATGCCACATTTGGAACTGCAGAAATGATGGGGAAAAAAAGTTCAGTGTCTCCACTGGGAAGAAGCAGAAACACCTCTGCTTTATTTTAAAGAGACAGAGAGAGAGAGGGAGAGGGAGATGGAGAGGGAGAGAGAGAGAGAGAGAATTTTAATATTTATTTTTTAGTTCTCGGCGGACACAACATCTTTGTTTGTATGTGGTGCTGAGGATTGAACCTGGGCCGCACGCATGCCAGGCGAGCGCCCTACCGCTTGAGCCACATCCCCAGCCCAAGAAACACCTCTTCTGACACTTGATCACATTCCAGTTGTAGAATGAATTATATGTCCACTCATTTTCAGCCATTGCCATCATGTTTCCCATCAAAATATGAAGAAGCTGTATGTCATGCTTTTCTGTATGACAGAAAAAGAAGGGAAGAAATGAAAGGAAGAGCAGGAAGAAGAGAGAAATGCATCAGGGGAGGGAAAGTAAGACTTTTGGAATAAACAAACATTTGTTACTAAAAGTAAACCTTTTGGGGGGACAACTGAAAAGTGTTGGCAGTCCTTCCACAGCATTCATGATGTTCAGATTCAGGGTGTATTTATAACGTGTGCTTTCTCCCAGCACATCTAGAACTTCATCCCTTTGATTTTTCAAACATTGTGGAGTCAAAGAATGTAGTCCCTTTCAATTATACCATATATTCAACATCTTTTTAGTGTCTTATTCATATTAGTCATTGAGATTTTTCCACTTCTTTCAAAGTTATGTAAACTACTGGAAAACACTCATAGATATCTTTAAAGATTCATTTTTATATTTATTGATTACTCTTCTTTTAACTAAGGATTCCTACGTGTCTTTCATGAAGTACCTCTTTCTTCTTGCCTTATGTTTACTCTTTTGCTCTTTTATGATTGTTTTACTGGACGTTTACATAATTTGTCAGACATTTTAATAACATTTTTACTTAAAGGCTATTGTCTTTCTAAGGTACATTTTAATCACATTCACTGAGCTCCTTGAAGTAGTCAGAAACAATCTTTTAATGTAAATAGTGCAAATAGTGTTAAAATAATAGATTCTGTTGTTTGGGACAACACAGATGAAACCACTCACCATGATGCCAAGTGAAACTAGCCACAACAGTATAGAAATGTACTTCATGGCATTCTCCCTGGTATAAATAATCTAAAAGTAGTTGAATGCACAGAAGCCAAGGAGAACAGTGGTTACCAAGAGTTGAGTGAGATGGAAATGAGTGAAATTTGGTCAGAGTACACTAAATTGGACTTATGTAGAATGATTCCCTGGAGAGATCTGATGTGCAGCATAATGATATTTAACAATGTTGTGCTGTGAGATGCAATGAAATACCTAGGTATTAGGGACAGGAAGGATGGAGAAGGGAAATAAGAAAGAAGCTGGATATGAAATCAATATGGCCAAAATAGTAACAGCTGTTGAATGTGGGTGAAATCTATATGAGATTTCATACGGTTCTCATAACTTACCTGTAAGTTCTATTTTTTCACAATATAAAGTACAATAAATATATTATATAATGGCTATATTATGTTTAAGGATGATAGGAGTTATTTTGTGGAATTAAAAACAACTAAGACTGGTTTTCAAATCTTTTGTTTGTTTGGCTTTTGTTTTGTTTTGTTGTTTTGTTCTTGGGGTTGAACCCAGGGGGTGCTTAACCACCAAGCCACATCCCCAGCCCTTTTTAAATATTTTATTTACTGAAAGGATCTTGATGAGTTACTTAGGGCCTCACTACTTTACTGAGTCTGGATTTGAACTCTCAATTCTCCTGACTCAGACTCCAGAGCCATGGGGTCACAGGCATAGGCCACCTATCTTATAAAATAAAATCTTATTTAAAAAGACAAATGAAAGATAAACCACACTACAGAGGTAGTTTCTATATTTTTCATAGTGTGCTAAGAGGTGCATCAGCTATTTAAGTAATCTGAAGTCTACACCATACATAGAATTGAACTTTCATCTAAAATGTCATTTTCTGAAGCAGGAGATGAGTGGATTTGTAGGTCAATGACTGATATAATTGTTTTATTCACCCCTTAGATGGATAATCTTAATTGGTTCTGTTTTAAAATGTTATATTTTGGTCTGATAGACTTATATGAACTATTATATGAGTGAATCCCTCTATAACTAAATACCAAAAATAAGGCAATATTATTTTTGACTATAAGCAAAACCACTGTCTTAAAGGGAGAATCAAGAGGTCAAATGGAGAGAAATTAATGGACATTATTGTTGCTAAAGAAATCACATATGGTTAACTTGAAAATACTCTTTATTTTTGAAGAAATAAGTTTTGTTTTTATTTCTCTAACCCCAGTAGTCTTTAAACAACTGTGAAAATATCTCCATCAAAATCATTTCCACATACATGGCTTTATTTCAGCATCCTGGATTATGCAGCTTTTATTAAACTTATTTTAAAACAATATTAACCAAAGGAAATGATGGCAATCATTCACTGATCTTCTTCCTGGAATCTCTATCTTGTCCTTTGAACTGTTTCTTCTTGTGGGATTGCACTGGGAAATTTGACACTGTAGAAAAATGAGTATTAAGTCAGAAAATTCATTCACCTTTTCTTACAAAAATATAGATAATAATAAAATAAATATGTTGGAATTGAAGTACAGATCTGTCTCTACCAGCCAAGTGCTCTCTGGTAATACATGATATATGAGCTTCAGTTTACTCAAAAAGAGATAACTTCCCTATGTAAACATGCTTTACTGCACATGTTAGAAGGACACTGATTTGGCACTGTACACAATCTATTAAAAGGCATTTAGCCTGGGTGCAGTGGTTCATGCCTTTAATCGCAGCGGCTCTGGAGGCTGAGGCAGTAGGATCATGAGTTCAAAGCCAACCTCAGCAAAAGCAAGGTGCTAAGCAACACAGTGAGACTCTGTCTCTAAATAAAATACAAAATAGGGCTGGGGATGTGACTCAGTTGTTGAGTGAGACCGAGTTCAATCCCCAATACCATAAAAAAAAGCATTTACACAGCTGATATAATGAGTAAGAAATCTTATACAATTTATGAATAAAATTAAACACAATTTCCTTGGATTTGCTAATCTACAGTCCTGAATTTTTTTTAAAAAGAGTATGTTTAGCACACAATATAAGTATCAAAGGGAAAATATTATTAATGAGGGATGCACAAAGCTGCAAACTATACTTTTAATTTTCCAAAGAAGATGCAGGAAATATTTGAGGTCCTTTGCTAATGTTGTCTTTTCTCCTGCTACCTATGATGTCATAAAGCATGACACACCCCTGCACCTTACCCCCACTGTCATTTTCTTCCCCTTCCCTTCACCTTGAACATCCTGTTCCTTTTCATTTTCTGTCTCATGACCCGATGTAATATCCTGAGTTTCAGTTGGTGCCTCCACTTGTTGAAAAGGATCATCACTGGACAGTTGGACCTTTATGTATAAATAAAAAATGTTGTTAATACATGTATGACTACACATACTGCACTGATATATCTAATCATAATGAAGTCCAATGACATTTCTACATGATTCCATATATTTATTCTCAATACATTTCCACAGAGAGGAAATTCCCCGAATAGTTACCCACAAGGACATTGAAAGCTATTTTCATGTATGCTGAGGTGGATATGTGTGCAATCTGTTGTTGGTAAGAAAAATAAATTGTCAGATATATTTCCTTGGAATAGAACAGCATCCATCCAGGACATAGCAGAATGTAATCCTGGATGAACATTTCTTTCATGAGAGCAATTTTCACTTTTACCGGCATAGGAAAACTTTATCAGCATATTGATACATTTTCTTAAACAAATGTCCATTTACAGCAAACACCAAATATGAAAGATTCAAATCCACAGGCTCAACAGTCTGGGGAAATTCTTGTTCATTTCTTCTTCATCCAGATTTAGTTCTTGGTCTTCCTTGTCTTCTCCTATTTCACACAGAAAAAGAAAATAATGTCACTTGAGGTATGCATCTAAGAGGGCAACATATTTGACCATTTCCATGGCCTATAGATAGTGTGTAATTTTCTTAATGTACAAAAGTTTTTCAAAATAAGTCTCTAGTAATTATAACTCTATGTGCTTCCTAGTGTTTGCAGATCCATTATTTCCACCTTGCTGGAAGAGAAGTCATCTAAAACCACTTGGCAAAAGGCAGGAGACTTTCCTGAGGAGGTTTGGTTGGGTGGGTTCCCCATCATGGAGACACTTTGAGAAAACTTCCTAGAGATTTGAAAATCAAATATCTACTGCCTGCCTCGCACTCCCATTGTTTAGCCTCGTAGGCTCCATCCATAATATCTTGTCGTATTGCACTGCCTCCCTCGTTCCCTCCACACCCACCTTGATGGGCCAATTTTGGTACCCTCCATGGAAGAGAGGAGATGTGACACAGACCAGTGGCGGTGATCCTAAGGAGGTCTTCTATCAATCTCGAGGCTCGGTCTCAACCTCACATTATTCCTAATTTCCTCACTTGTTACTCAGTGCCCATTCTGCTCCCACCAGGGTCCCCACTGATGAATCAGGAATCAGTCCTGTGGGCCCAACGTACATCTCCAGATAACTCCATCATCAACCCCAACACTCACTCTGTCATCGACCAAGACAGACATCCTCACTGAAGGCCACCTTCCTCCCTTCTCCCAGACCCTCCTTGATCACATATGCCTATGGCTGTGGCGCCACCTGCCAGGACAAGGACAACGACCTCTATATCACTCAGCATCCACCAGACCTGTCGGAAGCCCACAGGGAATTTGTCATACTCCCGGCCACTCGAACTTTGGACAGGGCTGATCTAAGGACCAACCTGCTGACACACAGCAGCAAGAAAGAAGACTGTCAGAAGAAGGAAGGCACGGCCCACCTTGACACAGCTCTGGGCACAGAAATCAAAAGCAGGACACAAGCACCATGACTGACAGAACAGCGCACTGAGTCAGGCACCCGCAATAGGTGCTGTGCCTTCCGTGTCTCAGCAGAGAGATCCTGTCCTGTAGATTGAAATCCTTGTGCAGTGGCTAACCCCCCTTTTAAATTCCTCCATGAACTTACTTTCCTTAATAGGAACTTTGAGGACTGACAGCCCTATATTACCTTTAGGGTAGGAGGGAGGGATGTAACCTGTAAAGTCCTACTGTAATACCAATATTTTTACAGTTATTTTAGTACTAGGTATTGAACCCAAGGGGTCTCTACCATTTATTCACATGCCAAGACCTTTTAATTTAATTAATTAATTTATTTTTTAAATTTTCAAACAGAGAATCACAAAGTTGACCAAACTGGCCTCTGACATGCTATCCTTCTGCCTCACACTCCAGAGTGGCTGAGATTATAAATGGACACAACTTCACCTGACAAGGATGCTAATAAGTATTTTTTATGTGATTTGAGTCGTCAATTCCTTCTTTGCTCCTTTTTTTAAATAAAATGGTTGCATTGCTTTTTTCCTAATCGCTATAGAATAAAAACATTGAGATGTGTTTACTTTTCCAGGGTACACTTTGTACGTTATATCTGTGGACTTGTCATAGATTTGCCTGACCATGCTGGTCCTCATTCAGCCAGAGTGTGGTTCAGAAATAATCTCAGTTATTGGTTCTAGAATCCAGGTTCAGTCTATTGTCAGATCACGTACAGCAGGAGTAACTATGCCCATGATATATCATACTCCCCAATTATCAACCATAACCTGTTTGTAAGAAAGCAGATCTTTTTGCTTTATGCTGAAAGGAAGCACACTACCTCAAAAGAGGATCTAGCATCTAAGGGGTGGAATGGCTTAACAGATATGGATTCTGACTTTTAGTCTAGTGCTGAGAGGATTGCACAAGGTGGGAGGATGGGAGCTAGGATTGGGAAGGAATTGGGATGTCATGTTTTAGGATTGATAGACACAGCAAACGTGAGAAATTTTGTTTTCATTCTTTGTTGATTGACTTATTTATTATTTTTGATACTGGAGATATAACCCAGGGATACTACCAGAGAGCTACATCCCCAGCCATTTTTTGTTTTTTTTTTATTTTGAGACAGGGTCTCATGAAGTTGCTTAGGGCCTCGCTAAGTTGCTGAGGCTGGTCTTGAACTTGACATCCTCCTCTCTTAGCTTCCCAAGCCTCTGGGATTACAATTGTGGGCCACCTCACCCAGCATGGTTTTAATTTTTAATGGATCCATAATAATTGTGAGTATTTATGGGGTTCAGTGTACTCCTTCAATACATCTATTCCATATGTACTTATTGAATCAGGGTAAATTGCATTTCATTCACCTGAAACATTTATACTTGCTTTGTGTTAGGAACATTCACAATCCTCTCTTCTGTTTATTCTGAAATTCACAGCAAATGGCTGCTAACTTCAGTCACCCTACTGTGTCATAGAACACTAGAATTCATCCATTCTATCTCTGTTGTTTGACCCATTATCCATCTTCTCTATCCCCTTCCTCTCTACCCCCTCTCCCTCTGGTGACTTCCTTTGTATTTTCCACTTTGATGAGGTCAACATCTTTCACTTCCACATATGAATGAGAACCTGCAATATGTCTCTATGGAATAAAAAAAGAATGGATTCGAGACAAACATTCAAAAGAGTTTTGGATGATAAAAATATCATTTGACATGTCTAGTTGCAAAGTGTAGGAACTTTCATTCATTTTATGAAATGAATGAGGAAGATTTTTAGAACTTTCCTAGATGTCAGTACATATGTTGATGAAAGCAGAAAAATTCTGTAAACATTGTCACCACTGATGCCAAATTATTTCTCACGTTCTATGTTAAACGCATCTTTTCCACTTGCCTCATAAAATGGGAGCATAGTAAGGAGATGGAAGTCCCATTGCTACAGCAGAGCAGTGCATGACATTCAGTTACGCTCCAACCAACACACTGACCCCGTGATGCCAAGAGCACAAGGATCCACAGGCACCAGGTGGTACATTTGTTTTGAGTTCCTGTATGTCCAAATAGCGCTTACTATGTTCAAACAGACCTGTGATCTGCAAACGGAACCTACATTTCATCAGGAATTGGGTATTCTGTGGTAGTGCTGAGCAGCCCATACGAAAGATAACCTTCTTGTCTGAAAACAATTCCTAAGAAGGAGGGCAAAATTGGGTACTCTAGTGGGATTCACATTTTGAAGTGTCATTTATTAACATTGAGGACGTCCTGTGAAAAGAGTTTTTGCTTTCCAATCTGTTGTTTACTGTAGATATGGGTCCAAAAGTTGATGTTTTGGGACCCAGAATTTCAAAGAAATGAGATTTAATAAATTAGGGGATATCACTGCATACTGAATATAGAATAGACAAATAGAAGACATACACCCACAAATATTTGTTTGCCTACCTGATTGTGCATCAATTATGCATTTGTCAAGCACTAAAATAAAATAAGTCTGAAAGTCAATATTGAAGAAAATTGACTACAGACAATTTTCAGAAAAAAATGTCTACAGGTCATTTCTTTAGCCATTAATGAGGATGATGGAGGGATTCCTGCCCAGGATAAGTTCCTCATTCTTGGTTGCTTTCCACATGATGTGTGCAGTAGCTCTCAGTGAAGTGTAAATTGGTCTGTTTATTGAAGGCATTTGACTCTCAGCAAACTCATTTGTGAAATTCCGGCTGGGTGAGAAGAAAGTCTGATTAGTGGTCGAGTTTGTGGTGTAGTAGCACCCGCTCCTCCACAAGAAATCTTAACTAAGTCTCTCCAGAAATCTTCACCGTAATTGATTTTAGGACTATCAGCAAAAGAGTTCAGTGTAGGTAAACTTCCTATTTTTCTGTTACTCTATTTTACTTGGCAACTGGCCTGGAAGTAATCAGCACTCCAGGTGCTGAAGGCCCCTTTACTAGTTTTTCACAAACATTTATCCAGTATAGTAGTTTGAAGAAGTGTGTGTTTGCAAGTGCAAAATGTGAGGAAAAAAAAAGACAAATCCTCCAACAAGGTCTCTGGCCTTGAGCTGGGCTTCACTGAGATGTCTACATTTCTAAGATAAGGGAAGTTACCAATTGGGCTCCATGGTAACAGCTGACAGGGGGAGAAGAAGCTCTCCCCTTCTCAGGTGTTGTCCTTGAAGAGTTAACATGCCCAGAACAGTGAAAGAAAAAGCTGCTTTTGTGTGAACTTCTGCAGACTGTGAACTTCTGAGCCCCTGCCCTTACACACTGGGTATAAAACTGAAACTCCTTGAACTCGGGCTCCAAGGGATTGACAGACTACAGCAAAGGCTGTGCCCTCTGAACCTGGATGCAGCCAAAGAACTGTTTCCTGCTATCTTCGGTGCTCTGCCTTGTCTGTCCTCTACCACAGGGGTTCTGTCAATATCAAGAATATCTGCTATGCTGATTCTTCACAGCTGGGGAAGGTGCCTATTCACGTGTTTGATTCTGCTCTTCTCTGAAGCCACCTTTGCTCTCTGTACTTTTGTCCACCTTTGTTATGGACTGTATCTCATGTTCTGTCCTATTATGTTCTTCATCAACATTAAGTGGCAGGACCATTTGTGCTACTCAGTGTCCATCCATTTTACACATATTCAAAATTATTTTCAAGCCCAGGTATTTATTCTTACCAACTTTGCCTTAATACTTCGATGGAATCAAATACCAGGGTTTGATGTTAAAACTTATTGGGCAAGAATCCTGCTGAATTTCTAAACAGTCTGTAGCTTTTTATATCACCTCAAGCCTTAGATAAATGGCATATGGACAAGATTCAGTGTCTAAGGTCCTGAGATATTGACATTTTTAACAAACTCCTTTGAGAAATAAAATAAAAAACATGGAATATTAGAGAAGTTCTCTCTGAGAGATTGCAGACGGAATGCAGGGCTTACTTTCTTAATAAAATCAGGTTTCCACTGTGACTCTTACATCATGGGATCCTAATCCACATGACTGGAATGCTAATTAGAATAGGATTTATTTCATGTTCATATAAATATATCAAAATTGATTCTAATGTCATGTCTAACTAAAAGGAACAAATAAAACACCAGGTGTCCTTGTACTCATAATTCCTAGCATATTTCCTAATGCATGTATGTATTTGAATTTTACAAAATACTTGGCCCAAATCTCTACATTCAGCTTCAGGTTCAGTGGAGGATATGTAGAAAGACCAAGCAGTCAAGTTGTATGTGAATAAGTTTTCCAGCATCCTATATAGGGTGGGACCCTGATCATGCCTAAATTGCCATCATATCTAACCCATCGTCAGGAATACAAATCAATCCTAACACATGGTACATGGTTATCCTTAGGACACAGTCTTTCAATGATAGACAATATTTCTAGACATAAATTTGAATAAAAATCTATTTACTTGTTTACATATATGATAACCTGATGGTCAATGAAAACTCAAATGAATAATTATCATCACTAATATGATGCAATAATTAATGCCCATTCTGAAAACTCTTAATGTTATGAACAGGAACAAGAAAAGTAATGTCAAATGGTTAATAGAGAAATTGATCAAGAGTTAAATAAAAATTGAAGAATGTGTGTGTTACAAATTCATGGGCTGGCATTGTGGCTCAGTGGTAGAGCACTCATCTAGTATGTGCAAAGCACTGGGTTTGATCATCAGCACCACACAAAATAAATAAACAAATAAAGGTATTGTGTCCAACTACAACCACAAAAAAAAAGAAAGAAAAAGAATGTATGTGTAACAAATTCAGGAAGAAAATGTCTGTGTAGAAGAAAGGTAAGTGATTATGCATTTTAACAATTTAGCATGCTCAAATACTTCAACACCAATAATCTGAATATTTGCATATTTAATGTTGTCTCAAAATTCTCCTAAGCTTTCTTCACTCCTCTTTATCTTTATCTGTTTTCTCCTCCGGGTACATTCAAATAAATTGTTGCAGAGCTTATTAACTCTTTTTCTGTTTGGGCTATCCTGCTATATATGCCTTCCATAACATTTTTAATTTCACTGAGAGCACTTTTCAGCTCAGGAATTTGTTTTATTTTTTAAAATTATTTCCTTCCATCTATTTCTTGTGTTACTCTGTCGAGTATTGACATATTTGTGTTTTCTTCAAGTTCATTTAGATTCTGTGAAGCAGTTGCTTTAGAATCTCTACCCAAGTGTTCTCCTACATTGATTGTTATCTGAGGAGTTTCTGGTACCTTATTTTGATTATTAGGAGAGAACATGGTTTCCTGAAGGTCCTGCTGCCTCTTGGAATGAAAATTTGTATGTACACTGAAAATTAGGTAATTATTCTAGATTTCCCACACTGGCTTTCTCTGTGCCTATCTTTTCAGTGAAACTATACAGGCTGCTTATATTCTCTGAGCTTATTTTTTCCCACTATTTCAGAAATGGTTAGTGCCCATGTCTATATCTGCCAAGAGTCTGCAGTTTGCATGTTGTCACTCTTACAGAACTGGAGAGAAAACTAAGCCCACATTTGTCCCAAACACACTGCTGATGTGCTATAGAGAGTACTCCATCTCCACAAACCTCTCCTGGTGGCCTAGTTAGGCCAAGATGCCCCATCCACACTTACCAGACTGTGGTCATGCATTGTAGCATTCTTCCTGGGGTTGGACCACCTCCAAGATTTCATGTCATGCCTGTGGCTGCCAGTGCCACCAGGGTGCGTCACAACCCAACCCACCAACTTCCAAGTGCAGTCCAACATTGCAGAAGAATAAGGCACACACTGCTATGAGCTGCCTAATGCTGGATTCCCAATTACAAGGATCTTTTTCATGGGCCACTTAACACCTTGAAAGTTGACATGATTGTCAGGTTTCAGTCATCATCCCTACCTAATATCTTCTGTTTCTGTCTTGCACAACCCTGCCATTCCACACAAGCCTGCTGTAATATAAAGACTTGGGGAAATGTCTTCCTTTTACCTAACAGACATCTGCTCCTCACCTGCAGATATTGTCTCCCCTCTTGTCCTTTCATTTCAGTGTGAGTGTACCTTTTCCCCCACATCCTAGCCAAAATTTATTGTTACTTGTATTCTTGATAATTGCCATTCTGATTGAAATCTCAGTGCAGTTTTAATTTTCATTTCTCTAATTGCTAGAGATGATGAGCATTTTTCATATATTTGTTGATTGATTGTATATCCTCTTCTGAGAAGTATCTGTTCAGGTCCTTGGCCCATTTATTGATTGGATTTTTTTTGGTGTTTAGCTTGTTGATTTCTTTATATACCCTAGAGATTAGTGCTCTATCTGATGTGTGAGGGTTAATAATTTGCTCCCAGGATGTAGGCTCCCTGTTCACCTCACAGATTATTTCTTTTGCTAAGAAAAAAAAAAAACCTTTTTAGTTTGAGTCCATCCCATTTTTTGATTCTTGGTTTTATTTCTCGTGCTATAGGAGTCTTATTAAGGAAACTGGGTCCTAATCCCACATGATAAAAATTAGGGCTTACTTTTTCTTCTATTAGACGCAGGGTCTCTGGTTTAATTCCTAGATCCTTGATACATTTTGAGTTAACTTTTGAACATGGTGAGAGATAGGGGTTCAAGTTCATTTTGTTGCATATGGATTTCTAGTTTTCCCAGCACCATTTGTGGAAGAGGCTGTCTTTTCTCCAATGCATGTTTTTGGCACCTTTGTCTAATATAAGATAACTGTAATTTTGGGGGTTAGTCTTTGTGTCCTCTATTCTGTACCATTGGACTTCTGGCCTGTTTTGGTGCCAGTTCCATGCTGTTTCTGTTAATATTGCTCTGTAGTATAGTTTAAGGTCTGGTATAGTGATACGACTTGTTTCACTCTTGCTGCTATTCTAAGCAATTCTATGCTTTAGCTATTCTGGGTCTTGGAGTATTTGGTGTCTTTTATATGTAGAATCCTGTCAGCAAACAGAGATAGTTTTAGCTCTTCTTTTTCTATTCATATCTCTTTAATTTCTTCATTTTGCCTAATTACATTTTCTAGAGATTCAAGGAATGTGTTGAATAGAAGTGGTGAAAGTATACATCCCTGTCTTGTACCAGTTTTCAGAGAGAATGATTTCCAGTTTTTCCTTTATTTAGAATGATATTGACCTTGGTTCTTGCATACATAGGTTTCACAATGTTGAGGTATCTTCCGTCTATCCATATTTTTTCTGATATTTTAAACATATATGGTTGCTGTATTTTGTCAAATGAGTTTTTTGCATCTATTGTGATAATCATGAGATTTTTGTATTTAAGTCTATGTATGTGATGGATTATGTTTATCCATTTCCATATATTGAACACAACTTGCATTCTTGGGGTGAAACCCAATTCATCGTTGTGCTCTATCTTTTTGTGTTTTTGTGTACAATTTGCTTATATTTCATTAAGAGTTTTTGCATCTATGTTCATCAGAAATATCAGACTGAAGATTTCTTTCCTTCATGGGTCTGGCTTTGGTTTCAGGGTGATACAAGCTTCATAGATTGAGTTTCAAATTTTTCTTTACTTTGTGGAATAATTTGAGGACGATTGGTATTAGTTCTTTTTAAAAGGTCTGTTAAATCTTAGCTATGAATCCATCCAGTCCTGGACTTTGTTGGTAGGCTTTTGATGGCTTCTTCAATTTCATAACTTGAAATTGATCTGTTTAAATTTTCTATATCCTCCTGGTTCAATTCAGGTAGGTCGTATGTCTCTAGCAATTTGTGGATGTTTTCAAGATTTTCTAGCTTATTAGACTATAAACTTTCAAAATACTTTGATTGTCCTCTATATTTCAGTATATTTCCTTCTATGTCAAGGGTGTTATTACTATCAGTTTTTTCCTTTCTTTTGGTTTGTGTGGTTAAGGGTTTGTCAATGTTGTTGTTTCAAAGATCCAACTTTTTGCTTTGTTAATTTTTCAAGTTGTTTTTCATCTCAATTTCATTGATATCAGAAATAATTTTAATAATTTTCTCTCTTCTAGTGATTTTTGTGTTGATTTGTTTGTCTTTTGCTAGGGCCTTGTGTTGTAATATTAGATTTTTTTATTTAGTATCTTTCTATTCTTTCACTATATGAGCTCAGTGCTGTGCTCTTTCCTCTGGGAAATGCCTTCCTAGTGTCCCAGAGATCTCGATATGATTTAGCGCTCTTCTCATTTACCACCATTTATTTTATTGATTTATTTATATTTTTTTGGTACTGGGCATTGAACTCAGGGACACGTGACCTCTGAGCCACATCCCCATCCCTATTTTGCATTTTATTTAGAGAAAGGGTCTCACTGAGTTGCTTGGTGCCTCACTTTTTGCAGAGGTTGGCTTTTCACTTGCAATCCCAAACTACTGGGATTACATACATGCACTACCATGCCCAGCACATTTACCTCTATGTATTTTTTAATTCACTCATGATGTCTCTAGCTATCCATTCATTATTCAATAGTGTGTTATTTAGTCTCTAGGTGTTAGAATAATTTTTCTTATTGATCTTATCATTTTTTTCTAATTTCATTCATTTATGATGTGATAGAATCAGGGTATTATTTCTTTTTAAAAATCATTAGTTGATTTATTTATTTTAATTATGTATATATGACAGAAGAATGCATTTTGATTCATTGTACACAATTGCAGCACAACTCTTCACTTCTCTGGTTGTACATGATGTAGAGTCGCACCATATTTGCAGACATACTTGTATCTAGGGTAATGATTTCCATCTCATTCCACAGTCTTTCATGCCCCAATACCCACTCCCCACCACCCCTCCCTCCTCTTTGCCCAATCATAGTTCCTCCATTTTTCCCATGCCCCACCCCCATTGTGGATCAGCATCCACTTATCAGAGAGAACATTCAGCTTTTATTTATTTATTTTTTTAGAATTGGCTTGCTTCACTTAGCAAGTTATTCTCCAACTCCATCCATTTACCTGCAAATGCCATACTTTTATTCGCTTTTAATGCTGAGTAATGTTCCATTGTGTATATATACCATAGGTTCTTTATTCATTCATCTATTGAAGGGTATCAAGGTTAGTTCCACAGTTTAGCTATTGTGAATTGAGCTGCTATGAACATTGATGTGGCTGTGTTACTATAGTATGTTGATTTGCAGTCCTTTGCATATAGACCAAGGTTTGGTAAAGCTGGGTGAAATGGTGATTCCATTCCAAGATTTCTAAGAAATCTCCATGCTGCTTTCCAGAGTGGTCGCACCAATTTGCAGTTTCACCAGCAATGTATGAGTGTGCCTCCCCACCCCCCAACGTCACCAACACTTATTGTTGTTTGTATTCTTGATAACTGCCATTCTGACTGCTGTGTATTATCTTTTTTGTTTTTTTGTATTTGCCAAGATATCTTTTGTGACCTAAAATATATCTTAGGTATATTTGAGAAAAAAAATTTTTTTAGAAAAATGTTTATTCAGTGATTGATGGATTAAATATTAAATATGTGTCTGTTGATTTTTAAATCTTAATTATATTTTTGAGTTCTGTAGCTTTTTATTTTGTTTTTGTTTAGAAGATCTATCTAGTGACAAAAGAGTCATGATAAAATCACTGAATATCACTTTTTACAGCCTATCTTATTCTTTATATTGAGAAGGATGGTTTGGTGTACATAGATGCCCCATTGTATGGTTGCAAGAATATATGCAATTGTTATTTCTTGCTGTTTTATTATTCCCTTAAGCAGTATGAAATGACCATCTTTGTCTCTTCTGATTATCTTTAGCTGGGTTTTCACATTCTCTGAGATGACACTAGTAACCTCTGCTTGTTTACAAAATCCATGTGAATCATATGTTTTTCCCCATCCTTTCACTTTCAGTCTGTGGATGTCTTTGCCTATGAGGTGAATATCTTAGAGAGAGTATATTTTGGGGTCTTGTTTTCTAATATAATATGCCAGCCTATGTCTTCTGATTGATGAGTCAAGACCATTTATATTGAGACATGATTTTTATTTCCTGTCATTTTGATTTATTTCTAATTTTTAAGTTGAAGTAGATTCGCCTTTGATGGACTAATCTTCTAGTGTAGTTTCTCCATTTGGATGCTCCATTTCTTCTTCATGAAGTATTTTATTAAGTATGTTTTGTAGCGCAGGCTTTCTGGTTCTAAATTATTTTAGCTTTTGTTTATCATGGAAGGTTTTTCCTTCATCTTGAATTTTAAAGCTTAGTTTTGGTGGATATAGTAATTTTGATGGCATCCATTTACTCTCAGAGATTGGAATATATTATCCCAATATCTCCTAGATTTTAGGGTTTGGGTTGAGAAATCAGCTGAAATCCAGATTGGTTTACCTCTAAATGTGACCATTTTTTCTCTACCAGCTTTAAAACTTTTACCCTTATTCTGTATGTTAGGCATTTTCATAATAATGTGTCTTGGTGTGGGTCTATTTTAATTTTGTATTTTCAGAGTCTTACATAAGTCCTGTATTTAATTTTCCGTTTCACTCTTAAGACTTGAGAAATTTTCTGATATAATTTCATTGAAAACACTGCATTCCTTTAGTTTGTACTTCAGAACCTTCATTAATCCTGATAAGTCTTAGATTTGGCCTTTTAATGTTATCCCATATTTCTTGAAAATTCTATTCACGGTCTCTGAACATCTTTTCTCCATAATCAACTTTATTTTCAAGATAACGAACTTTGTCTTTATTGCCTGAAATGCTCTCTTCAAGGTGCTCTAGTCTCTTGGTGATGCTTTTTATTGAATTATTAATTTGTTTTATTTTTTCATTCATTTCATGTATTTCCAAATGATTCTTCTTCAGAATATCTGTGTCCCTATTGAATTGATCCTTTACTTGTTGGATTTTCTCTCTGATTTCACTCCTTATATCATCTGGTACCTTATAGATCAGTGAATCTGTGTTCCTAAATTCCTTCTCTAACATTTCCTCCACTGTGGTGTCAATAGAGTCAGATATTGAGGTATTCTGGGTTGTTTGGGATGATTTGTTCCCTTGCTTTTTCATATGGTTTTTGTGCCTACCTGTCTATCCAAATGCATGTGAGACAGCAGAATTTCTACCCTATGAACTTACAGTGTCCCTGTAGGTCTCCAGTATCTCCCATATTAAGGGGAGCCAAATAACAGCAATAACCCATGCAAACAATATACAGCATTAAACTAAATACTTGCTTCCTATTATGACCTCTACAATGTTCATTGGCACAATACGGAAATGGTCGGATTAGCCATATGCATCAGTAAAAACAAAAAGTAATCATGTATTATGTCTGTCATAAAAGCAAACAACAGGTGTTATCTATGATTTCTGAAGAATTAGTAATTCCTACAGCATTAGTGGTGGGAGCTGGCATTATATAAACCAAGTAGTGCCAAAGGTGTTCAGAATAGACTTAGTTAAAAGGAAAGAATTAGAGACAGGTGGGTAGAAAAGAGTTTGCAGGTTCAAGAGTCAAATTGAGAAGATGTAGAAGAGATGTGGGGTGTGATGTCATGAGGGGAGAGGAGAAAACTAGACCTAAAAAGAAATAGTGATAGAAAGAACAATAGAATGTGGCTGTTCACAAGAGGAAAGAAAGAAAGCCAAACAAGGGAAACAGAATAGTGAAATACACAAGACACAACCAAACCACAATATACCAATCAAAAACACTAACCCCAAGGAGACAGAGCATGGAAAAGAACTGCCTTCAAAAATGCTAGAAGTAAGAAAACAGGATAGACACACACACACACACACACACGTTGTGTGTGTGTGTGTGTATAAAAGTCCATGAATCCTTTAGCACACACTCAAAAAGAAGGAGAATCTCTTTTTAAAACATTCTTAGTTTTAGATTAGCGCAATATCTTCCTGTTAATTTATTTATTTTTATGTATTGCTGAGGATCAAATCCACTGCCTCACACATGCTCAGCAAGTGCTCTACTACTGAGCTACAACTCCAGACAAAAAGGAGAATCTTGATGAAAACTTACTCATTTCCATGGTTGGGGCTTTGGCTAGGCGGTAGCACGCTTGCCTGGCATGTGTGAGACTCTGGGTTCAATTTTCAGGACCGCATATAAATAAATAAAATAAAGGTCTATCAACAACTTAAAAAAATCATTTCCATTGTGATTGACAAAAGAGTTAATGCAAACCTAACTTCACTGTCTGTGCCAAACTATCTTTCTTTCCATTTCTTCTTGAGGTATGGACTGGACACAAGACTAGGGGCCACGGGCTGTCAAACCCGTCCTTTTTTTGGGTGTGTTGCTCACTGAGATGCCAGTTGTCATTCAAAAATTCTCATTTTCCCTTCTTGGCATTATGAAGTTGGACAGGATGTCCAGTCCACTCCCAGAGCTGCTGTATTCTGCGAGATGAGTTCAAATGGGGGGAGCTCCTGAGGGCAGGGTTAGGTCTAGTGAGGTCCCAGGGGCTTTATTGTGTGGTGAGTTGTCTGAAGCAATTAAATGAACATACCTCTGTAGCCTGGTAGTGACTGGTCTATGTCAGGAGACTCTGCACCAGGATTCTCCGCAGGGTCCCACTTGTGGGACAAGGGAGCCAGTCCTTTCCTGCTGCTTCTGTTGCCCACAGATACTGCTCTTCCTGGCCAACCAGACTCAGTTCCTGAGGACAGGCACTTGCACCCACCTGTTGAAATTCGCTTTTGCTTTAGGTGGTCCTACAAGTCCCTGATCCTGATATGGGGAAGGAGCCGCCACTGCCAGGCCTCCCTGACTTGTATTCCCCTGGGCAAAATACTCTGCATGCCTGATTGTTTTCTGGATTTGTTAGGTACAGCATTGGTCGGCCAGGCCTGTGAATCAGAGCAACTCCCGATGTGCCAGATCCCAGTTCCTGGTTCCCGTTGGTGCCATCTCAGCACACTTGCCTCAGGATGGTTCCGGCCTAGAGTCTCCATGGACAATTGGGAAACCCAGGGCATCTTTTGTGCACCAGTTTTTCTGCTGAAAAGTCTCTGGATCAGCGTGGGGCAGGCTGCCCCTCTGATCTCAGGATTTCCCACGCTAAGCCTGGCCACAGTATTTCTCAACTTTTTCCATCCTTGTATGCTATTGCCACTGCTCCCACAAGCATCTTTGTACTGATTTTGCCCCTTTTCGTTGTCTAATGTACCCCAGTTTTAAAGACTTTAAGGGACTCTGACTGTTCAATATTGAGTTTTAGTGAAATCCCTTTCACCTGAGGTGTCACCCAGCAGCAGTATTCCTGTGGCTTGAATCACGGGTCACCAACTGCTGAGGAATACAGCTTCCCTCTAGTCCTTCATCTTCTCCACCTGATCACTTTCTCACCATAGGAAGCAAATCAGAAGAGGAAGGCAACCACATTCCTTCCTGGGAACTCTTGTGTCCTCCTCCTCACTGCCATGTTATTGCTTCTAAACCAAAACCTGGTAATGATACAAACATTCCTATCCTTAGATGTGAATAAAAGTTTCAGTGCAGAGTCAAAATTCTAAAGTTGTGGTTTATGAGCATTACATTACCCAGCTTAGGGTGTGTGGGATATTTCAGAGTATAGTTTGTGGTGTTGAAAAGACCACAGGGTCTACTGCTACTTGGGGGATTAAGTTCACAGAAGTGCAAATCTGTGATGCACAGACATAAGTATACTGGAGTTTTCACACATGCAATTTTTCTGTGCATTTAGGGAAGCTTGTATTTTACTATGTCTGAAATCTTTTTTTGGTGGGGGTGGACATTCTTTATTTTAATATATTAAAATACAAATGATAAATGAACTTGCTTATCAAAGGTCTCTCTTCCCTCCAGGTTTTCTTTGATAGCTCTGCCTCTCATTACTGGCTCTCCTATACACAAAAGAAGCAATCAACTCCTGCTGAGTTTCATTCCCAGCGTTTGGTTCCCAGGTCAGTCCTAAATATTCACTGGCTCCTTGCTTGATACCAAGTGCTGGGCTGGGGCTGTAGCTCAGCAGCAGAGTGCTTGTCTAGCATGCATGGGGCACTGGTTTAGATCCTCAGCAACACATAATAATGAAAAAATAAAATAAAGGCATTCCGTCCATCTACAACTACAAAAAATAAAAACAAAATGCCTTCAAGGCAAAGTTCAAAATGAGAGAGAGGGAAAAACAGAGCAACACTGGTAGGGCAGGGAGGCAAAACAGAAACAAAGCACAACCCCCATCAAAAAAAAAATAAAAGAATCCCAAGAGCTTTTGGCTGCAATGTATCATCACACATCTAGAGTCCTTGAATTTTGTAACTGTTTGTGCAGCTTCTCATCTTCAGAACATGTTGGTGCCAGTCATTTATTCTCTACATCAGTCCACTAGTTAAAAGCCAAAATTAAGGAAGTTACACAAAATTACAAAGCTAGAAGTGGTCCAGCCTGTTCATTTAAGACCCTTGATTCTATCTGCTCTCCTCAGGTATGAGGACATGCTGCCACAACTCATGCATAACAGCAACCCCTGACAAACACTATCTCCAGAGGTTTCCTAAGTATGCAGATTGGCTTTCACCTTCTCCACAATTCAAGAGGCTGTGGGTTGTGCGGATAGTTGTGGTTTGGGAAGTTTAAAAAATAACGATTTGTTTTTCTAAATTTGAGCTCAATTCAGTAATGAGTGACATAGAAGGTGCAGGTTAATTTTAATGAAATCAGGCTTTGGCCCTAGCCAGAAGGCCTCCTATAAGCCCATCCTGAAATGATTTTGCTGACCCTAGACCAAGAAGAGCTGTACAATGGCAGAAGTCCTCTTGAATGCAGAAAGCCTGCCAGTAAGCTGACTTCCTGGCTTCAGAGCAAGTCAGAATGTGGCTCTCTGAAGACAGTCTGCCTCCAAAAGCCAGAGGGACTGAACTAACTGCAATCAGCTCATACTCCCAAATTCACTTTCAGCTAATAATCTCCAGGTTTTGTTGTTGTTGTTATTCCTGTTAGTTATACAGGAGAGTAGAATCTATTTGGACATAACTCTAAAAGCATGGACTATAACTTTCTAATTCTATCATCTCCAGTACCTCCTTTCCCCCTGCCCTCTCCGCAACTCCTTTTCCAGTCCCTCTGCTGATCTTTCTCCAATTCACCTATAATTATTTTAAGTATTTTCTTGTGGATGTACACAATCCTGAGCTTCACCATGGTATAGACACATATGTACATAGAGTATTATGTCAGATTCATTCCACTATCTTCATTCATTCCAGTATCTTTCCTTATCTCATCACTCCTTCTTCCCCTTCATTCCCCTTTGTCTACTCCACTGTATACCTGGAATTTTTCAAAGACTATTTAACTATTTTTGGAAAATATCATCATTTAAATAAATTTTATTCTTGCATTACCATATACCAAAATCAGTTTACCTTTCATGGGTGAAGGCCTCTGGAAAACAGATTCAGGGTAATGCAGCTTACCAAACCGAAGGATCTTTTCCAGGATAAGCTACTCACTGATGGGGAAAATCAAGAGGAAAATGCTCCTAGTGTGGTCTCTCTTGACTTGATGGACAAAAGTATGCTCTTTGCTCTTATTGCACTGAAGTTCGATTTCCATCTCCCCCTCACCAGACACCTTGTTCCTTCCTGATAGGCAGGAAATAGGCAGTATTCCCTTGAGTCCTCAGGATAGAACAGAGGGCCTGACACACAGAAGGAGCCCAGTCACCGTCTGTGGAAATGAAGCATGTTATAAATTATTGGATGACTAATCCTAGTATCCTGGTGATCAGTCATAAGGATGTCACTGCAGACAGTGGGAGGGCAATGGAATACTAAACTCTCTGTCTTTGGACCTTGCAGCAGAATGAGATCAATCTGCAGTACAGATCTTTGATATACTTTAAGGTTCCTGGATTTAGTGAGTATCTTGTTCCTGTTTGTGTGTGTGTGTGCGCGCATATGAACCCGTGTGTGCAAGCATGTGTAAGAAGAGAGGTGAGACAAAGATTAAAAGTATTCAAAGATCTGCCCCATTCAATTGTACAGTTAAAAGTAATTCTTTACTGAGCAGAACGTCAGGTTATGAAGGTCAGGAAGAGGGGACCTTTTAATCAGAATCCAAAGGCAGTCTGGAGGCAGATGTTTTTCTTCCTGGAGGGAATCTAGTCATTTTTCCCTTAAGGACTTCAACTGATTGGATGAGGTCCACTCATATTATCAGATTTATTCAACTTCTACTGATGTTAGTCTCATCTAAAATAATAACAGAAACATCTGGCTTGGAGTATGATGACACAGGAAAGTAACCATTACAAGCCACCTAATACAAATCCAGCTGATCAAGAAGGTCTATTTTAGCAAAGCAGGTAACTTCCTACTGTCATTTCTGGATTAAGCTCTATTTCTGGCCCAAGGGGACCAAGTCAGGCTCAGCCCAAGTCTGGCCAGTTAATGGAAGCTGAACTGAATGCCTGCCAGGGCTGAAGCCAACTCAAGATGGGCAGGTGCATACGCAAGTAGGTCCTCAGAGCACCCCTGGACACCCTTGGAACCAACCATTTACAAGTATTCAGGCACCCTCAGCAGGACATGTCAGTCAGGCAGGGAAGCTCACCGGGGCCCCAGTTTGGTCTCCCAATGTGGGACCTTTCACTGTCCAGCTCTGAGTCTTTGTGTCTTTGGTTTCAGAGGGAAAGTC
The DNA here is from genome assembly GCF_047511675.1 of Marmota flaviventris. Classification (NCBI taxonomy): domain Eukaryota; kingdom Metazoa; phylum Chordata; class Mammalia; order Rodentia; family Sciuridae; genus Marmota; species Marmota flaviventris. The sequence goes on along the minus strand of NC_092518.1, from coordinate 44,192,856 downwards.
AGAAGGCAGTGAGTTCCAGTCTTGCTAATGCATGTCACTAGTTCATCCCCTTTCCAAGTGTGGATGACATCCATGAGTGTTTTGTATGGGAAGTCATGTGCTGGGGTCATGCCAGGTGAGCCTAGTCAGAACTCTGAGAGATATGATTGGAAGCTCAGCAGGCAGGATGATATCATTTTTCTTTTTTTAAAAAAAAATATTTAGTTTTTAGTTGTAGTTGGACACAATACCTTTATTTCAATAATTTACTTTTATGTGCTGCTGAGCATCGAACCCAGGGTCTCACACGTGTGAGGTGAGTGCTCTACCACTGAGCCACAACCTTAGCCCCTCATTTTTTTCATCTTTTCTTCTTTATTTTCTTTTTATTATTTGTGCCTATGTATATTAGTTAGTATGTTTTCAAAATGCTCAGAGTGGAAGGAAAGATCGTGTGACAAGTATTTTTTCAAGAAAAGGGGAAATTTTTCAGGTACTGCTTTGAGGAACAGAGCTTATTAGTGTACTCTCAATTGTAGTTGGAGAATTCAATGCTCTCTCAGTAATACACAAAAGTTCATCTTATAGGAGTTGAGACTAGAGTTGGGTTTCACAGAGGCTGAGGAACATAGGCAGTAGTGAGCAATGGGGAAAGTTTGGTGAGTTGGTGAGATGTTACAGATTGATAGAAGACTACAGAAAATGATATTGTACTGCATATATTAGAAGAGTTAGCTAGAAGAAAGAATTTTGAACATGCCACAAATAAATGATAAATATATATATATATATATATATATATATATATATATATATATATCTCCTAATTTGAACATTACGCAATGATTACAGATATCTAAATATCACATGGCACCCCCAAGCAGGAATAATTTGGGGATGTTAAGCAAAAACTTGCTAGAAAACTGAGGGCAAATTTACTTAGTACAAATGCATAAAGACTTAGATAAAAGTGTATTGCTGTAAACTATCACAATAACAAGAATAAATAAAAACAATGTAAATTCTCAAAGCAACAAAATAACATTTGCAAGACATTTCAAGAGACAAGAATATATATGAATATAGATGCATATGGAATATGCTCAACATATTGAAATAAAAGGTATACAATCAATCAACAAATATATGAAAAATGTTCATCATCTCTAGCAATTAGAGAAATGCAAATCAAAACTACTCTAAGATATCATCTCACTCCAGTCAGGATGGCAGCTATTATGAAGACAAGCAACAACAACAACTGTTGGCGAGGATGTGGGGAAAAAGGTACACTCATACATAGCTGGTAGGACTGCAAATTGGTACTGCCTATATGGAAAGCAGTATGGAGATTCCTTGGAAATCTGGGAATGGAACCACCATTTGACCCAGCTATCCCTCTCCTTGGTCTATACCCACAGGACTTAAAAACAGCATACTACAGGGACACAGCAACATCAATGTTTATAGCACCACAATTCACAATAGCTAAACTGTGGAGCCAAACCAGATGCCCTTCAGTAGATGAATGGATAAAAATGTGGCATATATACACAATGGAATATTACTCAGCAATGAAAGAGAATAAAATCATGGCATTTGCAGGTAAATGGATGGCGTTGGAGAAGATGATGCTAAGTGAAGTTAGCCAATCCCCCCCAAAAAAACAAATGCTGAATGTTTTCTCTGATATAAGGGGGCTGATTTATAGTGGGGTAGGGAGGGTGAACATGGGAGGAATAGTTGAACTCTAGATAGGGCAGAGTGGTGGGAGAGAAAGGGAAGGGGCAGAGGGTTAGCAAGGACTGTGAAATGTGATAGACATCATTATCCAAAGTATATGTATGAAGACGCAAATTGGTGTCAACATACTTTAGATGCAACCAGAGATATGAAAAATTGTGGTATATATGTGTAATAAGAATTGTAATGGGGGCTGGGGATGTGGCTCAAGCGGTAGCACGCTCACCTGGTATGCGTGGGGCGCTGGGTTCGATCCTCACCACCACATAAAATAAAATAAAGATGTTGTGTCCACCGAAAACTGAAAAATAAATATTAAAAAATTCTCTCTCTCTCTCCTCTCTCTCTAAAAAAAAAAAGAATCGTAATGCATTCCGCTGTCATTAGTTTTTAAAAAATAATAAAATAACAAACAAAAAACACAAATTAATCACCAAAGAGCTATGACTACACACTTCCTATAATAGGTAAAATTAAAAAGACTTACCTTAACAAGCGTTGGTGAGAATGTGTACCAACTGGAGCCTTCTAATCTTCTGGTGGGAATGCACAGTGGTATGGTTCACTTTGAAAAATATCTTGTCATTATGGCAACAAGCTTGTAAAAAAGGAGTGCAGATGAATTTAGAAATAGCTTTATGAGGAGATTTGAGCAAGGAATTTAATTCATTGAGAAGGCAATACAAAGTAGAAGATAAATTGGTATGCAACAAAGATGGCTATCATGAAGGGAGCACAATGTTACCAAAAACTCTAGAGTAAAATCTAACTACACCAGGAACAATTGATTTTATATTCAATAAGAAACTTCTCTTTACAATTATCAAATGGATAGAAGGGGAATAACTGACCAAGGAGGTTAATAATTTTGATGGAAATGGTCATCCTGATTAGTTTAAGTGTGAGGCCAATCATTAACATTAGAAGCATGAAGCATAGATGTCACCCAGACTTATATCAACAATACCAAATATGCAAAAGTGTTGATGGGAGAAAGTGGACAATCCAGGTGGTGACTTTCAGTGTAGGCATTTTTGCTTGTTTCCCTTTCCTTCTTGGCCATTGCATTCACTGTTGTTTTTTTTTGTTTGTTTGTTTGTTTGTTTTTTCCCTGGGCTCCTTCCCTATATTTCACTTTTAAATATTGGTTGCTCTTCTGCTTATGAGTCACTCTGCCCCATTGGACTGTGACGTCCCCCATAATAAGTACCACTGGCCATTGCATTTTTCATTACCAAGGATCCCAGATATTTCCTGAAACATGGCAGCATTAGCGCATGCCTATTGAACTAATTAATTAAAAATTTTTAATGACCCTAATGGAAAAGCAGTTCCTCCATTTAGAAGTCATTATTGTAGATGTTATTCCTATACAGATAGAAGAGTGACTCACCAGTGGTACCCTGGAGACCTTGCAGGTCCCCACAGTAGGCCATGTGAGCACAGCTAAACCACAGTCTGACCTGAGTCTTGGCAGAACACTTTGTGATTCCTTTTGGAGCAAGAGAGATAAAAGCATTGTGTTGTGGAGCTCCCAGGAGGCCTTTTCTTACCCGCCTCCTTATCATGCTGGAAGTGGACACAGGTTGATACTTGTCCATCACCCTAGTTTCAGTTGAGCATAGAAATGCTTCCTGGCCTAACATTAGAGGACATCTGCTGGGTGCAAAACAGCTCACTGACTTGGGTTATGGTGATGGGCTTTTCATAAGCAGAGCAACCCTCTATCTTTGTCATTTGTCATTGATCACCTCCCAATCAGTATCAATATTTGGGAAGAGGGAAATGGAGATGGCAAATGCTGATGTTGCTTTGTTATGTCTGCAAATAATAAACTATTTGGATCCCTTGAATTCATTATTTTCTTACTGGACATATTGTTGGATGTGTCCAAAACCAAAATTACAGCTGTGGTAGTGATGCCTATGGCCCTGTTAGCTACCACAGTGCTGCTTAGGGATTGTTTGTCCATGTAACAGGCAAATTCTGGTACTGAGTTGAGTGGTGCTTGACCATAATATTGAGTTATTTTTTGTGGCATAACACTCTGCAAGGAGCGGTTTTCACACAGGCTTTAGGTGTGAATTTGTAAAACTCCTGTCCCCAAACAAATTTTCGATGTAATGTCAAGTTTGACACCAAGTACACTTATGCTTAATGTGTTTGTAAAAACCAAAGAAGTTTCTGATCTCAAATACATTAGAAAATGCTATCTGCTATCCATAACTTGAAATTCAAAAACAGTATCACTTGCTAGGTATACAATTGTGAATTTAAATACAATTTAAATAAAATGTTGAAAATTGAGATGAAAAATAAAGCAATCTATCTGAAATGTAATGCCTATTTCTTATGGTGTCCCATTCACACCTCAGATCAATCATTTAGTGTAAATACTGTAACTTCTATTTCAGAAATGCAGATACAAACCAAATGATGTAAGTACATATCCCACCATTGCAGTGTCAGTGTGTGTTGAGAATCAGCATGGGAACCCATGGCTACTTCATACCATAGTCAATAAGGAGAAAGTGCATGTGGGACTCAAATAATTTTGCCCCAGTGAGGCCCCTTAGTTTCCCCGTCCCCTCTGTCCTAACTGGGTCCTAATTCTTCATACAGCTTGATGGTCTATGTTTTTCTCAGATAGTTAATGGAAAAAATGGGATACTTTACATTTACTCCTACTTTTGATATGAGAAATAGGTTTTCAGTTGTTTTGGATCATGAATATTTTCAAACCTCTCTAAGAGGGAGAAATTATTGCTGTTTATGATCCCCTTGTAGTGCCAAGAATGGTTGATTTTTATTGGGGTCCTTGGTTGAATAATTTTCTCTTGGGATTTAAGGATGTAAGGAGTTCAAAGTTTTAGTTCTTGGATTGTGTATATTTATAGGGGTATAATACAGGAAATGGGCAGCTGGAAAGACTTCTGAATAAGATGTGGCAACTGTTTACAAAGTTTGATATGAAGGGAACCTGGACCTGCAGCTTCGCTGTCTCAATATTTTAAGTGGGGTTAATTGCTAAAAATGATGCAATACAGAAGTCTCTGAAGATGGGAAAGCCTAGCTCTTTGTTGCTCAAAGCCTTACCTAGAATTTAGTTCCAGACAATAGAAAAAGAGGTTTTATGTCCTAATTCATTTTATGAATGAAGCTAGTGTAACTGTACTACCAACATCAAAAATGCAGCACCTTTTTTGAAGAGGCTATCTTTTCTCCAATGCATTTTTTGGCACCTTTGTCTAATATCATAAATTAGTGCAATCAAATATAGATGTAAAATAGTATTAAAATAAAAAACCTAATGAAATTGATAATGAGATTGTGAGACTGTTTTAAACAAATGCAGGAAGGAGAACAATCTATGCCAGCAATGTAAAGAGATATCACTAAAGATTACATTCATATTAAAATAAAAATAAAATGTTTCTTTAAGGAATAAATGTGTAACAATATAAGAAATGTCTGTATTATTTGAAAATGTACCCTATTGATTGCAAGAGACAATAGAAAAATATGATACACTATTTGATATTTTATGAATAAAACTTTGTAGAAAACCTTTAAAATAATACTAACCTATGCTCATAGAAAAGATGTCAGTTCTCCCAAATTTGCTGAATAGATTTAATATCATTTAAATAAAAATTCCATGAGGGCATGTCATGAAATTAAAGTGAAAAAATAAAAAAGAAGCATATGCTGTTTGGGGATACTCTTTGTGTTAAAACTCTAAAGGAAAGTGAGGGAATAATTCAGGACAGTTGTTATCTTTGGGTGATGAAGGAGAATATGAGCAGGGAAAGGCACAGAGGGGCTTCAAAGTAATTGGCGGTGCTCTATTTCCAACTGTTTTGTGGTAAATATATTTTCATTTTAAAAATTTTTTTCTTTAAAGCTACACATATATGTTTTATACATGTTGTGTGTGTGACATTTTTATAATTCAAACCCTTAAATAAATGAATGAACAACAACACCATAATTCTAAAAATGGGTAGCATGTGATATCTTAGAGATGTCCTAGATGAAATTGAACCCTAAGATTTTTCTCTTAATCTTCATTAAGAAAAGGAAAATATCTTCAACTGGAAACCATAGCAACTTTGTTTCTGCTGAGAGTTGCAGGTCTGGATTTTCCTCCAAGACACTGTCTTTCTACTCTGGTACAAACTCCTTTGAGTCCATCATTGTGTATTATTGTAAAGCAAATACCTGCCCAATATTTCTGGAAAGGGCTCAAATTCAATAAAGAATAAGAATGCATAACCATTTTTTTTTAAAAAAAGATAATTGTAATTTTGTGGGTTAGTCTCTGTGTCCTCTATACTGTACCATTGGTCTACCAGCCTGTTTTGATGCCAATACCATGCTGTTTTTGTTACTATTGCTCTGTAGTATAGATTGAGTAGTATAGATTGAGATCTGGTATAGTGATGCCACCTGCTTCACTCTTCCTGCTAAGGATTGCTTTAGCTATTCTGGGTCTTTTATTTTTCCAGATAAATTTCATGATTGCTTTTTCTATTTCTATGAGGAATGCCATTGGGATTTTGATTGGAATTGCATTAAATCTGTATAGTGTTTTTGGTAGTATGGTAATATAGATAATATTAATTCTGCCTATCCAAGAGCAAGGCTAACACCATTCATGAAGCTATACATAAAATCTTAACAAATTATTAGTACACCAGAATAACCAAAAAGTATAACATGTCATGATTAAAAAGTTTCCCCTTAGGAATGCAAGATCAAATGGAGCAACTTAAAAATGTATTTTGCAACATTAACATATTAAGGAAGAAAAAAATCATATGATTACCTCAACACACTATAAGTGTTTGGTGAAAGTCAATATATGTATGTACTCAGGACCAATAGTCTCAGCAACCTTGGAATAGAATGGAAACTTTCTTATTCTGGCAAAGTATAACTATGAAAAACCAGTCACATAACAAAGTGTTTAAATTTTCCATTTCCTATCAGGCATAAGACAGCAGAACCATTACTGGTTTCATTCAAACCATTCCTGGGTGAGTATGTCCAATATTGTAAAATATGAATTCAAACAAATGTATGATATTTTGAAATGGCAGAAATAAGCTGCCATTATTCAAAAATGATAAAACTGTGTATGCTTACAGTCCAAAATATCCAGGAATGTATATAGAATAAACAAGTTTAGCAAGGGCACTGGGTAGAAAATCAGTATATAATTTACCTACTCCTACCATCTCAATCATAGTATAAAAGTTCACAACTTATATAGCTTTCAATAGTATTTTATTTCCAGTAGAAGTTTTACAAAACATATTCATGACTTCTTTGGAGCAAATTGTAAAACTTTATTGAGAGAATTTGAACTTGAAATCTGATATTTGCAGACTTTGTAGTTTTAGCTTGTCTTTGTATAACCTTCTTGCCATGCTTGATCTATAATAGAAACATAACAGTTGGGAGAATTTGTAAGGAGACTTTTATTTATATGAAATTAAAGGTTTACTAAGGAAGCTACAGTTCGGTTTCATAAAACGAAACCAAAGACTCACCATTTGGCTTACATTCAGATAGAACTCTGTTGTGACTTTAAAAATTGACTTCTAAGCATAAAAATATAACTAGATTTTTAGATTTCCATAATTCCTTGTGGCACAAAGATACCAAGAGACCATTTGAGTTCAGAACAGATTAAATCAAATGAATTTATAAAAGGGTAGTTTCAAGGACAGAGGAAAAATGGATATACAGGCCATAAGTTCAATCAACACACAAAATTCTGAGAAACAAAGGAATTTATGAAAAGTGAATGATTAAAAATCTTGGCTCTAAACAATATTTCAAATATAAGATAGCTGAAACAGTGTCCCATTTTCAACTGCAAAAGATAAGCTCAGTAATGAATTTTGTTGTTGTCTACTGTGCTAATGTGCAGAACTCATTCTTTGGGCAGGTTTACTGGTTTAAGAGTAGGGTGACCATATGTTCTCAGTTTTCATCTATAGTCCAGGTATAAATATGAATAGCACTTCTACATACACTTGAAAATAATTCTTTTTTATATTAATTATATGATCAAACATTTTCTAGTTCATTGCTGTCATTTTTCAGGTCAAAATATAAATTAGACATATGCCATATCTCACAATGTTTGGGAAGAGAGAGAGAGGAGAGAAAGAGAAAGTGGGATGGGGTAGAGCAGGGAGGGAAAGAGAAAAAGAAAGGAAGAAAGGGAAGGGGACAGGGCAGGAAAGGGAACAGCTTACAAATTTCAAAAGTGCTCCCATGGTATTCATGGTATTTGATGTTTAGCTTGAGGTACCACTGGGATATATTAAATAATGCATGCTTTCCTAATATATAAACCATTGATCCATATTTATTTGTGGGGCTCAGGATTGAACCCAGGGCCTTGTGCATGCAAGGCAAAGACTCTACCAACTGAGCTATATCTCTAGTCCCATTGATCTAGTCCCATTGATCCATATTTTGAAAATAATAGAATTCAAAAATATATTCCTTCATAATTATACAATCTATTCAATACCTGATAGTGTCACAGTCTTTATGGGTTGTTTCCATTTTCTTCACCATTATGTAAACTCTACTGAATATTCTCTTCATAGCTGTCTTTAAAAACGAGCCATCTTTCTAATTTATTAGTTGGAATATTCTTACTTTTACTAAAGATTCACACACATCTTCATATGTATCTCTTTCTTTCTCCCTTAAGTTTGTACTGTTGCTTTTACTATTATCTTTTATTTTGGATAATCACATAACTTTTACGTATTTTAAAATGCATTCACTTCAAGGCTATGGTTTTCTTAAGAGAACATTTCAGTCCTAAGTACTTGGAAAACTTCCTGTAATTTAAATTCCCTAATGGAATTGATCAGCAATATGGAGTAAAATTATTTAGAAGAATAATGCAAGATAATTTCCTCCATAAACATCAAGTGCTTCATTAAAGTCTGAAGCTCTTGGTAGTAAGGGTCAGCAAATTGAAAAACACATGTGAAAAACAAAAAGTTGACCCAGAGAGGAAGTACTGCAATTATAGTCTTTGAACTTCAACTTCTAACAATTGACATATCAAGGCAGAAACAATAATATGCCACATATGATACGGTTAAAGGTGATTCTACCCTATGGTGTCTACACTCTTATTAGGAGCAGTAGCTCATGAACACTGACAATGGGACAGGAAGTTCTTGGTGTAGGCACCTTACAAGCACCTTGAGCATTACCCACCTACACACACACTCTCCCTAATTCAATAGTCACAGAAAGTACAAATGAGACTATTTCCATTTCATTTTTCAGTCATCCCAGTCTTCATTTGGTGAGGGATTTAAAATACAATTATTAATTAAAAGAGGATTTTGAGGTTGATATTAAGAATAGGAACTTAGGTCTCCACACAGAAAATAAACACCAAACAATATTTCTGCATTTGCTTAGTAACAATGAAATCTGAATTCACATGTTATAATTTTATCATAAGAAATATTTTATGATTAACAAATCCTGCAAAACAGTATGTACTTGTATTCCACCTAACAGAACCAGATAATGCAACAACCAGCATTAAAGTGACTTTATTATATTTTATTTAAACTCCCTATTTTTAATAAGAGCAAAGATGGGTTTAGAATTTATGGCTTCTTCCACATGCCCACAAGAATCCACTTCAGTGCCTTAACAAATTGAAAAACAAAGGTGTTGTGTACTTTTTGAACAAGAAATTATAAAAGAATCTGAAAACAGTTGCCTGTTGATTAAAGGGCTCATTCTCAAAGGTTAGGAAACGCTTTCATAGTGTGTGATTCAATGTGGCTGTGAATCAATTTTTTTCTCTATGTGATAGTATTTAAACAAGCAGTCAGGCATTTGGAGTCTGATGCCAAAGGATCTTTATATGTGAACTGTTGTTAATGTAGCAGTAATGTCAGCCCCACATCGATAAAAGGATAATAGTGGGAAAATAAATCTATATAATTTTGCACCTTGTAGGATAGCATACCTGCTTCTGGCAGTTGACTGTACTCTAGACTGGACATAAACTTTGCCTGGACAGCAAGACCATCTTCTTGTATACCTCCAGTTTTTGGCTGAGTCTGTTCCTGGAGATCAGCTTCCAGGTCAATCCCTTAAGAACAAAAAAGGTTCTTGAGTGACATCAAGATGATGGAGGAAGGAGAATCCTCACTTCAATGGATGCACTGAATAAATATTTATACACATGTCAATATTCTCTGAGAGAAATAGAGAAGCAAATGTAGAGAGATCCTACATGCCAGAAAAGAGAATTTCCACAGTTACATGAGGAGTATAATCTGAGCCACACTTTCTCCATCAATCCCACCCAAGGAACAATCTTATAATCAGCACAGAATACCAAACTCCCAGCTTCTCCCTAACAGCAAAGGGTTTGGACCACACATAAAGCTCCTCTACTTTTACTGTTCCTGACCTGAGTTGTTGCCTTCCTAGCTCTGGAAGTGCCAGGGGTTTGATATATGGGAGTTCCCTGAGATCACAAAGGAAAAAAAACATGTTTTAAGACAGGCATGGGAGCACATACCCCTGGCCTAGCTCTTGTACCTGGATTAAATCTATTTCTCTCTCTCTCCCCCTGCCCAGTACTGGGGAGTGAACCCAGGAATATTTTACCAATGAAATACAGCCCACCACCCTGTTTTTGGAGACAGGGTCTTTCTAAGTTGCTCAGGGTAGCCTTGAACTTGAGATCCTCCAGCCTCTCTCCCAAGTTACTGGGACTACAGGTGTGTGGGCCACCATGACTGGGGCTTTAAACATTATTTTAAATATCAATATAATGATAAACTACACTGGAATTATATTACTTACATTTTACCATAGTATACTCTGAACCATTAGCTATCAAGAACCTGAAGTCTACACCAGGGATAGAATGGAAGTTACACCTAAAATATAATTTTCAAAAGCATCAGCCGAGTGGATTTCTAGGCCAATCACTGATAAAATCATAGAAGTTACTCCAACACCTGGAGACTATATAATGTGGTATTGAATGAAAAATAGGTTGCAAAAGACATCAAAGAAGAGATTTAAAAATTCTTAGAGGTAAATGAAAACACTGATACAACATATCAAAATCTCTCGACACTATGAAGGCAGTATTAAGAAGAAAGTTCATTGCATGGAGTTCATTTCAAAAGAAGAAAAACTCAATGACTTAACATTACATCTCAAAGCCCTAGTAAAAGAAGTACAAACCAACACCAAAAGCAGTAGAAGACAGGAAATTATTAAAATCAGAGATGAAATCAATAAATTTGAAACAAAAGAAACAATTTAAAAAAATTGTCAAAACAAAAAGTTGGTTCTTTGAAAAGATAAATAAAATTGATAAACCCTTAGCCATGCTAAAAAAGAGAAGGACAAAGAAAACTCAAATTACTAACATCCTTGATGAAAAAGGAAATATCACGATGGACCCTACAGAAGATAATTAGAAATTAGTTTGAAAATTTGTACTTAAATAAAATAGAAAATATAAACATTGACAAATTTCTAGAGTCTTATGATTTGCCCAAACTAATCAGGATGATATACACAATTTAAACAGATCAATTTCAATGAAATAGAAGATGCCATCTTAAGCCTACCAACCAAGAAAAGCCCAGGACCAGATGGATACACAGCTGAATTCTACAAGACCTTCAAAGAAAAACTAATACCAATACACCTCAAATTATTTCATGAAAAAAAAGAGGTAACACTTTCAAACACATTCTATGAGACCAGTATCACCCTGATTCCAAAACCAGAAAAAGTCACATTAAAGAAAGAAAACTTCAAACCAATATGCCTGATAAACATACATGCAAAAAAATCTCAATAAAATTCTGACAAATTGAATACAAAAACGTATTAAAAAGATAGTGCTCCACGATCAAGTGGGGTTCATCCCAGGAATGCAAGGTTGGTTCAACATGTGGAAATCAATAAATGTAATTCATCACATCAATAGACTTAAACTTAAGAAACATGATCCTCTCAATAGATGCAGAAAAAGCATTCAACAAAATACAGCACCCTTCATGTTCAAAACACTAGAAAAACTAGGGATAGGGGCTGGGGTTGTGGCTCAGTGGTAGAGCACTTGCCTAGCATGTCTGAGGCACTGGTTTTGATCCTCAACACCACACAAAAATAAATAAATAAATAAAATACAGGTCAATCTGCAATTAGGAAAAAAACTAGGGATAACAGGAACATATCTCAATGTTGTAAAAGCTATCTATGCTAAACCCCAGGCCAACATCATTCTAAATGGAGAAAAATTGAAAGCATTCCCTCTAAAAACTGGAACAAGACAGGAATGCCCTCTTTCACCATTTCTACTAAACATAGTTCTTGAAACTCTAACCAGAGCAATTAGACAGACCAAAGAAATTAAAGGGATATGGATAGGAAAGAACTCAAACTATCACTTTTTTGCTAATGACATGATTCTATACTTAGAGGATACAAAAAATTCCACCAGAATTCTTCTAGAACTAATAAATGAATTCATCAAAGTAGCAGGATATAAAATCAATACCCAGAAATTAAAGGCATTTCTGTACATCAGTGGCAAACCCACTGAAAGAGAAAATAGGAAAACCACCCCATTTACAACAGCCTCAAAAAAATAAAATACTTGGGAGTCAACTTAATGAAAGTGGTGAAAGACCTTTTCAATGAAAACTACAGAAAGCTAAAGAAAGAAATTAAAGAAGACCTTGGAAGCTTTGGAAAGATCTCCCTTGTTCTTGGATAGGCAGAATTAATATTGTCAACATGACCATACTACCAAAAGCACTATACAAATTTTATTTAATTCCAATTAAAATCACAATGACATTCCTCATAGAAATAGAAAAAGCAATCATGAAATTCATCTGGATAAATAAGAGACCCAGAATAGCCAAAACAATCCTTAGCAAGAAGAATGAAGCATGATGGCCTCACTTTACCATATCTTAAACTATACTACAGAGCAAGAGTAACAAAAACAGCATGATATTGGCACCAAAATAGACTTGTAGGCCAATGGTACAGAACAGAGGACACAGAGACAAACCCACATAACTACAGTTATGTCATATTAGACAAAGGTGCCAAAAACATATATTGGAGAAAAGATAGCATCTTCAAAAAAAATGGTACTCAGAAAACTGGAAATCCATATGCAACAAAATGAAATTATATCACTATCTCTCACCATGCACAAAACTCAACTCAAAGTGGACCAAGGACCTAGGAATTAAACCAGAGACACTGCACCAAATAGAAGAAAAAGCATACCCAAATATTCCTCACATCATATTAGGTCCTGACTTCCTTAATAAGACTTCTATAGCACAAGAAATAAAATCAATAATCAATAAATGGGATGGATTCAAACCGAAAAGCTTCTTCTCAGCAAAAGAAACAATCAGTGAGGTAAACATAGAGCCTACATTTTAGGAGCAAATTTTTTACCACACACACACATCAGATAGAGCACTAATCTCTAGGATATATAATGAACTCAAAAATCTTAAAACCAAAAATCCAAATAACCCAACTAATCAATGGGCCAAGGAACTGAACAGACACTTCCTCAGAAGATGATATACGATCAGTCAACAGATTATTTTAAAAAAGGTTCAACATCTCTAGCAATTAGAGAAATGCAAATCAAAACTAAGATTTTATCTCGCTCCAGTCAGAATGACAACTATTAATACAAACAACAAATAAGTGTTGGTGAAGATGTGGGGGTAAAGGTACACTCATGCATTGCTGATGTGACTGCAAATTGGTGCAGCCAATATGGAAAGCAGTATGGAAATTCCTCAGAAAACATGGGAGTGAAACCACCAATGACGCAGATATCCCACTCCTCATTATACACCCAAAGGACTTAAAAACAGCATACTACAGTGACACAGCCACATCAATGTTTATAGCAGCACAATTCACAATAGCTAAACTGTGGAACCAACCTAGATTCCCTTCAATAGATGAATGGATAAGAAACCATGGTAACTATACACACTGGAATTTTACTCAGCATTAAAAGAGAGTAAAATCATGGCATTTGCAGGTAAATGGATGTAGCTGGAGAATATCACGCTAATTGAAGTAAGCCAATCCCCCCAAACCAAATGCCGAATGTTTTCTCTGATATGTGGATGCTGATACATAATGAGGATGGGAGTGGGTTACTATGGGAGGAATGGGCATACATTAATTAGTTGAGCAAAGAAGAGGGAGGGGAAGCGAGGGGCCATGGGGATAGGAAAGATAGTGGAATGAGATGGACTTCATTACCCTAAGTGCATGTATGAATACATGAATGGGGTGTGACTACTTTGTGAACAACCAAAGTCATGAAAAATTGTGTTCTATATGTGTACTATGAATTGAAATGCATTCTGTTGTCCTGTAAAATAAATTAGAATAAACAAATTTTTTAAAAGGAAATAATTTTTGCTTTATGAAAATCTTGGAAACATTTTAATTTTTTATCCTAAATATATTTTAATGTCTTTTAAAAAACACATAGAAATCACAACATTATAGCTACTTGCATGCCAGTATACTAAATTACCCAGATTTTACCAAATTTACTGTAAAAGAGAAAAATGCCAGTCAATAGAAACAGTGGCTATCATTCATTGAGCTCTTTCTAGGGCCTGTACTGAGAGATTTGACTTTGTAAATATTTGAGTATTAATCAGTTCTAAGCAAAAGCATTCACAAAGAATAGATAATGGGAATATATAATGAAATATGAATATGTCTCTACCAGCCAAGTACTTTGTGGTAAGACAGAATAGCTGAGACTCCATTTTCTCATCTAGAAAAGGAGTTAATATTTCTATGTAACCACACCTTATTGTAAGTTCTGGAAGGACAGTGACTTAACACTCTACATGTGTGAAAATGTGAAATGATATTTATACATATATGCAGTGAGTAAGAACTTATAATTTTAAGACTAAACTTAAACATTAGTTCCCTGAACTTGCTAATATAGAGCCCTAGCAAGGGAGGTTAAAAAAGCACACATAATTCTCAAAAAAAAAAAAAAAGAAATGTTTATGTTTTTTCCTACAGTTACTGGAGTTGCCATTAAACATGATGCATGCATACACCTGAAACCCCACAGACATTTTCTTCCCCTTTTTTCACCTTGATCCTCAGGTTCTTCTTCATCTTCTATCTCCTGACCAGATAAAATATCCCAAGTTTCACTTAGTGATATCTCTTGTAGAGCTGAATCATCACTACACCACTCATCCTATTGAAATGTGTATACATGTGCAAATTAAAATTTTGTTAATACATATAATAACTATACATATTATGTAGATATATTTAATCTCATTGAAGTCTGAACTATTTAAATAGGATTCTATACAGTTGTCTTTAATACAGTCACCGTTATCATACAGAGGTCTATCTCAGGTGAGTCACATAACAATAATTTTAGAAGATATTTAATCTATGTGGGGAAGGATCTATTGTTAGTAAGCAAGAAAGAACTTATCAGGTTTATTTGTGGGGAATGTAACAGCATTCTTCCTGGACATAGTACAGTGGAATCCTCCAGAATCCTCACTGCTTCCTCTATGAGGTCAATTTTCACCCTTTATCATCTAAGATGAACTTTTTCAGTGTAACTACGCTTATCAACATTTTCACAGAAATAAATTTCTGTTAATAGGAAACATTAAATTTTGAAGCACTTACAACCAAAGGCTCAATCAGCTGAAAAGATTCTTCATCTCTTCTTCCCATGGATGTAGATCTTGATCTCATTTGCTCACTCATTTTATACTGAAAGCAGAATAATGTGATTTGCAAAAGGCACTTAAGAGAATAGATACATACATCATCATGTTTATGGCCAAAGGTAAGCTTATAATGCTTTAAAATTTCGAAAATGCTTTAAAAGCATGTCCAAGAGTGTGTCTATGTTTCCCAAGTGTATGTAAAGCCCTGTATGTTGGTCATGCCAGCAAACAAACTGTCTTAAGTCATGTGGCAACAGATGGAAGACATTTCACTGAGGTTCCTTAGGCAACCAGATTCTCTATCATCCAGACACTTAGGAAAGCACCACCAGACAACTGCAGCTAGAATGCCTACTGCTTTTGTCACAGCCACATTAACTTGGCCCATCTGCCCCTAAAGTAACTTTCTGCTGGAACGCACTGCCTCCCTCATTGCTTCCTGCTACCCTCTAGGGCTGTTTCTGCACAGTACATGTCAGAGGTGAGAATGTGCACTACAGAGCAATGGATGCACCCCTCACTGGGTGCTCTACACTTCTCAGGGACGCAATCTCATACCCACAGAGTCCCCCTTTCCTGAACCTTCCCTCACCATGCTGTGCACCTTGCCCTGTCCCCACTGAGAACTTGGAAATCTGTCTCATGTGCTGTGCAGCATCATCCAGGACCTATATACCTCCAACATCACCCACAACACTCGTCCCATTCTCCAAGACCCACCGTCCTACCTTCTTAGTGCCTTCAACGTGCGCTGGGGAGCTTATCTCTCCAATATCCACTGTGGAGAGCTTGAGGGCACGGAGGAACCACTCCTGAGCTTTCAGAGAACTGTGTCTGCTGTATTGCACAGCAAGAATAGCTTTTATAGTGGGTATGTGCTAATTTACATATAGCAGTCATGATAGGCCAGGGGTAATACATACATATCATCTTACGTAAGTCAGGACACCAAGAGTCCAGAAACTGCCACGTAGCCTGACCCTGCACCAACAGAGAAATAAGTAACTTCTTGTCAAAGGAACAAGGAAATTGTGTTTGCCAGAGTTCTGACAGCACTTTGTCCCAAAACATCGCGTTCTATGTTAAGACTCCCCTGTTGCACAATGAGCAAGATAAGCATTCCTTCATGTGGGTCCAAGGTTAGGAATTGCAGCAAACATGACCACGGCTCATGGTGGCAGGGCAGAAGCACCTGAGAGAAGCACAACTACCTCAAAGTCCTTCCAACTGCCTGGCCATGGAGCGAGCCCCTGGAATTGCTGCATGCTCTCTGGCACCCCTCACACTCGCTCACACTCATGCTCCTGGGATGGCTACTCTAAGGACTCACCCAAAGAGTCAATTGAGTAGAGAAAACAAAGACTACAGAAAGGAAGAGTACCTGCAAACCAGCCAGAGGACAGCAGAGTGCATGCACAATAATGACACTCACAGTAAGGCACATGAGCACTGAGTCATCCACTGCAAGGGTGGTCTGGGCCACTGTGACCTCAGCAAAGACCCTGTCCTGAGGATAGGATGGGCTTACACAGTCCTTTGGATTTTCCTTCCCAATTGTTCATTCTCTTCCAGGAGCATGAAGGATAGACAGGCTACCTTTACACATATATTTATCTCTGAAAGACCCACTGTTATAGCAGTAGCTCTTAAGGATCTCAATACCTATTTTTAAAATTTTTCTTAGTTGAAGTTGGACACAATATGTTTATTTTATTTGTTTATTTTTATGTGGTGCTTAGAATCAAGCCCAGAGACTCCCCTGTGCTAGGGAAGTGCTCTACTGCTGAGCCACAACCTCAGCCCCTCAATACCTATTTTTACACATGCTTTGTTCAGTAATTTCCTTCCCTGCTTCTGTTTTTGTCATTTGGATTTTATGACTCTTACAATGATTTTGCCACTTCCAAATAATAACTATATTCAGATATTTTTTTCTTTACTTTCAGGGGATACAATGTTATACTAGGTAAAGAATGTTGGGGGAAAAAAGAATGTTGGAGTCCTCACATAAACAATTTTTGTGACATATTTTACAACAGTGATAGGCAGAACTGTGTGATATTGACATGGGAGAAAAATCAAATGTTTAAACCTAGACCCGTGCATTTATGTTAAATTTAATTTTGCACAAAGATTCCAAGGCAATTCAAAGGGAATGGTGCTTTATTCAAGTAAAAATGCTGGAATAGTTGGTCACTGACATATAAACAAATGAGGCTAAACTTTTGAAAGCACATGGGGCACAAATATTGAAGGTGGGAGGCAGGAAACAGACCTTGAATCAGCAAGGTCTACTTCATTCAGTGGTGGAGCCAATCAGACAAACACCTGATGTGGCTCATTTTCAGGGGTAAAATGGCTTCTGGCCACTACGAGGTTCTGGGAATATATGCAGCCTTTACAAGTTCATGGAAAAAGTTACTTATATTTGGCAGGCCCTTTGGTGGGCAGGGGACAGGTCCAGGCCATAGGAGGAGTTTTGGTGGGGGTAACATTTAGGGCTGGGCAGGAGGGCAGTTAGGTAACTATATTCTTCAACTTTTATCTCACTTCACATACAAAAATTAAATCAAAATGCTTCATAGGATTAGACATAAGAGCTAAGGTTATAAAAGCTAAAAGGCTTAAAATTTTCAGGATCAAACATAGGGGCCCCTGCTGAGGCCCTGGACTCCATAGCTGAAGATGCAGCACTCTAGTGAAGGCTTCCCTTGCCACTGTGCCATCCTCTCCTGGCTTGGGGGTCCTAGTCAACTCTTGTCTTTCTCTTTGGGGAAGGGATTGCAGCTGTAGAGGAAGGTCGAGGGAGGAGAAGTTAGAAAGAATAGAAGAACAGAGCATTCAGAGGGAACTGCAACAACACAGCAACCCCTGCCTCAGACCCCAGGGCACCACTCTCTAGGTAGCTAGTGAGGCCTCAGACATATGATCCATCTGGGAACAGGCCTGTTTTCCTGTCACTCTAGTGCGGTAGTCTTGGTTCTCAGGTTCTTGCCTTTTGTACTTGCTTACTGTGACATTGCCGTTTTTTTCCCTCACAGGGACTACTGTATGAGCTGTAGGAAATGAAAGAACACCTGAAGGAAAAGCCCCAGGCTTGGGATGGGGGTCCTGCAAAGTTCCCTGGGTTAAAGTATTCCCTCCCAGGGTGGATTACTGGTAGGTGGTAGGGCCTCATGGGAGGTATTTAGGTCATGCAGGACATGCTCCTGAGGGAATGTGAGACCCTGCTGCTTTCCTCTTCCTCTATCAATCACTTCTGTATTGTGATGTAAGCTGTTCCGCTTCTCCCATGTTGGTGTGCTGCCCTTACCAGAGGCCTAACAATATGCCACTTTGTGATATTTGGACTAGACTCTCCAGAAATATAATGTACTATAAAGTGTTTCTCTTTAATTTAGCCACAGGTATTTTGTTATAGTAACAAAAAGCTTAATAGTACAGAAAATAGGTACCAAAAAGTTTGGAGCAATCATTGCTGTAAGTATATACTTGAAGATGTGAAAGAATCAGCTAATGGGAAGAGGATGGAAGAGATTAGAGTAACAGACTAGAGAAAGCAGTCTTCCTACCAGTCTTAGAGCTTGTGCTCCATCATTCACCTTCTCAGGGACACTTCTCCTGTGCACCCTGTGTAAGCTAGTTACTTCTAGACTAGCTCCTAGATTATTCTGTTCTTGACACTTTTCACAGTCCGGATGCATTTATTCATTGGTTGGTGGGTCTTCTATTGCTCCCTAGTTCAGAGCTAAATCTCCAGTTGATATAAGAACAGAAACAACCATGAATCGAGGAACCACAACTATTTGTTTGATATTAATTAACGGGTCATTTGTGACTTCTTGTTTCCTTGTCCTGGCGCATTGCATTTCTGAACAATCTCTCTTCATCACTACAAGTATTTTTGCAATGCATATTTCCCACAGTAACTCTTGTGGGATTCTGAGTGTGTGTGTTTTGACGCCATATGGAATACCTTGCCCTGTTCTGCCTCTCTTCTTTATCATTAAACTATTTTATTGCTGTTTTAAGTGACACGTATCTGATAAATATGAAGGAGACGTGCAAGATGTTACCTGATGAAAATGATCCTACTACAGACATGAACAGATACCTATACTTCCACAATGACTTCTTGAACAAATCATAAACTTATCCTAGGCATGAGAAGTAATGTCAGGACAGTGCGAGGAGTTCTAAACATAAGAATTTATTCCCCTTTCAAATTTGGGACTCAAATTTAACTTGAAAGGTGAAATAGCTAACTGCTTGGTCGGAGAGATGAGTGCAGTTTCAGAATTTTGTTGATTTGGGTTTCTGTTGTGTTGTAGTGTTGCAGGGGACAGACAAACAAGACATCTAAGATAAGAGGAAACAGTTTTATTTGGCTGCAGCCAGGTTCAGAGGGTACAACTTTTCCTGTAATCAATGAATCCCCCTGAACCCTTAGTTTAGGCAGTTTCAGAACTTTATACACAGCATGTAAGGTGAGGGGCTCAGAAGTTCACAGTCTGCAGAATTTCACACAAATGCAGCTTTTTCTTTCACTGTTCTGGGCAAGTTAACCTTTCAAGGACAGCTCCTGAGAAGGGGAGAGCTTCTTTTCCCCTTTCTTTCCTCCCCCTGCCAGCTCTTACCAGGGAGCCCAATTAGTAACCTCTTATCTTTGAAACTTAAACATCTCTGTGAAGCTCCAGTCCAAGGCCAGGGACCTAGTTAAAATAATCTGTTTTTCTTATCACACTCTGTATTTGCAAGCACACTTCTACAAACTATTACATATGTTGTTATTTACATTAGATAGTCCATAAATATTTGTGAAATCCTAGTAAAGGGGCGTTCAGCACCTGGAGTGCTGATCTCTTCCAGGCCAAGTAAGATAGAGCAACAGGAAATAAGAAATCTAACTACATTTGATGAACCCAACCTAATTCCAACTGAAGATTGGGAGCCATCTCATCACAAAGTCATGAAAAGTTCATTTCTGTTTTACTAACATTTCTGTTTGGCCTGATCATACTTTGATGTTTAAACTTGTTTGGAATTCCTGCCCATGCTCTGAACTTGCCCATGCCTGGCTCTCCTTGACCAGATAACAACCCTCCCTAAAACCTCAGTGGCTCATCATAAATTTTGAGGTTGATATCTAAATTTACTCCCTACCTTGAAATGTTAATCCATGTAGACCATTAACCTGATTTCTGCCCTTGTATTACACTTGCCAGAACTCTGTTAGCTGTAAGTCTCCAAGACACCAGCCTTTGTAACTGTTTTTGCTATGAAAACATCCCTGCTCTTAGATCAGATACTGTCCTCTGGCATGGCCTTAGTTGAGGCAGTTGTTGATAAGCTTGCTTTCATTTGGTTTGAAACTGGAGATGTTTGTCTTTTCTTTGCATCACAGGTTCAACGCACTGAATTCTTTTGTAGAGATTCTTGTGCTGATAGTCCTAAGATCAATTATGGTGAATACTTCTGGAGAAGCTTAGTTAAGATTTTCTGTGGAGGAGGGGGTGCCATTACAATAGGTGAGCTAAAGGGGCTGTATTCCATAATAGGGAAATCCAGGAAGGAAACCTATCCTGGCTGAGGGCTAAGTGACCCTGCAGTTGAGGCTGTGGAGTAGACAGTACTGGCCAGTGGCGGAATGGAGGATGAGATCCAGATTCAGAAAAGTCTGCAAATACCTGCAGAGTTGTGTTACAACAGATTCAGCCAGGGAGCACCAGGTCCCAACAAAGATAAGGCAAATACGCAAGTTAAACCAGCCACAGACATCTTTAGGCAGGTCAGCACGATAAACAGGACCTGGGATACACGTCATCCCTATCTCAAGAAATATCGATGAGTTGGTAGAGTGCTTGCCTCACATGCACAAGGCCCTGGGTTCAATCCCCTGCACCACAGAGAGAGAGAGAGAGAGAAGAAGAAGGAGGAGGAGGAGGAGGAGGAGGAGGAGGAGGAGGAGGAGGAGGAGGAGGAGGAGGAGGAGGAAAAGAAAAACCAATGATATTGCTTATCACATGGGATGTTACAAACCCCTTCCCACATCACCGTGGCCACTCAGAAGTCACAAAGACCCCTTTCCCATCTTGGGTGGGAGTCAGGACTTATGTGGAAATCTGAGACACTGAACATTTTCACCACAAGAGATTGAGTACATAGTCAAATAAAAACAATAATTGCATTACATGATACAAAATAAATGTAGTCTCCCCACACACCATCCCCTTACTATCTATTCCAGAAGGTAAGTATCCATGCTGAAGACCAGATCAGACAGAGATAATACGCATTACCACATGCTTTTGGAGTCTGAGAGGCACAAATGGTTTCTGGATTCTGCACACCATCTCCATTGACTCCCACACTGCCTAGCAATTTATCAGTCCACATGAATGGGAGAATGAGATAACCTTGCCTTTTCTTTGCTCTAACCCAGGACAATGTTAACCCATAAAAAAACCGCCAAAACACAGTACAGAAAAAGGAAAGTACTAGGGGCTGGGGATATAGCTCAGTTGGTAGAGTGCTTGCCTTGCATTTGCATGCACAAGGCCCTGGGTTCAATCCCCTGCACCAAAAAAAAAAAAAAAAAAAAAGGAGAGTACTGGAAAGCAAACAGAGTAACTGATGAGAGTATCCTGATATTGTACAGACAGACAAAGCAAGGCACCAAAGATAGCAGGAAACAGTTTTATTTGGCTGCAGCTAGGTTCAGAAGGCACAGCTTTTGCTGTAATCAATCAATCCCCTGAACCCCGAACTCAGGTAGTTTCAGAATCTTATACCCAGCTCAGAAGTTCACAGTCTTTAGAAGTTCACATAAATGCAGCTTTTACTCTCATTGTTCTGGGCAAGTTAATCCTTCAAGGACAACACCTGAGAAGGAGAGAGCTTCTTCTCCCCTTTCTTTCCTCCCTCTGCCAGCTGTTACCATGGAGCCCAGTTGATAAATTCTCTTATCTTAGAAATGTGGACATCTCTGTGAAGCCCCAGCTCAAGGCCAGAGACCTTGTTTACACATTTCAACAAACTACCATAATGGCTAAATGTTTGTGAAAAACTAGTAAGGGGGTGTCCAGCACCTGGAGTGCTGAGTTCTTCCAGCTAGCAAGTAAAATAGGGCAACACGAACATAGGAAGTTTATCTAAATTGAACTCCTTTGAAGAGACTCTTTTGCTTATAGTCTTAAAATCATTTATGGTGAAGATTTTTGGAGAAGCTTAGTTAAGATTTTTTGTGGAGAATGGGTGCCACTACAATTCCCTCCTTTAATGATGCTCCTCATAAATTAATCCTTTAAATTGAAGAGCATCATTACCATTATCTTGGCTTAAAGCCTTATATAATGCCAAAACCTTAGTTGTTATCATCCTTTCAACAGTGATTTCTATAGTGAACCCAATAGTTTTAATGCACAGTGGAGCTAAACATGGAAGCAATAAACAGGTTAACAGCAGAATACCCACTATACCAATTAAGCTTTTAAATCCACCAAGAGTTAAAAATCATCCCCCAAAATGTGTGTTCGGGTCCCAAATTAATGCCCTTCCAAGTATAAACTGGCACATGTGCTAGTTTTCTTATGTTGTTGGCTATATTCTTAACTGTTTGTCCATTTTCATCTATTTAGATGCAACAATCTGAGCTGTTGAACTCTCCACATATTTCTCTTTCCTCAGCCAATAGGTAATCTAATACCAAGTGGTTCTGATAGATAGCCGCTTGCGTCTGAGTCTGTTGTGTGGCTAGGAGGTCAAAGGCTGTGGCAATCTGATTAATAATAATTTCTACTATAGCCTGTAAGTGAATAATTCTGTTTAGCATGTAAATAGGAGTTCTGTAGTCCCAACTGCCATTTTGTGCCCAGGTAGCAGGACCATAAGTGGCAATAATCCTCTGGGGTGGCCAGTTACCTTCACCCCAAGATTGGTGACCTCCTAAATCAAGTCCCTTCCCAATGGACCTCTTTTTTCTTTTCAAACAGTCATCCATCTATAGCATTCCTCTGGTGGGACAGGTCCTAAATATGTTTTACCACCTCTTTGTTATAGTAGATTGGCTTGATACATGGTTCACATGATCTCCACTGTTGGAATAGGAATAGGGCAGAACCCCTTAAGGGTATCAAAGGAAACCAAGCTAAATAATAGACTAACATTTTGGTTAACATAGGTTAAACAGCATAAATTATAACATCAAGCAAATTCTAGAAAACTTATATAAGCAAGATTTAAAAGTATAAATAAAAATTTCTTACCAGGAGTCCAGTCAGTAGGAGTTACTGTTACCAAACCAGTAGGAAAAACCAAACAGAGAACTGTGTATATATCTAGAAGCAAGAGGTGGCAATGCATTACAGTATAAGAACTATCTTAGAAGTTGAAAGAGTTCATTAGTCCTGGTGGGAAGTTTATCTTTCACCACACATTGAACAGTCAGTCCTTCCCATATGGCTGAAACAGGACCATAGTCTCCTCAAGCTTTGGCTGTGCATAGACAATAGCAGGGCTATTGTCCTTCTGATCCTCAAGCTTCTCCAGTGCTCTTTTTTTTTTTTCCAGATGGTCAGCTTCAAGGACAAAGCAGCATCTGGAGAGCACTCCCAGTCCACAGCTGCAGGTATGAGTCTGGTGTAATGAATCCAGGGACCTATCTCTGCAACCTTTACTGCAGTTTGGGTAGATAAAATAACAGTGAAAGGGCCCTTCCAAAGAAGTTCAGGTGTTGAATATTCCATTCTTTGACCCAGACTCAATCAATCTTCATTCTTTAAGGAGTGTGCACCTGTGGTCAAACCTACTGTCAATCTTTCTCTAACCCATTGGTTGAGAACCTGTAAAGTTTTCCCTAAGGCCTGAAGCTGTTGTCTCAGGGTGAATTCTCCTATCTCCCTTAAGTCTGCCTGTAGTCCCCTAATAAGAGTGGAGGGCTCGCATCCATTATCTCATAAGGAGAGAATCCAAGTTCCTCCTAGTGGGCGTGGATCTAATCCTCAACAGTGTAATAGGGAGAAGTTCATCACAATGTAAGTGAGTCTCCTGACACAGCTTACCCAATTGAGCCTTAAAGTCCTGTTCATCCTTTTAACTTTACCAGAACTCTGCAGCCTATAGGCATTATGTAACTTGCATCTGATGTTTAAACTCTGGGCCAGTAATTGTATCACCTCTGTCAAAAAAAAGCTGGCCAATAGTTATTGGGACATCAAATCTGAGAATAATTTCCTGGAGGAGCATTCTGGTTACCTCCCAAGCCTTTTCAATGTGGGTGGGAATGACTTCCACCCAGTCAGAGTAGGAGCACACAAAACCCAAAACTTATTTATAGCCCTGTGAGTGTGGTAGTTCAGTGAAGTCTACTTCCAAGTCTTCAAAAGGTGCTCCTCCTATAGTTTGGATTCCTGGTGGAAGTTTCGGCCCCTGATGAGGATTGTTGTGAGCACAAACCTCACGTTGTTTAAAGATCATCCAGGTGATTCTTGTGAGCTGGGGGACATAGAAATTTTGACTCTAAACTGTCTCAAGTGCTGTATGTCCAACGTGTTCTCCTGTGGAACTGTCTGATAAAGGCTGGGGCTAGAATCTCTGGGATGGCTATGCTGGCCATCAGAAAATCTCCACCTTCCACCTGGGAGAAAATGTTCTATTTCAGTCTTAAATCACTTACTTTTATGTAGGGAATATGTTGGCTCCCATTCTGTTAGATGGTCAGCCAGGCAGAAGGGCAGCATTTAAACCTGGGACTGGATTTTCTTCCCATTTCTTGTAGGCAGCAAACTTGGCCTCTCTGTCAGCTCTCCGGTTGCCCTGAGCAACCACAGTGTTTCCCTTTTGATGACCTTGGCAATATATAATCACAACCTTCCTGGGAGCCCACAGTGCATCCAAAAGTTTAAGATTTTTTTTTTTTTTTTTTGCCCACACATTATGCTTCTTTTTTCCACCTGAATTAATTAGCCCCTTTTTCTTACATAAAGCCCATGAACATGAAGAGTAGTGAATGCATATTTTTATTCTGTGTAAATATTCACACAGACTCCTGCTGTCAGCCGAGGTGCTCAAGTCAAAGCAATAAGTTTTGCTTTTTATGCTGAAGTTCCCTGAGCCAGAGGTTCTGCCTCAACAGTGGAGTCCAGAGTGACCACTGCATATCCAGCAAAACATACCCCATCTTTTATAGAACTGCTTCCATCTGTGAAGTACTCCACATCAGGGTCCCTGAGGGCTGGTCTGCCAGATCTGGTCTGCTTGAGAACATTTCATCCATGACCTCAATACACTTGTGATCGGGTTGTCCAGGTCAGATGGGAAGCAAAGTTGCTGGGTTTAGAGTCTGGACAACTTCAACACGGGCATGTGGATTTTCACATAACATGCCCTGGTATTAACCATTCTCTCATTAGTCAACCAATATTGTCCTTTGTACTCTAACAATATCAAAATTGAATGAGGAATCCTGAAAACCAATTTTTGTCCCATAGCCAGTTTATCAGCTTCCAACACCAGAAGATCTGTGGCTGCAAAGGCCCATAAACAAGGTGGCCAGCCTTGGGCTACAGAGTCCAGCTGTTTGGATAGATGTCCATGTCCTTAGCACCTGAGTCAAGACTCCTACAGCCACTCCAGACTGTACTGACATACAGAAAGAAAAGCTTTGTGAGGTCAGGGAGCCCTAGTTCAGGTGCACTGGGAGTGCTTGTTTAATGTCCTCAAAGGCCTTTTGCTTAGTTGGCCCCCATATTAGAGGATCCCATTTTCCCCCCTTTGTGGCTTCATAGAGGAGTTTTGCCATAACTGAAAGTTGGGGATTCATATATGGCTGAATCAAGCAGACCCCAAGAATTTTCTAGTCTGATGGCAGGTTGAAGGGAATGGAATTGAGCAGATCTCCTGTTTCTTTTGAGGCTCAGTTGCTGTTGTCTGTTCTGTTGCTGGAGTCAGATGGCAACCAAGGTATTTGACTTTTTCTTGATAGATATGGGCTTTTAAGTCAAAATCCAGTGCTGTCCCAAAGATGGTGTACTCAAGCCCCTGGGAGGAACTGTCATTTAGGGAAGGGAAGTGTACACAGAGCCTCTAGCACTTTAAGATGCATGAATTTTTTTTTGTCATCCCCCGGTGCAGGATCTTGGATGCTGGGATTCTCCAACTCTTAAATTTAATGTAAAACTTAGCAGAGATTGATGACCTGGGACATCATTTGTATAAAAGGCACTGCTGCAGTCTGGCTGGGCACAAAGGCACCTATGTAAATCTCACTATGGGCTGTCTGCCCAGGTTGGAGGGCAGGTCCTGTGCAGGTCCTGGTGTGGCAGCCACATTGTGCTCACCTAGGTGTTGCTCTTTGTGTGGCTTTCTCCTCTTGTCAGGGGGGAGCCTGCTCTAATTGTATATAGTAGCTGCCCCGCTTGTGTTTTTGTTCACTATGCCTGGATGCATGGGGCTCTGTGGTCCTTCCCACTTGTGGCTCACAGCATGCAGCTTGGAGCCAAGGTGGCATGTCCTTTTGGAGTGTGTGCCCTGTGGCCCACTATTGGTTGTTAACATGAATTTACAAGCCCAATGTATTTTTGGGCTTGCAGCAGCTGAGCCCTCCTGAGGCCCTGGGTCCCGAGCATCAGATACAGCTGTGTGTATCTATCAGACCCCTGCCATATTCATCAATCATCAAGCAGGGAAAAACTGAAAGGAGGGGCTGGGGCCTTGAGCTGAGGGAAAACACTCGATCCTTCTCTATTCAAGGCTTAGTATCTGAGTGTGGCCGTGGGTGCTTGCCCACAGGGGCCACTGGAGGCTTCCCTTTTTGTCTGACCACACTTTTTTTCTTATAAACATTTGGACCATTGGCTTTGTTCTAGTGAGACCCCCCCCCCACCCTTTGAGTGACCTCTGGGTTTGTGGTGAGGGCAGCTGTAAGGAGATCCATCCTCCTTTTTATCTTTTTGGTCTGCCAGTCTTTGAGCCTCTGCATCTTGATTGATGAAAACTGTGGTGGCCACCTTAATCAGGTCACTGGCACACTTCTCAGTAAAGCCCTATAGGTTTGTAATTTTGGGCAAATGTCACTCTGAACCCGTCCCACAAAGGCTGCATTGATCACCTTTTGCTTGAGCCTCTGCATCTCTTCACTGACAAACTTGTGCTAAGGCTGCTACACTTGTATAGTGCCCCTCCTCCCCCAGGCGCCTCTGGATAGGGAGAGGGGTGGCAGCAGCGGTGGCTGGACACTCAGCTCTGAGTCAGTTGGGCATATCTCTTTTGATTATTGCTGCCAGTTTCATAGGGCAGAGGGGAATTAGGAGGATGCGGGGCCCAAGGAAATGTTCGGGGCTATCTAGGGTGAGAGAGGGGAGATGCTGGAGCAGTGGGAGGCTTTGCTCCAGCTCTGTTTGTCTACAGATTTGCTCTGGCTTAGGCTAGGGCTTAGGGCTGGCTCCAATTCCTTCTAACTCTTAGGCACAGACTGTTTGTTTTGTTATCTTTTTTTTCCTTTTCACTATTTGTTATTCCCTCCAAAGGAACGGATGGAACACTGAGGAAATGGCATGGCTTATTTGCTCCTCTGGGAGGGAAACAGTCAACACACACGACACTGCTGGCAACCTTTGCTCATATGCATGCAGAGGAAAATTTTGCTCTCTTTTACCCTTCTCTCAGGCTTCCTATGAAGGCTTCATGATATCTTTTTATCTTTAGATTTCCTTCTTTATTGGGGCCCATCCTAGGTCTGGATAATGGGCTGCATCAGATCAGTCATGGCCCAGGCTTTCTCCATGTAGGAGGGAGTATGGTTTTTCCAGCTTATGAGCTCAGTGGTGGAGAAAGGCTGGCACACAAAACTGCCTTGTCTCCCTCAGACATTTCCCTTCTGGTCAACATGGGCAGGTCCTTTAGTCCCTTGCAGGGCCATCTGGAGTACTCTCATCTGAGCTGTGGCTCTGGTCTTGGGACAAATCTCCCACCTTCATCTTTGGAGGTGAAAGAGTATTTGGTCCTAGGGAGCCTTTGGCTCTGAGGACATCAAAGAGGAAGGAGTAGCCAGTATTGGGGGGGGCCATCATTTGTTGCCTCTGGGGACAAGGGGGCTGAGGGGACAGTCTGTTGTCCCAGTGGTCTTGGCAAATTCAGGTAGAGTGGCACATAATGTCTTGGATCCTCTTCTGGCTCACAGGGAAAACTGTTTCCCTTCCTGTCTTTCCTAGTCAGGTTTTCTGTTTAGCTGCTTTCCACTGGGTCTTAGAGACCACTAGGCTCCTGGCTAACATCAGCTTGGACTGTCCATCTAGACAGGCTCTCAACCAAGGGGGCTGTTTCTGTACTATCTCTTGCCAGCAATCAATATAAGAGAATTGGTTCAGGGGTTCCAACAACAATCAAAAGGACCTCAGCAATGACTCTCTCATCTAAGGATCATTCTGGTGGCCAGCCCACATCTTGGGTGGGCCATTCTAATTCACAGAGTATGCAACCTTGTGGAGTGAGTCTCACCCCACAGTTACCAGGAAAACCTTCCTAAAGGTTTCTAACACACATTTCAGAAGGCTCAGTTTCCTTAGTGTGCCTCCCATGTTCCACCCTGCATTGGTGTCACACATTTAGGACAAGACTCGCTTCACCCATCTCCGGCCGCTCCCCTCGCGGGGACTTAGGGCCCTCTTAGCCTTGTGGGTCGGTATCAACCCCCGACCTGGAGCTTTCACCTGGACGTTGGTTGGTGAAATTCCGCCATAGACGCGGCATCTGAGGTGCCACGGAACCGCAGATCAGGACTCTGCACTCACTTCGGCCCTGGGGTTGGGTCGGAACCCTTCCCTTTGTCCGTCTCATTCACACACTTTCACACAGACGTGGTCAGAACAAAATTTATATAACTGCTCAAATTCCAACAATTCCAAACCAGACAAAAAGGGAGTCACAGTTTCCCCTCTGCTCGCTGACACCGCACAGAGACTATGCGGGCGACTCCCCGGGTCGTTTCAGCTCCAACCACTTTGGAGGGTACTCGGGACCCAAGAGAGGTTGATCAAGCCTCTCTTCCACCTGCTTAGGCCTCGAAGGGGAAGTCAGGTGGGCTATAAAACCAAATGGACCCGGGTCCTACCTGTTCAGCTGGGCGGTGCTCCAAAACCCTATTTCTGGTTTCTGCTTCTTCAGGGTTCCATTGTGCTCTGGAATGGCAGCTTCAGGGTCCTGGGTGAGTGGCCTCTCCTTCAGGTCAAGATTTGCCTGTGCATGCTAAGGGGAAACACTGTCCCCCACCATCCTGGGGAAGCTGGTCCCTGGAGAAAAGAGAGGCAGAACAGCCATCCCTACCTCCTCCATTCCATCTGGGTTGCCAAAAATGTTGTAGGGACAGACAAGGCAAGGCACCAAAGATAGCAGGAAACAGTCTTATTTGGCTGCAGCCAGCTTCAGAAGGCACAGTTTTTGCTGTAATCAATCAATTCCCTGAACCCCGAGTTTAGGTAGTTTCAGAATTTTATACCCAGCATGTAAGGGGAGGGGCTCAGAAGTTCACAGTCTGCAGAAGTTCACATAAAGGCAGCTTTTTATTTCACTGTTCTGGGCATGTTAACTCTTCAAGGACAACACCTGAGAAGGGGAGAGCTTCTTCTCCCCTTTCTTTCCTCCCTCTGCCAGCTGTTACCATGGAGCCCAATGGGTAACTTCTCTTATCTTAGAAATGTAGGCATCTCTGTGAAGCCCCAGCTCAAGGCCAGAGGCCTTGTTTGCACATTTCTACAAACTACCATACTGGATAAATGTTTGTGAAAAACTAGTAAGGGGATGTCCAGCACCCGGAATGCTGATTTCTTCCAGATTGGTGGCCAAGTAAAACAGGGCAACACGAAAATAGGAAGTTTATCTACATTGAACTCTTTTGTAGAGACTCTTTTGCTTATAGTCTTAAAATCAATTATGGTGAAGTTTTTGGAGAAGTTAATATTTTTTGTGAGGGAGGGAGTGCCACTACACTGAGGGGAGCAGGGCTGCCTCAAGGCCCATTATAACCCTTGTCAGGTGATGCCAGGCTCCACTGTCCTTTGCCAATACAGAAGTCACTCCCCAAGGCCTGATCCCTGATCCTGAGGTGAAAAAGCATTTGCATAGCACTAGGTGCTACTGGAGAAAATCAGAGATCCTTACATTAGAGCCACTTCAGTAGATAGTCAACTGGTCTCCTGGGATCTCATTGTTGGAGATCAGGCTTCTTTGTGACTCTGGTCCCTTCCTCAGTCCCTTCTGAGAGGATCCCAAGATTTCATCTTTCTTTTTGAATCACCACCCCACCTCTATGACTGAGCTCTGAGCCAAAGCACATTCCCATTCTCAGCTGAAACCTAAGCAGGCAGGGGAGGGAGAATGGCCTCAGTGATGGAATGGAACATGCATTTTGTTGTCTGGGCCATGTTCTTCTGCTCATCTGTCCTGGGCCACTCAGCTCTGGCAACCACCCAACTGGGAAGGCCAGAACTGATGAGAATGCATGACTTGTCATTGCTTTCTCTTTCTGAGGCCAGAGGTCAAGACAAAGCTCCTAAGTTGGTTACCTAGGAAACTAAAGCTTCATCAACTTAACTCAGAAAAAAAAAAACAATTTTCACAATTAATATTCACTAGTGGGGGGGCTGGGGTTGTGGCTCAGCAGGAGAGCACTCGCCTATCATTGTGAGGCCCTGAGTTTGATTCTCAGCACCACATAAAAATAAATAAATAAAATAAAGGTATAAAAAGAAAAAAATATTTACTAGAAATTATAAGGAACAAGAATAAACATTGAATACTAATAGATCTATAGTCCACTTAATAAATAGCACACTAGCAGCACCATGGCTACACCTCCCTTATCATATCCCCTTTCTAAACTATCATTATGCAGAATTTGATGTTTTTGTATATTTAACTTATACATTCACTTATATGAATTTTCCCAAATCACATCCAGTATTAGTTTAAGTTGCTTTAAATTTTATCCTGTCAAAACTGTGTGCAGGGGCTGGGGATGTGGCTCAAGCGGTAACATGCTTGCCTTGCTGGGTTTGAACCTCAGCACAGCATAAAAAATAAAATAAAGATGTTGTGTCCACCAAAAACTAAAAAATAAATATTAAAAAATTATCTCTCTCTCTCTCTCTCTCTCTCTCTCAAAAATGTGTGCATTTTCTACAGAGTGCTTTTGTCACTCATATTATGCTGTAGAGACTCATCTATGGTAATATGTATGTATACATTCATTTGCTTTCTCTGCTGTTCAACATGTTATTGTATGATTATATTACATTTATTTACTCTACTATATATGGACATTTAGGCTGCTTCTTGTGTTTTCTTTATTGTAAATAACACTGCTGTGAAAGAAAAAGAGAGAAAAACAAAGGAGTGAAAACACAGGAAGTATTGTGGGAGTGTTGCCAAAATCATCTTGGTCCTTGTCCCTGATGCCAATTCAACAACAAGGACATGATTTTGAGAAAAAGATAAAGGTTTATTTCTTTGTTAGCAAAGGAAAAGCACAGGGGATTCCTGTCCCAAAGACTATGACTCTGCCCATCAGCAGGATCAGGGGTCTTTTAAAGAGATGACACAAAAGCTTCATTCCACCTGTTCTCTGTTGGAGTTGTAACTCACTTGTTAATTTGGGAGATAGTCATTTCTGAGATCTTCTGGTACCATCCCCAAAGTCTGGACTACTTTGTTCCTATGGCGGGTGTGTTCTTAGGGACAGATAACACTGCCTAGGATGGGGAAGAAAAGTAATCCTGTTTCCCCTGAGATTAGAGAGTGGGGGAGATTAGGGAGGAGCAGGGAGAGAGGAAGAGAAAGAAACATATTCAGTTTTTAAAATAAGCTTCAGTGGCAGAGCAGCAAGGGCTATATTCAAAGCACAAAGTGACCACTGCTACAGGAGGCTGTTCACAGACATAGAACTGTGACCCTCAGAAATGTGTGCATCATGGGAATCTGTATGTGCACAGTTTAGTATACATGCATGTACTCCGATGTGCTCCTGGCCACCTAGAAGGCACAGTGACTGGGGCCTTGTGTACATGACAGGGACACCAAGAACAAGGCAGGAAAGTAGGCAGAAGTTAGAACTTAAAAGACAAGAGTATTCAAGTCCTACCCTTTCTTCCAAGGCTTAATTTGAAATCTGCACTACAGTTAGGGTCTTACACATATTTATTTAGTGTGAAATCTATGACCCATCTGTCTCATCTGAAAGAAGATGAAGCCCAGTTACATTTAGTTAAATACAAGAGTATGTTGCTGAGTCTTTTGTCTCTGTTAGCTTGGGAAGGTGCTTTGGACTTCAGCAGATGTGAAATCACACATGATGAACACCAGAGTGGGAGTCAGTTAAACACCTTCCTCTTCAGTTATAGCAGCTTAGGAACAAAAAACCCAGATGGATCCAGATAAATTGGGTTGGAAATTTACCCACTGATACATGGAATGAACCCATAGATGGAAAAAGAGTGGGGCCTGCTCTCAGGTCCCATCTGGTTCCCCAATTTTTTAATGAAAGCTCAATCTTGTTTGTAGATTGGGCCACTAGAAAATCTCTGGTTCCTAAGAAAGATAAGTTGCCACAGGATATAAGTTTTCTCTTGCAGTTAGAACCACCTGTGTTACGGTCTTAATCCATGAGTCCAACTCAGCAATAGGCAGTTCATAACAGTGTGGGCTTGGAGCTATCCCACTGTTGTCTCATATTGTTGTAGGCTGTGGGTTCAGAGTGAGACAACCTGATGGCACAAGTGGCTACAGGTATGAAGTTGGAGCTTATAGTTTGTCTATCCACAACAACTGTTCTCAGTGCTGGAAAGATTCCCAAGGTACCCAACCACAGATAAGAAACTGTAGGCAAGGCATCTTGCCAAGCCCCAGGGAGAGGTCTGTGGGCAAAAACTATTCTATCTTGGGCTGGGGGTATAGCTCAATTGGTAGAGTGCTTGCCTTGCAAACACAAAGCCCTGGGTTCAATCCCCAGCACCACAAAGAAAGGAAAAAAAAAACTATTTTGTCTAAGTACTCACCTGGTTCATTATGTACAATACACCAATAGTGTATTTGGGACAAAAACTGGTGTTGTGATATTCTCTAGTATTTAAAAAGTAAGAACAAACTGAGAACAGACTCCCAGCTAACCTGAACCTGGGTTCCATCCAGTGCTGAATAATTGAAGTTGTTGCAGGGAACAGAGGAGGCAAGACACCCAATAGGAACAGGAATCAGGTTTATTTGGCTATAGCCAGGTTCAGAGGGCAAAGCTTTTGCTATAATCAGTCAATCACCCTAAACCCCACATTCAGGCAGTTTCAGAACTTTATACCCAGCATGTAAGGGTAGGGGCTCAGAAGTTCACAGTCTGCGGAATTTAGAAAAAAAAATAGCTTTTTCTTTCACTTTTCTGGGCAAGTTAATCCTTCAAGGACAATACCTGAAAAGGGGAGAGCTTCTTCTCCCTCTTTTTCCCTCTTCGTTCTAGCTGTTAACATGGAGCCCAATTAGTAATGTTATGGGGAGCTGCCACAGAAACTCTAAGTCATAATTTAAATCAAAGAGCGCTTTATTTACCTGGTCAGGGACTGTCACCCACCCATAGAGACTGAAGCTCTTCAAGAGAACAGCAATTTCCTGGCCTGTGTCTTGGGAATTTAAGGATGAAAACCACAGCTTAGGGACTTTCCTTAGTGTCATGTAATCATAGCAGCTAAGACAGCAATTAGTATAGCAACTCAAGACAATCGCATCTTGGGTTTGAGCAGGTGTTAGACAACCGTATCCTGAGTTTGATCAGGAGGTTAGTGGGAGCGAGAATCTACTTTAAAGTCTTGGGTCACCAAGACCACCATATCCTAGGTTGAGTACATTTTGTGGGGTACAAAGTACAGAAAACAATACATTGTAAAAAAAAAAAAAAAACAGCTTTCATTTCAGTTTCTCAGAAACAGTTCTTGTAACAGTTTTTTCTTTTTTTTTTTTTAATAGAAGGCAGCAAAACGGAGTCTTAGGCCCTATCTACAACAGTTCTTGCTTTATAATTGTCTTATCTCACTTATCAAAATCTTATATCTGTAATCTATATTTTTACTAATCTATAACCTTTAACTTACACTCTTATTGATTGTATTTATCAGTTCACACAACAGTAATCTCTTACTTATCTTTGAAATGTAAACATCTTTGTGAAGCTCCAGCCCAAGGCCAAAGGCCTAGTTAAATAATCTGTTTTTTTTTTTTATCACATTCTGCATTTGCAAGCAACTTCTATAAACTATTAAATATGTTGTCATTTATATTAGATAGTTCGTAAATGTTTGTGAAAAACTGGAAAAGGGGCGTTCAGCACCTGGAGTGCTGATCTCTTCCAGGCCAAGTAAGATAGAGCAACAGGAAATAAGAAGTTTAACTACATTTAACTCTTTTGTAGAGATTCTTGTACTGATCCCAAGATCAATTATGGTGAAAATTTCTGGAGAAGTTTAATTAAGACTTTTTGTGGAGGAGGGTGTACCACTACAAAGTGAATATAGGGTCAGAGAAAACAAGCAGCCTGCTTAGAATTTAGGGAAAGACAGGCAGAAACAAAGCCAGATTAAGAAAACTGGAATAAACAACCAGTCTTTCAATGCCCAGATAACACCACCACATTACAGAATGGTTGTTATAAGATCTTAACTGTCAACAATTACTGTGAATGTAAATGGATTAAATTATCTGGTTAAGTGAAATAGAGTGACTGAATGGATAAAACAACCCGACCCAAACATATGTTGCCTAAAAAGAACTCAGTTCACATGTAAGGATGCATAGACACAGAAACTGAATGAGTGGAGTAAGTTATTCTATGCAAATCAAATCCAAAAGAAAGCAGGAGGAGACCCACTTATATAAACAAAATGCACTTTAACTCAAAAGCAGTATGAAGGGACCCAGAAAGGCATTATACAATGATAAAGAGGTCAATTTAGAAGAAGAAAATATCAATTCTAGAAAAATATGAACCCAATATTGAAGCTTCCAAATATATAACACAAATATAAATAAAGGGAGAAAATAGAAACTGGCATGAAATAAGTAGGGAACAGGAACATTCCATTTTCAGTAATATCTGGAGATCATTATGTTATGTGAAATCATCAACCCCAAGAAACACAAGTTATCATATGATCTCACACATATATAGAATCTAAAAATGTTTATTTCAGAGAAATTGAAAATAGAACAGTGGTTATAAGAGGTGAGGAAAAATTGATTGATGGGTACTGAGTTACCATTTGTTCTGATGATTTCTGGCACAGTAGGGCAACTGTAGATAACAATAATGTATTGCACATTCCAAAAACCTAGAAGAAAGAATTTAAAAAGTTATTAACATAAAGAAATGTTAAACATTTGAGGAGATAGATACACTTAACTAGATTTAAATATTGCACAATATATGCATATAACAAGATATTATGTGGTTTTATATATATATATATATATATAAAATTATGTCTTCAAGTATCAGTTAAAAATAAATTTTGAACTGTTTGTATTACCTTAGAAAACTAAGGATCCATATCTACTAAAATAAGGAGTCTCATTGGTCACATTACCATGCCCACTACATCTACAGAGATAAGCATTATAGCTGGGTGGAATGATTATTTGGAGACTCAGCTACAGGCTCAGGTCATCTTGCAAGACTGAAGCTCTGGGTTGTTGAATGTGGTGCATGTTCTGACCAATAAACCTGGAAATGGAGTTCTTTCCCCATAGATGTCTCTCAGGAGAACACACAGGTATGCTAATAAAGAGTTAAAGGACTTACATGGTTTGGGAGAAGGGTGATTCCCTCAGTTACTCTTGACTTGTGTCGTACCCATCTGTTCCACATGCACCCTCCTGGAGACCCATTGTTAACTTGGCCACTTTCCTCTATAAGCCCTTGATGTCCACTTCATTCAACCCTGATCTTGCACATGGATGTTTAATGCAGTTTTTAAAAATTATTTTATTTGTAATTAACATGTTTTAATTGTACATACTTACGAGTTTTAATGTGCTACTTCCACACATGCATACAGAGTGGAAGCTACTGATATGTCTTTTTGCAGGTGAATAGATAATAAAACTGAGGTACATCAGACAATGAGCTATTATTCATCAATAGAAAAATGAGCTAAGCAAGCCATTAAAAGTTATGAAGCAACTTAAATTCATATTACTAGGTGAAAGATACCTACTGGAAATGGCTCTATGACACAGGGTTCCAACTATCTGATCTTCACACCAAATTAAAACACAAAATTATGGAGACAATACAAAGATCATTAGTGGCTGGGGAATGGAAAGGAGGGGCAAAACACAGGATTTTTAGGGCAATGAAGTTACTACAATGATGGATAAATATCAATATACACGTGTCCAAACCCAGAGAAGGTAGAACATCAAGAATGAACACTAATGTAAACTGAGGACTTTGAGTGACATTGATGTGTCATAGTGTAAATCTGTTCATCAATTATAACACAATCATCACTGTGGTGGGGGATGTTGATAACTGGGTGGGGGCTGTGCCTATGTGAGCACAGAAAGCATATGGGAAATATCTGTACCTTCTACTCAATTTTGCTGTGATCCTACAACTGCTATAAAAACTAAAAACTGAAGTCTATGAAATAATTCAGTGAGGGTGTTCAGATTCTGGTCACTCTGGAGCTAGTGAACGCCTACCTATCTCTCTCGCTGATTATAACCACAAAGATTCTAGGCAAAATTTAAAATCAAATACATGAGGAATCTAAGCAAAAGCATATCTCTTGTGCCCAAAACTGAAACTGTAGAGAAGCAGCTGATACAGATCAAATTACTGGTTTTCATCTACTTCTTTTTCTTTCAGCTTTTCCCTGGAAACAAGTTCCTTCATAGATTCCAGTAGCAGCACTGTCACACACTATTGACCAAGGAAGAGAAAATTCAGGTTTTGTTTAGAGGTGGCTCTGTGTGATTTGTAGTTACCATCTGAAAGTTAACATCTATAGCACTACTGTCCTTTTCTGGCATATGCCTGCAGGACAATGGTGATAGGAAATCTTTCCAGTGAGCAGAATTTCATTCAGCACACCTGACTGTTCATTTTGATTGGAAAGTGGTATGCCCAGATGTGGAATTATGCACCAATCGATAGGCAGTGGGAATGGTTTTACTGAATGGTTAGATGCTTAGAAGGAGCATGATTAGAAAATTGGTAATAAGGATGTCTGTAGAAACAGTGAGTGGATAGACCTCTCTTCATGGATCAAAAAAAGAGAGAGAGAGAGAGAGAGGATATTTGTATCCCAAAAGAATGCTCATGTGACCTCAGCAGAGGAAAATTTTCATGACCAAGTGGATGGGATGACCTTACTGTGTGTGTAGGTCAGCCTCTCTTCCCAGCCACACCTAGTATTGCCCAATGGGCTCATGAACAAAGCAGGAATGGTGACAGGGATGGAGGTTTTAAAGGGCTTAGCAATGCAGACTTTGACTCACCAAAGTGAGTCAACACAGACTTTGACTCCCTCAGCTATGGCCATTGCTGAGTACCCAGTCTGTCAGCAGCAAGAATAATACTAAGTCTTGTATGTCACAATTCCCAGGGGTGATCAGCTAGCTACCTGGTAGCAGGTTGATTATATTGGACAGATTCCATGCTTCAAGGGGAAGAGTTCTGCTTATACTGGAATAAACACTTACTCTGAACAAAGATTTTCCAGCCCTACATACACTACTTCATGTGTGGACTTATGGAAGGTCTCATTCACTACAATGCTGTTCTACACAGCATTGCTACTCACCAAATTACCCACTTCACACCAAATTAAGTGGGACTGTGGGCCCATGTTCATGGAATTCACTTGTCATGCCATGTTTCCCACCATGTTGAATCGGCAGTTTGGCAAGAATTTGGATTGGAATTGAAGACTCAGTTATTGTGCAGGTTGTTTGGGAATATCTTGCAGGAGAAAAGTTCTCTAGAATGATGTATATTCTCTGAATCAGCAACCAAGATATGGTGCTGTTTCTCCCATAAATAGGGATACCTGAATACAGAAATCATGAGGTGGAAATGGCAGTGGCACCCCTCACTATTACTACTGATGACCCATTAGCAAATTCTGTGCTTCCTGCTCCTGCCACTTTATATTCTGATGGACTAGAGGTCTTGGCTCCAGTTAGAGAAATGCTTCCACCTGGAGATCCAACAACCATTCCACTGAACTGGAAGGTAAGACTCTACCCAGACACTCTGGGCTCCTCAGGACTCTGAATCAACAGGCAAGGAAAGCAGGTACTGTTCAGGCAGTGGTGTTTAATCCTGAATACCTGGGAGCAATGGGACATTGCTCCACAAGGGAGGAAAAAAAGTAATCGGGAAAACAATATATATTAGAGCATCTCTTAGGATTACCATGCACAGTGATTTAGGTCAATGACAAACTACAACAACCCAATCCATGGAGGACATAAAACAGCACAGACCCTTAAGAAATGAAGTTTTGATTCATTTTGTTGGGTAAGAATCATAATCAGCTGGGGGACTTGCTGAATGAAAAGAGATAATGGAATGAGTAATGGGGAAAATGTAGTTATGAATATCAATCATGACTGTGTGACCAGTTGCAGAAACAAGGATTGTAATTCTTGTTATGGTTTAGATATGAGGTGTCCTCCAAAAAGCTCATGTTAGGCAATGTAGCAATGTTCAATAGTGAAATAATTATGAGAACTGTAATCTAGTCAACACATTAATCCATTTGATGGATTAATATCTTCTTGGGTTATTGGGTGATAATTCTAGGCAGGCAGGGCATAGCTGGAGAAAGCAGGTCACTGGGGGCATGACTTTGGGGTTTATATTTTGACCCTGAATCAACTGTGCTTCTCTCTCTCTCTCTCTCTCTCTCTCTCTCTCTCTCTCTCTCTCTCTCTCCCTCTCCCTCTCTCTCTCTCTCCCTCTCCCTCTCTCTCTCTCTCCCCACCCTTTCTCTTTCCCAGCTGCCAAGAGCTGAAGGGCTTTCCTCTACCACACATTTCTGCCATGATGTTTTGCCTCACCTCAATGAGCAATGGATCTGACACACCACAGACTCTTCTAAAACCATGAGCCAAAATGAATTTTTCCACCTCTAAGTTGTTATTCTGATATATTTCAGTCACAGAGACAAAAAAAAAAGCCTGACTACCTCAATTGTCATGAGTATTTCTTCCTTGTTAAAAAGTGTGTATGTGTATATTTGCATAGGAAGGTTGTGCATATATACATATATTAAGCAAATGTCTTTGTTTTCTCTCTTTTATCCCCATACATATGAATTGTACTCTTTAAATTACAGGATATCCAGGAAATGTGTGAACATCCTCTAAGTGCATCCTGCTCTGGGGAATGAGAGGTGTATTTTTGGTTTAAAACAGGATAGTTACATTTTCTTACACAGAAGCATAAGCTTGTTATTGTCTTTATTCAGATATTAAGAAACATATTTGACTGTCAAGTTGACAAGGGACAGACTAGTGATATTAATTGTATGTCCACTTGACTTAGCCATGCTACAAAGATTTTTGATCAAATGTCATATTAGTTGTGGCTGGGAACCTAATTTTTAGATCAGACTAACATTTAAATCAGTAGATTTTCATTACAGCATATTATGCTCCTCACCCAGTAAATCAAAGACTTTAAGGAAATACAGAGTGAGGTCCCTCAGAGAAAGACTCCTGACTCTTCAAGGTCTTCAGACTTAAGCTGCAGAATCAATCCTTACCTGGTTTTCCAACCTGCTTACCTACACTGCAGTACTTGGACTTGATAACTTTTACATGCACATGAACCAATTTCTTTCTTTCTTTCTTTAATTATTTATTTATTTATTTTTAGTTGTAGATGAACACAATATCTTTAATTTTATTCATTTATTTATATGTGGTGCTGAGAATTGAACCCAGTGCCTCACACATGCTAGGCAAGTGCACTGCCACTGAGCTACAATTCCAGCCCCACATGGACCAATTTCTTAAAATAATATCTCTCCCTCTCTTTCTCTGGATACACACACACACACACATATACACATACACACACACACACACACACGCACACACACTTTGTTCTGTTTTTCTGGAGGACCCTGACTGATAACTGATGACATCCATCCATCCTCTTCTGACACTTGTATGTAAATGAAAGAAACCAGAAAATCAAGAGAGTGCTGAAGAAAAATCTTGTTGTATATGTTAATACTTACCTCCCCCCCCCCCCACCGCAATCTGTTTTGATTTTGATCAGTTATGGCTTACTTCTATTTCTAAATCTATAGGTACATATAAATACTTAGAATAGATTGCTGATCAGAAGAAATTACTATTTAAAAACACCCCAATTTACATCACCAAACTAGGACATGAAATTCCAAACATAAACCTCCCATTTTGTACAAAGTCTTCATGAATTGTGGCATAAGCCACACAGGGTAACTTCCACTCCCAGAATCTCTAATGAAATTACAACGTTGGGATGCTGTCCATATTATTTCATATGTTCTGAAGTCATTTCCATGTGTGAGAACAGCATGGATTTTTGGTGTATCACACCACTGAAAGTTGCATAAGAAAAGAAATTATCTCACAGCCAAATTTGCTTTCCTAGTAGCAGAATGCAATGATCTGTAATAGAGTAACTCTCACAAGGTTCGACAGGAATTAAATTAATACAATTGGTTTCATATCATTTTCATATTTACTAGATACATGAATCTAATAGCTGTCACCAACTTGGGAGAAGTATAAACAATATGATGGTTTGTGTTCCCCTATATGTGGCATGGGATTGTTGTTCACAATCAAACCCTGAAGGGTGTGTTGTGAATTTTACAACACCCAATCTGTGACAGCTGCATGCATATGCTAACACTGTGGGCAGGCTATTCTGATTGGATGGCTATCCCAGGGAGGGAATTTGTGTATTCAAAGACTGTTCCACATCAATCCTGACTATGGTAACTAAAATAATGGTGCAAATGCACTCAAAGTTCCCTTTCCTATACCCCTATCTAAATCAATAGCTGCAGTGCTGCTTGAGAAAATATGATACAGACAATATTGAAAAAATATCTGTCATTGAATAATATTTTTTAAAATATACTCAGGTTTTTGGTGCAGACAATTGAGTGCAGACAAGAGTAATTAATACTGAATGGTTAAGGAGTATAAATATCCTTTTGTACACTTGCTATGTTTTAAGTATAATACTTTAACCAAACAATTCAATGAGAAGTCCAGAAGTTCTAGTCACATATCCCTTACCACTACACATTCTTTAAATCAAAACCTTAAAATTGATCTCATCTTCTCATTAATTTCAGGTATCCAAAACATTCATACATTTACTAAATAGTGCTTTTTCCTGTCCATAAAACAGAATGAAAGCACATCAAACTCAGCACTATTTACACCTTAATAGAAAAAAAGACAAAGCAAAACAAAGAGATACAGGAGAAAAAATCAGGTTGTGCTTTGCAAACCAAATAATGGGACTTTAAGAACCATTGTTCACCCATCTTCCTTACCACAGAGTAACCCTGCCCAACTTAACCAACATTGACTCTAAAATCACTGCAAGATGTCTGTTACTTTCTTAGAATTGGATCTAACCAGGTACAAATGAGATTTTTTTTGTCAAAACACTGAACCTCTAAACTTCTAATGACCTAGATTTCTAGTTGTTTCCCAACAATTTCCAGTCAAAGAACTGTGTATCCTCACATCTGAACTGATTGTGATCTCACAATGCAGAAACCCTTAGATTTATTTCAACCATTATTTTAGGAGCCACTGAAAAATGATTTTGCCTTCTTTTGCCATTTGAGATGTTTCTTCTTTCTTTACTTCTTCTGAGGCAGCTTTTCTGATAGAAGGGAGGTCTGTGTGGTATCAGGGCTGAGGGTCAAGCAGCTTAGACCTTGTACCACCACTTTCCAAGGGGATGGAATCTTCTCTTTCGGGTTCTTAGAAATATCTTCCCTCTCAATCTGGCAGTAATGGCATTTACATCCATTCTGGTCTTTACCATGAGATAAAGAGATCTTCCCTTCCCTTTCAACTTGATAAGGTGCCATGTTTTTGAGGGCTTTCTGTCTTATGTTCCCCATGAACGTCTTTTTCCCCTGGGGGAATGCTGACCTTTCCCACTGCCTCTCTTCTTCAGTTGTCTCATCCCTGTACTGGAAGTGGAGCAACTCCTCTGGTAGAGGGGTGAAATAGTTGCTAACAGGACCAGGGGTGAAATCAATGAGGTCCAGGTTTTGTATTTCACAGAATGATGGTGGCTGGGAGGTTGTCCTAACTTTCTTGGGTATTTTTTCAGCTGGAATCGGGGATGAATCAGAATTTGAAGTTGGGGCATCACTCTCTAGGGGATCCATGGAGTTGTCTGGCTAAAGGTCCTCTTGGATCTTCAGGTCTGGACAGGTTCTCAAATTACTTGAAATTAGTGAAGTAAGGACTGCAGCCAAAAGTTGCCCAACTGCAAAAAATGGTGGAGGGGAAAGATCAGGGAGGGTCACATAAACATTTTTAAAGTTTTTATATGCCTCAATTGGAAGTTTTATCAGCAATTGAGTTAAGGATGTCACATACAGTTGAAGTCATATTAAAGTGACATCCTTTGTTCAGGCTCCATTGCAGGCTTGGAAGCCAAATTTCCGGTAGTTATCAAATTATTAAGCTACATCTCAGGAATTTTGCATCATTGGCTACAATGAGTACACCCAGTAGCCATATTTTTTATACCAATTTTCATTAAAAAGAACTAGGGCTTTAGGAGAAATGGCTGATTCTAGAAGACTAAGGAAGCATAACATTTTAATAAAACACTGTATCTAGGAAAGACTGAGGAAATGTTGTGGACTGTTGCATGCACAGATAACCCTTCAGTACTGACCTGAGACTTGAGGGGATATTCTTCCAATAGCTGTTTGTCATTACAAAAGATTAACTAACTAACCGGATACATATTCAATGGAGCTCACCTGTTTCAAGTGATTTACATACCCTGGTATGCTGCTCTCTCCTCTGGGATTCTTTCCTTCCCCTTCCATCTGGCTAACTGCTACTTACCTTCATCTCAGATTATACTTACAATTATCTAAGATGTTTTGTTTGTACCTGTAAGATTGGGTTATTTCCTGCTATGTGCAGCAGAGCCATGATATTCTCTCTATTACAAAGCACTGATCACAGTTCCTCATCAGTGCCTCTTTTATTAAATTTTTCCTAACTTACTAGGAGCTCCTTAAGGGAAGGGATTATGCATATCTTTTCCTTCCCTGAGTTTGTGGACCTAACAGAATCTAGGGGACTCTTTTATATAACCAGTGTCATAGTTAGATATTAGACATTAGAGAGGGTAGTAATCAAGTATGAAACCATAAAAGGAATTCCTGGTTACCCATCAAGGGTTAAAATTGGGTAAAAACATACAATAAACTTAAGTTTTTACTGAATGGAATAAGTTGGAGATTTGCTTTAAATTTCACA
Organism: Marmota flaviventris; assembly: GCF_047511675.1. Classification (NCBI taxonomy): domain Eukaryota; kingdom Metazoa; phylum Chordata; class Mammalia; order Rodentia; family Sciuridae; genus Marmota; species Marmota flaviventris. Next base: position 44,148,739 of record NC_092518.1, on the reverse strand, counting down.
AATAGATCATTGTTGTCTACAGGTTCAGAAAGAGCTAAGTAGAAATGCAATCTAAGGGCTGTTTCCAGGAAAGATTTCCTTCCTCATAACAGAATTCACACAGGTCAGTCCCTTATTTTCCATTGGATGTCCTTTTTTTCTGGACATAGTATATGAAACTATGACCACAACTTTGGTAATAAAAGGAAAATTGGGCTGAGAAGAAACCTATCCAGTAAGGATGGAAGCCCAGAAATATGGAGTTTTGTTATTTCGTCAAACTATAGAGCTACTAAATTAATTGTGCTGGAACCACTACATATATGAACTTATTTAATTTTTTGGTTGTATTTTTTATACCTTTATTTTATTTATTTATATGTGGTGCTGAGGATCGAACCAGTGACCCACACATGCTAGGCAAGTGCTCTACCAATGAGCCCCAGCCCCAACCCAATGAACTTTTTGTTATATAAGATATTTTGTCATCATAGGTTAAGCTAATATTAATCACGTTTTCTCAGTACTAGGAATCTATTTTAACCAAGTTACCCTAGCCCTGCTGAGGGATTCACTTCTGGTCCCTCTTTGTTCCTTGAGAGCAGGATGTGAGGACAGAAAAATCATACAAAGAAATAATGGCTCCCAAATTTTGGGGGTTGAAAACTATGAACACACAGATTCAAGAAGCTTAACAAAGCCTAATCATGAGTAACATGAAGAAAACTACCATCCTAAGCCCCAAGATATTCAAATAGCTCAAAACCAGTGAATAGAGAAAAATCCTAAAAACTGTCAGAGACAAACAAGACTCTTTAATTACAGGGAAAGAATTTCTTCCCTGAACAATGCAAGTGAAGACACATAGGGACATCTTTAAAGTATGTAAGGAAAAAATGCCTACAATCCTAGAATTCTATATGCAGTGAAAAAATATCTTTTAAAAACAATACAAAATCAATTTTCTGTTAGTCATTAAAATCTTTATCAGACATATAAAACTGAGAGAATTCATTACCAACAGAACCATACTATAAGAAATGGTTTTGGAAATCTGTCAGGTAGAAGGAAAATGATGCCATTCAGAAATATACAATGGAATGAAGAGCAACAGAAATGGGTAAAAAAAAAAAAAAGTGCATGGGTAAAGGCTTAAGGTTACTTTCCTACTACTTAAACTCTTTGGTTGATAATAGCATATAACAATAATGTTGCATAAGGATTTTACAATATGTAAATGTAGAATGAACTAAAAATAATACAAATATTGGGAAGAGGCAGATGGAGGACACTGTAATGTTCTCATGGTATACATTAAGTCATATAACACTACTTAAAAGTATATGGGATAACCAGGTGTGATGGCACATGCCTGTAATCCCAGTGTCTTAAGAGGCTGAGGCGGGAGGATCACAAGTTCAAAGCCAACCTTAGCAACAGCAAGGCACTAAGCAACTCAGTGAGACCCTGTGTCTAAATAAAATACAAAATAGGGCTGGGGATGTGGCTCAGGGGTTGAGTGCCCCTGAGTTCAGTCCCTTGTACTCAAAAAAAAAGTATAAGGGATAGACTGAAATTATATGTGTGTGTGTGTGCGGCGCGCACTGGGGATTGAATTTAGGGCCTTGTGCATGTGAGACAAGCACTCTTCCAATTGAGCTATATCCCAAGCCCTTGAAATTATATTTTTAAAGTATTTTTTTTAGTTGTCGATGGACCTTTATTTAGTTAGTTTAGTTAGTTTTTTTTAATATTTATTTTTTTAGGTGTAGATAAGACACAATACAATGCCTTTTTTTTTTTAATGTGGTGCTGAGGATAGAACCCAGGTCCCGCCCATGCTAGGCAAGCACTCTACCACTGAGCCACAATCCCAGCCCCAGTTAGTTATTTTTATGTGGTGCTGAAAATTGAACCCAGTGCCTTACACATGCTAGGCAAGCACTCTACCACTGAGCTTCAGTCCCAAGACCAAACACTAAATAACAGAAAATAAAATAAAACCACAAAATACAACAACAAAAAGCAGAACAAGAGGAAGAGGTAATAAAGGATAAATGGAACAAAGAGAACAAAATCAGCCACCAGAAGAATCCTTTGCCCCTGGGAACAGTGCCATCCTGTGGGAAATGTTGCTTAGTTTAAAGTTGTAGTTGCATTTCAGAATACAGTAGTTTGTACCCACAGAACTTGCCTACCACATAAATGATCCTCAATAAAAATTTGAACTTGGTGGGAAAGAAGTGTCTGGTGCAGAGAAGGGGCTCAGAGAATTATTACTGTCTTCCTTGTTGTGTAAGGCCAGAAGCTACTAATGAGGGATCAGTGCTCACCGCTGAAACAGAGAGGGGACATTGTTTGAACGTGTTCTCCACCACCCACCAAGCTGTTCAGACCAGGCTCCTGGAAGTCCTTGTCTTCTGAGCAGGTGCCTCTCACTCTCCAGAGAAGTGCCACCTTAGAATATCCACCCCCCATCCCCAGCTTGGAGAGGAACCCTGAGGCAGAAAGCAGGATATGGATTCCTTTATAGGTCCCTCCCTGACCCCTTGACAAGTCTCAGGTTTTCTTTCTAAGTGTTTCAAATTCCCAGCCTCTCCATGTTCAGTTATATGTATTAACAAGGGTTATATAATACCCTGAAATATGAGGGTTATCACTATAATATGACCTTTCCCTTCTACTAAAAAACAACCAAGAATAATGAAAATGATTGTTTTTTCCTAATTACTTAATGTTGAACTCCCCAAACTATACTAAGAATTACTAGGCCCAGTTAAATTAGAACAAAGCTAAGGCTCAGCAAACAAAAGTAAATGGACCAAGGTTAATATAGCCAATAAGTGACAAAGCCCTAATTTAGCACCTCAGACTATGAATTTTCTTTCACTTATTACAAAAAATAAAGGGAGAATATTATAACTGAAAGGAAGATTATTATAAATGAAACACAAATATTGGGATGGAACTCATAGTCAGATATGAATCATTGACCGGTTTCCTGTTCAACAGAGGTTAAAGCTGATGAAGAATTCACAAATAAAAAACATAAAGTTTTACTTGTTAGAATATGGGGGAGTCATTAAAACACTCTGAATGGAAAAATTTAATTTTGGCTCACTTAAAGGTAATTAGAAGTATAATTTTTAAATTATTGATGTATTCACTCTACAACGTATGTGATATATCATATGAAATATTATTTTGCTTGAATAATCTTTAATGTTATTTAATTAGCCATTTTTGTCACAAAGGTAGAATAATACTCAGGGTGTCCTATAACTGCAAATACATAAAGAAGAAAATATCTCAGACACAAACACTATAAATTTTTGATATACCTCTATATAATCTTTCCTCTATTTTTTATGTGGGTATATATATACTTATGCATACCTTACAACATTCAAATTATACTTTATATAAAATTTTTCCCAGCATGTTTTGTTAAATTCTCTTATTTTCCCATTATTTTTATTTTATTTTTTAAGTTGTAGTTGGACACAATAACTTTATTTTATTTTTATTTATTTTTATGTGGTACTAAGGTTTGAACCCAGCACCTCGCACATGCTAGGTGAGCAGTGCTCTACTGCTGAGCGACAACCTCAGCCCCTCCCATTCTTTTTAAAGTATAATAACTTTAAAAGCAAATATTTTTTAGAGGACATCTAGGAGAGCAATAAGGAAAGAAATTTCTCAACACAAATCCCACATTAAAATCTGTGTAAAATAAAAATTGAGTCACTGGCTGGGTGCAGTGGCGCATGCCTGTAATCCCAGCAGCTCAGGAGGCTGAGGCAGGAGAATTACGAATTCAAAGCCAGCCTCAGCAACTCAGCAAGGCTGTACACAACTCAGTGAGACCCTGTCCCCTGTCTCTAAATAAAATATATAAAAGGGATGAGGATTTTTGTGTAGCCTGTAAGGATCATTTGCCTAGGATATCAAGAGACTCAGTGGGAAAATATTTTATAACAGTGAAAAATCCTAAAATGAAATCTGTAGAGCTTCATAGAAGAAAAATATAACTTACTTACCACTCTACAAGAGAGTTTAAATAAATCAAGAGACTCACAGGATAACTTGATAGTAAGGCTGGTGGTTGGCTGGAGTGTTGATAAAGGGACAATAGTCACCATGGCCCTCAATGGTCATGAATCCCCCAGGACCCACTGACATCATGGGTCTACCTCACAATCCCATGGCTGTGTTGCCATGGCACATCATGGCTGCCTTGTGGTGAAGTAACTTCATCAGAACCAGATCAGACGACGCCTCTTCAATCCTAATGCCCCTGCTTGGCCTTGCTGGAGTGGGGAATAAAAATATAGGAGGTAAGAAGGAGGCATGGGGGTATTCGTGCCCCCAATGCGATTGACAGAGATTAGACAACTCACCACAATAAATGAACCACAAGTTATTATGCTTCTCCCATTACCACCCTTGAGGGAATGGAAGCTCTTCTGGGACTGAGATCTTTGTTTTGTGCACTGCTGTATCCCAAATATCCAGAACATTGTCTGACACACAGTGTCACTTAATAAAACATGTAGATTAAACAAACATGTCTGACTCTGCCAAGACACATTGAGAACATTCAGAGCAAAGACCCTAGTCTTTAGAAATCCTGCTAGGCACCTTTGAATATCACATCAATCAATGAATTACCAGATTTAGGTCATTAATTATCACCTTCAAAGTCATTATTTTCTTGATGCTCTATGTGACCATGGCTTGATGACTTTATTTCAGCAAATAGCTTCACCTAACCAAAACAAAACTGAAAGAAGAAAAGTGGCACAGGATTGACCACACACACCTGGGATAAGACGCTGGTTTATTGTCAGGAGCCTGACAAGGCTGCTCTGCACAAAGACAGGGACAGCAGCAGCAAGCTAGGGAGAGCAGCACAACAACCCCTTGAATGTTACCTTTTATAGGCTAGAATCATGGCCTCGTGCTAGGGGCAGGTTTAGTCTGGACTGACATAGTAAGTATCCCCTCATCTTGTGGAAGGCGAGTTTGTTTCTTGGGAACAGAGACAGGCAGTTTTCCTATCTCTCAGAGGGCAAACAGGGAAACCGGCATGTCCCTTTATCTTCTCAAGGAGAGAACAGGGAAACCAGTACGTCCCCATCTCAGGGGCCAGTAAGTTGTCTCCTATCTCTCAGTGAGAGAAGAGGGAGAGACCAGCAGGTGTCCAGGCCAAATGTTTCTGGCCCACTTCTGAAATTCATATGTTGAAATACTAACCCACAAAGTGATAGCATTAGGAAGTGGGGACACTGGATAGGTCTTTAGTTTATGAAAGTACTATTCTCATTAATGGAATTAATCCAATTAATACATGCCTGTACAAAGGGTAAGTTTTTCCCTTTCACTACATGAGGATACAGTGAGAAGTTGCCATCCATGAACCAGAAAGCAGGCCCTAACACAACATAACATCTCCTGAAGTAACTAAAAGATTAATCCCTGTCGCTAATGCCAATCAGTGCCAATTTAATAATGAGGACATGGTTTTGAGAAAAAGTAAAAGAAATTTTATTGCTTTGCTAGCAAACCAGAAACACAGGGGGCTCCTGTCCCAAAGACTGTGACTCTCTGGACCAGGAGAGACAGGGGCTTTTAAAGGAACTCATCAAGGAATACATTCCAGGTGTGCTCTGATAGGGGGTTCCAGGGCGCCCTGATGGCCTGCTAGGATTCACTTGTTAATTTGGGAGATATTCCCTTCCCAGATCCTCAGCAAGCATCTCCTTCCTGTAGTTGGTGTGTTCAAGGGCAGTTAACCAGGGGAAGAAAAGATGACACTGTCTCCCTAATCTTGTTAGGGAGGGGGAGAAGGGAGAAGAGAGGGGGAAAAGCATTTTTAAAAATAAGCCTTAGAACAATGAGGGCAACATTCAGAAGGTAAAGGGTCCTCTGTTACACTGATGCCTTCCTTGATCATGGCCTTCTCAGTCTCAAGAACTGTAAGGAATAAATTTCTGTTGTCTATAAACCACCCATTCTAGGTATTGTGATGGCATCTGGACACAGGAAGATAATAGTAAAATCCTACACTTTCTACAAATTCATAGTGAAAGAAAGTTGAATGGTGGTTGCCAGGAACTGGGAGGAGGGAGCAAGGGGGAGTTGTTGTATGGGTACCGAGTTTCAGTCTTACAAGATGCTCTGGAGATTGTTTTAAAATAATATGAATTTAAAGAACAGTACTGAACTATACACATGAAATGATTAAAAAGGGAAATTTCATGTTATGTACCTTTTATCACTACTAAAAACTTTCAAGAATTAAAATTACAGAAGACAACCTGCATAATTATATGTGGTTTATGTTTTATAGTCATAGATAAGAATTCAGAGATCCAGAGACATAGGTAACTTTCTCAGAATCAAACAGGTAGAGTAAGGGAAGACTGGGACTCCAACCCAAGTCTATTTGATGCTAAAGCCCATTGCAATACAGAAAGTCCCCAAGTTTATTACTTCCAAGTGAATCCCCCTGGTTTCTTGCACCTTTTTCTCACTGATCCAGCACTCCCTGGCCCTCAGTCCATCTCCTCTTCACAATTTCAGCTGCTCCTCCTTTCAGGGAACACCCACAAGATCCTCTGACAGGCTGCCAATAAATCCAACACTGAAGCCTGCTACAACAGAGAAAGAGGGGAACTTAAATGTCTTTGGGGAGCATTAAACAATAGTTCCTTCCACTTGACTACAGACCATTAAGGAGTGCACACTCCTAAGAGGAGGGCTCTTAGTTGCAGAGCTACTTTGAAGAGTGAGAACTGAAGTAGGGGCCCTGCAGAGAGTGGAGCAGTGCCTTCCTTGTGCAAAAGGCAGAGAAGGGGGTTAGCCTGGAGGGTTTATGTGCTTCTGTGAATGGGAGGAGCTGAGGCAGGATTGCTGGGCTGCAGGAAACACACAGGGACAAGAGAGGGCACAGGGCCTATCTCAAGCGGGCACTTAGTAAGTGTCCTTAAGCTCCAACCCAATAGAAATGTGGCAAATTTCTATATAATAAGGAAGTCACCTTCCAAAATGAAACTGTGACCAGGAACTTTCTCTCTGGTTCCATAAAATTATTCCCTCTGTTCTTTGAAACTGAGTCATCAGATGAAGGACATTTGAGGCAAGGGCGATTTAAGCAGAGATTTGGTCTTCACCATCTAGTAAGTGAAACCAAGAGATAGAAAGCTCAGTAAGAGAACCAAGGAAGGGAACTATTGTTTATTGGCACTGTCCCTCCAATGTGTCAGGTAAGACATTATGTGTTCTTCTATGAGATCTTCATGAGCCAATTCCCACAGCAGATCCCACCACACATGACAGAAGATAAAATTGGTACAGGTGATTGAATGTATTGCTAAAGGTCACAAAGATTGAAAAAGGGAGAATCCAGGGTTTACCTTCTGGTGATTTGTTTCCTAAAAAAAAAAAAAAATGTAAGAGGACTCCTGGATTGTCGAATGGTAATGAATGTTTGATGAATGTTCCTTTACTACCATGGCAGAGAGCTGTGCATGATCCAGGGCAACCACAGGGAAGATTTAGTTTTTGGAAATCACATAATTGTGGTCTAGGCGACAAGTTCTAAACTGCTGAAGTGGAAGCAAAATTTGTTAAGTGGAAAGAAGTATTTCTGTCAAGATTCTTCTTAAAGATTGCTGTAAGAGGAGTTGGCAAATTAGTGCTTCCAACCACTTTCCACAGACTGCACTTTGTCTTTCTTGGGTGATGAAGCAGAGACAGGGATTTTCTACAGCAGTAGCATTGGCAATAGTACTAATCGAATTTATGATGGTTTGTTGAACATGCACTCTGTGCAAGCAACTATAATAAGTAGCTCATATTTGGTCTCATTTAAACCCTTCTCATGTTCCTCATCAGGGCCTCCTCCAGGCAATACTTCCTGTTGAAGCTACTGAAAAATGAACATCATGCATATTGTAATTAATCCCATTTTGTAGATGAGGAAATTAAGGTTCCTAAAATGGAACAACACCAATACAACATCATATAGGCATAATCTGGAAAACCTAAGATTGACAAGTCATGGCAAGTCATTTCTCATCTCTTCATCTTCTGTGTAAAATGAGAAAAGAGTACCTACATACCTACAATGTTTTGGAGGCTTACTGGAATAGCACGTTTGACTCCTTAGGTCAGTGCTTGAACATGCACTCAATGAGTGTTTAGAGTAACAATGATAATGAGGGTTAGAGATGCTGTATGCCTAGCATCTCCTCTGAAAATCAAGTCCAAGATGACGGCTAATCCAATCAACAAACAGCCAAATTATACTTATAGTGACAGAGCAATGACAAGGGTTTTCATATTGTTATTTATCAGAATATTGCACTGAGGACCTAACTTTAAATAAAAGTTAATGTTGGAGAACTAACATTTTGACATTAAGATGTAACACATGGCACAGTAAAGTTTAAATCAAATCCATATCACACTTGCATACCTATTTTAGAAGGTATTATAAAATCTATAGTGGGATGTTGAGAAAATAATGGAAACAGAATTTGGAAGCACAAAGGGTGATGCATGCCACATAGTAGGAGCTATGCTTATGGTCAACAATTCATTTAACCAGAACTTGCAACCTTCCCAAAGGTGATATAATAGTGGTATATTCTGCCCTTCCTCCAAAGACATCACCAGCCTGGAAAAGAAAATGATTTACTTGGTAACCAGGGGTGTGTATTGAAGATCTATCACCACAGGCCAGCCCCTACAAAAAGCAGAGAGATTCCCACAGTCATGAAAGAGCTCCTCCAATTTCACAGGTTTCTAAGATGAAGATGATAATCAACACACAAGTATTTATTTTGCCCTCAAAATCTGCATTCAGGAAATTACCCATATTTCCTGTTCTGCAGTCAAAACCTCAAATACCATCCAAAAGTGAGTATGATGAGGTACAGTCATTAAAACTATGAGCTCAGAGATCAGTATGATACCTGAGCAGTCAAGTTTAGGAGAGAAAGCCTTCTTTTTTCAACTTATTTGGGGCTATTTATGTCAGAACTAATTTTAGCAATCAGCAGTTGTGTCAAAAGAGCTTTCAAATCAGAGACAGAGTGTATTTTAATGAGGCCTTTAGATTCTGACCTTTATTTATGTTTTTCTGGATCTTCTTTTCTTCAAGAGAAATGATTTTTTTCATTATACACATGTGTGTATGCACAAACCCACACACACACAAATTTTGATATTACAATGTGATGAACCATGCCTAGATCCATTAACCACACAATGATGTAGAACATTGCCAGCAACCATGGAAGCTCCCATCATTATTATTTCTTAATCATTACCACAGAAAAATTTACCACGGTTCTTTTTTTTTTTTAATGAAGACTATGTATTTTAGAGAAATTTAAGGTTCACAAAAAATTGTGTAAGAAGCACAGAGAGTTCCTGTAAGCCTCTTCAATTAGCTTTATCTTTAAAATCTTGCATTATTGTGTACATTTAGTAAGATTAATGAATCAATACTGATACAATATTGTCTAAAGTGTATACTTTATGTTCAGATTCACTCTGTGTTGTGCAGTTCTATGGGTGTTCATAAGTGCCTGGAGCCATACATCCACCACTATAGTATCACACAGATGAGTTTCACGACCCTAAATATTCCTTTTGCTCTACCTGTCAAGACCATTCAAATCACCAAAAAAAAAAAGCCCCCATCACAATACTTTCCCAATGCAATCCTTACCCAACAGAAAAGAACAAATTTGCCAATTATTGAATGCCATGTGAATGGACTGACACTATACATAAACTTTTCTTGTCTAGCTTCTTTTAATCCATATTATGTTTGTGAAATTAATTCACCCGTGCTGGTGTGGGTATGGTAGTTTAATATGTTTCATTTCTTGTGGTATATATACTCAATGGAATATTTCTCAGCCTTAAAGAAAAATGGAATTATGGCATTGGCCAGTAAGCGGATGGAGCTGAAAAATATCATGCTAAGTGAAATAAGCCAATCCCCCCCCAAAACAAAGGCTCAATGTTTTCTGATGATAATTCACAGTAAGTGGGGTGGGACTAGGGAAAATAGAGGTATTTTGGATTAGACAGAGGGGAGTGAAGGAAGGGGAAGGGGGTATGGTGGTAGGTAAGATTATAAAATGAATCAGACGTTATGACCCTATGTACATATATGATTATATGACCATTGTTAATCCTACATCATGTACAACCAGAAGAATTAGAAGTTATAATACATTTATGTGTAATGTGTAAAAATACATTCTGTTGTCATGTATAACTAATTAGAACAAAAAAGAATGTAACAAATATTTTTCATTTCTTCTTAACAATCCATTTTTAAATACTTAACAGTTTTATTATTTATTCTAAAGTTGATACACATTTGGATTATTTCCAATTTTGCCATTATGAATTAATATTACTATTAATATTTCTGTACATGTCTCTTAGGTAAACATATAGGCACATATCTGTTAGGTATATACTACTATTATAGGAGATGCTGTTTAAGTATTGTTTTAACTGGTTCTACAAAACAGTGTCAACAGTTGGCAACAAGTGGTTGAAATAAGCTATATTCTAAAAGCACTGTGGGAGATCTTTTTAGTTGCAGTTGTTTTGGATCCTTGTCAACAGAAGGATTTCTATCTCCTTCTCCCTCCTCCTCCTCTGTCCTCTCCTCCTCTTACCTTCTCATCTTAACCCTTACTGTAGCTGAATCTCCTTGTGGTTTTAATTTGTATTTCTTTGAAAACTTAAGACATTAAGCATTTATTGTGCACATATTCATACTATTTATTTTCCTTTTGGTTATTGCAGGTGTTAGCAGTGTATTGACATGGCACTCTATACATGCTATTGAAAGGTGTTTCCAGATTTGATGCAGTGAGTACAATTTTGTAGTGAAAATTAAACATTATTTCCTTTAATTTGTAGAACTCTATAAAAGATGGTATTTTTTAGGCACACAAGAGAATCGTTCAAGAAAAATGGAAAATACTTCACAGTGAGAGACTACATAAAGTTGAAAATTATACTCTTTCCTTTTCTAATCAACTTTCAGGAAACCTTTGAGGTCCTTTTCTAATGTCGTCTTTCCTCCTGTTTCTGGTGATGTCATAAAGCATGATGCACACATACACCTTAAACACTCTGGCATTTTGCCTTCTTTTCCCTTTACCTGGAGCCTTAGGCTCTCCTTCCTGGCCAGGTATATCATTTTGACTTTTAGTTAATGGCTCTTCTTATTGAGGTTGTTCATTACCAAGATGTTCAGCCTGTTGGAATATGTGCATATAAATAAAACTTGTTTTATTACATGTTTTGTAATAAGTATACATAATATATAAGCCTATCTAATCACAAAATTAAGTCTAAAGGCATTAATTCAACATGATTCTAAGTTATTCTTTTTTGTTTTTTGTTCTCAGTACCAGAGATTGAACCTAAGGGTGCTTAACCACTGAGCCACATCCCTTTTTATTTTATATTTTGAGAAAGGGTCTAACAGCCTCCCTGTGTTTCTCAGGCTGTCTTTCAACCTGTGATTCTCCTGCCTCAGCCTCCCAAGTCATTAATATTATAGGTATGTTCCACCACACACGGCCTAACTTATTCTTTTTTTTTTAAGAGAGAGAGAGAGAGAGAGAGAGAGAGAGAGAGAGAGAGAGTTTTTTAACATTTATTTTTTAGTTTTTGGTGGACACAACATCTCTATCTTTTTATTTTTATGTGGTGCTGAGGAATGAACCCAGTGCCCCATAGATGCCAGACGAGCGTGCTACCACTTGAGCCACATCCCCAGCCCCCTAACTTATTCTTTTTTAAAAAATATTTTAGTTGGGGCTGGGGTTGTGGCTCAGTGGTAGAGTGCTTGCCTAGCATGTATGAGGGAGGCATTGGGTTCAATTCTCAGCACCACATATATACAAATAAATAAATAAACAAAGGCCCATCAATAACTACTAAAAATTTTTAAAAATATATTTTAGTTGTAGAGGACACAATACCTTTATTTTATTTTACAACCCTAGCCCCTAACTTATTCTTAATAAACTTATTCTTCCTACAGTTTTCACTCCCAAAATACTTATGTACAATGATTTTAGAAGGTATTTTCATCTATGGTGAGGTGGATATTTGCCATCTATTATTAGTCAGCATAAGAAGGAAGTCATCAGGCATAATTCCCATGAATGCCAGAGCATCCGTCCAGACCTCAGCAGAATGAAATCCTCCTGGATAAATGTTTCCTTCACAGGACCAACTATCACTCTTTGTCAGCAAGGAAGAAATTTATCAGTGTATCTACACCATTCTACATTTTCCCAAGCATATATTTCTGTCAATAGAAAACATCAAATAGAGAAATCCTCACAACCAGAGGCTCAAGCAGCTGAAAAGATGCTTCTTTGCTGCTTCTTCCTCTAGATTTAGGTCTTCATCTTACTTTCTCACTTTGTATTGAAAGCAGAATAATATGAATTACAAAATACACTGAAGAAGATAACTATATTTGGCCATGTTCATGGCCAAATGTCTACCTGTATTGTTTTAAAATTTAGAAAATACTTTAAAAATAACTCCTAGGATAAGTATATGTGTGGATGCTTCCCAAGTGTTTGCAAAGGTATTTATGTTGGCCATACTGGTAGAGAAATTGTCTTAAGGAACATGGCAAAAGAGGGCATTTCCAATGATGATGTTTAGCTGGGCAGCTAGATTCCTTCTCATGGAGACAGTTGGGGAAACACTGATGGAGAATTAAATTTTGAGTGACTACTCCTTTGTCAGACTCCCACTAAGTAGGCCCGTTTAACCCATAAAATAAAGTTTGTTTGGATGCATAACATCACACGTCCTTTTGGTACCTTGTATGGCTATTTCTGTACCATCCACAGCAGAGTTGAGAAGTGGAGGTACAGAGCAATGGGCATGTTCCTCACTAGAACTCTACATGTCTCCAGGACTCAGTAACAACCCTACATTGTCCCCAATTTCCAGCTCCTTTCCCCACCGTCCACACTACCCCTAACCAGAGTTCACACTGGGGACTCACGAATCTATTTTGTGGACCCAGATGACACCTCCAAGATTTGGATAACTCCATCACCATCCCCAAGCCTTTCCCTATCTATAATAACAACCTTACTGAAGGCCACCTTGCTCCTTTTTCCCAATCCTTCAACAATCACAAATGCCCATGACAATGGTATCATCTGCAGAAGGACAACATCCTCCAGATCCTTCCTACCACCAAGGCCATGGAACCCTTAGCTGAACCTTCCAAACACAGGCCATGAAGCACCCACCAAACCTGCCAGAAGCTCACAGGCACCTCCTCACACTCCTGGACACTAGGATTTCTGATAGGGATGATCTAAGGACCTACCTTCTAACATTCAGCAGGAAAGAAGAAGACACTACCTGCCTTGGCATAGCTTTGGGCACAGAAGACAGACAATAGGGCACATGTGCAATGACAGATATGCAGCAAGGATCAGTAAGCACAAAGTCACATAGTAAATTTTACTTGCTTTTTTTTTCTTCTTCTCTGAACCCAGTTTCTAGTGTAGTGCACTAAAGAAGTCCTCAAAGAAATAGTATTTATTAATTTCTGGATGTAGCCTTTCTGTGAACCCCTACCCAGGAGATGTCCAAATTCATGTAATCAGATGCCTCAACAACTGTAGGTCATAACAGTCTCTTGTTAGTTCCACCTATAGCTCCTTGATTTGCAGCCCAGAGAGAGATTTTGGGTCAATTCTTCTTTTCTCTATAATGTTATACATGCTTTATAATGTATGAGAGCCATTTTGAAACTTGGTTTACCCATATATTAGTGCTATTCAGCCATAAAAAATAATGAAATCCTGTAATTTTCAGGAATATAGACTATATATTAAGTGAAATAAGCCATACTCAGAAATACAAGTATCACATATTTTCTCTCATATGTGGAATATAGAAAAAAATACAAGGGGGACTATTAGAGAAAGGGAAGAGAACCAGGGAGAAGCTAGGGGAAGAAAAGAGGTAAATAGTGTGAATAAGATCAAAGTATGTTATATGCATGTATCAAAGTACACCACATGCAATATGAAATGGTAACAATGAATCCAATTGTCTACAATTAATATGCATTAATAATTATATTTTTAAAGAAGCACAAAATAGCTACAAGAAATGAGAAATTATTCTGATTCATACATTTATTCTGTCCCTACACTGGTAAATTTTTTAAAGGTAACTGAAATACACTTGGACTTCCAAGACAGTTGGTGGGAACTGTGAAATTTACCTTTTACCCCCAAAAGATCTGTAATTCAGATTGGTTGTCCATAACTTATTGTCTTGTTAGTTCCATTTAAATAACATCTTTAATATGTACACATTTGTGAGTTTTCTCCATCAGACAGAAGAATATTGCCTCTCATACCAAATCATTTAAAGCTAAAATTTAAGAGAATACTCCATTGAAGTTTTTTAAACCAAGTGGGTTAGTCAGCTTTCATTGCTGTGACAATACATCTAAAACAAATCAACATTTAAAAAATGAACGATTTATTTTAGCTCATGATTTGTAGGCTTCACTCTGTGGTCAGTTGTTCTGTTGCTTTGGGACCTATAGCAAGGCAGTAGCACATCATAGTAGAACCATGTGGCAACAGAAGGTGCTCACCTCATGGCAGTGGGGAAGCAAAGACAGAGAAAGAGGAACTGTGTCCCAATATGCTCTTCAAAGACATGTCCCTCCCCAAGTGATGTAACTTCTTTCCACTAGGCTTTATCTCTTACAGTTACCATTACCTCCCAATAGTGCCAAATAGTGTTTTTCTCAGGTATTTTGTTCCAGTGACAAAAAGCTGACTAACACTGGGTGGTAGGCTTCAGCTCTTCATTTTCTGACCCACTTATGCTCTGTGTTTGCTACATGTTTAAAAAAGTGCTTTTCTATTTTTGAGAATGCTGATTATCCTCCCTCTGATCCCCGTTTGAGAAAAAGGTGGAGGTATTTCTAGAGTTTCTGAGTTAGCTTTGCTGGCACAAATGTGTGATTATTTCCTCATTGAGTTCTGACACTTCAGCAGAATTGGATTTGGCTTAATCCTACTGATATCATTTTATTTTATTAAGGAGGCTTCTGTGCTGATTTTTCTTTTTCCTTTTTTTATACTGGAGATTGAACCCAGTGGTGCTATACTACTGAGCTACATCCCAAGTCCTATTTATTGATTATTATTATTTTTATTTTTAGACAGGATCTTGCTAAGTTATTGAGGAGCTCACTGAATTGCTGGGGCTGGTCTCAACTTGTAAATCCTCTTATCCAGTCTCCAAAGTCACTGGAATTACAAGCATGCACCAGAGAGCCAAGATGTTGATTCAACTGATTTGGGAGCTTTCTCCATTATGCAAGTCATAACAGGAATTTGGGTCTGTAGGGCAACTAGTTCATCATCCATAAGTGGTCAGCATGCTGCAAAGTGATGCCTATCTAATGGCAAATACATTTGAACTGAGTCTAGGAACTTTTTTTTTTGTACCAGGGATTGAACTCAGAGGTACTTGACCACTGAGCCACATCCCCAGCCCTATTTTATATTTTATTCAGAGACAGGCTCTCACTGAATTGCTTAGCACCTCACTTTTGCTGAGGCTGGCTTTTTAATCACCACAATCCTCCTGTCTCAGCCTCCCAAACTGCTGGGATTACAGGCATGTGCCACTGCGCCCGGCTGAGTCTAGGAACTATTTACAACAAAAACCTATGAGTAGGTGTTTGCCTGACTATGTGATCCAGAGTCTCCAAGAAACAAATTTTGGAGTGGCGGAAAGCCTCTAATTGTAAGTCCTACCTTCAATATGCTAGTGAGAGAAGGCAAGTAACAGCCTCCTTAAGTTTATCTAGTGCCTGTTGCTCAGGTCCTACTGGAAAGTAAAGAAAGATTAAATATCTATTGAGGTGACTCATAAACAGGGACATCAGATGTTGGAAGTGAAGAACTTGTTTAGCACCAGAATCCAAACATTCCTACCAAATGTTGGGTTTCCCTTAACAACATAGGAAGTTGGAGTTCTAGGAGCTTGTCCTTCACCAGATCAAGCAAAATAATACATCAAGAGGAGCCTTGTATCTTATAGAAGGACCTTTGCTTAGCCCCTCCCAGTGATGTGTTCATTCACAGTTGTGATGGTGTGTGAGAAAACATCATTAGACCTTCAGTAAGGAGAGTGTCATTAATATTTCATTGATAAAATATGCCTTGTGCTTTTTGTAATTTGGAATCTGCTTGCATTCTTTCCTCATTGGTAGCAGTCCCTGCTTTTACATCATGTCACTGTGCTCTTCTAGGCTGCAAAGAGTGCTCCTGAGCAACTGCACATTTGCAAGGACTCTTGTGTGACAAACATTTACTAAGAATCACAGTTTCATGTCCATGGGATACTTCCCACAATATATGCTGTGTCTCATTTTCCACTCCTTTGTTTATTTTTCTCTTGAGTCAGGTGGATTCAGCTTCAGTTTCCCTGGTAACCAACTTTGGGTCTTTGTCTCAACCTCTGCTCACAGGAAGAAAAGGAGTTGGCGAGTCACCAATTCCCATCTGTCCTGGCCTTTCCACTTAGATGGTTCCCAGAGCTGAGTGACCCAGTGCTGATGAGCAGAAGAATGTGGACCAGACAACAGAGTTCATGTCCAGCATGGAGGTCCTTTTCCCTCTCCTGCCTACCTCCATCTCAGTTAAGAATGGAATGTGCCTTGGTTAAGACCTGAGTCACCGATATATGATAGAGAGGTGAAATGTTGGGATCTTCTCAGAAAGGATCTGAGAGACCAGAGTCACAAAAAAATACCTGCTGTCCAGCACTGAGATCCCAGGAGATGAGGATGACTATTAACATACAGTGGTTCTAAAGTGGGGTTCTGTGATTTTCTTCAGCAGTGCATGGTGCTACAACTCTATTTTTGCCCAAGGTTGCAGGGATCAGAACCTGAGAAATGGATTTATGTTTTTAAACATAAATTGGTATTACTTGGGGAGGGCAATGAAAGACTCTGAGGAGGCTCTAGTCACCTCAGTGACAACTCTCATTAGTTACTCTCCACTGTCTATCTTCTGGTCCTCTCCTCTTTCAATGTTCTGTTTTCTGGAAGTTAATTTTTTTTCTAGGTTAAAGGAGAAGAAGAGGCCCAACACCCCATTATCCTGCTCACTTGGACTGATAAGATGCTGGACAGAGGGGTTGCTGTGAGGCCAGGGACAAAAAATCAGTGTAGGTAATAAATAATTGGGTCTGATCCGGAAGATGGGGACTGGTTGGAAAGAAAATAAAATGCTGATATCTCTAACCTGTTGATCCTGCTGATGCTCTAACCTGTTTCCAAGATGACCTGCCTCCAGGAATTTTTTTTTTATATTCTTTTCTTAGTTGTAGCTGGACACAATACATTTATTTTATTTATGTGATGTTGAGGATCGAACCAAGGGCCTTACATATGTGAGATGAGTGCTCTACCGCTGAACCACAGCCCCAGACCTCTAGGAAATTATTCCTCCCTGTAGGGAGTTGTAGGAGTTGTTAATTAATGCCTCCTAGGCTGCTGGCTTCCTGCCCAGGATCACTCAGTCTTTGGCCCACCTTTTGGTCACTTAGGCAGGATGGGGAAGGAGAGGCCATGAGAACAAAAGAACTCTAAAAAGTATAAAAGGGGTAAATACCCCACTTCCTTGGTCACCCATCACCCATCTCTGGGACCCCTTCTCTACAGAGAAGTCTATCTCTGTTTTATCCTTTAAATAAAACTTGCTTTCTATGCTTGCCTCAGCATTTCTCAGGTGTTGAGTCTTCACATGTGGGGAAATGGAACTCAGTCTTCGTTCTCATCACTTGTATCAGCTGGTGGAGATTCTATATGGAGACTTTGCTCATGCCTGTAAGACCCAATGAGCACTTTGGATCATTTTTTTTTTCTCTGACTGATCTGGTCCCCATTATGGGTGTCTACCCTCTGGACTGGGAGGTAAAAGGGAAATAAACACTGAATTTATGTGTAATCTGATGTCATCCAGTACAGTCTCATGAATGGTTCATTTGAGTAAATAATCTGTTTGAATGAAAATCCTCAGTGTCTGATCATCACCCCACCTTCCTACTCTTCCAAGATAGGGATAGGGTCTGTATGGCATTTTTTAAAGTATTTATTTTTTATTTGTAGTTGGACACAATATCTTTATTTTATTTATTTATCATTATGTGGTGCTGAGGATCGAACCCAGGGCCTCGCACTTGCTAGGCAAATGCTCTACCGCTGAACCATAGCCCCAGCCCTCTGTATTTTAATGTCCATGGTGATGTGGGAAGGGGTCTGTGACATTCTGATGCTGCCTGCATTGTCCTAAATGATGTCTGAGGAAAATAAGACTCTAAGTTTTTGGGTCCTGCTGGTGATGCTGCCTGCTCTCCTATGTCTGTGGCTGCTTTAACTTGTATTTTTGTCTCTCTAATCTTGGTCAGGACCTGATGCTCCTAGGCTGAGTAAGTCTCGTTCCACCTTTATTGACATCTGCAGACCCTTCTGAATCTGGGTCTTATACTACTTCCTGCCCTTGTCTAGGGATGTCCATTTCACAACACTGGCTACAGGGTCACCTGTCACCTAGCAGGTATAGGCTTCCTTTATGATAGCGTAACAGTGGTCCACTTTATGCTTTGAATATAACCCTTGCTGCTCAGCCACTGAAGCTTATTTTTAAAACTGGACCTGTTTCTTTCTCTTCCCCTCTCCCTGATCCTCCCTAATCTCTTCCCCTCCCTAATCTCAGGGGAAACAGGATTACCTTTCTTCCCCATCCTAGGCAGAGTTATCTGTCCCTGACTACATACCCACCATAGGAATGAAGCAATCCAGACTTTGGGGATGGTACAGATCTCAGAAATGACTATCTCCCAAATTAACAAGTGTATTACAACTCCAGACAGAGAATACTTGGATTGTAGCCTTTGAGTCACCTCTTTAAAAGCCCCCTGTTCCTGCTGATGGGCAGAATCACATGTGCTTTTCTTTTGCTAACAAAGCAATAAATCTTCTTTTTCCTTTTTCTCACAAAATTGTGTCCTTTTTCTCACAAAATTGTTATTGGATTGACATCAGGAACAAGGATTGAGCTTTTAGCAACAGTATCACCCCTGGCTTTTGAATCAGCTACTTTCCACACTCCTCCCTCAGAGAAGTCAGTTGTTGTTGGTGGGGGGGATATCACCTACAACACAGCAGGAACCAAGATCAGTTCCTGCCAAGACATTGGGAAGATTCTGGCATCCTGCAGCTTTCTCTCAGGCTTCTCAATTCTCCAGCTGACAGCAGCCTACAGGAAAGGCATTGACCTGTCAAACACATTTTGAGAGCTCACACATGCTTATTCTGTTCCAAAAAATGGACCGTGTCAGTCCCCATATGTGTATGGATCCTGACTGCTCCTTGTAAGAATAGGAAAACCAAGGTACAGGGAGATTATTTTTGTCCATTAATCCATGATAAATGAGAGAGAGGAAGAAGAAGCAGCTAGACAATTATAAGGTCACCCAGGGTGACCTTATGACTTAATCTGAAAAACACTGTGTCATGGAACCATGACATTTGCTACAATGTTATTTTAAATAGTGTGGAAAAATGTGAAATTTGTAAGAATAAAACTGGAGTCACTTGTGTCAATTTTAAAAAGAAAATATACATAAATGAAGCAAGGAGGTCATGAAAAAAGGAGTTTTATGCATGGTTTCTTAACAATAACTATCAGAGAAGATTCTGCCAGACTATAAGCTTGCACAGAAGACTGCAACCTTATACAAAAGGTTCTTCTACAAGGACATCTGCCCAGTAACTGTCTGTCCAATCTCACATGGCTGTCCAATTATTAATCATCATGGCCAGAGATTGCTGTTTCAAAATATCTGATGTAAACATTCTCATTTTTGTCTCTAATTTTTTCCATTTGTTCCAATCTCTTTGAATATGTTCATAGTCTACTATCGTATTGTGTTAAACAGCTTGAGATTAAATCAACTTATAAAGATAAAAGGTTTCTTTTGGCTCACAGTTTTGGGGATTTTGGTCCGTGATTGCTTTGTTGCTTTGGACCTATGGCAAGGCAGAACATAATGTCAGAAGTGTGTGGCAGAGTAGAACTGTTCATCTCAAGGTCTAGAAGTGAAAGGAAGAGAAAAGGGTCAGGATCCTGAAATCCCCTTCAAGGGCACATTACCAGTGAACTGAAGACTTCCCCAAATGCTCCATCTTTTAAATATTCTACCACCTTCTAAAAGCACCATCTGGTGGGGAACATCCCTATAATCCATGAATTTTTGGATGACACTTAAGGTGCAAACTAGAGCAGGCATGATTATTTCCATTGCAATGCTCTGCTATTCCCAAATCAATATCAGTATTCTTTGGAGAATCTCTCTTTGTTTTTTTCAGACAAAAATAAAGAATTTACTTATTTGGATGGGAAAAAAGGTAGGGCAAGGAATTCCTAACAGCTTTAATAGATGCATCCAAAATTCTATGGGAGTTATTATGGAGGACATATGCATCGCAAATAAACTGCAGATTTGAAGACAGTTTCTTCAGTACCAACCCCCTCTCCTGCTCCCCCCAACAAAAAAAATGCAAGGAAGCAATAATGGGTCTCAGGTGGTCCTTTATTCAGCATTCAGTGGATATTAATAAAAACTCTTTTAATAGATGTACTCTTGTAATGGCTGGTAATTTGCCAATTATCTGGGGAGGATATAGAAGACCAACTAACCAATGAATAAATGAGTTAGATAAGTGTTAGGAAGAAAATAGTCCAGATCCTGGGCTAAGAACAACCTACTTTACACAAGGTAGTCAAAGAGAACCTCCGCGAAAAGGTAAATAATGCAGTAGAAATCCTAAGGCTGAGAAGGAATCATCCATGTAAAGCTCTGAGGGTAGACTTTCCAAGCAAAAGCACCTGCTATATCAAAAGCCTTTATGATAAAATGTTCTTGGCATTTTCGTGGAACATACACAGGCCAGAATAACTGTAGTGAAGGCAAGAAATTATGGGATTGTTCAGATACTAAAATAGTGATGGATAAGCAAAGAAAGAGATGGGTACAGGATATATTCAGAAGATCAAACCAAGAGGACCTGCTGAGTTACCCTACTGTATTAGGGTTCTCTAGAGAAACAGAACCAACAGGAGATGTATATATGGATTTATTAAGTTGGCTACACAACCAGAAACTGAATAGTTCCATAATGACCATCTGGTGGCTGGAGAGCTAAAGGAACCAGTAGCTGCACAGTCCAAGAATCTGGAACATCAGGAAAAGAGAAGACCATATGCTACCCCAGTCCAGACTGAAGGCTTGGAAACTCCCTGAGGAGTCACTGGGCAGAGTCAGCTTTGAAAGAGTGTAGGAGCTGGAGTCTGATGTCCTCAGGCAATCACAGCAGCAATCAGAAGGATCGAGAAGAGAAGAATCAAGCTTGCATCTGCTGCTGCTTCCTTGTTTTTCCCATTTTTGTTCCACTGAAGCCTCTAACCTATTGCACAGGGCTTCCCACACTTAGAGTGGGTCTCCTGCTTCAGTTTACTATTCCACATGCCAATCATTCCTGGAACACCCTCATTGATACACCCAGAAGCCTCTTAGGTGGCTCTTAATTCAATCAAGTTGACAATTCAGACTAGCCTTTACACCTACCTTTCAAAATATTAGCTCTCTTCCTGTTAAATTAGGATAAAAACAGTCCTGGCTGCACAAACTTTGTGAGAGGAGTAAAGCACAGGGTAATGCATGCACTCAGCATAATGTCTTACATATTGTAAGTACTCAATATTAATCTGAATTATAATTTTATATTACCATTTTAATGAAGATAAAAGCACTTCTCAAAAAATTCAATTTGAAGAAAATCAATTATATTATTACATAATTATTTGATATTTGCCTGCTATTTACAATTACCTGATGTAATGGTCAAGTAATGATATAAAATATATTTCTCTAGAGATGCATATCAAAAAATATTAGGGCAAAATGGTCTAATGTGAATTTATTTTAAAATACTATAGCAAAAAAGAGGGGTAATAAAACAATTGTGGCAAAATTGATTACCTTTGAATCTGGAGGACAAGTTTGTGGGTTTATTATACTAGCCCCTCTGAATTTTGAAAACTTTCCTCACTAAAAGTTTCAGGAGAAAAAGAATGACATGCAGATGGATTGCAGTGGAAACAAACAAGATACAATACTTTGAGGACCTGTGCTTGGGACCTGTTCAATATATGATACCTCTTGTTCAATCAAACAAACGGACAAATTGAGGTCTCAGAGGTCCTGTTGGTGGGTGAAATATAAATGTTGGAGTCATATTACATCCATGCTACTCGAAGCAAAATGGATTAAAAATAATCAAGGAAGACAGAATGGCATGAGAAGGAGGCCTGTTAAAATTCATGCAGAAAGCAAGAAGTAATATCTACTGAGAAGGGGTAATTGTTGCCATTGTGGTTGGAGGAATACCGGGAGAGTATATGGTCACAAACCCAAAATTAAAATATAAAATTAAAGGAAGGAGAGAGAGAGAGAGAGAGAGAGAGAGAGAGAGAGAGAGAGAGAGAGAGAGAGAGAGAGAGAGAGAACAAGTATGAGAGGGCAAGTATGAGAGGGGCCATTTTAAAAAGGATAGGTTTATCAAAGGTACCAAAGGCCTCTGAGATATACTAAGTGGAGGATGAGGACATAAGATTAGACCTTGGTAACCTGGATAAAAATCAGTTTTCTTGGCAGTGGAGGGAGGTATAGAAGAAGGACTCAAATGGTTTGCAAGAATGATAATCAAAGTAGAGATAGATTTCCTCTTTGAAACGTGAAGGAAATGTGGCAGAACCTTGGAGGTACTCAGGATAAGAGAGTGGTTTTGTTTTATTTATTGAAATTTAATAGAATTCTTCAAGCACATATCTGACTTGAACACCTTCTTCCTCCCAAAAGGAGAAAAAAAAATGCAGGCAGGTACATGAGATTAGACCCTGGTAACCTGGATAAATAAACCAGGTAACCTGGAGGCAATGAGATAAGGGTTTCTTCACTTCAGCCTTTGGAAAAACAAGTCATTACTTCTGACCTTTTGTATCTGACCTAACATTCTTGTGACTACTAGGTAAACATTCCTGGATGTATGTTGGACTTTGTTAATTATCCCCTCCTTGACAAAAAACAGACCCTTGACTTAACCAATCTTCTAAAAATTCAGTATTAGCTCAATAGTCAGATTTTCCCCTCTTTATCTTAGTCCAATGTATTAATTTATTGTCTTTGTTCCCTGCCTGTAAGGTTGTTACAACGTCTTTTTCCTTAAAGCACCTTTCAGGGCAACTTGAATCTGTGTTTCCAGATCATGGTGACTCATATTTGGTTCGGAATAAACTGTCTTCTTATTTTTATTTAGTGATTGTGCCTGTGTTAATGGGAAGTAGTGAGTTCATGTCCAATTGCTTCTTTTTACTCAACAAACTATTAGCGATTATCATGAGAAAAGTTGGTGTTGGTGTTGGTGTTGGTGTTGGTGTTTGTGAAGAACTATTGTCAGTGGACAAGAGAGAAGATACAGATGTGGAGGGTGCAGAGAGTTTGTCCTTACCACTGTTACTAGGGATTAGGGAGGAGTAACAGCAGAATCATGTTTGAGAGGGAGAATTCATATCTCTGGGTAAGCTGAGCAAGGAAGGACCTAATGGATGATAAGGAATTTTATGCAGTCAGTGGCCTGGGCCTCTAAAAGGTTGAAGGCTGTCTATGCAGAGACATTATGGAAGAAGCTGGAGGAACCCAAGGTGGTACTGTTGGTAATGAGGGGAAGGATGCAAGAAACACATGAGGCAAGTGCCATTTGTCCTGATGCCCAGGCATGACTGGGGGCAGGGAAAATTAGGAGGGAAATAGAACATCCGTGAGGATGGAAAGGCTATGGTGGTGGTCTGCTCAACCTCCTAGGCGCTGAGATCACCAGGAAGGATCAGAGGGGTGAAGGCTGAAAGGAAGTGTGTGCATGAGATGCGTGCTCAAAGGTTGGGGTGCGTGGGAGACAATGTGCAGGGGACTGGTATAGATCTTGAACGTGGGCAATAGGTTCTAGACATTACTGGTCTCATCCCTCCTCCGACAAGTAATCCGAGCATTTGAAAGAAAAGCCTAGGACCAAAAGAAAGAAGGAGACTGGCCGCAACCTCACTGGGCTCCCAGGCGCAGGCCCAGAACCTGCCAATCGTAGGTCAGTCCTGTTAAGCCCGGGCTGCGTTTTTCCGCTGGCGCCGGGACTTCCTGCTCTAGTTGCTATGGTTCCAAGGACGGGACTAGGCGAAGCTTCAGTCCGGGTAAGGTTCGCCTGGTCCGAATTGGCCGGTACCAGTCCGTTCTGTGGTTCTTGCGTTCATCTGGCTTGGCTTCCCTAGCCAAGATTTCCGTGCTTTTGTCAGATTAAAAGCGGAAAAAATGAATTTTCCCGAGGTTGTTGGCTGTCCCCGGCCTCTAGATGGCAGTGTTGCTCCGTCTGGCGGACCTGGGAGCGTTTTATCCCCGCCCTTTTGTTTGAAAAAAAATGCTGTGGAGCCTTTTTCTAGAAAATGGTCTCCTTCCCTTGCCTGTGAAGCTCTGGAGCTGAAAATTGAGATGCGGGTTTCTGGGCGGTCCCTAGGTAAAATTCGCCTCCTAAGGACAAAGCCTTTTGCTTTTCAAAATTTTTTTTTTCCTGAGGGGCTGCCTAGGTACCCTAGCAACACATATTTCTGTTTCTCTGAAATGTCTTGTCTTTCTTTTCCCTAATAGCTCTGGGGTTTATGGACCTGGTCTTATGTGGAGAGCATGTATTCTCTCTTTATAGATGTAGCTCAGTCTCACTGTAAAAAAAATTGGAAAACAGATAAGGTGTAATAAAGCTAATGTTATCCACAATCGCATCACCCACTGATGACCATTAATACCAGTTTGTAATAATAATAATAATAGTAATAATAATAATAATGAATTTATTATAAATTCCTTACAGGTTTTTCATTTATAAAGGTGCATTTTATTTCATTTTATTTCACTTTACTTTTCATTTAAGTTAAATTTATTTTTAACTGATACATAGAAACAAAAATTGCATATATTTACTGGTATTTTGATGTTTTGAAACACGTGTACATTGTGTGATGTTCAAACGGGAGGAACATTATTTCTTTTTTATAGAAACACTTAAAATATTTTCTTCTAATTTTTAGAATAAAGGTGCATTTTAAATACAATAAGGATAGTGTTGGGTAGTGACATATTTTTAGCACGTCTTAAAAATCATTTGAAAAAACATTCAAATGTTTAAAAATTCATTTGTCTTCCTAAAGCAATATATAGCCTAGAAGAGTGGTAAATTATTTAAAAACTGAGATTTAAAGCAAAACTAACTCCTGATCCCCTATCTGAAAAGTAAATATAATATAACCTTCCTAAGGATAGGAGGGAGGTAGGGGTATTTTGCATTGCTTTTGCTCAACACTGCATTTTTAGCATACCAACAAAAGGGTATCTAGCAGGGTGTTCTCAGTACATATTTGCTGGATAAATGAGCAAGTAACTTATTTATTTGATTCTTATCCTTGCAGATATCATGTATTTTTTCATATTATTAATGAATATTATACTTTCTGAATACTGTATGAATTACGTGGCTTTTTTACTTTCAATTTAGCACTTTATTGATTGGGAGCAACAATTATTACTATTTAAAAAAATGTTTTGCTGACTGTTTTACACTTTCCCAGTGTATCTTTTATTTCATTCTTTTACTGGATTCAGGAAAGCATTCTGCAAAACAGTGGGTGATTTCAAGTCTGAAAGACCAGGGACCTGAATCTTGGTGCCCTCTTCCAGGAGCCCTGAGACCCTCTTGGCAATTTACTGCTCCTTTGCATACCACAGTTTACTCGGGTGAAAAAATGAAGATTGTAGTAGCATCTGGTTCATTGGGTGGTAGTCACCATAAAGTAACAACAGGTTTTTATTTTGTTCTTGGCAGTTGTAGATATGTAATTATTGTTGTTGTTAACTCCACCACATGTATTAAGTATGTATTAGGTACTTATTTTCAAGTATGAGACTGAGTTTGGTAAAACATACTCTTTAGATTTCCTTAAAATAGATATCTATTCTTCAATTTCTTGTTTCTGCCTTCTGGTAGAAAACTCACAGGAGTAACTTCTAGGAAAATTCAGTCAAGGATTTGTGTAGGAGGAAAACACTTAGATACAGTCATCAATGTGTGTCTCTCTGTAAATGAAAGGAATATTTTTGCACATATATATTTTTCGCCATCTTTGATTACTTATAATAGAGATCCAGAGTACTGGGTTAAAAAATGTAGACATTTTTTAAACTTTCCTGGTGCATATTGCAGACCCATTTTTATTGCCACTTACATACTATAAGAATTCTTATTTTATACTCTTCCCACATTTATTAATGTTTTAAAGTAATTATCTTATTTATTTTAACAGGTATGTGTGAAGATATTGAACCCCCTCCCTGAATCTGTCACATAATTACAAATACTGTTTCTGGTTTTTGCTTATTTACTATAGCAAATTTTGTCAATCTTTCCTTAAGTAACTTTACTCTTTGGTGCAAAGCTGAAAAGGACTTTCTAACCCATCTGTCCTGTTTATTTTTATGGTTATTCTTTTTTTATTTTTTACTTGTAGATGGTCACAATATCTTTATTTTATTTTTATGTGGTGCTGAGGATTGAACCTAGGGCCTCACATGTGCTAGGCAAGTGCTCTACCACTGAGCCACAACCCCAATCCACAGTTATTCTTTGTGTTTGACTCAATTCCCCCACTAAAATGCCTTGCAGATGTAAAACAAATGAAAAATTACAGTAACTACATAGAGTTACAGTTGACCTCCAAGTACTTGGCAAAATCTAAGAGGGTTTCAGAGTAACCAAGAGGTTGGCTGAAATGGCTCTCAGATCTGTATCAGCACACCTTCAGTAGAACCAGGAAGTTCCAGAACCTGATGTGATAAAGCCAAATGGATCATCATAAATGAGTATTTAGGGCTGGGTTTTGGCTCAGTGGCAGAGCGCTAGCCTAGTATGTGTGAGGCACTGGGTTTGATCCTCAGCACTGTTACCGCTGTTGACTGGTGACGAGTCCTTGCTTCCCCGATGTTGAAGAATAACACCAAAGAAGCATGCTGAGGCAAGGTCAGAGTAGAAATTAGAAGTTTATTAAAGGACAGCAGAAAAGACTTCTCCCAGAGGAAGAAGGGGACCCAAGAGATGGAATCTGTGGAAGGGATGTTGTCTCCCCTTTTTATAGTTCTTTCAGTGATGGAATGTAGGTGGGAAGGCCCCAGGGGTGGGACACAGGTGGGCCAAAGAAGTAATCTGGTCAGGAAGGACTTCTGAGTCAGCACCTTTTTGCTGGGGGCTGTTCATTAACATTTCTTTGAGGTGGACTTTGGCTAGGGCCTTTTCGGGACTTCATTAACATTCCATGAGTTGTCCTGTGTTTTCCCTGAGTCATTCAGCATGGCCTCCATTTTAGATTTCACTCAATATTAGACGCGATTTACCTAACTACACTGACTACCTAACTTTAAATCTGGCTTCAGCACCACATAAAAATAAATGAATAAAATAAAGGTCCATCAACATCTAAAAAAAATTAAATGAATATTTAGCTAACCCTGATAGAAATAACACCTCCCTGGTGTAAAGGGCAAAGGTCAGTGGTAGAACTCTTCTTGGGTTCTGTCCCCAGCACTGCAAGAATATTTTTTTTCCTATGATACTAGGTGGTGTAATTCAGTTGTAGAGCACTTGGTTATCATGTGAAAGGCATCAAGTTTCATCCCCTGTGCCAGGAGACCATCCCCCCAAAAAAAGAAAAAGAAAGAATACCTCCTCCATGCTGAGAGCCATAGCCAAGTAGGAATGACGCATGGCATTTTTGGTTGAAAGGTGACCCTGCTCAGGGATTAGGGTGGCTCCAGGTTTAGGGTGGATCCTGCTGGATTAGGGTGGCTCTGGGAATAGGGCGTATCCTGCTGTGTCAGCCCCCCCCCCCCTTGAGTTTCCCTGGAGTTCTGGGAGAATTGGTATGCAGAGCCCAGTGGAGGGAGTGAATTTTGCCAGAACGTGCGTGTAGAGTGCCAGTGAGAGTTCGGGAATAAAGAGTTGCTGTTTGAATCTACAATGTTTTGTGGTGGCTCAGTTATTTTGTGCCCAGCCAGACTGCGGCACCTCCACATCCACTAAAACCCTAGAGATAGGAGAAACTCTTTAAAATGGTATATTGATGTCTTCCCTTTCTCACTGAGAAACAATCCAATCCTATTGACAGGGACAGGATGAATCTTTAACAATAAAGACCTATTAGAAACCATTTTAAAGAGTGTGCTGGGGCTGGGATTATAGCTCAGTGGTGGAGCACTTGCCTAGCATGTGTGAGGCACTGGGTTTGATTCTCTGCACTGCATAATGATAAATAAATGCCCATTGACAACTAAAAAAAAATTTTTAAAAAGAATGATCTGGAAGTGGGCATTAATGCTAACAATACCAATGAGATTTCCACCTTTTTTTTGTTGTTGTTGTTAAAGCCCTAAGCCTGAAATATCAGAAGCAGAAAATAGGCTGGCAGTTCATGCATATGGGTGAGTTACAGGTACTTGGCATTTTGAAGATTCCCTGAAAAAAAAAAAAGAAACAAAGATACAAACTTACAGCACTAATAACTTAAACAAATTGAGAAAAACACAAGGCCCTCCACAAATATAGCACAGATAGATAAGGACACTTGCATATATTGGAGAGGCAGGTGCATTGGCATTACAATTGCATTGTGTTAACCAAGACACATACAGCCTAAAAAGCTGCTCATTTAGAAATAAAATTACTCCATTCTAAGGAAAGAACCCTTCAATGTCCCCAATTACCTTTGGTGTAGCAAAGAGTAATAACCTATTAATAAATGGTCATTGTATGTTTTTCAGAAAAACAGAACAAACATGGAGTGTGTGTGTGTGTGTGTGTGTGTGTATGTGTTTAAAGTGATTGTCACACAATTGTGGATGCTGGCAAGTTAGAAAAAATACAGGTAGTTTAGCAGGCTGGACACTTAGGGAAGAATTCATCTTGTAACTCATGTCCAAAGGCTGGCTGCTGTCACAATTTTTTCTTCCTTGGAGAAAACCAGTCTTTTTTGTGTTAAGGCTTTCAACTGATTTGGTGAGGCCCACCCACATTATAGAAGGTAAACTGCTTCATTCAAAGTTTACTGAGTTGTGTCAGTGTAATTTTTAAAAATACTTTAATTTCAACATCTAAAATAGTGATGCAGTGGCCTAGCCAATAGCCATTGCAGTCATCAGTCTAAATTTTTGTACCCATTGGAGGCATAGACTACCAGTAATTTTTGCCAAATTCCTTTCAACTTTACTTAAAAAGTGGAGGACTTACCAATTGTATAGATTCTCTTTCTCTCTGACCCTCTGCCCCGTTTGATGGATCAATTAACTTCTCAACATGTGTCCCCAGTTCAAGAGAATTATTATAGAATTCTTACCACTAGAATTACCATAATTTTCTGATGTTTTTTCAGTACCGGATATTTTCTGTCCACATCATCTGTAAACATGTTTCAAATAAGCAGTATTGAAGCCTTATAAGTCAATATCAACACCACAATCCTTCTGCCTAAATTGACCTATTATCTGCTTAAATCCTAAATGTTAGAGGGACTAAAATCCGTAGTTGCAAATTTAACAGCTAAAGGCTGACTCCTTCTTTATACTTATCCCTCCCTGCAGTACTCCTATCCTTTAGATAAGAAGTAGAAATGGATGTGAGTAATTCTGTGCACAAGATTTAATGGCTACAAATTGTATAATGTGTACATTTCCCTGTGGTCTGCAGCCCAGATATTATGCTGGCTTCTCTACCTTTAAATTAAACATAGTAGTATATCTCTGCTTGGCCTTCTTTAGTGTTCTTTTATCTTGACTCCCTTTGTCTTTTTGCTTTCATGTAGAATAAACAACAATGGACTTGTATTATTGCATGCTTCTAGTCTTCACTGAAGTCCATTTGTATTTATCTCAGGTTCAAAAACCATTTACATAAAAAAGGAAGAACATTGGGAAAGGAATAAGTATAGGCAAAATAACATTGTTTTTAATTGATTTCATAGAAGATTTTCAAAATAGTAATAGAAACAAGCTATTCAATCGTGTGTGTGTGTGTGTGAGGCACTTATATTTGAGTGGTATGAATGACAGCAGTTATACATGGGACTAGAGAGAATAATGAAGCAGTATGGCATTATTTGAAAGTGAACTTGTTCACAAGTGTAGGTATCATGCTACATGAGGGGCAAGTTTTTCGCTAACACTCCATTCTGACACAATGAGTAGAGTTGGTAGTACTCCTTGCTAAAAGTTAAAAAAAAATGAAAGTTAACTTGTATTAGTTGTGAATGTATATTGCAAACTCTCTGGCATCCACCAGAATTTTTTTTTAAATATAACTGAAAGGCTGAGAAGGAAGAGAAAATGGAATCATATAAAATGTTCAATTAAAATCACATATGTCAGAAAGTGAATGGAAGACAAAAATAGAGACACAGAATAAGTGCAATAAATAGAAAATAATAACAAATATGACAGATGTTAATCCAACAATATAATAATCATTTGAACATCAGTGGTCTAAATATACCAATTAAAAGACAGAGATTGACAAAGTGGGTCAAAAAACATTACCTAAATATGTATTGACTCAAGAAGCTCATGTTGCAGGGATGGGGTTGTAGCTCAGTGGTGGAGCACTTGCCTCGCATGTGTAAGGTACTGGGTTCAATCCTTGGCACCAAATAAAGATAAATAAATAAAATAAAGGTCTTGTGTCCACCTACATCTAAAGATATTTTTAAAAAAGAGAAACCCATATTGAATATAGGGACACCTACAGATTAAATTGAATGAACGGCCAATGATATACCATGCTAACACTAATCAAAAGGAAGAGTAGCTATATTAATTTCAGAAAGCAGACTTCAGAGCAAGAAAAGTGATCAGGGCTAAAGAGGGGTATTCCTTAAGGATAAAGGGTCAGGTCTCTAAGAAGACATAACAATCCTTAACATTTATGTGCCTAAAAACAGAGAATGAAAATATGTGAAACAAAATCTGATGGAATTGCAAGGAAAAATAGATTAATCCACTATCATGGTTGGAAATATCAGTAATTAACACATTCTGCAGGATGAAAGCAAGTAAGGACACAGCTTAATACCACCATGAATCAAATATAATGGATATCTATAGACTACTCAATCCAATCTTAGTGGAATACATATTCTTCACAAGCTTGTATGGAACATTCACCAAGATAGACCACATTATGGGCCAGAAAATAATACCTCGACAAATAAAAAAAAAATAGAAATCATACAAAATATATCAAATGAAACTAAAACTAGAAATCATTAACAGACATATTCCTGGAAAAATCCCAGCAGGTTATTTAGCAGCTCTTGACAAACTAATTATAAGTATCTGTGAAGAGGCAGAAGACATGGGACAGCCATAATAAATAACTCCTAAACTCAACATTAGAAAAAGGAATAACCCCATTAAAATGAACCAAACACAGAAAGACAAATGCCACACACTGTTCATGTTTATCAAAGTATAACACTATACCAAAAACACTCAAAAATAAGTATAAATATTATATTCTCACTTATTTGTGAAAGCTAAGAAAGTTGATCATATACATTCATGTTTATCAAAGTATAACACTATACCAAAAATACTCAAAAATAAGTATGAATATTATATTCTCACTTATTTGTGAAAGCTAAGAAAGTTGATCATATACAAGTACAGAGCAAAATATAGGGCACTAGAGGCTGGGAGAGGTGGGGAGTAGAGGATGGTGAGAAGGTGGATAATTAGTAACAAAACACAGGGGGAGTGAAAAAGTAATTCTAATGTTACGTAACAAAACAGTGCAACTATAGTGTACAGTGATCAATTATATGTTTCAAAATAACTACTGGAAAAAGTTTCTAACACACAGAAATTATAATATTTGAGGAGATGGAAATGCAAATTACCCTGATTTGATAATTATATACTGTGCATGTTTATCAAAGTATAACATTATGCCTCAAAAATAAGTATAAATATTATGTCATTTTGGAAAGAAAATTTAGCCGGGAGCAGTGGTGTGTGCCTATCTTTAATCCCAGTGGCTCTGGAGGCTGAGGCGGGAAAATTGCAAGTTCAAAACCAGTCTCAGCAATTTATTGAGGACCTAAGCAACTTAGCAAGACCCTGTCTCAAAATAAAAAATAAAAAGGGCTGGAGGGGCTGGGGTTGTGGCTCAGCGATAGAGCGCTCGCCTAGCACGTGTGAGGCACTGGGTTCAATCCTCAGAACCACATAAAAATAAATAAATAAATAAATGTAGTGTCCAGCTACAACTAAAAAAAATATGTATTATTTAAAAAGAGGGAGCTGGAGATATGACTCAGTGGTTAAGTACCTCTGGGTTCAATTCCTGGTACCAAAAAAATTAAACTGAAATAAACTAAATAAAATTTAAAATAGGTCAAAGACCTTAACAGACACCTCACCAAACAAGATATATAAATGGAAAAATAACCATAAGATGTTCCACTCAAGTCATGAAAATGCAAACTAAGGAAGTAGGATAACCAGAATCTTATTCATTGTTTGCAGGAATGCAAAGTGATACAGCCTTGGAAGGCAGTTTGGCAGTTTCTTACAAAACTAATCACATTCTTACCAAATCTTCCAGCTATAACACTCCTTGGTATTTCTCCAAAGAAGTTGAAAATTTATATCTACACGAAAACCTGCTCATAGATATTTATTATAGCTTCATTCACAATGTTTTTTCATGAAACTTGGAAACAACCGAAGTATCTTTCAGAAGTGAATAGGTTATCAAACTATGTTATAGTCAGACAATGGAGTATTATTAAGAATTTTTAAATGAGCCATCAAGCCATGAAAAGACATGGAGGAAACTTGAATGCATATTGCTGAATGAAAGACCCTAATCTGAAAAATTTGTGTACTGTATGATTCTAAATATACTACATTCTGAAAGACACAAAGCTATGGAGACAGAAAAGAATCAATGGTTGCCAGGGATTGGGAGGAAGAGAGAGATGAATAGGCAGAACATGGAGGATTTTTTTAGGGTAGTGAAACTACTTTGTATGATAGTATAAAGGTAGACACATGTTATATATTTGTCCGAACTTATAAAATGTACAACATCAAGAATGAACCCTTAGGTCAAAATTTTGTGTCAATGTAGATTCATTGATTGTAACAAATACACCACTCTGGTGGGGAATGTTGCTGGTAGAGTAGGCAGTGAGCGTGTGTATGTATGTATATGGATGTATGGAAACTGCATTCTGCTAAATTTTGCTAAACTGCTCTAAAAAGCAAGGTTGATTGTTTTTAAAATAGCATACCAAAAAGTTTTAACTTTATCAGGTAGGTGATGTTTGAAATAATTTCAATTGTATGGCTTTGGGGGAGGATGTTTGTGTGCGTGTGTGTGTGTGTGTGTGTGTGTGTGTTTTAAGTACTAGAGAGTCAACTCAGGTATACTTTACCACTGAGTAACATACAGAGTCTTCCTTCCTTCCTTCCTTTCTTTCTTTCTTTCTTTCTTTCTGACAGGGTCTTACTAATTTGCTGAGGGTCTCGCTAAATTGCTGAAGCTGTCCTCAAACTTGAGATCCTCCTTTCTCAGCCTCCAGCGTCTCTAGAATTATAGGAATGTGCCACCATGCCTGCTCAAGAGTATGATTTTAGAAATTCCTAATATCACAGTGTAAGAAATAAACAAGAGTGATGTAGGCCTCCTCTCTCATGTAATAAATAGCACACAAACTTCTTAATTTGTCATTGATAGAAGGTTTCTCTTAGAAATCTTCTGGATAGTGGGGTGTGGTGGCACATGCCTGTAATCTCAGTGCTCAGGAGGATTGTGAATTCAAAAAGCACAGCCTCAACAAAAGCAAGGTGCTAAGCAACTCGGTAAGACCCTGTCTCTAATAAAATACAAAATAGGCCTGAGGATGTGACTCAGTGGTCGAATGCCCCTGATTTCAATCCCCAGTAACCCCACTCCCTGATTAAAAAAAAAAAAAGAAAGAAATCTGGATATTTCATGATGAAGTAGCCATGCCCCTTTCTGAGATACTGTTTTCAAATCCTCTCTTTTTAGCAAAATTACTCATGCTGGTATTTTTAATGATTAGATAAAAATAAATCTACTAAATAGGAGACTTAGATTCAGAAGCTGTGAAAAGTCCCCTGCACAAGTGACTGTTATCAACTATGACCATTAAACACCAAAGCAAGTGTTAATAGGCTGCAAAGTGTTTTTCAAGTTGTGTATTGTATTACAATCACAAGTCAGTATTATTAACAAGACTGGCAACTCAATCTTTTAGCCAAGTCTGCTTGGCAATATTCAGATGAACTTTAATAGAAAAGTTCCCCCCATACTGAAACCACTTTACTGGGGTATTTTACTCCCCTTTTCTGAAAATGTTTTAAGGAATACTTAGTATATGACTATTTCACTAGGATTCAATTTGAGTGATGGCACCATGTGAGATGGGTGTGATCTCAGTGGTGCATTTATTTTGGGATGGTAGAGGAATGTAGGCATGACCAGAGCCTATGGGAACAGAGAATTGATTTTCCAGTGTGGACAAACTGTTATGGAACAGGCACTTTAGGGTGGATTATAGAGACTATAAAGAACACACCACCTGTTTATATGGAGGCATATTTAGAAACTGACTGTCAGAAAGATTTATCTCATCCTATTTTGACTCTTATTTCCAGTTGACATGGGACTGTGTGGAATTTTTGTTCAAGTAAAATGTTTTTCTATATATAATTTATCTATCTATCTATCCATTTATATATCTATTCATCCATCTATTTATCTTCTAGAACCATGGAAAGAAACTGATCTGATTATAGAAAAAGTAGGCCATGTTTGAAAACTGATTTTGATGTTAAAATCTCAAACATACCAAATTTGAAAACTGTTAAAATGTGGGCCTTTGACAAAACAAATGTGAATCAAAAAGGGAATTTCATTAAAAAATTTAAAAGAAAAAAATTAGCATTAAATGCTCAAGATTTTGAAGTTTTAGTCACACTGTAAATTGTTCACATAGCTTTGATTGATAACATAGAGTTACATTTATAAAATATTATAGGGTGAGGTTTATGTAAACTTAAAAACAAAGGATAATGATTTCATAAATTTATTATAACATTTTCATTCTAAAATCAAGCACTACACAAAAATATGAAAATAGATGTAATAAATTATGAAATTTCAACATCGAGAGATAGCTAGTTCTAAATAATGTAATAAATTATGAAATTTCAACATCGAGAGATAGCTAGTTCTAAATAGTGGATCAAAATCATTATATACAAACATCTTTCTGTTCACTTAAGAAATAAATGGAGGCTGGGGTTGTGGCTCAGTGGTAGAGCCCTTGCCTAGCACAAGTGAGGCACTGGGTTCGATCCCAAGCACCACCATTTTTAAAAAAAACTAAATAAAATAAAAGTATTGTGTCCATCTACAACTAAAAATATTTTTTAAAAGAAATAAATGGGTAAGATAAAAAATAGCAAGAAAGAATAAATTTACATAAATGATTTTTACAATGATGGGCTTATACTGTATATGCTATTCAAATTCTAAAAGTATTAGATTTCACATTTCTTGACTTTTGTAAAATAAAGGGAAAGGGAACAAGAAAGAGGTGAATCTATGGTTAATTATTTCTTTAACCAAAAATAAATTAGTTCCTAGAAGATTACTCCAAGGTTAAGAGTATTTCCAAAAGAATATAGATTTGGAACCACAGTTATTTTTAATTGCATATAAAACTATGCACATTCAGAAAATTCCTTGCTATAGGAGATTAAATTTCAGGAGAATAGAGTCACTATACTTCCTTCAACACTGTCCTTTATATCCCATTTTTTTTCACATACAAGTATTTATTAAACTACAACATTCAAAAAAGTAGAGAGGTTATAAATATACTGCTCCAAGAAATTTCACAAAGTGAACATACATAAATAATGGCCACTTAGATCAAAAGTAGCATATATGAGAGTTCCTACAAGTCCTTTTATGCCCCTTTCTAGTCATCTTGAACCTCTTCCTACAAAAGTAAGCACCATCCTTACCTCCAGTACTGTACTATACTTTTGTCTGATTTTAAAATTATGAGAATATAATCATGTGGTACAGAACCTTTTGTGTTTGGCTTCTTTAGCTCAATATAATTTTCTTGTGTTTTAGCCATACTCTCGAGTATGGTAGTTAATCATTGTATTCCATCATATGAATGGCACAATATGTATTCATTCATTCTACTCATAATGGATATTTTGGTGATTTTTTTCTTTTTTGTCTCTAATATTATATATTGCAATATATGAGCAATCTTATACATAGTTTTTAGTGATAATTATACTCGTGTATGTGGATTTCCCTAAGTATTACCTGGATGTGGAACTAATAGATAATAGGACATTGTGTATATTCAGCTTTATTATATGCTATTAAAGAGATTTCTAAAATGGTCATATCGATTTACATTCCTGTCAGCTTTGTGTTACAATTTGTGATTGTACACATTCTCACCAAAATTTGGTATCATTTTTTTTTCCTTTTAGACTCTCAGGCTGACATACAGGGACAATATCATTATAGATTTAATTTCCTGATTCCTTATGATATCAAGCACACTGTCATATATTTTTTTATCTTAAATTTGGAATTTAATACAGTGCCTATTCTATACTTTTTTTCATTTTTCCTATTAATTTGTCTGTCTTGTTTGGACTGATTTCAGTGTTTTCTTTTTATTCAAAGTTTTTTTAATTCTAATTTGCTATGTATGACAGAAGCCTGGGGACAAGTGTATGGAGTACTGCATACATGGCATATGTTAAGAGCGTCTGAGTGGCAAACCACCCTTGCGTGCTAGGCATGTGATCGGCAAACCACTTACCCCTTAGGCACAGCCCTGGGCATGAGGCCATGTGTTGCAGTCCCTGTGCTTGCTCCATAGTGCACTCCTCAATTGGTCGCTGCAAGGACAGTTAGCAGAAATTGCATTGGTGGCTGCCTGTAATCTGCTTAGCTACTGCCTGAGTATATATACATGGTAACTGTGCAATAAAATCAGACCCGTTTCCTGCTTGGTCTCCGGAGGTCTTGATTAGCGACTCCGCAGCCACAATCTCTACACTATTCTGTGGACCTCCTTGCTGGGCGAGAGAGAGCCCACACAGAGCAGAATGCATTACAATTCATAGTACACATATAGAGCACAATTTTCATATCTCTGGTTGTACACAAAGTAGAGTCACACCATTTGTGTCTTCATATACGTACTTAGGGTAAAGATGTCCATCTCATTCCACCATCTTTCCTACCCCCTATACTAGAGTTCGTCTAATTCACCCATGCCCCCACAACACCATTATGGATCAGCATCCACATATCAGAGAAAACATTCGGCATTTGGTTCTGGGGGATTGGCTAACTTCACTTAGCATTATATTCTCCAATATCTATTTCCCTGAAAATGCCATGATTTTATTCTATCTTAATGTTGAATAGTAATCCATTGTGTATCTATACCACAGTTTCTTTATCCATTCATCTATTGAAAGGCATCTAGTTTAGTTCCAGAGTTTAGCTATTGTGAATTGTGCGGCTATAAATATTCATGTAGCTGTGTCCCTGTAGTATCCTGTTTTTAAGTCCTTTGAGCATAGATCAAGGAGTGGGATAGCAGGGACAAATGGTTGTTTCATTCCCAGTTTTCCAAGGAATCTCCATACTGTTTTCCAGATTGGCTTCACCAACTTGCAGTCCCACCAGCAATGTATGAGTGTGCCTTTTTCTCTGTATCCTTGCCAACATTTATGGGTGTTTGTATTTTGAATAGCTGCCATTCTGACTGGGGTGAGATGAAATCTTAGAGTAGTTTTGATTTGCATTTCTCTAATTGCTAGAG
Organism: Marmota flaviventris; assembly: GCF_047511675.1. Taxonomy (NCBI): domain Eukaryota; kingdom Metazoa; phylum Chordata; class Mammalia; order Rodentia; family Sciuridae; genus Marmota; species Marmota flaviventris. The sequence goes on along the minus strand of NC_092518.1, from coordinate 44,110,523 downwards.
ATGTTGAGCATTTTTTCATATATTTGTCAGTTGATTGCATATCATCCTCTGAGAAGTGTCTGTTCAGTTCCTTGGCCCATTTATTGATTGGGTTATTTTGTTCTTGTTGTTGTTAAGGTTTTGGAGTGCTTTATATATACTAGAGATTAGTGCTCTATCTGATGTACTTGTGGTAAAGATTTGCTCCCATTCTTTGGGCTCTCTATTGACCTCACTGATTGTATCTTTTTCTGAGAAGAAGCTTTTTAGTTTGAATCCATTCCATTTATTGCTTCTTGATTTTAATTCTTTAATTCTTATGAAAGTCTTTTTAAGGAAGTTGGGGGTCTAATTTGACATGGTAAAGATTTGGGCCTAATTTTTCTTCTATTAGATGCAGTGTCTCTTGTTTAATTCCTAGGTCCTTGATCCACTTTGAGTTGAGTTTTGTGCATGGTGAGAGATAGGGGTTTAATTTCACTTTGTTGCATATGGATTTCCAGTTTTCCCAGCACCATTTGTTAAAGAGGATAAATTTTCTCCAATGCATGTTATTGGTGTCTTTGTCTAATATAAGATAACTGTAGTTATGTGGGTTTGTTTCTGTGTCCTCTATTCTGTACCATTGGTCTACAAGTCTATTTTGGTACCAATACCATGCTGTTTTTGTTACTATTGCCCTGTAGTATAGTTTAAGGTCTGGTATACTGATGCCACCTACTTCATTCTTCTTACTAAGGATTGCTTTAGCTATTCTGGATCTCTTATTTTTCCAGATGAATTTCATGATTGCTTTCTCTATTTCTATGAGGAATGTCATTGGGATTTTGATTGGAATCACATTAAATTTGTATAGTGCTTTTGGTAGTATGGTCATTTTGACAATATTAATTCTGCCTATCTGAGAAAAAGGGCGATCTTTCCATCTTCTAAGATATTCTTTAATTTCTTTCTTTAGAGTTTTGTAATTTTTGTTGTAGAGGTCTTTCACCTTTTTCATTAAGTTGATTTCCAAGTATTTTTTTTGAGGTTATTGTAAATGGGGTAGTTTTTGTTGTTTCCCTTTTAGATGATTTGTCACTGATATGCAGAAATGCCTTTGATTTATGAGTATTTATTTTATTTCCTGCTACTTTGCTGAATTAATTTATTGGCTCTGAAAGTTTTCTGGTGGAATTTTTTGGATCTTCTAGGTATAGAATCATATAATCAGCAAATAGTGCTAATTTGAGTTCTTTTTTTCCTATCTATATCTCTTTAATTTCTTTCATCTGTCTAATTGCTCTGGCCAGGTTTCAAGAACTATGTTAAATATAATTGGTGAAAGAGGGCATCCCAGGGCTTGGGTTATAGCTCAGTGGTTAAGTGCTTGCCTCCCATACATGAGGCACTGGTTTCAATCCTTAGCACCATATAAAAATAAATAAATAAATAAAGATATATTAATTTTTTTAAAAAAAAGAAAGAAAGAGGGCATCCCTGTCTTGTTCCAGTTTTTAGAGGGAATGCTTTCATTTTTTCTCCATTTAAAATGATGTTGGCCTGGGGTTTAATCATAGATAGCTTTGACCATGTTGAGATATGTTCCTGTTATCCCTAGTTTTTCTAGTGTTTTGAACATGAAGGGGTGCTGTATTTTGTCAAATGCTTCTATTGCATCTATTGAGATGATCATATGATTCTTATCTTTAAGTCTATTGATGTGATGAATTACATTTATTGATTTCTGCATGTTGAACCAACCTTGCATCCCTGGGATGAACCCTACTTGATTGTGGTTCACTATCTTTTTGATATGTTTTTGCATTCGATTTGACAGAATTTTATTGAGAATTTTTGCATCTCTGTTTCTTAGAGACATTGGTCTGAAATTTTCTTTCTTTGATGTGTCTTTGCCTGGTTTTGGAATCAGGGTGATACTGGCTTCATACAATGAGATTGGAAGTGCTCCCTCTTTTTCTACTTAACAAAATAATTTGAAGAGTATTGGTGTTAGTCCTTTGTTAAAGGTCTTGTAGAACTCAGCTGTGTATCCATCTGGTCCTGGGTTCTTGGTTGGTAGGCTTCTGATGGTATCTTCTGTTTCATTGCTTAAAATTGGTCTGTTTACATTATGTCTATCATTCTGAGACTATGCTCTGGCAATTAATCCTGAAGAAAAAAATTAAAGATTAATAGAAACTTAAGGTACAGCATGCCCAGTGTAATAGTACTGGAATAATAAAATACTATACATTATATATCCAAGACTTTGGTAGTATTTCCATTTAACCAACTCTGAGTAAACTGGCAATCATTAACAAGAGGCAAAAAGAGTGGTCAAGGCAGTAAACTACCACAGCAGCTAACTCCCACTGGATCAAATAAGCCACCAAGATAGGCATGCCATTCACCCCCAGGTGTGCTATCCACTCCCAGGCTTTCCCTCTCCTGGCCTCTTTTCCATTTTTCTCTTCTAATCATAATAGATCTATACAATTTGGGCTTATAAAAGCTTAGGTATTTTACCTTGATTCTACTCAACACAGCTGGGGAAATGACAGGCAGATTTTAAAAAATCAAGAATCTCTCAAGTTTACAGGATCAAAATACCACTTGTGTTTAGCCCGAAGTCCTTCTTCACAAGATGTCACACTTTATTCTCTGGACAAATATCTCCCAAACCTTTCCCCAAATGAAGTTCACAAGAGCCATCTATCTCTGTTCTTGATTTCTTTTTTTTTTCCACTTGGGACTGGATTTGCCCATTATAACTTCAACAGTAAACATGCCATGAGACAGGGGTGTGGTTCCTACAAATGAAGATACCTGAAATAGATTTATTCATTTCAATTTTACATGAAACTTTTCTACTCGCTCAGATTCCAACTATATTTTCAGCTTGGTAAATTTTGCAGTCCTGGGGCTTGAGAATATTGGCAGTCTTTTCTTCCTATCTTATCTGTCTCTCATATTTTACTGATCAAGAGTTTTCCCACTAAATACATTAATTTAGTCATTTCAAAAAATTGTGTGTGTGTGTGTGTGTGTGTGTGTATGTGTTGCTGAGAATTGAACCCAGGGCCTCGTGTGTGCCCTGCAAGCACTCTACCAGGTGAGCTACATCTCCAGCCCCCCTTATTTTAAGACAAGGCCTCACTATATTGTTCAGGCTGGCCTTGAACTCCTGGGATCAAATGATCCCCGTGTCTTAGCCTCCTTTGTAGGTGGGACTATCTGTGCATACTAGTTCACTGCTCCTCTTGACTTCTTCTAACATAAAATGCAGCAATCTTTTTTTTAAAGAGAGAGAGAGAGAGAGAAAGGAGAGAGAGAGAAATTTTTAATATTTATTTTTCAGTTTTCGGTGGACACAACATCTTTATTTTATATTTATGTGGTGCTGAGGATCAAACCCAGCGCCCTGCACATTCCAGGCAAGTGCACCACCACCTGAGCCACATCCCCAGCCCAAAATGCAATCTTTAAGTATGTTGCTGGAGTCCTAGGCTAGAGGCCTGACTCTGGGGGTACCAACAAGTGAGATCTAGTCATTCACCCTAAAAAACAAGCAGAAAAGGTAATAGGGGAAATTTTAAAATAAATATAGCTGTAATGGGACAGCAATGTGAGATCCAGTGTCTCAGCCCTGTCTTCAGGTTATTGTCAGGAGCTTTAGATTAAATTAGAGGAAGACCTGAGGCAGGAGGAAAGAGGTATACATGAGTAAGCAGTCTTGGTCAAACTGTGATCTGGTTGATCATTCTCTCAGTTACTGGTTCTGCAAGGTAGCTCCTAGCTCTGAAGAAGTCTTTATTGCTTGAGGGGACAATTTCCACTTGTTGCTCAAAATGCTTATCAGATCTGTGATCCTGGAAGGGAGTCATTGGGTTCCTAGGAGATGATTGCTCATGCTGGTGAGAAGGGGAGGCAGTCTCAGTTTGTGGTGCTATGCCTGCTTCCTGATGTTCAAAAGGTGAAGACCTTCTAGAAAGTGAATGAAGACTTCTAGGTACCACTCCAGGAGTCTGAGACAGAATGCTCCATGTCTTACCTCAGCCCTGAAGGGAGAGGAGATAGGTTAGGTAAATTGAAGGCTAGTAAATTTTGTATTACCCATTTTATTTTAGATGAACACTATTTTAATGATTAACATGTTCATGTGCAGAGCTGAGCAGGGACCTGAAGAAAATATAAAATGAAGGCAGAGATGCCAAGCTCTGTCATGCTTTTTGTTACTCATTGAGCATCTGCAGGTCTAAATGAAGAGTCACTGCCTAAATCCCTGTTAAAGCATAGTTAACAATACATCTGTACCTTTAAAAACTAGTCAATTATATCTTGTTAGTTAAAGCTGTATGTTTTCCAACTTACCATCAAGAGAAAAATCTAAATGACTTTCAATTTGTTTAAATAAATTATGACACATCCATACAATATTGTCATATTCAAACATTAGTAAATAACTAAAGATTATCTAAAATATACAAATACAAGAGAGATAAAATGTATTAAGGATTATTTAGAATATTATCTCCATGTTATTTTTTAAAAATAAATATGAGAGCCTCTAGCTAAAAATGACTCATGTTGCTTTTAGTTAGAAATGACTTGTGTCAGGCAGTCTTCAATACTCCTTCCTTCAAAATATCATTTAAATTGCTATTAGTAGGCAAGCCACTTCTGTTTCAGAAGTAGAGTGTCACAACAAACCATTGTGGCAATTGTATCAGCTAAGACAAAACCTTGATAAGTTTTTAAAAAAACACCAAAAGTTCACTTTATATATATATATATATATATATATATATATATATATATATATATATATATATATATATTTTTATTTTTTTTTTTTTTTTTTTGGTGCTGAGGATTGATCCCAGGGCCTCATGCATGAAAAGCACATGCTGTACTACTGAGCTATTTATATAGAACACCCAAAGTACACATTTTTAAAGGCAGAAAAGAACCATGGATAGAAAAAGGGAAAAGCAGCTAAATTATATGGCAAGTCAAATCTTTGCTTGGTGAGCAGAGATCAGTAGCCATTAGAGTTATGTGCTGTGTCTGTGCAATGGTGAACAGAGTACCAGAACAAGAATATACAAAAGGACTTTGCTTGGTTAAGAAAAATCCAGTAGAACTTTTTAAGAGCATGAAGAGGGCTTCACACATTGGTGAAGGGGAGCAAACAATGGATAGTAATAAGGTAATAAGGTAAGTTTGATAAGCGTCAAGGCTCAGATTTCTTTTCATATGGATATTCAACTGATCCAACACCATCTATTGAAAAGATTTTCCCTGAATACTTCTGATGTGTGTTCAGAAATACTCAGAGCATCATTCCTACACCTGAAAACAACAAGAAAAAGCAGACAAACTGAAAAAAAAAATTAATGACATTTTTTGGAACTCTACAGAGAATTGTTTTCATGGAAAACATTCAACATGAAATTCAGTGAAAGGCACCTATTGCAGGTACAAGAAGGTTCTGAGAATTTGTTTACTTGGGCTAGGCAATGCCTGGATACCACATAAACCACTAAGAAGGCTAAATTAGAAAATTTCAAGAAATGTCTAAAGGATGATTGTAAGCTTCCAGGGAAATATGAAGTCCTTGGAGGGGTTTCACAACAGTATCTGAGCTTTTCCTCCAGGAACCCCATTAGATACCCATGAAAAGGATGAGAGGATCCTTATAATGAACACAGTGGTGCTTTCTGGGAGAGAGAAAGAGCACCCCTTGCCCAAATCCTGACAGATACAACTTTCCTGTTTCCCTTACAAAAGGCTTAATCCAGCCAGGTGTGCCTGTGCATACCTGTAATCCCAGTGACTCTGGAGTCTGAGGCAGGAGGATGGTGAGTTCAAATCTAGCCTCAGCAATTTAGCAAGACCCTGTCTCAAAATTTAAAAAGGGATGGGGATGTGGCTCAGTGATTAAGTTCCCTTGGGTTCAATCCCTGATACAAAAAAAAGGCTTAATCTGCATAGGAAAGGATATTAAAACTACAAACAGGGGAGCTCTGGTAGAAAATAAGTCTGGCTGGACAAGAATATGGGAAAAACAAAAGAAAAGAAGCAATGCTCCTGAGGGAGGAGGAGTAGAAGATTCCAGATCCTGTATTACCTCTAGAAGAGTGCAGGGACATTTGTAAAGGCCTTATTTATTTGTCCCAGGTTCAAAGCACCTATCTAAAACAGGCTTAATCATAACATCAGAGAACATCACCTCCTCCTTCCCTGCTACCATAGTAACAAGACTTGAATATATACAACAGATGAAAGAGTAGCAAGAGATGCCTTCTGAGTGAGACAGCACAAAGGGAAGATGCAAAGAAAATGGGGAAAACAAAAATAAGGTATCAGTGTAGCAATTTTAAATATCTGGTTCATGCAAGGTAACCATCACAACATACTTTAAACCTAGCCTGACTCTTGACTACATTAGCAACCCCCCCCATAATGAATTCTAGCAAAACTGAAAACCATATTGATTTCTAAGCATAGAAAATAATATTTATGTTGTATATTCTGTCCTGTATACATGTCCTGCTTTCAACAAAAAACATAAAATATGCCACAAATTTTAAAAACCCACATTCTGACAAGATAAAATGATCATTAGTGCAAGATCCAAGTATGAAATATATGTTGTAATTATCATACAGGGGATGAAAGTAACATTAATAGTTCAAAGTCTAACAAGAAGGGTAGAAAATTCAAAATCAGATTATTTTAGCAGAGAGATTAAAAATGATGAGAATGGGTCAACTGTAAATGGTAGAAATGAAAAACATCATAGCAAAGATGAAAAATGCTCCCAATGAAAACTCAACACAGCCAAGGGAAGAATTGGTGAACTTGGCAAAATGTCATTGAGAGCTTTGTAAACTGAAACAGTGAAAGAATGAAGAGTGAAAAGAAAAACAGAACAGAGCTTTCAACATCTGTTGGACAATCAAGTGGGTTAACATATGCACAACTGGAATTGTAAAAAAGAGAAGAGTCATGGGATATAGTTAAATAATAGCCCATAATTTTCCAAAATTAATGACAGATTAAAAAAAGCTTCCACAAATCATAGGATTTTAGAAAATATCAAGCAGGATAAATACCAAGATAAAAACCACATTTAGTTTATCAAACAAAAATTTGGGGGAATTAGAGAAAAACAGAAAATATTGAAGGTGGCTAGTGGATGGGAAGTGGTACATTACTGCAAAAGAAATAATAATAATTGTAATGGACTTCTTCTCAGAAATCATGCAAGCTAGAACACAATAGAGTGGCACATTTCAAGGGTTGAAAAAAAACCCTTGAAAAAGAAAACCCAGAATTCTATGCCCAGTGAAAATATCCCTTAAAGAAATAAAGGCTGGGCTGGGGAATGTAGCTCAGTTGATAGAGCACTTGCCTAGAATGTGGAAGGCCCTGGGTTTGACCCTCAGCGGTGCAAATAAGTAAATAAAGGCTTTCTCAGATAAATAAAAAATAAGAGCATTTATTACTGGCAGACTACTTGTAGAAATATTAAAGGAAACTCTTCAGGTAAAAGGAAAGTGACATAGATCAGAATCTTGGATCTACACAAAGAAATGTAGAACACTGAAAATGAAATAATTGAAAGTAAAATACAATCTTACTTTTCTTATATTTGCTCTAAAATATAATTTAAAGCACTAATAGTTTTAAAACACCATGTGTTTATATCTTAGCTAAAAATGAAATGTAAAATACAATGTCATAAGGTAAAAGGGTGAAATGGGGAATATACCATTAGAAGGTTCTTATGTTACACAATAATTGGGGTAATAATATTTAAAATTGGACTCAGATTAGGTTTAAAAGGACATTGAAAATGCAAGAACAACCACACAAAAATGTTGAAATGAGATGTGATAATTCAATAGAGCATATAAAAGTAATCATAAGATCAATTAAACCCAGAGAAGGCAAGTAAAAGAAAAAAAAAGAAGACAAATAAGTTCTAAAAATATTATAGGTTTTAAGCTGGGCACAGTGGCATACACCTGTCATCTTAGTGACTAGGGAGGTTGAGACAGGAGGATTGAGAGTTCAAAGCCAGCCTCAGCAATTTAGCAAGACCCTGCCTCAAAATTTTAAAAAAGGAGGGCTGGGGATGTGGCTCATTGGTTAAGCACCCCTGGTTCAATCCCTGGTATACAAAAAAAGGATTATATATTTTAATCCTTGTCTCAAAAGAAAAAAACAAAAAGTGCCCCTGGGTTCTATCCAGAGTACCAAAAAATTTTTAAGAGAATAGGACTGATACAAAATATATTCTGCATAATATGAAAGAAAACAACTAAACAAAACAAGCTGGGTTTTTTGCCTACTATACTCTCAATACAGATCACTTCTTTTTTTTTTCCACAATTTTTTTCTGGTACCAGGGATTGAACCCAAGGGTACTTAACCATTGAGCCATAGCCCTATCTTTTTAAAAATATTTTATTTTGAAACAGGGTCCTGCTAAGTTGTAAGTTACTCAGGGCCTTGCCAACTTGCTGAGGCTGACTTTGAACTTGTGATCCTCCTGCTTCAGCCTCCCCTCCTGAGCCACTGGGATTACAGGTGTGTGCTATTGCACCCTGCTCTACTTTTTTTATTGCTAAATTACAGTTATACATAATGATGGGATTTGCTGTTACATATCCATTCATGTACAAAATAAATAATATAATTTGGCCAATATCATTCCCTAGCACCTCCCCTCCTTTTTTTCTCACACCTTTGCCCCTTTCCTCTAATGATCTCCCTTTGATTTTTGTGAGATTTCCCCTCTTAACACTTTTCTTTTCCTTTTTCCTCTCTACCTTCCACATATGAGAAAAAACACACAACCCTTGACCTTTTCAGTTTGACTTTCAATGCAGATCACTTCTGTGACCAGCTGTAAGTTTCCCAACATACCAAGTAATCCTTCTACGAACACTAATCATGTGTGTTCTAATTTAATTCAATACTGACACTATTTATCTAGAGTCAGTCACATCCGACAGGTTAAGGGTGGAGTCCCACAAGACTGCCTTCTACTTCAGATGCCAATCACAAGTTTGGGCTTCCAAAATTCTGACCAATCAAGTATAAAGAAAAGAAGCACTGCTCCTGAGGGAGGAGGAGTAGAAGATTCCAGATCCTGTATTACCTCTAGAAGAGTGCAGGGACATTTGTAAAGGCCTTATTTATTTGTCCCAGGTTCAAAGCACCTATCTAAAACAGGCTTAATCATAACATCAGAGAACATCACCTCCTCCTTCCCTGCTACCATAGTAACAAGACTTGAATATATACAACAGATGAAAGAGTAGCAAGAGATGCCTTCTGAGTGAGACAGCACAAAGGGAAGATGCAAAGAAAATGGGGTTCAATCATTTGAAGAGCAGTTCGCAGAACTCATTTTAATTTACTCACATTTAGTGGTTTATTATAAAGAACATTACAAAGGACACAAATAAATGGATGGAAGGTACACAGGGCAAAGTATGGAGAAAGAGATGTGGAGCTTCCATGCCCTCTCAGAGCATGACATATGCCTATGTACAAACTCCATCTGGAAGTCCTCTGAGCCCAGTCCTCTTGATTTTTTTTTTTTATAGAGGCTCCTTTAGTTAAGTTTGACTGATTAAATCAGTGACCATTGATGATTATTTTAGTCAGCTTTTTCACTGCTGCAACTAAATGACCCGACCAGCACAACTGAGAGGAGGAAGAGTTTATTTAAGGGCTCACAGTTTCAAGGGTCTCAATACATAGACAGTAGGCTCTGTTCCTCGGTGATCACGGTGAGGCAGAACATCATGGTGGAAGAGTGTGGTAGAGGGAAGCAGCTCACATGGTGATCAGAAACCTGACAGAGAGAGGTCTCCAGTTGCCACTTACAAATATATACCCCAAAGCCATGCCCCAATTCCCACTTCTTCCAGCCATACCCTACCACTTCAGTTAATCCCATCAGGGATTAATTCACTGATTAGGTTAAGGTTATGATCTGATCACTTCTCCTCCAAGCCTTCTTGCATTGTCTCACAGGTGAGCTCCTCACATCCAAACCATAACAATGGTCAACTCAATCTGCAGTGTCTCAACCCCCTAAGGAGGTCAGGGGTTGGGGATGAATGTTGGAACTTTCTAATCACAAGGTTTGTTCAGCTGTCAAGCCCCCATCCTGAGGCTTTCCAGAAGTCTCCTTCTGTTAGTCATCCTATTAGCATATGAAATGATGCTTATTGCTTCAGAGACTCCAAGGGTTTTAGGAGCTCTGTATCAAGAACAAGGACAAAAATAAATATATATTTTTATTATAAATTACAATCTCACACATTCTTAAACTATAATTGAATTAAGCTAGAAATCAATAACACAAAATGGAGAAAAAATTCCAAAATACTTGTAAATTGAGATTTCTAAATAAATCATGACTCAGTAAATGAGTCTCAAAGGACAAAAGATGAGACACTTCTCCAAGGAAGACATACAAATGTCTTATACCAATAGGTATATGAAAAGATGCTCAATCTGGGAGGCAGGGAACTGCTGATCTGGACCACACAAGTACTCATACAAGTACTCATGCCATATACCTGGTGGTTTGTCAATGGACCCCCTCCCCATTGACGGGGGAAAATAAGTACAGCATAGTGAGTTTTTCATTACATTTATCTGTTGATTTAAATAACTTCCATTTTTTCTGGAAATACGTCCTTTTTACTTTTTTGGTAGGAAAAAAAAGTACTTTTTAAAAAGCGTGTGATAATGTGACAGTAGGTGGCAACATTTTTGGTATTTTTTTTTAATATTTCTATTTGTTAGAATAAAACATGGTAACACTCCAAAATAGAAAAAAAGAAAGAAATGTTGAATATCATTATCATCAGGGAATGCCCATGGGGTGTCTCCTCATACTTGTTAGAATAGCCATTACCAAATAGACATATAATAAGAAGCACTGGCAAAGATGTGGAGAAATTGGAAACATTGGGCATTGTTGGAGAAAATATAAACTGGTGAAGTTGCTATGGGCAGCAGTATGGTGATACCTCAAAAAATTAAAAATAGAACTACTTGTCACTTCAGGGTATTTATTTGAGAGTATTAGAGTTCCCAGAGAAACAGAACCAATATTTATTTGTTTGTTTATTGGGTGTCTCCAGCCATTATGGAAGCTTAGGATTCCAACAATTGTCATCACCCAGTTGGAAAACTAGAAAAGCTGGTTAGTATAATGCAGTTTGGGTCCAAATGCCTAAAAAACAAGAATTATATCTGAGGGCAGAAGAAGATGGGTGTACCACCTCAAAGAGCAAAAAATCGCTCTTCTTCCACATTTTTTTGCTTGGTTCAAGCCCTCAACAGACTGGATGAGGCCCACACACACTGGTGAGGATGATCTTCCTTACTCAATATTCTCCTCTGGAAACACCCTCACAAACACCAAGAAGTAATGTTTTACAAGCTCTCTTGGCATTCCTTAGCCTAATCATGTTACTTCCAAGTCCCTGACCACCCCCCAAAAAAACATTGACTTCAGCTCATCAGATGCCCATCATAACCTCTCTCTGGACATTTCTCCTTCCAAACAAAATGAATAACCAGGTACATTGTTTGAAGTTCTGCTCACTAGGAAGATTTCTCTTCACCACTATCCTTCATGGATGTCCCAGAAAGTGGCCATGACTGCATATTGTTACAGGGAAGAGGCCTGAGATAGCTGTGAAGGGCCCCCCTCACCCTCATTCATTAAATCATGTCAGAAAGATTTGAGATATATCTCTAAGAATAGCAGACATGTGTTTTTTGAAGGTATGTGAAAAGGGAAAACGGGACACTCTCAAAGGAGAGAGTGGATCTTCTCAGAGAGAAGGATGGTGCACTTCTCCTGTTCTCCAGTTTTATTGATTGTCCTAGGTAAGTGTCCAGAGAGTCTCACCCAGGTCCACCCTTTGTCTTTTGAATGACAGCATAGATGCACATGTACCATCTACATGAGAGGTTGGTGTGATACTCATGGAGTAGGAGTTTTTAAGGAAATTGAGTCCCCCTATTTTTGCATCAGTTTCCTGCCCCTACAATCAGTTTATCACCCTTTGCATAGCCGTCAGCCATCTTTCTTTGTGAGTATCTTAATGTTTTAGTTGCCAGGGTGATTTGGGACACTGTGGTAGTTTTAGGAGGGTTCAGGCAACCTTGTAAGGTATGATATGATCTTCAAACAATAGTTTTTCTTAAGGGGATGTAATTATGGCTAGGGGAGCTTTTAACCTACCAAGTCCCTATATTCCAGGAGCTTATCTGTTAGATAAGGTTCCCTGTGGTTTTCAGTCACCTTTCTTTGTCCTTTCCCTGCTCATGCATTCATGGCTGACTAGCTACCTAATAATACCATGCAGAACTGTCTGTAAAACAGGTCTGAATCTTGTGTTCTGTCAGATGATTGTGGGAACTCTTTAGGAAGCCATAGGTTCAGGATGGAAAACAAAAGGCACTGAAGCAGAAGTGAAGATGTTAGATATTTGGGTCACTTCTTCACATAACTGATTCAGCCCTCTAGGGCCTGTTTAGGATGGATCAAGTATATGCCATTTCCATTTGATCACAGAGTGCTATTGTGCATGCCTAAGTTTATAGCTTGGTGGCTCAATGTAAGGGTAAAAGAAATTGAAGTTAAAGGGTAAAAGACCGGGTGTTGTAAAGTTTCTAAGCTGCAAGGTCTGAGTTAAAATGTAAAGGATTAGGTATTGTTAGGTTCCTATGCTACCTGCAAAACCTGAAATTTCTGTAGCTGTTAAGACAATGCTTGGAACTGCCCAGTAAATATTTCCCCTGACTATTTGGTTGTTTAATAAAGGCTCTGTGTGGTCGCACGAAGGCATTGCAGGGCCTGGACCAATCAGTTTAAATGTAACCCCCTCCTTAGGAATGACCTATCACTCCAGCCTGACCTGTTCCCGCCAATGAATGAACTAATCATGTTTAGGAGTTGTTGTTCAATTTTCCTGCGCCTCATGATGATTTGTTCTGATGTATACAAAGCCCTCCGCCCTCCCCAAAAAGTGTACTTAAGCAGTGCTCAGCCCCTGCTCAGGGCTCTGGCTGCTTTCCCTTCTTGAGTGGGCACGGAGCCCCAGCATGCTGGTTCAATAAATCCCCCTTCTGCCAATTGCATGAGTGGTCACTTGGTGGTCTCTTTCTCCGACGTTTCGCGGGACCCTTACATTTGGTGCGTTGGCCGGGAAAAGCGCATCGCCGGACAAGGAGACCTCCAACGGACTCCTTTAGGGGGTAAGTAAGGCGCCTCTTCCTCTTCTTCTTCCTCCTTTTCTTCTCCTCCTTGTTCTCCTTCTTGTTTTTCCTTTGTGATCGCTTAGAGCTTTTTGGTTTTTGGCTCGATGGAGAGCGTAAGTTCTCAGAGCTTTTTGGTTTTTGGCTCGGTGGAGAGCGTAAGTTCTCAGAGCTTTTTGGCTCAGGTTTGGTTTTTGGCTTGGATTGGTTTGGTTGGGTTGGCAGCGTGGCCGTCAGCGGAGAGTGTAAATTCTCCCTGGCAGTGGTGACAGACGTGTCCTAATCCACAGGCCACTCCTCTTAAGGGACGCCTTAGAGGATTCAGGGGGGGGCGAAAGTGCCCCCAGTTGGTAGAGGGACAAGAGTACCCTCATTTGTACTCTGCTGCCAACCCGTTTGGTTTCGCCGGCAATTCTTTCTCTCAGATTGGATTCACAGTCTGTCTTTAATCTTTGCCTCTAAACTTGTGTTAACCGTTTACTGTTTGTCCTTGTCTCTGTGTCACGTTTGTATTGTCCCTGTCTCTGCCTGAGTAACTCCCAGTATGGGACAAAGCCATTCCACGCCTCTGTCCCTGAAGCCTTTCTTGGTCCCTGCTTCCACTCCGACCCCTTCCCCCAAGATCCTATCACTCAATCCTTCTGCTCCTCCCCCTTTTCCCTCCATTCTCCTTGAGTCACAAGATTGTAGATCTTGGAGTTGTGAATGAACGGGAGCTGCATGATGATCTTTGTGTGTCTTTTTGTCTGTGTCTCTGTTAAGTGTGATGGCATTGTTTTACTTTGTACCGATGCAGAGTCCCAAATTCCAAACAGCCTTAGATGTGTGGAAGTAACTTTAGCTAAATTTTAACCTAATGCTTCTCCTGTGAGGGACCAAAAGTCAATAGAACCGCCAGCTTTTCTGTTCTCACCTTTTACACCTCTCTTAGCTGTGTTTTAAAGAACTTTGATAAACTTTACCCCCCTTTGTTAAGCAAGATTAGGGAAGCAGTGTTTTATTTTCTTCCCATAGTTGGCTTGAGCACGCCCACTGCAGAGGGAAATGCCTGGGGTCTAAAAACTTTGATATCTCGCTTAAACTTTTCTCAAACTCGAAACAACTGCAAGCAGAAGATGAACTTTTTGGGAAGCTGACTACTGAAAAGTTAGGAGATGTGAGAAATGCCTAGTGCCTGGGGTCAAACCAGGCCAGAGGAACTAATCCTATAAGTAAAAGGTGGAACTAAGGGGCTCCCAGCAGCTGCCAAAGCCATTTTGCTTTGGGGAGTCTCCTCCTTCCTTACCTGCACTTTAGGGATTACCCCACCTCTGTTTGCTTAACTAATGAGACAATAAATGCAGTAATGTGTTGATGTTATAGATTGTTTCTTGGGGATAATCTTGGCTAAATGTGTATCTAAAAGATAATTTTTTTATTGTAACAGTTTGGTATCTGAATGGGTTTCTAAAGCATTGCACTATCTTGCAGTTAAAAGTTGGGTTTAAGCAATTGTTTAGTTTGATTTCAGATAGTTCATGCTAGAAAACTTAAATACTTAGGGTAAAAAAAAATTAGAAAGTTTCAATTTTGAACTGGGTAGCCTGAGAAAATTCCACTAGGTATTCCAGTGCATTAACTTGGGCAAAGATAATAAATTATGATATGATATCTGTTCCCCTCAGTGTGTAAGATTCAGAAAAAAAAAGGGGGGGGTGCTAAATTAAAACGTTGGTCTGGCTTATTGAAATGACATTAATTAGCAACAGTCTTGGAAATTTTTAAGGCTTGATTTTGGATATACATGATAAAACTTAATACTACTTTAGGAACTTCAGAACAAAGGAAGCAGCTTAA
Source organism: Marmota flaviventris (assembly GCF_047511675.1). Taxonomy (NCBI): domain Eukaryota; kingdom Metazoa; phylum Chordata; class Mammalia; order Rodentia; family Sciuridae; genus Marmota; species Marmota flaviventris. The sequence goes on along the minus strand of NC_092518.1, from coordinate 44,095,421 downwards.
TGATCCTGAGGAAATTTCCTCTGATGGTGGCCTTTATATTATCAGAAAAAGATCCTATTTTCAGTTTTGTGTGGGCAAGTGTTTCTAATGTAAAGAGATATAAAGATATAAAATTTTGAAAATTGTATCTTAAACCTGAAAATTATGACTTATAGCTAAAATGCCTTAGGCATGAGGTTTCTGCTCAGAATTCCAGTTTTCCCAGTTCCTTCCAGACCTCAGCCAGGACTTAAGCTGATATGCAAATAGAAGAAGCTTGGAGCACTCAGCAGGAGACAGATTTCAGGCCCAAGGAAAAAAAAAAAAGGTTAAAGTGTCTTTTTACCTGAACTCAAACTAGACCCCAACCAAAAAGTAAATTATATGGTATTTATTAATTACTGGCCAGTCATCTTTTTAGGACTCTTGCTTTTTCTTAGATTCTGTATTTTTTTTGGAGCTCATGATTTTAATCCCACAGACGGGTTAATGTTTTCTGATCAGTTCTATTTCTGATCAACTGTGGAGTTTTTAAACATTGCAATGGAGATTTCACCTGAAAAAGCCACAAGGGTGTTACACTTGTGTTATGTGTTGTATGTCGGTATGTCTGTATGTGTGTATGTCCATATATCCTGCAGTGATATGACAATTGACAGATGAGGAGCGCTCATAAAAAAATTTAAAAATGGATCCAAATATCTTTGATTCACGTGATTTAAATGGTTCAATTTAAATTGGGTAAACAGATAAAATGATGGTGTCTATAAAATAATCTGCTTAAATTCAGAAATTTACAGATATTGTTTTAAAGTGTGAACAAAAGGAGGTTAACAGATGGAAAAGAAAAACTAGAAAGTTTTAGGTATGGATTTAATAGAGGGAAAATGTGTTTCTGGATAAGAGAGTCTATGTGATTAAGTAATTAAGAGGGTTTAAATAAGTGATAAAAAGGTCTGTGTAAGTTGGTTATATGTGTAAGTTTTTGAGCAAGTAATCTTAAAGAAATTAAAAATTATACAACTATGGTTAAACAACAACTGTTATTTTTCAGTACTTTTCTTGTGCTCTCTTACTCTGCATAATGTTCTTCCAAAACCAATTGCAGAAAGTTTCTAATTAGACTTTCAACCAGCTTCTGCTTAGGCACTACCGGCCTCTGACGACCGATGAACCCCTAGCATCTTCAAGAGAACAGTTCACTCAGTGCTGAAGCTCACTACCAAGCACGATGGAATGCAACAGACATCAGACAGTGGGAGACAACAAGTTTGGAGAATCTCATAATCTGCCATCCTGGATTCATGAGTCTTTATGTCCTTCTGAGCTTCCTCATGGCCCTTGGTCTCTTTTCTGTCAGTCCCCCAGCATGGAACTTCTGCCAAAAATTTACCTTTGCTTTAATCTTTATCTTCATTCTGTTTTTATTCGCTCTGATTTTCTTCAGGTGCTGGTAACGCCAACTTGGCGCCTATCTGGAAGAACTTACTAATAAACGGGTTGCCTGCCACTTATCTAAGCCCTAACATCTCCCCCTTAGTTCTATATAAGCACACAGCTTTTTGCAAGGTTAATTATGGTGCTGTTAATGTGTTCATATCTTCCAGGTATACAAGTCTGTAAGGTAGAAGCTTCAAAAGAACATTATATCGAGCTGGTGTTCTAAAGTTGTATGGTAATTTTAGGCTTAAAAGAAAAAAAAACATGTTGGAGATTTATTCATATCATTTGTGTTCTACAACTGGACTTGTTATCAATAAGATATGTACAGTCCCATGTTACTTTCTACTCTGAGATACAATTTATGTATTTTTAAGTTAATGAGAGCCTAATCTGTGTGAAGGTTTTATTGCAAAACACAAAAGTACATTACTACTTTTCTACAAGAGGTTAAAAGCTTTCAGCCTTTAATTCATGTTTTAAATGTGATATTATGTTGTGTTAGCTAATGTTCATGTAAACTTGAACAACAATTTATGTAAACTTTGTAAAATGATCAGCTTCAGAACTATAGTGCTTGAGATTTATAAAGAGCCCTGCCTTACTTGAGATAATCTCTGTCCCATCTCACTACATGTGAAAGTGGCTATGAAAGAAGTAAGCCAGATTTCAGTACAGTTAAAGTTGTGTCCAAAAGTGGGTTTTTGCCAAGATTACTAGGATCTCAAATAGGAAATTATGATGTATAACCCTGCCAGAATTCAAGGTAGCTATTATGTAAGCTAAATATGTTTTTACCCTAGTTAGTTTTATTTTGTAGTTTGCTTATAGATGGTTTAAGGATTGCCTGTTAATGTTTTAAAGAGGTACTGCTTTAAGAACTCACAACCTGGGTCAACTTAAGATAAGGAGTTATCACCTACAGGATAGAGAGAGAGACATTAAAGCCCAGTGCTCTTAATAGAAGGCTGTTAACTTATTTGCTGGATGTTTAAGATTAAGTTTTAAAATTAAAAATTTGGCTCTTGCCCTCTGAGTCAGTCTGAATCAGGGAATAGGGGACTTCTCCAAAGGGCTCTGCAACTCTAGGCCACATAACCTCCTGAACAGGGAGATTAATGAGACCAGTGGAGGACAGAAAGCCAATCGGTGCATTTGCTGTGAAGAGGAGGGTCATCAGAAAAGGGAGACATCCCTGATGCTTCCAAGGGAAGCCACATGGTCAAGCAAGGCCTGGACCCATCCTGGCGCAAATGGCACTAGCAGAACTGAGAAGCTGCTATGAAGTTCCCCGAGGACTCCCAGGGAAACTCGGCTGACTGTTGACAATAGATAAGAACAAAAGTCAGTTTGACTTGCTTCATCTTAAACACTTAGCAAAGATAGTTAAAGCCAAAGCACAGCTGTTCCTGGACATTTTAAATGATAATAATAGTTAAATGTAACTTCCAAAAATAAGTAAACTGGAGGCTACAAAAGAGATTCTCAGACAGAAATGTCTGATAACTATTAAAAGGAACTGCCAGAGTAGTTTTTAGTTTAAGGCCCACAGATATTCCTAACCTACACAGGTAGGCTTGGTGTTTGCTAGTATGGTTATCCAGCCCTAAGTAGCAGAATTAAAGGTTTCTCTATTAGACACAGGTCATACTAGTAAAAGGATTTTGCAAGATCAGATGACATTAAATTATTAGACTATATCTTAAAGGAAAAGGACATCTGTAAACCTAAATGTTAGTTGTTGTGTTTGCATCCCCGACATTTCTGGCAAGGTGACAAAGGTCCTTAAAGATTTACATGCTCAGATAGAAGCCATGTCCTCAGCAACTTTGTCGTGGAAACAATATCTTAGCTCCTGGTTCTTGGTACTTCCTGGTGAAAAACATTGTTAGTCTCTGTCTTGGCCATTATACTCATTGGCATATTCCTGTGCTGTGACATTTATTGCTGCATCAATATGGTTCCAGTAAATTAATGAATTCTTGTTTCTCTTATAGACCACCTATCACTCGAATGGCCCTCCAGCCTAATACTTCTCAATTGGACTTTTATCATGGACCACTCGATAGACCCGATATTTTTAAAGGGGGACTCCAAACTGCTTGCCCCACACCGTCCCTTTTAAGCCTGAAGAAGCCAGAAAGATTCTATTCGCCCCCCCTTCCTTACAGCAGTAAGGAGTTCCCAAATTAGAGGGGGAAATGAAGCCAGATTTTAAGTTAGGTAGTCAGTGTAGTTAGATAAATCGGGGTCTAATATCGAGTGGAATCTAAAATGGAGGCCATGCTGAAAATGATTCCAGGGAACACAAAACAACTCATGAAATGTGAAACCCTTCAATAATTGTGATGCATTACTTTTAAGATTAAAAGTAGTCAGAAAAAGGAGTGGGGAATGTAAGGGTAAAAGAAATTGAAGTTAAAGGGTAAAAGACCGGGTGTTGTAAAGTTTCTAAGCTGCAAGGTCTGAGTTAAAATGTAAAGGATTAGGTATTGTTAGGTTCCTATGCTACCTGCAAAACCTGAAATTTCTGTAGCTGTTAAGACAATGCTTGGAACTGCCCAGTAAATATTTCCCCTGACTATTTGGTTGTTTAATAAAGGCTCTGTGTGGTCGCACGAAGGCATTGCAGGGCCTGGACCAATCAGTTTAAATGTAACCCCCTCCTTAGGAATGACCTATCACTCCAGCCTGACCTGTTCCCGCCAATGAATGAACTAATCATGTTTAGGAGTTGTTGTTCAATTTTCCCGCACCTCATGATGATTTGTTCTGATGTATACAAAGCCCTCCGCCCTCCCCAAAAAGTGTACTTAAGCAGTGCTCAGCCCCTGCTCGGGGCTCTGGCTGCTTTCCCTTCTTGAGTGGGCACGGAGCCCCAGCATGCTGGTTCAATAAATCCCCCTTCTGCCAATTGCATGAGTGGTCACTTGGTGGTCTCTTTCTCCGACGTTTCGCGGGACCCTTACAAAATAATATCCAGATCATGATGGGCAGCTCAGATTGCATGGTGACTCATTGGCCCATGGTCAAGCATTCAGATTCTACTAAGACCCAGTAGCATGTCAAGAGCTACTGTAAAAAAAAAAAAAAAAAGAGTAGTTATCTGCAGATGATAGCAGGCCCTTGCTCCCAACCTTGTAGGGCTCCCCTTTGAATCACCCACGGGGCTTTCAAAAGACTCCAAACAGCATACCAATATTACACTGACACCCCAAGCACATTGAAACTGCTGGATAATATGGCCCAAGTTTCAGAGCAGATTGCCTATGAGCCTGGACCTGTTGCAGTGCCACAGTCTGGCTGGGCACAAAATCACGAGCCACTCACAGCCTTGTAGATTCAAACAGCAATTCTTTATTCCTGAACTCACTCCAGCACTCTACAAACACGTTCTGGGCAAAATCCACATTCTGGGCAAAATCCACGTTCTCCACTGGGCTCTGAATCCCAAATACTCTCTGAATCCCACGAGAACTCAACGGGAACTCAAGGAGCGGGCACCCCTGAGGCAGCAGGATATGCCTTATTCCCAGCAGGGTACACCCTAAACCTGGATCCGCCCTGGTCCTTGAGCAAGGTCACCTTACATGCAATGTCACTGCAAATGACCTGGGTCATGCCATGTGTCATACCTACTTGGCAATGGCTCTCAGCATTGCAGAGCCTTCTCTCATTCTAGACCTCACATAAAACAACTTTTGAGTCACTTGGAAAATGGAGTGAAAGGAATGTTTTGCCTCCAAAATGTAAACAGCCCCCCAGATATTGTACCTCTCTCTTTGTTTTAGGAAGACCCATATATAATAACTTATCCTTCACTTTAGAAGGGATATCTTGACATTATCTATGCCACTACACCCCTCAAAATTTTACTGATATAGAAGGTCATTGAATTTTGGTCATATTTATTCCCATTTTGATCACTGGGTCCAGTCAGCATAATGAAATCAGTCTAATGTACCAGTGTGATATCTTGTTGAAGGGACAAAGCTATCAAAATCTTAGCAAACTAAATTGTAAAATAGACTGAGAGAGTTGATATGCCCCTAAGGTAGGACAGTGAAATTGTATTGCTGGCCTTGACAGCTGGAAGCAACCTTCTTCTCGTGATTCATATGGACAGACAGAAAGAAAAAGACACTTTTCAGATCAGTAGCTTCAAACCAGGTTTGCATTGTTCAAACAATGAAGCCACTTGTTATAGCAATTTCAATTGGAGTCACCACCTGGTTGAATTTAGGATAATCCATTGTCTTTCTTCAAATTCTGCCTACCTTCTACACAAACCAAATAGGAGAGTTGGATACGGATGTGGTAGAAATCATCACCTTTGTATTTTCCAAGTCCTTAAAGGGGATGCTAATAATTATAATATCTCCAGCAAAAAATTGTTTTGATTTACTATTTTCCTAGGTAAAGATAGAATGAATAGCTTCCATTTGGCCTTTCCCACCATAATAGCCCTCACTCCATAGGTCCGAGAAACAATGTGTGGATTCTGCAAACTCTTAAATATATCCATTTTAATGGTGTACTTTGGATCCAATGGATCTTGATGTTAAGTAAAAGATATAATAAATTGAACAGGAAAACAAATAAGAACGGTATCTTTTTATAGCACCTCAAATAAAATATGTACCTAGGTACCCTTCAACAGATGAATGGATAAAGCAAATGGAGTATTACTCGGCCATAAGGGAGAATGGCTTTATGGCTTTATGCAGGTGGATTTGGAGTCTGTCATGCAAAGTGAAATAAGGCAATCCCCCCAAAACCAAAGGTTTAATGTTTTCACTGATATGTGGAAGCTAACCCACAATAATCGGTGGGGGGTGGGGTGGGAATAAAGGTTCAGTATAGTAGACAATGGGAATTAAAGGGAATGGAAGGGTATGATGAATCTTACCTAACTTTCCTATGTACATACATGAATCTCACTATCAGTTGCACCCACAAGAAATTAATTTTAAAAAAACAACTGGTAAAATGGCAGGAAGATCAATAGAGGGAAGGGAGCAGGGAGTGGAGAATGAGAAAGGGGAAGGAGCGATACTGGAGTCTGAACTAGAACATGATATAGTTCATGCTTTTATTATTATGTCAAAATGGATTCTACTGTCATGTATAACTAAAAAGAACCAATTAAAATTAAAAATAACTATATTTGAATATGCACTGATATAAATAAACGATTGAACAAATAAATAGTGTAATATTCATCTTCCATATGAAATAATACTCAAATTACATGTGGCTACTTTGCTTCAGGATTTGAAATTTAATTATCCTCCCCAAGAGTGTAGACTGGACTTTGTGACTTACTTCCTAAGAGTAGACTATGGAAAGGGTAAATAGTAACTTTTCAGTGACAAAGCATGACAGATATCCATCTTAAACAAGTGATCTCTATACTCATTGTGTAGTTCAATGAGAAAGGAACCTCACTTTCCATGACCAGTTTTAAATCATGGGACTGATACCACCTGATCAGATGTAATGGGAGGGAACCTCATCTTTTTTCAAATTCTTACTCCAACAAATAACCTGGTTTAATTAGGAGAAAATATGACATATATTCAAATTTGGTAACATGCTACAAATTAGCTTAATGGTATGCTTTAAACATATCAAGACCACGAAAAAAGGGAAAGACTAAAACTAACAATCTGGGGGAAAATACTGAGACATAGCAAAATGCAGTATAACATACTATATAATATCAGATTAAAGACATTAGTGGAAAATTGGTGAAATCTGCTAATGTCTACAGTTTAGCTATTGGTATCATACCAGTGTTAAGTTCCTAAATTCAATAAATGTACCATTGTTGTGTTAACACTAAGGGAAGTATACAAAAATTCTCTGTACTATTGAAACTGGAGTTTGAGATGAAACTCAAATTCTCTGCTTCTGCTGGCAGATGGGGTCTGCATAAATTGTAGGTCTCTGCAGGCAAGAAAGACCATTTTAGTGAAAACCCATTTTAGTGTTAGCAGCTAATCACAGCAAGAGATACCTGCCGGCATCAGCTCAGATGCTCACAGCCAGCAAAGGCAGAGAGTAGCAGCTTTTACTGGCAGGCTATGCCCTCCAGTGTCACAGCAGACCTCAACAGCTCACTCCCAATTTCTTCTTTCCGGGTTCTTCTCTTGTGAATTCAAAGAATGGAATCCATAGAAGAGGAAGAGTGTTAAAGAGTAGGGAAAGAAAGAGACAGTGTTCTCACATAGCAAGAGGGGACCTAATAGAGGTTGCTGCTTGAGTGTGCTGGTCTAGGGATTTATTAGTCTTGGCTCAACACTATTGGTCCAAATTTATGCTAATGAGGTTTTGGAAAAATACCAAGCTCTTGGTTAACCCTTGAGCCTGAACTTTTTCTCCATTCGATTCTGCCTCCATTTTTCTCACTATTCATTGGGTGAGGCCACCACAGGGTCACAGGTCAGCATGCCCTGGCTCCCATTTGTATTGGCTTGCCATCCCTGGGGCCCAGGCCAGCATGGCAGGCTCCACACAGCTGTGGACTCTGCTTACCATGCTGTGCTTCAGCCCACAAAGGCCATAGCTATGCCACTGCTGCTCCCAGGAAAAGGGCTTGAATTTACTCTTTTCAGCTTTTCCATGAATCTAAAATTATTAACCCTAATAAAATTTATTTTAAAAAATATCTTTATCTTAGAAAAATAGAGAAAGTAGTCCATGGCATCCAGAAACTCACCCAGCATTCACAATACCATGTTCTCGTATTGTTACTGGCAGACAATCAGGGAACTTTACTGGGTCCCTGTCAGCCCTATCCAGCTGTCCACCTATATAGGAAATAAGCAAAGAATGTAAAAAGAAAAACTAAATTTTGTGCAATTAGATCCAACTGGAGAGAAGTGTTCTTCATAGTTTTGATTTTTTTAATTATAGCTGTTTCATAATTTTAAGCACAGACAAACAAGGTACATGTGCCACACATAAGATCACTATACATCCACTCCCTTGGACAAAATAAGTGACTGCTACTTTATTTTCCAATTATAATTTTATCCTTGTTCTAGCCTCTTCTCCTTCCCCATAAATTGTATTGAGATGCCCAATCAAAATTGCCCACACCTCCAAGAGCACACAATTCAGACTGACATCTTCCTTCCTTAGAACTTTTACCAAATTACTCAGTCAAAGCTCAGATCCTTTAGTAGGTTCTTTCTGACACCTTCTCACTGAAACATCCCATGATTCCTCCATGGTGCATGTTATCCCTTGTTGCAACTTGTTTAACTAAAAGTGTGTTTCTATATGTGTTTGACTGGAGGTCATTGACACCTTAACACCATTGGTTTGCTTGATGTTTAGGATGAAAGTCAGTTGACTGTGGGCCTATTTCTGGGGTCTGTTATTTTCCATTTATATATTTGTCTACCTTCATGTAAATCTCACACTGCCTCTATTGCTGTAACTTCATATCAACTCCTGAAGTAGGTTAAGGTAACTGATTGTTTTAAAGAATATTCTAACTTAAGAGCTTTTGCTTCTCTACATAACCTTAGCATCACTTTGTTCACTTCTTCAAAAATATTTGCTGCATTTTTTTATACTGGGAAGTGAATCCAAGGGTGCTTAACCACTGAGTCACATCCTCAGCCCTTTTTATATTTTATTTTGAGACAGGGTCATACTTAGTTGCTTAGAGCCTCGCTAAGTTGCTGAGGCTGGCTTTGAACTCACAATTCTTTTGCCTCAGCCTCCTGAGCCACTGGGATTACAGGTACGTATACTATGCCCAGCACTGCTGCAGTTTTTTAAAAAAAAAATTTTTAGTTGTCAATGAACCTTTATTTTATTTATTTGTATGTGATGCTGGGAATCAAATCATTGCCTCACACATGCTAGGCAAGCGCTCTGCCACTGAGCCACAACGTCAGCCCACTGCTGCAGTTTTGATAGGAATCATTATCAATCTGTAGATCAAAGTGGGAAAAAATATCATAAAAATTTTGAGCTTCCAGACCAAGAACACAGATGGCACCACTCTATATTTATTTGGTCTTTTAAAATTTGTCTTAGCAACATTTTGTAGTTTTTGTATAGGAATTTTGTACACATACTAAATTTATTCTTAGATATATAATTTTATATCATTGCAAATAATATTAGTTTTAAATTATATATTTTTAAATTTTTTTGGTAGTTGTATATGGACAGCATACCTTTGTTTTATTTGTTTTATTTTTATGTGGTGTGAAGGATCAAACCCAGTGCCTCACACAAGTGAGGCAAGCACTCTGCCACTAAGCTATAGCCCCAGTCCTAAATTTTATTTCTTAATTGATCATTAGTAGTAAACAGAAAGAGTTAATTTTTTGTTTGTTGATCTTGTATCCTACCATTTGTTAAACACACTTGCTATTTTTGTTAATTTTTAAGACTAAATGTGATCCCTGTGAACAAAATCATGTATTCTGTGAATCATAACATTTTTCACTTCCTCTTTTCCAATCTTTGTGACTTTTGCTTTATTTTCTTTTTTAATTACTTTTACTGGGATTTTCATGTGGGATAAATATTTACGTTTTGCCTCTGAGTGGAATGTGACAACATAGGTTTTTTACAAACATCCTTTATTAGGTTGAGGAAGTTTCCAATTCTTCCTAATGTGCTGAAGTTCTCTTTTTAAAACCATATTTGTGTGTGTGTCTGTCAAAACCTGTTTCTTAATTAAGATTGCCAAACTATTTTTGCTTTTATTCTTAATAATGAGGATTAATAAGAATAAATTATTAAAATAATTCATTAATAATAAATTAATAATATAAATATTATTAATAAATTATTATTTTATTGATATTAACAAATTAATTTATTAATATTAATGAATTAATTAATATTAATTAATTATGATACTTGATTTAAACATGTTTAAGAAACAATATTTTATCTGGTTGATTCTGGCCTTATAGAATGACTTGAGAAGTTTTCACTTCTATTCAACTTTCTGGAAGAATCTGTGTATAGTTGGCATTATTTCCCCCTTTAAATGTTCAAGTGAATACACCATTAAAGCTACCCAAGATGATGTATTATTTATGGAAAGTCTTTTGATTATCAGTAATATATGGGACAGTCTACATATTCTTTATTTTCATATGTCAACTTGTTAAATTGTATTTTTCAAAGAAATGTCTTACATTAGAAGTTTTCCAAATTGTTGTTCTTCAGTTTTTTTTAAATAACACAATACCTTTATTTATTTAATTAATATATTTATTTTTATGTGGTGCTGAGGATCGAACCCAGTGCCTCAAATGTGCGATACAAGCACTCTATCACTGAGCCACAACCCCAGCCCTGTTCTTTGGTTTTTAATGCTATATTTTTAAAATTTCTCCAGAGCCTATAGATATTTCTACTTTTATATCCTTCTGCTGGTATTTTGAGACTTTTCTCTTTTGTTCTTAATCTGTCTAGCTAGTATATATCAACTTTATTAATATTTTTAAAGGTGATTTGTTTTCTTTGTGATTTCCTTTTATATTTTTATTTTTATGATGCTAGGGAAAGAACTCAAGGCTTTATGCATAGTAGGCAAATGCTCTACTACTGAGTTACATTCCAGCTCTATTTTTCCTTTGCCCTCATTCAATTCTCCATCCCCCATGCAGTGCTAGAGATTGAATACAGTGCCTTGACACAATAGGCAAGCATTCTACCAATAAGCTATGTACCCTCCAGCCCTCGTTTTATTTTTTAATTTTGAGACAGGTTCTCACTAAGTTATCAAGACTGGCCTCATACTTGCAATCCTCCTGCCTCAGCCTCCCTAGCTAGTGGGATTACAGGCATGCACCTCTGCCGCAGTCTGGCTGGGCACAATTCAGGAGTCACTTGTCAAAAGAAACGAACTTTATTTTTAGAACACACACACCGCACCACACAGCTCTTCAGGAAAACCCTCAGAGCCCAACTGCCACCACTGGCTTCCCACAAGCCTCTCAACCTCCCCCACCCCTGGTGCTCTTGAGGCCGATTGGCTGGGTTGCGTGGGCGGAGCCAAAAAAATTCCCCAATGAGCCGCTCCGTGTTCTGAAAGGGCGAGGAAACAGCCCAATGACATCACCACAGAGGAGTCAATCAGTTGGCAGCTAGAAGTTTGCTGGGGCCGCTGTGAGCCAATCATCAGTAGGCAGCTGGAAGTTTGCTGGCAGCTGGAAGTTTGCTGGGGCCCCTTCGGCTGTGGCTCTCAACATCTCCCCCTCTCTGTTTAAACAACAAGCATGTGGCTTAGGGAACGTGCCTGCCTTAGGTTGTCCAATACTACATATGGTCCTTACCCGTCATTGGATGAGCTGACCTCAAGGCATCAGCCTCCTGTCTTAGGTTGGTACCATTGCAATTGGATCTTACCCATCATTGACTACTGGTCCAGCATACAGCCACACCTGTGGGTAGGTCTTTGTACCAGTGGGGGGGTGAGGTTCTTTGCCTCACCTCTGTTGGCCCCCAAATTTTAGCTGAACGACCATCACAAGCAGAAGGGAGGAAGATACACCAAGTCAATTGACGGCTCATTTTGGAAAAATTGTACCACCGATGACACCATCAGCAAAAATACCCCAACACTACCACAAGTCACTGCACCAACAGATAGTTCACAATGCATACAGGTGAGTTCACAATGCATACAAGTGATACATAGTCCAGGCAAGTTCTGCAAGCAGTTCAGTGATGGCTCCTTTTGGAAAAAGTGTACCATCAATGACACCATCAGCAAAAATACCCCAACACTACCACAAGTCGCTGCACCAACAGATAGTTCACAATGCATACAAGTGAGTTCACAATGTATACAAGTGATACATAGTCCAGGCAAGTTCTGCAAGCAGTTTAGTGATAGCTATTGCAGAAGCTGTAGATTGGTTTTATCTTTGTCTTCACCGGCACTGGGATGAAGATAGGAATTCTGGCAATAATGGCTAAAGAAAAAATTATGTAACATTCAAGAAGGCACTAAAAGAAAACAATTTTCTGAACAATTTACATTATCTTGAACAGAATTATTAAATATAATGAAAAGGAAAGGTGAAAGTAAACAGATCTGTTAACCTCCTTTTTCGTTCACATATTAAAACAATCCTCAACAGCTGTTTACCCAATTTAAATTAAACCATTTAAATCACATGAATAAAAAAAATAATATTTGGATCCATTTTTTCATGAGCGCTCATCATATATGATATATGGACATACATACATACAAACATACAACATAAAACACAAGTGTGCACACATAATATAATACATACAACACATAACATAATAGTAAAGGCCTTATAACTTTTTACAGGTGAAATCTCCATTGCAATGTTTAAAAACTCTATAGTCAAAAAATAGAACTGATCAGCAAAACATTAACATAGGTCTGTATGAGCTCAAAAAACAAAATAGAACTTCATGATGTGGGAAAGGGTAATAATAAAATAGATATTGAAAAAGCATCCTGGTTCTATCGCAGATGTAAGGATAACCAAACTGGAGTTTTGGATATCAGCTGTTATGGATTTGAGCCAAATCATCTTCTGTTTGGTCTGTAGAAATCGCTTTAGTTAGTCTCTCTGGAATCAAAATCGGCTGCTGTTCTCCCTGTGGAAACACACAAACAGACCTCCGACTCCAGACAATCACTGGGTCAGGACCTTTCCATTGTCCTGTTAAAATACCCTTCCAAAGTACCTTGGGTTTATGTACATTTTTTGGACACATATGCCTTTCCACAGCACTAAGTCCTGATGAATGCAAATTTTAAAAGTTTAGAGTAAAAAGGGTTATTTTATGTTTATCTTTGGGGAATATATACCCCTTTCCAATTCCTTCTTTTTGCTTTAATAAGTACATTTTAATAATTTGATGAGCTCTTTCAAATATGCCTTGTCCCTGTGGATTGTATGGGATTCCTATTATATGAGTAATGCCAAATGATGAACAAAATTGTTTAAAAGAGGTAGAAGTATAACCAGGGGCATTATCTGTTTTTAACTGTTTTGGAATGCCCACAGTGGCAAAATTTTGTAAGCAATGAGCTATAATATCTTTAGTTTTTTTCTTTCCTCCGGCATGAAGGGAGCCCATCAAAAATCCGGAAGAAGTATCAACTGTAACATGCAAATATTTTAATTTTCCAAATTCTGGCAAGTGTGTGACGTCCATCTGCCAAATATGGTTAGGTATCAGTCCTCTAGGATTGACTCCAAGATTAACTTGTGGTAAAAAGGTCACACAATTTTGACATTGTTTTATTATTTGTCTAGCTTGTTCCTTAGTTATTTTAAAATGCTTTTGTAAAGTATAAGCATTGACATGGAACTTCTTATGAAAATTTGTAGCTTCTTCTAGTGTAGGGAAAATATGTATGTCATGTGTAGTTTTATCTGCCAAATCATTGCCCAAAATAAGGGCTCCAGGCAATCCTGTATGTGCCCTGATATGTCCTATAAAGAATGGATCTTTTCTGTCCCAGATTAGACTTTGTATAGTGGAAAGCAAAGAGAAAACAGTAGAGGAAGGGGAAATCCTACCAGCATCTTCAAGGGATATTATAGCATTAACTATATACTGACTATCGGAAAATAAATTAAATACAGAATCTTTAAACATCACAAAAGCTTGTAAAACTGCATTAAGCTCTACCTTTTGAGCTGATTGTTTGGGTACTAAAAATGTAAAAGTTTGATCAGGTGTAACTATTGCTGCTGTACCATTATTTGACCCATCAGTGAATATATTTGGAGCATTCATGATAGGTGTTTTTCTTGTCATTTTTGGAAAAATTACAGGATGCAATGACCAAAAAGACAATAAAGGATTAGATGGTAAGTGGTTATCAAATGAAACATTAGATTTGCACATGATTATTGCCCAAGTATTTAACTCATTAGCTAACTCATCAATTTGATTCATAGTATATGGAGTAATAATTTTATTGAGAGAAATTCCAAACACTCCCTTTGCTGCTTTTATTCCTTTGAGTATTAATTGCCCTACAGCCTCAGGATACCTAGTAAGAATAGTGTTAGGAGAATAAGATAAATGTATCCACAATAATGGACCTTCTTGCCAAAATACTCCTATAGAAATATTTTTTGTTGGTAGTACAATAAATAATAAAGGCAAACTTATATCAATTCTATCCAAATGCATATTTCCATATATGTTTCAATAATTTTTAATGCCTTTCTTGCTTCAGGCGTTAACATTCAGGGTGAGTTTCGATCTGATGGACCTTTTAGGATATCAAATAAAGGTCCCAACTCTCCTGTTGGTATGCCTAGGTAAGGCCTTATCCAATTTATGTCTCCTAATAACTTTTGAAAGTCATTAAGTGATTTGAGTTGATCTACTTGTATTTGAATTTTTGGTGGACGGACCATGGTTGAGGATAATAGAACTCCTAAATAATTAATTGGAAAATTTAATTGTACTTTATCTATTGCTATCTCTAGATTATAATTTTTAATAAGTTTGTAAGTGTGGCATAACATTCTAGCAATGTGTTTTTATCTTTGTGTGCTAATAATACATCATCCATATAGTGAAATATTTGTAGTTCAGGATTTTGATTTCTAAGTGGCTGGATTACTTTGTTAACATAAATTTGACACATAGTTGGGCTGTTAGCCATCCCTTGAGGGAGTACTTTCCATTCATATCTCTGATCAGGACCTTCATGATTCAGTGCAGGGATAGTAAATGCAAAACGTGGACTATCCTCATTATGAATTGGAATTGAAAAAAAACAATCTTTAATATCTATAACTAAAACATACCAGGTTTTTGTAAAGCAGACAATTGAGGAATCCCCGATTGAGCAGGTCCCATAATAACCATCTCATTATTAATGGCTCTTAAATCTTGCAATAATCTCCATTTACCAGATTTCTTTTTGATGACAAAAATGGGAGTATTATGGGGAGATACAGAAGGTTGTATATGTCCTTCCGCTAATTGTTGTTTGACCAGGTCATGGGCTGCTTGTATCTTTTCTTTAGTCAGGGGCCACTGAGGAACCCATACTGGTCTTTCTGATTTCCAAGTAATTTTTATTGTCTCAGTGGCCCTTTCTGAAAATCCAACCCATGTCTGTCTGTTCCTTGATCTATTTGTATTGGTGCTGCTATACCTTGTTCTTGTTTTTCTAATGTTTTTCCTTTCCTAAAACCTTGTCTAGCCATAATAGTGGTGCATTTTGATTGATGTTATTTGTTAATGTCAAACCTAATTGATCTAGGACATCTCATCCCCATAAATTTACAGGAAGATGATCCAATACATATGCCTGTATAGTTTCTTCACATCCTTCAGGATCCTTCCAATCTAATACCATTGCACTTCTATGGGAATTAGTCACCACTCCTAGGCCTCTAAGTGTTTGAGTGGCTTGTTGTAATGGCCAATGTTTGGCCATTCTTGACGAGAGATGATGCTAAGGTCTGCACCTGTATCCAGTAGCCCATTAATTTCATGTCCTTGAATATTTAGTTTTAGCATGGGGCAAGAATCTAAATTTAAAGAAAGCATAGCCCAATCTACACCTGTGGAGCCTAATCCCTTGGAACCTCTTTCTACAGTATGACTGGAAAATTTACCATGCAGGCTGGGTATTATTAGTAACTGTGCTATTTCTATCTCCTGGTGAAATTACTGATATACCCTTTGGAGAACTGGCTATAATTTTTATTTCACCTTCATAATCGGGATCAATTACCCCAGGACTTAATATAAGTCCTTTTAGAGTAGAAGAACTGCGTCCCAATAATAAGCCTACTGTTCCTTTGGGAAGAGGTCGTTTTACCCCTGTGGGAATGATTTGAACTCCCATCTCTGGAGTTAGTACTGTTCTGGCGGAGGTGCAGTTGTCCAATCCTGGGCTCCCTCTGGTTTGTCTGATGAGGGATCTGATGTACAATGTGTCCTGGGTACTACCCTGATGGGGTTGCTGTGTTCCTCCATGCTCCGTATGTTTGTGGTCTTGGGCCCCGGAGCATTGGGCCCCCCTTTCCATTTTTTGGCAATGGTGCCCGATGCCTTTCTCCATGATATCGTGGATAGACACCTGGTCCTTGTTCATTTTTTGATAATGGAGTACCCTCTATGGTGGTTTGAGAATGGCATTCATTAGCCCAATGTCTCCCTCTATGGCATCGTGGGCAAATACCTGGTATTCTACTCCTTTGATACCTAGTTTTATTAAACCCTTTTCTTACTGGGCAATTCCTTTTAAAATGTCCTGTTTGTTCATAATTGTAGCATGTTTTTGGCCTGGGATCTAAAATCTGTTGTACTGAAGCTGTCATGACTTGCCCTTGTTCATTAATATCTCTACATAATTTAATATATGTGTTTAAATCTTCATGTTTCCATGATCTAATGACTTCTCTGCACCAATGATTCGCTTGCTCATAAGCCAGTTGTTTTATTAATGGCATTGCTTGTTATCTATTCCCCAAAACTCTGGTAGCTGTTTGAATAAGCCTATCTACAAATTCAGCATAAGGTTCATTAGCTCCTTGTATTACCTTAGATAATTGACCTTGTAAACCTCCATGTCCTTGTAAAGTCTTCCATGTCCTAACTGCATCTGCAGCAATTTGTGAGTATACGCCAGGATCATATGCAATTTGTTGCTGCTGATCCTCATAAGGTCCCTTTCCTAACAACATATCTAGATTTCTCTGAGGATAACCAGCTGCGGCATTTCGCCTAGCCATCTCCTTGCAAAATTCCTCATTGGCAACATTCCATAACAGGTATTGTCCTCCATTTAGCACAGCTTTACACATATTAGCCAATCTGCTGGCCTCATGTTCAAGTTGTTAATGGATTCGACCAAGCTTACAGTGAAGGGTGCTTGAGGACCATAGGTTGTTACAACCTCTTTTAGCTGCTTCACTGTTTTGAAATTTAAAGCATGGTGAATTCACTGCCCTCCTGCCTGCTCAAATACAGGGCATGTTAATATTTGAGATCCTGTCTCAAAATCCCATCTATCACCTGCGGGAGTTGGGGGCCTCCCAGCATATCGAGGTGGCGTTGTTGGTTGGACATTTACGTCCTCTGGTGATAGAAAGGTGTTAGTAGCAGTCTCCTGTAGAGGTGGCCCTGTTGGTTGGACACTTACGCCCTCTGGTGATAGAAAGGTGTTAGTAGCAGTCTCCTGTTGTAACTTTTCCCCTGATGACTTTTTCTGCTCTAAACTTTCTTCCTCTGTCTGACTAGCTCGAGAGACCTTCTCTTTTACTTGAATTTTTCTACTATAACTATAATACAACCCAACAAGATAACGCCTAACAAAACTGAAACAGAGTGAAACAAAATTGGAACAACACAAAATCATTATAATAGCCTCCTGAAATGTCCATCCGTCCTTTCTCCCTATCTGTTCCTCAGATGTGAGCTGTTTTTCTTCCATCTTACACATCTCCCGGGACAGGCAACTTAAAACAAAAGTGAAATGAAACAAAAGAAGAATCTTAAAATGGCTACCCATCCTCTCACCCTGCCCTCAGAGGCGAGCAGTTTACCTTATCACTTACCCTTAGTCATTCCCCTTGCGGGCCACCAAATGCCGCACACCTCCATCTCCAGATTTTTTCCATTTTTTCTTTTGATGTTTTACACTTTTCTTTTAATTATTTATTCCTTGTATTTTACTCTGGGTTCAATTTTGCATTGACTTTTAAGAGTCTTAAAGAATAAGAGTTTTGTTTTGAGATCTATCCTGCAATTTTTTTAATTCAGTTAAAATATTTCATAAATTACTTTATGATTTCTTCCTGAATCTGTTAATTATTTATATGTATGTTGTTTGATTTCCAAATAGATACTTATTGATATATTTTATTATATATAGCTCAGTTAATAATGATCTGACCAGAGAATATAATCTGAATAGTTTCAGTCCTCTGACATTTACTGAGACATGGCTTATGTTCGAGATACAGTCTCAACATCTTGGTAGATGTTCATTGTGTGCTCACAAAGAATGTATATTGTGAAGCTGTTAGGCATTATGTTCTATAATTGTTGGTTGGTAGTATTCAATTGTTAAAATGTCTTTTTTGTATGTGTGTGTTCATGTTTTGTTAAAAATTTTGGCAGAAATATATCAAAAGCCTATAATTATGATTGTAGATTTATTATTGTAAATATTTCCTTCATTTTTTAATTTTATTTTTGCTCTACTGGGGATTAATCCCAGGACCTTACAAATACTAGGCAAGTGCTCTGCCACTGAGCTACATCTTCTACCCTTTTTATTTTATTTTGAGACAGGGTGTCACTAAGTTGCCCAATTTGGCCTCTAAATTGTGACCCTTCTGTATCAGCCTCCCAGGTAGCTGGGATTGCAGTCATGCTCCACCAAGCCCAAATTAAAACCTTATTTTAAATTTTTATTTTATTTTATTTATTTGCAGTTCATGGAGTTGAACCCAGAGCACTCTACAACTGAGCTTCATCCCCAGCCCCAACCCACTGTTTTTTAAATTTTAAGACAAGGTCTCACTAAATTGTAAGGCTGGCTGGCCTTGAATTTGTAATCCTTCTGCTTCATCCTCTGGAGTAGCAAATATTACAGGTATGTACCACTGCACCTGGCTCTCTTATGTATTTTAAACATCTGGTATTAGCTGATAACAGATCTGTATGTTTTGATGAAATGATAAATCCCCCCCACAGTTTTATTAATATATATTTGGTATAAAACTACACATAATGTGTACAACTTGGTGAGTTTGGATATATGTACCACACTCATGTTTCCATCACTACAATAAACTTATCCATCACCTCCAAAAATGTCTTTGTGTTGCTTTGTTGTTATTTGAGAGGGGCCAGACAAGAACACTTAACATAAGATTTACCCTTTTTAAATTTTAAATATTTTTAGTTGTTGATAGATCTTTTTAAAAAAATATTTATATGTGGTCCTGAGGATCAAACCCAATGCCTTACACATGCCAGGCAAGTGCACTACCACTGAGCCATAGCCCCAGCCCGAGATTTACCCTCTTAACAAAATTTTTTAAGTGTGACATACTTTACTGTTAACTGTAGGCACTATATTGTATAGCAAATCTCTGGAACTTACTCATTTTATATATCTAAATTATACTTGCTGTACCCACTGAACAACTCATATTCCACAGCTCCATCCCAAACAGGACAAAGGGGTAGGATTACAAAAGAATAATTGAGTGTAGCTCAACCCCAGGGGTATGCCTACTCAGAAGACTGGCCTTGCTATCCGAGCAGGGGAAAAGACCAAGTCACGAGTCATGGCACTACAGCATCAGACTACTGTGATCTTTCAGATCCCTGTGGTGCATCAGAATTGGAAGGTGTGGTAACTCAATGTAGCTCCCCACAAGAGTATATGATCCTTTTAATATACTGTTGAATTCAAATTGTTACCATTTTATTGAAGATTTTTGCATATTTGCTCATTGGGAATATGGCCTTAAGTTGTAATTGCTTGTGATATTTTTGGTTATGATATCAGGGTGATGTTAACTTATGAAATGAGTTTGGAAATATTCCCCATACTTCCGCTTTTTTTTGGAAAGACTTTAAGAAAGATTGCTATTTATTTATTTTTATTGTTTTACAGAATTCCTTCTTTAAGCTTTCTGGTACAGGGCTTCTATTTGTTGGGAGGTATTAGATTACAGATTCAATACATTTATTACTTATTGGTCAGATCAGGATTTCTGTTTTTTCTTGATACAGTTTTAGTGGATTTGTATTTTTAATAATTTATCTATTCTGGGTATTTAATTTGTTGCTATATAGTTGTTATTCAGAGGCCCTCTTATTTCTGAGATATCCATTGTAATGTTATCTCATTCTTTTCTAATTATATTATTTGTGTATCCTTCCTTATTTCTTAGTCTAGTTATAAATTTGTCAATTTTGTACATCTTTAAGAAAACATTCAAGGTTTTGTTTATTGTTTCTTCCCAGATTCTTCTACTTATTCTCCACTTGACTTATTTCTACTGTATTCTTCATTACTTCTATCTTTATGCTAACTTTTTTCTTTTTCTTTCTTTCTTTTCCATTTATTTTTTATTTTTTCTTTTTTTGTGATTCTATGAGGCATAAGTTTACATTGTTTATTTGAAAGTTCTTTTCTACTTTAACATAGATATTTATCACTCTAAAGTTCCACTTTACTACTTTTACTAAGTTTATTTACTGGAGGCCATGAAAAGAGTAATTTAGAGGACAGAAAGGATGCAAGAGGTTGGAAGTAAAGAATAGGAAATAGTGATAACCAATTTATAAAAATTACCAGAAAAGTTTTGGTGCAAAGGGAAGAAAATATAATATGGATAATATCAGGCAGAGAAGTGTTATCAAGAAAAGGTATTTGTACAAAAAGGAGGATAGTGGAGCATAATTGTATACTGAAAGAATAAACTAATAGAGGAGGAGAATTAGAAGAGTGAAGAGAAACAGTGGATATCTGCAGAAGCTAAACTTCTAAATAGTGAGATGTAAACATTAGATCATATGGAGACACTGGCTTTATTAAAAATTGAATAAGAAAATGTGGTATATGTACACAATGGAGTTTTATTCAGCCATAAAGAAGAAGGAAATTATATCATTTGCTGGCAAGTGGATGGAAATGGAGAACAGCAAGCTAAGTGAAATAAGCCAGTCTCAGAAAGGCAAGGATTGAATGTTTTCTCTCATATGCAGATGCTACAGCAACAAAAGGAAAAAAATTGAGGGCAAATCCTATGAAAACAGAAGGTATACAGGAAGCAGGGAGAGAGATATGAAAAGGGAAGAACTACAGAAGTAAATTAACCAAATTATGCTATCTGTATATATGAATATACCACACCAAATTTCCCATTTATGCATATATGTTAAACATCAGTTTAAAAAAACATTAAATAAACAGAAGAA
This sequence comes from Marmota flaviventris, assembly GCF_047511675.1. Classification (NCBI taxonomy): domain Eukaryota; kingdom Metazoa; phylum Chordata; class Mammalia; order Rodentia; family Sciuridae; genus Marmota; species Marmota flaviventris. The sequence goes on along the minus strand of NC_092518.1, from coordinate 44,074,043 downwards.
GACAGTAAAGAAAGGGGAACAAGAGGTGGGGGGAAGGAAAAAAGTAGTGGTGATTAAAATAGAGAAATTTATATTCCATTCACATCAAAATGAACACTAGTATTATATATAACAATAAAGCACTAAAAAACTTTAAGAATCATGACATACCATTCCCTTTATTCATAATCTTAGTTAAAGATATACTAAGAACATAGATATGAATGGATGAGAAGAATAAGAATAAGTAATTGGCAATACAGACAAGTCCACAGGATCAGAGAACAAGATGTGAAGCCCAGGAAATCCAGAGCAAGTAACGGAGATTAAAGTAGATTGACAAATTCAAATTTTGAGAACTGTATTGGTTAGGTAATATTCTGTGCCACTCATAGTTTCTGGGGTGTGTGTGTGTGTGTGTGTGTGTGTGTGTGTGTGTTAGAGAGACAGAAATTCCAAATGTTGAGAGGGAGACAGAGATGTGTATAGGTCCAAATGTTAAGAAAAAAAAAGAAATGTCTACAACAAAGCAGAATACATTGAATTTAATTTACTCCATCTCAGTCCCCAGTACTTCCTCTTTCCCACCCCTCTTGCTTCCATTTCCCTTCCTCTACTCTATTGATCTTTCTCTGTTTACTGGTTGTTTTTATTCTGTTTTGAGACAGGGTCTCAATATGTTGCAGAGACTGGTTTCAAATTTATGATCCTCTTGCTTCAGCCTCCCATATAGCTGCTATTAAAGGCATGTGCCACTCACTCCCAACTTAAATTTGATCTTAAATCCATTAATGTTCATTTTGCAACCTATCATGTGATCTCTTTTTTATAATATTTAATTTTTAGTTATAGGTGGACACAATGTCTTTAATTTACTTTATGTGGTGTTAAGGATCGAACCCAGTGCTTCACACATTCTAGGCAAGCGCTCTACCTCTGAGCCGCAATCCCAGCCCCAACATGTGATCTCTTATGGGAAATATTCTATGTGTACTTGAGAAGAATGTATATTCTGCTGACAGAGAAAAATTACATATCTATATCTATATGTATCTATCTAGATAGATAGATAGATAGATGTGTAGAAATAGAGCTTATATAATATATATTATATTACATATATGATCTATCTATACATATATCTGTTTACTCTATATAGTTATTTAAAACAATTCTTTATTATAATTTCTGAATTAGATTCAGTGTTTTCTTTTTTTATTGTGTCTTCTCCTCTTCCTCCTCCTCCTCCTCCTCCCCACCCTCCTCCTCCTCCTTCCTACCTATGTTAATAATAGGGATTAAACCCAGGGGTGCTTAATCACTGAGTCACATTCCCAACCCTATTATTTTGAGACAGGTTCTACATAAGATGCTGAAGCTGATCATGAATTTGTGATCCTCCTGTCTCAGCCTCATGAGTCACAGGGACTACAGGCATGAACTACCATGCCCAGTATAAGGTCCTTGCTTAGCATCTAGATAGCAATCTTAACTGACAGCTGCCATTTTAAGGGAAAAAATCACTTTCTGGCCAAGGGTGTTTCTGAGAAAGGATAATCACTGCCTCATACCAACCCAAACCCTAATCGCTGGCATTAGGACTCCCGTGGCTCTGATTCTTGAGTCTGCCACATAAAACTCCTGGAACCCAACCTGTTTTGCCTCTCTCTGCTATAGTAGTTACAATGATTTTAATAGTTTTGTGTTTTAACTTTTATACTAGAGAGGTAGCAATTAACATACTTCTATTATTGTATTAGAATATTCCTGAATTTGAGCATAGATTTGACTTTTACCAGCACATGGAACATTCTACAATATAGATCACGTGCTAGGTCAAAAAAGAAGTATCAACAAAGTTACAAGCACTGAAGTCATTTCAAGTATCTTTTTCAGTCACCATGGAATCTACATTCAATAACTGCATGAAAACTGGAGAATTCACATAGTGAAAACTAAACAACAGTCTTGAAAAACCATTGGATCAAAGACAAAATACATTTTTTAAAAAATCTCAATACAAACAAAAATGAAAACAGGGTATTCTAAAACATTTGAGATGCAGTTGAGGAAGTATCTTAAGGGAAATTTATACCAACAGATGCCTATGCAAGAAAAGAAAAAAAAAAACGGGCTGGGGCTGGGGCTCAGTGGTAGAGCGCTCACCTAGCATGTGTGAGGCCCTGGGTTCGACCCTCACCAATACATAAAAGTAAATAAATAAAAGTATTGTGTCCAATTACAACTAAAAAATAAATTTAAAAAAAATTTAAAAAAGAAAAGGAAAAAAGCTGAAAAAATATAACTTTCCAACACAAGAATATAGAGAAATAACAACAAACTGAGCCCAAAGTTAGTAGAAGGAAGGAAATACTAAACATGATAACAGCAATAAATAGAGAATTTAAAAATAGAAAAACACAATAAAACTAAAAATTAGGTAGTTTAAAATCTATAAACCCTTTGCTAGACAGATGAGTTGAGAATTAAATCCTTAAATTTCAGAAATCGAAGAGAAGGCATCACAAATGATGCCTCATGCTATGGTTTGAATATTTATATCTCATCCAATTCACGTTGAAAGATTAAACGCCATGGCAATGGTATTAAGGTGGGCCCCCCTTTGTGCAATATTGATGAGAATGCATCGATTACCAATTCAGTATTGATGAGAATTGGTAAGTTGTCACTATCCGCGTGACTCAGTTTTCCTGAACCAGATGATGAGAAGATTGGAAAGAAAACACAAAACTAGAAACAGCGGACCACAGGGTTCAGGCCAACTCCAGAGGGGAGAAGATTGACCACGAGCAGGCGTGGGAAGGTTATTAGACAGGCTTTTCACGTAAAAGGGATTCGATGTGAGAAAGTTACCTGAACACAGAACCGAGGTCAAAAGTTTGAATGGCCCAATTAGAGTCATCAGCTGGAGAACTCAATTCTCCACCCCTGGGGTGGCTGGCCCCTGAACCCTGGGTCATGAACTGATGAACTCCAGGGGCATCCACGGAATTTCCCCTTGAACAGGGCAGACTTCTTGGCACCTTTGCACCGAGAAATTAACAGGGGAAGTGCCTTTGCCACTCACGAGAGTAAGTCCTTATGGGAAAGACCATGAAGATTCCTCAAAAAGTTCTAAATGAAAAAAAGTTATATGCAGCTTTCCAACTCCTGTGTATATATCAAAAGGAATTTAAATTAGTATCTCAAAGAGACCAGCACCTCCATGTTCACTGCAGCATAATTCACAATAGTCAAGACATGGAAAAAAAAACCTGTTTATCAACAGATGAATGAATAAAGAAAATGTGGTAAATGTTATAAAATGGAGTATTATTCAGCCTTTAAAAAGTAGGCAATCTGGGACTGGGGTTGTGGCTCAGGGATAGAGTGCTTGCCTTGCATGTGCGAGGCACTGAGTTCCATCTTCAGCACCACATAGAAATAAATAAATAAAATAAACGTATTGTGTCCAACTAAAACTAATAAAAATATTTTTAAAAAGATAGGCAACCTGCCAGTTGCAACAACACAGACAAACGAGGAGGATATTATGCCAATGAAATGAGTCAAACACAGAAAGAAAAATTTGCATGATCTCATTTACATGTGGAAGTTTTTAAAAAGTTCATCACCTAGTAACAGAGTATAAGAGTGGTTAACAGGGGCTGTGGAGTCAGATAAAAGGGAGTTGACCAAAGGGTACCAAAGTTCATTATTAAATGAGAAAATACTAGAGACCTAATGTACAGCATGGTTAGTAAAAATGCTAGTAAAAAATGTTGGAAGAATTGAAATGTGCAAAGAGAGTAGAACTCAAGTGTTGTCAGCACAGAAAAGGCAACTATGTGATGTGATAGATATTCTAATTAACTTGATTGTGGCAAGCAATACATCCGTATGTCAGAACATGTACTTTCTGTCTCTGTTTCTATTTATGTTTACATATGTATATATTATATATAATGTATCAATAATACCAACATAAACATAACACTAGGAAAAAGCAAAATCTATTTTTATTCTTGGCCTAATTGGTCTACAGTCAGATCAGTCGGTATGCAAGCATTAGTACTCTAGGCCACTGGGAGTGGAAGAAGTTTGTGCTTCCACAGGCTGTGGACTCCAGGGAGGGCTCCCTTTCAAAGCTCTTTCCTCACTCCTCCCTTGGAGGAAAGAAGACTGATATGATGGGTCAGAATCAAAAGTACTCTCTTCACATTCTTGATTGTTTCCTTTGCTGTGAAGAATCGTTTTAGCTTCATACCATCCCGTTTATCGATTCTTGATTTTACTTCTTGCATCTCAGGAGTCTTGTTGAGGACGTCCGTTCCTAAGCTGACATGATGGAGAGTTGGGCCTACATTTTCTTCTAAGAGGTGTAGGTTCTCTGGTGTAATGCCTAGGTCCTTAACCCACTTTGTGTTGAGCCTTGTGTGGGGAAAGAGGGGTTTAATTTCATTTTGCTACATATATATTTCCAGTTTTCCCAGCACCATTTGTTGAAGAGGCTATCTTTTTTTCCAATGTATGTTTATGTCATGTTTCTCTAGTATGAGGTAACTGTACGTATGTGGGTTTGTCTCCGAGTCTTCTATTATGTATCAATGTTCTACATGTCTACTTTGGTGCCAATATCATGCTATTTCTGTTAATATCACTCAGTAATATAATTTACCTCTGATGTTGTCATGCCAACTGCTTCACTTTTCTCACTAATGATTGCTTTGGCTATTCTTGGCCTCTTATTCTTGCCGCAGTCTGGCTGGGCACAAATGCCGCAGTCTGGCTGGGCACACAATCACGAGCCACCACACAGCTTGTAGATTCAAACAGCAACTCTTTATTCCCGAACTCACACCAGCCGTCTACAATCACGTTCTGGGGAAATCCACGTTCTCTGCCCAAATCCCCCTCCACTGGGCTTCTATCTCCAAAATATACTGGGCTTCTATCTCCCAAATATACTGTCTGAATCCCGTGAGAACTCAAGGGGAACTCAGGCAGCAGGATACGCCCTATTCCCAGCAGGAATAATCTTAAACCTTAAACCTGGAACCTAAACTGGGAACGCCCTAAACAGGATTATCTTAAAACCGGGAACACCCTAATCTGCCTTGGTCCTTGAGCAAGGTCACCTACATTCAATGTCGCTGCAACATGTCAGCAACATGGGGTACGCTGGCAAGGAAATTGTCATACCTACTTGGCTAATGGCTCCCAGCAATTCTTCCAAAAGAATTTGCCTTTTCTATTTCTATGCAAAACTCATTGGAATTTTAACAGGAACTGCATTCACTCTGTATAAAAGTTTTGTTACTAGGGCCATTTGGACAGTATTAATTCTGCCTATCCAAGGACATGGGTGATCTTTTCATCTTCTAAGGTCTTCTTCAATTTCTTTCTTTAGTTTTCTGTACTTTCCATTGGAGGGGGCTTTCACCTCTGTTGTTGAATTGATTCCCAAGTGTTTTATTTTTTGAGGCTATTAATAGGGAGTGGGTAGTCCTCCTAATTGGTGTTTCAGCTGATTCATCATTGGTATGTAGGAAGGCAATTGATTTATGGAGGTAAATTTTATATCCTGCTACTATGCTGAAGTTGTTTATGAGTTCTGGAAGTCTTCTGGTGCCTTTTTCTGTGGCTTCTAAATATAGGATCCTGTCATTGGCAAATAGACATAGTTCAAGCTCTTCTTTTCCTATTTGAATCCCCTTAATTTCTGTCTTTTGCCTAATTGCTCTGGCTTGACTTTCAAGGATTATGTTGAATAAAAGTGTTGAAACAAGGCATCCCTGTCTTGTTCCAGGTTTTGGAGGGAATACTTTCAGTTTTTCTCCATTTAGAATGATGTTGATCTTGGGATTAATATGTATAGCTTTTACAATATTGTGGTATATTTCTATTATCCCTAATTTTTATTGTTTTGAATATAGATGGATGCTCTATGTGGTCAAGTGCTTTTTCTGTATCTATTGAGGTAATCTTGTGATGATTCTCTTTAACTCTATTGATATGGGGAAAATATTGATGGATTTCTTTTGTGGAACCAACCTTACATCTCAGCAATGAACCCCACTTGATTGTGGTGCACTGTATTTTTAATGTGCGTTTGTAGGCAAAGGGAGAAAATCTTTGCCTCTTGCACCTCAGACAGAGCATTAGTCTCCAGGATATATATACAAAACTCAAAAACCTTAACACTCCTCCAAAAATTTAGTAACCCAATCAATAAATGGGCAAAGGAACTGAACAGATGCTTCACAGAAGAGGAAATACAAATGATCAACAAATACAACAAAAAAACTGTTCAACATCTCTAGCAAGTAGAGAAATGCAAATTAAAACTACCCTGAGATTGCATCTCACTCTATACAGAATGGCAATTATCAAGAAACTGTTTTATATTCTTGTTACAGTAATTTTGAAAAGAAAAAATAAATGAATACAAGCAACAAGAAATGTTAGAATGTGGAGAAAAAAACACACTTATACATTGCTGGTGGGACTGCAAATTGGGGCAACCACTCTGGTAAACAATATGTAGATTTCTCAAAGCACTAGAAATGGAACCATCAATTGACCAGGTTATACCACTCCTAGGTATAGGGTATAGGGAGTTCAAATCAGCATCCTACAGTGACCCAGCCACATTAATGTTTATAGCAGCTCAGTTCACAACAGCTAAATTATGGAAACAACCTAGGTGCCATTCAACAGACAAATGAATAAAGAAAATGGTCTCACACACACACACACATACACACACACACACATGCCAACACTGGAATATTATTCAACCATAAAAAATGACTTTATGACGTTTACTGAAATGGATGGATCTGGAGACTCTCATTGCTATGTGAAATAGGCCAATTCCCCCAAACCCAAGATCGAAATGCTCTCTCTGATATGTGGATGCTAACAAACAACAAGGTGACGAGGGGAAGAATAGAATTTCAGTAGATTAGACAAAGGGGAATGAAGGGAAGGGAGGGGAACAGGAGTAGGAAAGACAGTGGAATGAATTTACATTCATGTACATATAAAGAATAAACCACAGTGAAGGTCAACATCATTTACACACAAGACTGGGATCCTATTAGAGTAAGACATACTCCATGTTTGTATACATATTTCAAAATACACTCTTCTGTCATGCATAACTAAAAGAAACAACAAAAAGTGCACTATGAGAAGTACCACCTTTCACTCTAATATGACACCCATGCATGTAGAATACTTCCATGCTCTTCTCTATCACAACTTCAAAGCTGTAAGTGGAGCCACTGCCTACCTGTGAAACCTGGGTTCTTCTCACTGGAGATTTTTGGGCTCTGTTGCCCTTGAACACTGTGGGTCAGCTAGTGGCAAGTCGTAAAATTAGAAATTGGAAGAGATCCTGCTTCCTTCTTGGGGCATTCTCATAATCTCTTAACAAATAATAGTTTTATACTGTCAGATTATCACCACTGACCCCACATATTTAGAAGTCTCTCAGTTATGGATTCCAAACATGAACAGATAAGGCATATTAACAATAGTCAAGACCTGGCCTCTACCTTATCTTTCCTACACAGATCAACCAAACATGCCTGAATACACCAGATGTTGATTTGTACAAGGGCTACCAATTGATGAAAGATAAGAAGGGGTACATAGTGGCTGGGGTTGTGGCTCAGTGGGAGAGCGCTTGCCTCCCACGTGTGAGGCACTGGGTTCGATCAGCAGCACATAAAAATAAATAAATAAAATAACGGTATTTGCTGGGAGCCATTAGCCAAGTAGGTATGACAATTTCCTTGCCAGCGTACCCCATGTTGCTGACATGTTGCAGCGACATTGAATGTAGGTGACCTTGCTCAAGGACCAAGGCAGATTAGGGTGTTCCCGGTTTTAAGATAATCCTGTTTAGGGCGTTCCCAGTTTAGGTTCCAGGTTTAAGGTTTAAGATTATTCCTGCTGGGAATAGGGCGTATCCTGCTGCCTGAGTTCCCCTTGAGTTCTCACGGGATTCAGACAGTATATTTGGGAGATAGAAGCCCAGTGGTGGTGGATTTGGGCAGAGAACGTGGAGTTGGGCAGAGAACGTGGATTTGGGCAGAGAACGCAGATTTCCCCAGAACGTGATTGTAGACGGCTGGTGTGAGTTCGGGAATAAAGAGTTGCTGTTTGAATCTACAAGCTGTGTGGTGGCTCGTGATTGTGTGCCCAGCCAGACTGCGGCATTTGTGCCCAGCCAGACTGCGGCATTTGTGCCCAGCCAGACTGCGGCATTTGGCGGCCCGTGCGGGGAACTTCTGAAACTTAGAGGTAAGTGAAATTTCTCACCCTTGAGGAAGAGAAAAAAAAAATGGGTGAACATTTCAAAAAACAATGTGTTATCGTTTTGATTTATTTTGTTTTTATTTCAAGTTGCCTGTTCCTAGAACTTTCTCAGGCAAACTGGGGAAAATGTTTGACTCAAGGTTTGAAGTTGTTCGCCTCCGAGCAAGATAAATTGTTAGAGGAAGGAGGCACCCCAGTAAGACCAAGAACAGTTAGGACATATGTTGATACAATACAAAAATGTAGCCCATGGCTTTTTAAAGACGAGTTATTAAGTATATCAATGGGACCATCATGGTATCCTGTAGAAAGATTTTTCTTCAACAAGAAAGAGATGCTAGTTCTGTTTACTACATTTGTCTAAGATCTTGGTTTATACAGACATCTGATTAATTTACAAAGCTAAAGTGTTAAAATATCAACCACTAAATATGAAATCAAGTACTCTTTACTTATTAAGTTCCATAAGGTAATATATTTAAACATTATGTGTGTTTTCATAAATTGGTAAATGGAAAAATGTTTAATATTGCTTTGGTCTGTGTCTTTGCTAAAACAAGGTTACTAAGTGTTAAGATTCTATCATGTGTAATTTATATACAAAGAGTAGAAAAATTTTCAGTTGGGTTTCAATTATAGTATAGTATCATAAAAAACATGAAAGTCTTTCATCTTATTAAAGTGGAGTAATTTGTCTAAATCAGAAATTTTATAAGAGTTGTTTCAAAATGTGAATTTATAAAAAGGTTAACGGTTAAAAAAGAGAAAAAGATTCAAGATATGGAAATATATTTTAATATAAAAGGTTAAAGGAAAAAGAAATGTTTCTAGTGATTGATAATCTGTGTGGTAAAGTAAAAAGTTGTAAAATGCCATTTAAAAAGATTTTGAGGAAACTAGACTTACTTTAAAAGCTTGAGAAAGGAAAAAAGAAGAAAAAGGTATTTGTACATGGCAGATTGAGACAAAGCTTCTCAATGGAGTTCAAAAAAAAAAAGCCTTTGGTTGAAGGGCAGCCATGTAAACTAACATTAAAGAGATTTAAACAGAATCTAAGCCTCGTTTAAAAGAGTGAAGTTGTAGGTGGTGAAAAAGTACATTTAAAAGTACAGTATAGATGATAATTGGAAGGCTTTAAAAGGTTAAATTGAAGGTGGTTAAAATGCCTTCATGATGGAGGAAAGAAGCTTAGTTAATCTTAAAGGCATTGCTTAAAAAATGGGAAGATAATAGGATAAAAGATATTTAGATAAAGAAGATTAAAAATTTAAAGTGAAAAACTTTAAAGACAGAAGTATAGAAAGTTAAAAAGAAAAAAGATAAAGAAGATGTAAAAAGATAGAAAAGATGTAGGAAGACAAGAATTTTAAACCCACAAAATAGGAAAAAAAAAAAACTAGGAGGAAAATAAGCAACTAAGGGTAAAAATACAAACCTTAGGGGAAAAAAAAAAAAACTAGAAGATAGAAATAAGATAGAAAATGGTTGAAAATGTCAAGTAAGGTATTACACAGATAGAAAATGCAAAAAGCTAAGACAACTATTAGATACAGACATACTTATTAAAGCAAAAAGAGGGAATTGGAAAGGGGTATATATCCCCCATAGATAAACTTAAAATAACCCTTTTTACTCTAAACTTTTAAAATTTGGATTCATCAGGACTTAGTGCTGCGGAAAGACATGTGTATCCAAAAAATGTACATAAGCCTAAGGTACTTTGGAAAGATATTCTAACAGGACAATGGAAAGGTCCTGACCCAGTGATTGTCTGGAGTCGGGGTTTTGTTTGTGTTTTTCCACAGGGAGAACAGCAGCCAATTTGGATTTCAGAGAGATTAACTAAACAATTTCTACAGATCGAAAAGAAGATGATTTGACTCAAATCCATAACAGCTGATATCCAGAACTCCAGCTTGGCCATTCTTACATCTGCGACAGTGATTAACCAGTGATGCAATTTTTATTTCCTTGCCAGCGCACCCCATGTTAACTGTGGTAGTGCTGGCATATCTTTGCTGATGGTGTCACCAGTGATGCAATTTTTCCCAAGGAGCCGTCAATTGGCTTGGTGTCGTGGCATTTCTGTATCCTCCTCCCTTCTGCTAGTGATGGTCTAAAATTTGGGGGCCAATGGCTTATGCTGGACCGGTAGTCAGTGACGGGTATGATCCAATTACAGTGGTATCAACCTAAGACAGGAGGCTGACGCCTAAAGGTCAGTTTTCCGATGACGGGTAAGAACCATATGTTGAATTGGACAACCTACCAGGCACGGTCCATAAGCCACATTAACCTCACTCCCCCACTGGCACCAAGGCCAAATTTGGGGGCCAACAGAGGTGAGGCAAAGAACCTCACCCCCCCCCACTGGTGCATAGACCTATCCACAAGTATGGCTGTATGCTGGACCGGTAGTCAGTGACGGGTATGATTCAATTGCAGTGGTATCAACCTAAGACAGGAGGCTGACGCCTAAAGGTCAGTTTTCCGATGACGGGTAAGAACCATATGTTGAATTGGACAACCTACCAGGCACGGTCCTTAAGCCACATTGCTTGTTGTTTAATTAATCAGAAGGGGGGAGATGCTGGGAGCCATTAGCCAAGTAGGTATGACAATTTCCTTGCCAGCGTACCCCATGTTGCTGACATGTTGCAGCGACATTGAATGTAGGTGACCTTGCTCAAGGACCAAGGCAGATTAGGGTGTTCCCGGTTTTAAGATAATCCTGTTTAGGGCGTTCCCAGTTTAGGTTCCAGGTTTAAGGTTTAAGATTATTCCTGCTGGGAATAGGGCGTATCCTGCTGCCTGAGTTCCCCTTGAGTTCTCACGGGATTCAGACAGTATATTTTGGAGATAGAAGCCCAGTGGTGGTGGATTTGGGCAGAGAACGTGGAGTTGGGCAGAGAACGTGGATTTGGGCAGAGAACGCAGATTTCCCCAGAACGTGATTGTAGACGGCTGGTGTGAGTTCGGGAATAAAGAGTTGCTGTTTGAATCTACAAGCTGTGTGGTGGCTCGTGATTGTGTGCCCAGCCAGACTGCGGCATTTGTGCCCAGCCAGACTGCGGCAGGTATTGGGCTGAGGTTGTGGCTCAAGAGGTAGAGTGCTCACCTAGCATGCATGTGGCACTGGGTTCGATCCTCAGCATAACCTAAAAATACAATGAAGATATTGTATCCACCTATAACTAAAAGATAAATATTTAAAATTTAAAATAAATAAATGCATTAATTTTTTTAAATGAAGTGGCCCATATACACAACAGCATAAAAAAGTAGATCTTGTCTTCTGTGACAACATCGATGAACATGGAGATTATTATGTTAAGTGGAATAAACCTTGCACAGGAGGACAAGTACCACATAATCTCTCACATCAGCCTGAAGGAGCTGATCTCACAGAAGGACAGAGTAGAATGGTGGTTCCCAAATGTGTGGATGATTAGAGGGGGAGAAAGGGGATTTGAAGATGTCAGTCAAAGGATATAAAATTTCAATTGGATAAGAGGGAGAAGTAAAAAATGGCAAACTTAGAGACAAAAAATGAGAGAAGTAATGCCCTGGTGCCAGGAGGCAGAGGAGAGGGTGGGTGGAATGAGGTGAGAAATTGGAAATGACTAGTAATGTTTATGGAGTTCTTTCTTAAATGAAGAAATGCTCTAAAATTGTTTTTGGGACATGTTTACAGAACTCTGAGAAGATATCAAAAACCATTGGACTGTAAATTTGAAATGCGTGGATTGTATGGTATATGAATTATCTCACAAAAAGGGTATTGATATATAAAAATATGAGGCAGATGTCTACTAATGGGGGTGTGGCCAAATGCTTGAATCAAATACTTCCTGAATCCCTGTGGTTTTACTACATCTGCCTTTTTCTTCAGGGCCCTCATGCACAACACTGAGGCAACATGAAGCCAGTGTTCTAATTCCTGTTACCTCTCAGAAGTTTGTCCTTTAGATTTAGATGGGGAAACATCCACAGTTATCTCACTGGTTGTTGCTATTTCTCATTTAAAATCAGAAATTGCTGGTCATCTTTAGTAACAATTCTCCCATGTCCAACTGATGATCACATTTCTTTGCACCCAATTTTTTAAATTAAATTTTTTATTCTATTTATTTATATATGACAGCAGAATGCAATTTATTCATATTACACAGAGAGAGCACAATTTTTCATGTCTCAGGTTGAATCCAACCTGAGACCCCACATAAACTTAGGGTAATAACGTCCATTGCATTACACCATCTTTCCTACCCTTATGCCCCTTCTCTTCCCCTCGCTCCCCTTAGCCCTATATGAATTTCATCTATTCCTCCTATGCTACCTCCTATCCCCATTATGAATCAGCATTCTTATATCAGAGAAGACATTCAGCATTTGGTTTTTTAAGATTGCTTACTTCACTTAGCATTATATTCTACAACTCCACCCATTTCCCTGAAAATGCCATGATTTTATTCTCTTTTCATACTGAATAATATTCCAGTGTGTATAGATACTGCATTTTCTTTATCCAGTCATCAACTGAAGGGTATATGTTGATTCCACAATTTAGCTATTGTGAATTGTGCTCCTATAAAATTTACTGTGGCTGTGTCCCTGTAGTATGCTGTTTTTAAGTTCTTTTTAAGACCGAGGAGTGAGATAGCTAGATCAAATGGTGGTTCCATTCCAAGTTTTCTAAGGAATCTGAATATTTCTCAAAAGTGATAGCACCATTTTGAAATCCCACCAGCAATAAATCAGCATACCTTTCCCCCACATCCTTGCCAGCACTTATTTTGCTTGAATTCTTGACTGAAGTAAGATGAAATCTTAGAGTGATTTTGATTTGCATTTCTCCAGTTGCTAGACATGTTGACATTTTTTCATATATTTGTTGACTGAATGTGTATCATCTTCTGAGAAGTGTCTGTTCAGTTCCTTGGCTCATTTGTTGATTGGATTATTTGTTTTCTTGATGTGAAGATTTTTGACTTCTTTATATATGCTAGAGATCAGTGCTATATGTGATGTGTGTGTGCTAAAACTTTGCTCCCATTCTGTAAGCTCTCTATTCACCTCACAGAGGAATGTCATTGGAATTTTGATTGGAATTGCACTAAATCTGTAAAGTGCTTTTGGTATTATGATCATTTTGACAATATTAATTCTGCCTATCCCTGAACAAGATAGACTTTCCATCTTCTAAAGTCTTCTTTAATTTCTTTCTTTAGGGTTCTGTAATTTTCACTGTACATGTTTTCACTTCTTTTGATAAGTTCATTACCAAGTATGTTTTTTTTTGAGGCTATTGTAAATGGGGTAGTTTTTCTCATTTCACTCTCACAGGATTTGACACTGATATGCAGAAATGCCTTTGATTTATGGGTCTTTGCACACAATGTTAATTTTTCATTGCACACTTTACATTTACTTTCAAAGAGACAACATACGACCACTATCTTTTAATAAATGCTTTTCAGCTATCAGTAAACTGTATATTTCTACTTGTCTCCCTTCTTAGAGGTAGTCCAGATGTCCTAGAGAATCACTATCACTTGTCAGTATATAACAATGCCCTTGTACAAAAGTATCACACCTATAGAGCCATGTCAATTATTAATTATTTTTACAACATTCCCAAAAGCTTTTATGGACATATTTATTAAAATACCATCTATTGTTACTTATTTAGAACCACAATCAGTTTCCAAAGATGCCCCCACATAAACAGGTGGCATCTTCCCTACAGTCTGTATAAAATGTCCTATTGTGCTGATTCTGAAACTTTTACTCCACCACTGGAAAGACAGTCCTTTGTTCTGAGAGGCTCTGGTCAATCCTACAATCCTCTGCCATCCTACAATAAATCCACTTCTGAGATCACACCCATGTCACATGGTGCCATCACTCAAATGCAGCCCTACTGGAATAGTCACAAACTCGGTATTCCCTATTAGAATCTCAGGAAAGAAGAAAGGATGATCTCATTGCAAAACATAGATGGATGAAGTAAAGTTGTTCCAGAATAGAAAACACTTTTCTCTCTAAGTTTATCTGAATGATAATCTTGGCTAAATAATTGTCCTCCACTATTAAAGATACCTGTTGCTATGAATTATAATACAGTGTAACTTGAGAAACACTTAGCTTAGTGATTACTGGTCATAGTCAGTGTTTATGTGTGCCAGGGAATAACGTTTCCAAGGCTACCAAAATGTCTCACTATTTAGCAAATTAATTTTTATCTAGTAAATTAAAATACAAACGAAAGTATTTTGGTAAGAGAGGGAATTGGCCAGATCCCAATGTCTCAGAAAGGGGCATGGATACTTCATGATGAAATATTCAGAGAATTCCCAACAGAAATTCTTAAGCAATGACAAATGCAGCTGCTTACTACATAAAAGAGTAAGCCTCTGTCACTTCTCTGTTCCTTACACTGCTTCCATTATGAATTTGCAAAAAAACAAAAAACCCACCTTGGTTAAAATAATTTCAATCATCAAGATAAATTTAAAGTCCGTTGCCATGTGACTTTTTAATTGGTCCTGGGGATTGAACCCAGGGCTGCCTTACCACTGAGGGAAATCCCCAGCTTGCTTACTTTCTTTGTTTCTTTCTTTCTTTCTTTTCTTTTCTTTTTCTTTCTATACCAGGTTTGAATGCAGAAGTACTTTGCCTCAGTGCTATATTCCTAGCCTTTTTCATTTTAAGTTAGGATCTTAATAAATTGCTTAGGTCTTTGGTAACTTGCTTTGCTGTTGAGGCTGGCTTTGAACTTGTGATCCTTCTGCCAGTCTCCTGGGTTGCTGAAATTACAGGCATGTGACACCAAGCCCAGCTGACATATGACTTTTTAAAAAGACTTTCTAGCGAAATTACCCAGGGAAATAGGATAGATGGCAGATTAATTGGACTTACCTTTCCTAGCCTTGTATTTGTATACCTGAGCAGGGTAATTCCACATCATGCATGCCCACAAAATACACTAATTTATACTTTATGTATGTGTATTCTGCCAAAGTAAATCCTATTATCATGTGTAACTAAAAATAAAACTATTAAAAATACTTCTATATTTGCATCCAATACTTTAGCAGGCCCATGCTTCACCCTGTACAGTGCCAATTTATGTGACACCCACATTGACCCAGAACTGCCTGTCTTTTTGCAAATCACTGATATTTTCTCTCAGGGGTCCTGGTGCCTTATTTCTGGTGAGTCTGCTCCATGTTCTTATAGTTGCTTTAGCTTGGAGCTCCTCTGTCCTAAACTGTCAGTGCTCTTCAATTGCTAACCCTAGAATCTGTGGGGAATGATGGTGTCAGGATGCAAAAGCAGACATTGATTCAATGACGCTGGGCTAGGCAGAGCTGGGGCCTATGCAAAAAAGTTTTCCTCGTGTCCATATGTTGCTTTCTCTTGAGAAACATTGGATCTCCATTCTCTAAGTATTCCACATTGGGGAACACTGGGGAAACTAGAAGCACTTTAATCTTGGAGGAGTTTATCAAGAACTCGCCAACTTAAACGTCTCCCATGCTTATCTTTCTGTTCTAATGTGAATTTCTCCTGGTCCCAGGATTCGATGCTGTGTTTCTAATCTTCCGTGTTTCCTTAGAGTCCCTCCATCTTCTGTGAAAGTTATTGGGGCACAAAGTTGAAGTCCAGGTGCCAGGCAAGTGACATCAGTTCCCTGCAGAATGGTCTGTGTGATGAATGAGGAGCAATTCCACTGCCCCAGTCCTTTCCCTCCGCACTCCCAACCAGCCTCCAGGATAGTCTAAGCCACTTTCTTAATTTCTAAGTGAATGACAGGAGAGGTGCCAGGGTTGCTTCTGGAGTACTAGATGCCCTTACTTTGGATAGGCGGCCTATTGTTCTGCATCTAGAAACTGCTAACGGTTTGTTTTTAGTCCCAACATCAGGGCAGAAAATTATGAATGGAAGAAGGAAGGTTTGAGCCTGGCCATCGAGAGCTAAAAGAGGATTTTACATTATTCCCAAAACACTTCTGCTGCATTGATTTTCTTTTTGAACTGATTTCAGAGGAGAAATGATTGACCTGCATTTAACTCGGTTTCTCAGATCAACATGAACAATGTGACTACCCAAATAAACCAAAGGAGGACATAACACTTGAGATGCCCATGTGGGGTGCACACAAGCAACTTCATCTAGGTTGGTGATCAGCTGATGACTGAAACTTGTAGGTAGCCCCACCATCTCCATTCCATGTCATTTAGAGGAGCAGCTTGCCTTTGCCATTGCCAAGGTCAGTAGCCTTTGGTGAAAACAGTTCTTATCAATGTCTGGTAGCCCCTTTTATATGTTTAATTTTCACGGTTTTTATTTACTGGGCGTGCTCTGGGACAGAGAGCTACATGTCTACCTTCAGTTGATGAATTGTGCATAAGACGCTGGGAATTTCAAAACTTGAGCAGAGCAGTATTTAGCAACATTGACCAGCTTTTCCTTCCATCATTCCTTTTTCTGCTCCTCATTTGCACTGCAAAGTCAGTTTCTTAGTCAGCCAGACATTCAGTTCCTTGGGGAAAGCAGAAAAGAGAGGTAACCCCCCAGTCCCTCCCATGTGGAGGTTGTTTATGAGCCAGTGAAGGCTCATGTGGCCCCTTCCTTCCCAAGATTCATTTTATGGACTCAGACTGTTTCTCTGACAGGCGATGTTCAATAACCTTTTCCTGGAAATGAGTCAGAGTTTATAGATTCCACATTTTCTCTGAATTAATATGTGTTCTGCAAAAAGGAACACAAACTATCAAACCCAGTTGGAGATGAAATTTCTGCCTCTCCTAGAATGCTGCCTGAGATTTGGAAAACAAGTTATATTAGCTGAGCTGAGCTATGACAGAGTGACGGGTCCCCTGATATGCACTTCCAGTACAAACAACTATAAAACTACAGAATTCATTAAGAGACTGTTTGGGGGCATTGGACAACAGGCAACTCAAAATTGTGATCTTTCAGAGAAATAAACCCCATGAAATAAAACCAATGTTTTCCATGCATACTGCCTGGGGGCATATTCCCAATGTTCCCTTCTTCTGCCATTTTCAAAACAACTATTACTACTAATCTCTCAGAATCAAAGACAACTTTGTGAAATGTTCCTCATGGTCAGACAGCCAGTGGTGGAGCTGGAAGTCAAAACCAGTATACCACTACACTGGTATTTGTAAATTTTTTCTTCCAATGTTTTGCATCAATTCTCGGGCTTCATGCCTGCCAAGCGAACACCCTACTACTGAACCACATCATAGTCCTTGTAATCATTTTTAAAAAATATTTTGTTGTAGATGGACACAATTCCTTTATTTTATTTATCTACTTTTTTTTGTGGTGGTAGGTTCGAACCCAATGCCTCACACCTGCTAGGCATATGCTTTGCCACTTTGCTACCGCCCCAGCCCCTCGTAATCATTTTTTTTAACTTGTAGGTAGACAAAACACCTATATTTTATTTTTATGTGGTGCTCAGTATCAAACCAAGTGCCTCACATGTGCCAGGTGAGTGCTCTATCACAGAGCCCCAGGCCCAGCCCTTGTAATTATTTTTTTAAAATATATTTTTAGTTATAGTTGGACAGAATGCGTTTATTTTTATTTATTTAATTTTATGTGGTGCTGAGGATCAAACCCAGTGCTTCATGTGTGCAGGCGAGTGCTCTATCAATGATTCCCAGCCCTTGTAATCAATTTTGATGCACAAATTTCTTTCATACTTAGGAATTTTGAAAATAGCTTCCTCTGTTTTGTATGGTGTAAAATGCAATATTAGACTGAAATTGTACTAAATCAGATATTTTAGATATTTTCTAATTTCATTTTAAAGGGGAGAGAGAGAGAGAGAGAGAGAGAGAGAGAGAGAGAGAGAGAGAGAGAATGAATATGATCCAGTGTGTGGAGGGAATGGAGCCCTCCCCACTCCCAGTGTTGTTCCTCTTTCCCTTCTGCCTCTACTATTTTTTTTTCTGTTGGGCCTGGAATTGAGTTGCCAAATTCAAACTCTTTCCTGGTAAGGGGGCTCGTAGGTTTTCTCACATGAAGAACAACAGCCTCACATTGTTAGCCTGGGCTGGAGCAGGTCCAAACATCCAAACATCTCTTTGTGGATTGAGAGGATCTGTTTTATACGTGTTATGGGAAGAAGCCCCGTAATGTAGAGGGGACAAGATGGAGCCTTAACAGCTGGCCCACTGTAGCATGTGACACAGTCTACACCAGGCTCATTCATCCTGACACATGCCACTTTCATTGCCAACAGAATGCTGCTCTCCTTGGCAACAGGCAAGTGCTCTCTCAATGATTCCTAGTAACTTGGCTGTACTGAGATGCCATACCACAGTGAAACCTGAGAGATTTAGAGACTTTACAAAATATCTAAGTGCAACATCAACGTCAACACTTTAGATCCTTTCAGAATCTAAAGTGAACCATGATCCTTCAGAGGAAATTCAGAAAGCTGACCACCTCCTTAACAATTCTAATAGGAAACGGAGGGAAACGTGGCAAGAAAAACCATGAGAATTACTAGGCTAGTCCTTGTGACATAGTCACTTCCCCCTTCTTAATAGCAGACTTGCAATGCAAGATTCATCCTGGGACCTGGGTTAACTATGACAAAGGAAGGAGCATTGACCTGAGAAATGTCGGTCACAAGTTACATTAACAATGACAATAATGATAGCTATATTTATTGACCGCTTGCTGTGTTCAAGATATCTTACTAAGTACTTTACAGGGATGTTCTCCTTTAATTATGTCAACTGCCTTTTGAGTTTGGCAACTATACAAATTTCATAGAAGAAGCTTTTGGATTTAAGAAAACAAAAGCAATTATTTTAAGGTCAAGTGGTCAGAAGTGATGGATATAGGATTAGGGCAAAGTGTCTCCAGCATTCTCACTGTTAAAGACAACATGGTTAAAAACAAACAAACAAACAAAACAACAACAAACTATGGTAATAGCACTCCTTCAAATTTACAAAAATATCTCATTTGCATTTGTATACTTTTGCTCATCTATCTCACATTGACATCCTCCTTATTGAGTTTGGAAGGCCTAATATTTCTCCATTTAACTAATTAATATAAAATACATGAAAAACATATTTTCTTTTTTTTTTAATTTTTTATTGTTGGTTGTTCAAAACATTACAAATTTCTTGATATATCATATTTCACACTTTGATTCAAGTGGGTTATGAACTCCCATTTTTACCCCATATACAGATTGCAGAATTACATCAGTTACACATCCATTGATTTACATATTGCCATACTAGTGTCTGTTATGTTCTGCTGCCTTTCCTATCCTCTACTATCCCCCCTCCCCTCCCCTCCCCACCCCTCCCCTCCCCTCCCCTCCCCTCTTCTCTCTCTACCCCCTCTACTGTCGTTCATTTCTCCCCCTTGTATTATTTTTCCCTTTCCCCTCACTTCCTCTTGTATGTACTTTTGTATAACCCTGAGGGTCTCCTTCCATTTCCATGCAATTTCCCTTCTCTCTCCCTTTCCCTCCCACCTCTCATCCCTGTTTAATGTTAATCTTCTTCTCCTGCTCTTCGTCCCTACTCTGTGAAAAACCTATTTTCAAAAGAAACATTATATTATCATCATAAGTGGAAATCCATCCCTTGACCATGAAAACAAATTTAAATAAGATATATCATTTTAAAAAATGACTAAACAAGCACTAACATTTATGAAGGTTCACTCAATGTACCACCTGAACTCATTTTGTGTACAATATGGATATAATTTTGCTAGATTTTATTAATCTGTCACAGTCCTTTGTAGCCCAATTTCTTCTGGTTGTATAGAAAAGAAAATCTAATTTCTGGACCTACAAAGCTAGGAATCATGGTGATTATACTATTGTACTGACTGTCCCTGAAGGGGAACTCATGATGTAGCAAGATAGACTTCCTCATGCACCCTCTGGTAATTATGCCTTTTGAAAGTATGAGAACTGGTTTGTGAAAGTTTTCCTTACCAGTTGAGGGAACATGAATTCATTAGTGATGTGAACAGAGGCCATGCTAATTTCATCTGAAACTTTTACAGTATTTGAAAGACAAAATGTTCTCAGTAAATATTTGTCAATCAAGTTCCCTTGAATTTTTGCGAATTCTATTTCTTCTTTCTGGAATGTCCTTCCCCCATGATAGTCAGCTGAGAAGCTACAAATAATTCCTTAAACTTCGTGCAAGTGTTCTAGGCTCCCTTAGGAAGGCATTTGTTCCCTCCTGTCTATTCTCATCAAATATTATCCACACATCTATTCTAAGTATTGTTTTGAGGTCTATACTCACAACCAGACTCTGAAACCTTCAATAGCAGTGACTATATCTAGTGTAGCTTGTTGAAACTTCTTCAATTTCTATAGTACCTTTTATTACATTAAATAATGTCATGCATTGGGTATTTTTCAAAACATATTGGGGGTTCCTGTAGCATAAGAGAGTTTGACTATGCCTTATGTGTGTGATGTGATTTCTTAGCTTAAATCCTTGATCCTAGAGTCCCACCAAACATTTTCTTCATCACTAAATTCTAGAGATTGACAAAATACTGAAACCTCAAATAAGTCTCAGTTGCTTCTTCCATGATTCAATTTCTGCATTCAAGGATTTAGTTACCTACTTGGAAGACTAAATATGCTTTCTACTGGGTGGAAGAAAGAATAGAACCTTCAAAGAACATTTATTTCTTAGTTAAACCATGTCATCTGAAAAACATTTGGGTACAGAAATCATCTTGTGGACCTCTTGTCAAATTTTTGGAGAACTTTGATCTAAAGCTTTCTCAAACATTTTTGAGTTTGTTATGGTAGACATCAATGAGAAAGGAGACAGTTATATACAGGAAGATTTCTGAAAGATGGACCAAGTACACAAAACGTGTGCAAGGTGGTATACAAGCTTCACTGTCAGTCCACTCTTCATTATACCTTTTGCAGGTGACTGTACCCCACCAAAAGGAGACAATGTAGAAAAACGAAAACCTGGCAAACTCAGCTCATTAAGGTGTACATTAGGCTCTGAGGTTTAGAAAAGTTGTACAACTTGCTCAAGCTCATGGAGTTCATTCTGTAAGACCATATTTCCCAGAAACCAAAGTCAGAAAATGACACCATGAGGAAAGCATACTACAGAATAATACAATTTATGGATATACTTGGGAACTTTTTCAACAAAATCAAAATCAGAGAATAGATTTTTTAAATGTTTTACTTATATGCATGTGGAAGAGGTACACTTCACTGTGAAAAACACAAAGAGCTTGAAAACAAAATGATGGGGAATTTATACTATACAACCATAATGAAAAGAGAACCCTAATGGCTCTACTAGTATGAATTGAAGCAAACTACACTTCAAAAACAGATCCTAAGACAAAATTATATTTAGATACAAGGAAGAGTACTATATCATGATAAAATGCTCAATGTATCAAGAAGACACATTAATTAAAATGAGTATGCATAGATAATAAAATAGTGCATGATGATACATGAAGCAAAACCTGACACAATTTGAGGGAGAAAAAGGAGATTCAAGAATAATAGAGCATCCAGGGTTGGGGTCGTGGCTGAGTGGTAGAGTGCTTGCCTGGCATGTGTGAGGCACTGGGTTCAATTCTCAGCACCGCATACAAATAAATTAATTAAATAAATATTTATGTACAACTAAATATATTAAACAAAGAATAATAAAGAATTCAATATCTCATTTTCAATAACATTGAATCTATAGGCCAAAGATATCAAGAAAATAGACTATATTAGCAAAAGTCTATATTGAACCTCAGTATTTTATTTTCTGCTCTGGAGATGAAAGCTAGGGCCTCATGGATGCTAGGCCAGTACTCTAGCACTGTGCTACATCACCAGACAAAAGAAAGCACTAGAAGTAAGGATGGGGTTGTGGCTCAGTGGTAGAGAGCTTGCCTCACATGTGTGAGGTACTGGGCTTGATCCTCAGCACCACATAAAGATAAATAAATAATAAAAATCAAGGTATTGTGTCCATCTCTCTCTCTCTCTCTCTCTCTCTCTCTCTCTCTCTCTATATATATATATATATATATATATATATATATATATATACACACACATACACACACATACATACACACACACACACATACACCTTCAGTTCATACATCATTATATATATATGAACAACCAGACATCTGTGATGTCTGTGGAATCTTTCACCTGTAATCAGCAGGATACACATTCACCTCAACCAAGCATGCATGATCTATCCTCCAGAAGAGATCATATGGTAGGCCATTACATATACTTGAATAAATTTTGACAAGATTGAAATCATACAAGTTAGATTTTTCAAAAACATTGAAATGAAATTATAAATTAATAACAAAAGGAAATCAGATAATTCAAAAGGATGTGAAAATTAAACAACCTACTTCTAAATAAGAAATTACTGGGCTGGGTATGTGGCTCAAGTGGTAGCATGCTTGCCTGACATGCATGAGGCACTGGGTTCGATCCTCACCCCACATAAAAAAATAAAATAAAGATAAAAAATTTAAAAAATGAAATTGCTGAAATAAGAAATTCCAAAGGAAACTAGATATATTTTTTGATAAAGGTATTGGGGATTAAATCCAGGGATTTGTGTGTGTTTGGCAAGTGCTTTACTACTGAGCAAGAGTCTAAATTCCTAATTTTGTGTGTGTGTATGGTGCTAGGGAAAGTACACAGGACTTCATATGTGGTAGGCTAGTGCTCTACCACTGAGCTGCATCCTCAGTGTCCCTTTTTATAATATCATTGGCAAACCTTACTAAATTACTCAGATGCCGCAGTCTGGCTGGGCACAATCAGGAGCCACTTGTCAAAAGAAACTAACTTTATTTTTAGAACCACACACGCCAAACAAAACAGCCTCTCGGGAAAAACCCTCAGAGCCTCAACTGCCACCACCGGCTTTCCACAAGCCTCTCTCTCCCACACAAGCTTCTCTCTACCTCCCACAATCCTCCTGCTCTTGAGGCCGATTGGCTGGGTCACGTGGGTGGAGCCAAAAAAGTCCCCCAATGAGCAGCTCCGTGGTCTGAAAGGGCAGGGAAACAGCCCAATGAGCATCACCGCAGAGGAGCCAATCAGCTAGATGTTGCTGGGGCCGCTGTGAGCCAATCATCAGACGGCAGCTGGAAGTTTGCTGGGGCCCCTTCGGCTGTGGCTCTCAACATCTCCCCCTCTCTGTTTAAACAAAAAGCATGTGGCTTAGGGACCGTGCCTGCCTTAGGTTGTCCAATAGTACATATGGTCCTTACCCGTTAGGTTGGTACCATTGCAATTGGATCTTACCCGTCATTGACTACCGGTCCAATATACAGCCACACCTGTGGAGAGGTCTTTGTACCAGCGGGGGGGTGAGGTTCTTTGCCTCACCTCTGTTGGCCCCCAAATTTTAGCTGGACAATCATGATAAGCAGAAGGGAGGAAGATACACCAAGCCAATTGACGGCTCCTTTTGGAAAAATTGTACCACCGATGACATCATCAGCAAATATACCCCAACACTACCACAAGTCGCTGCACCAACAGATAGTTCACAATGCATACAGGTGAGTTCACAATGTGTCCAGGCAAGTTCTGAAAGCAGTTCAGTGATGGCTATTGCAGAAGCTGTAGATTGGTTTTATCTTTGACTTCACCGGCACTGGGATGAAGATAGGAATTCTGGCAATAATGGCTAAAGAAAAAATTATGTAAC
The DNA here is from genome assembly GCF_047511675.1 of Marmota flaviventris. NCBI lineage: Eukaryota > Metazoa > Chordata > Mammalia > Rodentia > Sciuridae > Marmota > Marmota flaviventris. The sequence goes on along the minus strand of NC_092518.1, from coordinate 44,049,963 downwards.
ATTACAGAAGGCACTAAAAGAAAACAATTTTCTTAACAATTTACATTATCTTTAAGAGACTTATTAAATATAATGAAAAGGAAAGGTGACAGTAAACAAACAGATCTGTTAACCTTCTTTTTTGTTTACGTATTAAAACAATCCTCAACAGTTGTTTACCCAATTTAAATTAAACCACGTGAAAAAAAATATTTGGATCCATTTTATCATGAGCGCTCATCATATATGATATATGGATATACATACATTCAAACATATAACACAAAACACAAGTGTGCACACATAATATAATACATACAACACATAACATTATAGTAAAGGCCTTATAACTTTTTACAGGTGAAATCTCCATTGCAATGTTTAAAAACTCTATAGTCAAAAAATAGAACTGATCAGCAAAACATTAACCTAGGTCTGTATGAGCTCAAAAAACAAAATAGAACTTCATGATATGGCAAAGGGCAATAATAAAATAGATATTGAAAAAAGCATCCTGGATCTGTTGCAGATGTAAGAATAGCCAAACTGGAGTTTTGGATATCAGTTGTTATGGATTTGAGCCAAATCATCTTCTTTTTGGTCTGTAGAAATCGCTTTAGTTAATCTTTCTGGAATCCAAATCAGCTGCTGTTCTCCCTGTGGAAACACATAAACAGACCCCCGACTCCAGATAATCACTGGGTCAGGACCTTAGTTAATCTCTCTGGAATCCAAATCGGCTGCTGTTCTCCCTGTGGAAACACACAAACAGACCCCCGACTCCAGACAATTACTGGGTCAGGACCTTTCCATTGTCCTGTTAGAATATCCTTCCAAAGTACCTTGGGCTTATGTACATTTTTTAGACACATATGCTTTTCCACAGCACTAAGTCCTGATGAATCCAAAATTAAAAAGTTTAGAGTAAAAAGGGTTATTTTAAGTTTATCTTTGGGGAATATATACCCCTTCCCAATTCCTTCTTTTTGCTTTAATAAGTACATTTTAATAGTTTGATGAGCTCTTTCAACTATGCCTTGTCCCTGTGGATTGTATGGGATTCCTGTTATATGAGTAATGCCAAATGTTGAGCAAACTTGTTTAAAAGAGGTAGAAGTATAACCAGGGACATTATCTGCTTTTAACTGTTTTGGAACACCCACAGTGGCAAAATTTTGTAAGCAATGAGCTATAACATCTTAAGTTTTTTCTCCGGCATGAAGGGAGCCCATCAAAAATCCAGAAGAAGTATCAACTGTAACATGCAAATATTTTAATTTTCCAAATTCTGGCAAGTGTGTGACGTCCATCTGCCAAATATGGTTAGGTATCAATCCTCTAGGATTGACTCCAAGATTAACTTGTGGTAAAAAGGTCACACAATTTTGACATTGTTTTATTATTTGTCTAGCTTGTTCCTTAGTTATTTTAAAATGCTTTTGTAAAGTATTAGCATTGACATGGAACTTTTTATGAAAATTTATAGCTTCTTCTAGTGTAGAGAAAATATGTATGTCATGTGTAGTTTTATCTGCTAAATCATTGCCCAAACTAAGGGCTCCAGGCAATCCTGTATGTGCCCTGATATGTCCTATAAAGAATGGATCTTTTCTGTCCCAGATTAGACTTTGTATAGTGGAAAGCAAAGAGAAAACAGTAGAAGAAGGGGAAATCCTACCAGCATCTTCAAGAGATACTATAGCATTAACTACATACTGACTATCAGAAAATAAATTAAATACAGAATCTTTAAGCATCACAAAAGCTTGTAAAACTGCATTAAGCTCTACCTTTTGAGCTGATTGTTTGGGTACTAAAAATGTAAAAGTTTGATCAGGGGTAACTACTGCTGCTTTACCATTATTTGACCCATCAGTGAATATATTTGGAGCATTCATGATAGGTGTTTTTCTTGTCATTTTTGGAAAAATTACAGGATGCAATGACCAAAAAGACAATAAAGGATTAGATGGTAAGTGGTTATCAAATGAAACATTAGATTTGCACATGATTATTGCCCAAGTATTTAACTCATTAGCTAACTCATCAATTTGATTCATAGTATATGGAGTAATAATTTTATTGGGAGAAATTCCAAACACTCCCTTTGCTGCTTTTATTCCTTTGAGTATTAATTGTCCTACAGCCTCCGGATACCTAGTAAGAATAGTGTTAGGAGAATAAGATAAATGTATCCATAATAATGGACCTTCTTGCCAAAATACTCCTGTAGGAATATTTTTTGTTGGTAGTACAATAAATAATAAAGGCAAACTTATATCAATTCTATCCAAATGCATATTTTCCATATATGTTTCAATGATTTTTAATGCCTTTCTTGCTTCAGGCGTTAACATTCGGGGTGAATTTGGATCTGATGGACCTTTTAGGATATCAAATAAAGGTCCCAACTCTCCTGTTGGTATACCTAAATAAGGCCTTATCCAATTTATGTCTCCTAATAACTTTTGAAAGTCATTAAGTGATTTGAGTTGATCTACTCGTATTTGAATTTTTGGTGGACGGACCATGGTTGAGGATAATAGAACTCCTAAATAATTAATTGGAAAATTTAATTGTACTTTATCTATTGCTATCTCTAGATTATAATTTTTTAATAAGTTTGTAAGTGTGGCATAACATTCTAGCAATGTGTTTTTATCTTTGTGTGCTAATAATACATCATCCATATAGTGAAATATTTGTAGTTCAGGATTTTGATTTCTAAGTGGCTGGATTACTTTGTTAACATAAATTTGACACATAGTTGGGCTGTTAGCCATCCCTTGAGGGAGTACTTTCCATTCATATCTCTGATCAGGACCTTCATGATTCAGTGCAGGGATAGTAAATGCAAAACGTGGACTATCCTCAGGATGAATTGGAATTGAAAAAAAACAATCTTTAATATCTATAACTAAAACATACCAGGTTTTTGGCAAAGCAGACAACTGAGGAATCCCTGATTGAGCAGGTCCCATAATAACCATCTCATTATTAATGGCTCTTAAATCTTGCAATAATCTCCATTTACAAGATTTCTTTTTGATGACAAAAATGGGAGTATTATGGGGAGATACAGAAGGTTGTATATGACCTTCCGCTAATTGTTGTTTGACCAGGTCATGGGCTGCTTGTATCTTTTCTTTAGTCAGGGGCCACTGAGGAACCCATACTGGTCTTTCTGATTTCCAAGTAATTTTTATTGTCTCAGTGGCCCTTTCTGAAAATCCAACCCATGTCTGTCTGTTCCTTGATCTATTTGTATTGGTGCTGCTATACCTTGTTCTTGTTTCTCTAATCTTTTTCCTTTCCTAAAACCTTGTCTAGTCATAATAGTGGGTGCATTTTGGTTGATGTTATTTGTTAATGTCAAACCTAATTGATCTAGGACATCTCGTCCCCATAAATTTACGGGAAGATGATCCAATACATATGGCTGTATAGTTCCTTCACATCCTTCAGGATCCTTCCAATCTAATACCATTGCACTTCTATGGGGATTAGTTGCCACTCCTAGGCCTCGAAGCATTTGAGTGGCTTGTTGTAATGGCCAATGTTTTGGCCATTCTTGACGAGAGATGATGCTAAAGTCTGCACCTGTATCCAGTAGCCCATTAAATTCATGTCCTTGAATATTTAGTTTTAGCATGGGGCGAGAATCTAAATTTAAAGAAAGCATAGCCCAATCTACATCTGTGGAGCCTAATCCCTTGGAACCTCTTTCTACAGTACGACTGGAAAATTTATCATGTAGGCTGGGTATTATTAGTAACTGTGCTATTCTATCTCCTGGTGAAATTACTGATATACCCTTTGGAGAACTGGCTATAATTTTTATTTCACCTTCATAATCGGGATCAATTACCCCAGGACTTATCATAAGTCCTTTTAGAATAGAAGAGCTGCGTCCCAATAATAAGCCTACTGTTCCTTTGGGAAGAGGTCCTTTCACCCCTGTGGGAATGATTTGAACTCCCATCTCTGGAGTTAGTACTGCTCTGGCGGAAGCGCAGATGTCCAACCCTGCGCTCCCTCTGGTTTGTCTGATGAGGGATCTGATGGACAATGTGTCCTGGGCACTACCCTGATGGGGTTGCTGGGTTCCTCCAGTGCTCCGTATATTTGTGGTTTTGGGCCCCGGAGCATTGGGCCCCCCTGTCCATTTTTCGGCAATGGAGCCCGATGCCTTTCTCCACGATATCGTGGATAAACACCTGGTCCTTGTTCGTTTTTTGATAATGGAGTACCCTCTATGGTGGTTTGAGAACGGCATTCATTAGCCCAATGTCTCCCTCTACGGCATCGTGGGCAAATACCTGGTATTCTACTCCTTTGATACCTAGTTTTGTTAAACCCTCCTCCAATGGGGCAATTCCTTTTAAAATGTCCTGTTTGTTCACAATTGTAGCATGTTCTTGGCCTGGCATCTAAAGCCTGTTTTACTGCAGCTGCCACAATTTGCCCTTGTTCATTAATGTCTCTGGCATCTAAAGCCTGTTTTACTGCAGCTGCCACGACTTGCTCTTGTTCATTAATGTCTCTACATAATTTAATATATGTGTTTAAATCTTCATGTTTCCATGGTCTAATGATATCTCTGCACCAACGATTCGCTTGCTCATAAGCCAGGTGTTTTAGTAATGGCATTGCTTGTTCTGTATTCCCCAAAACTCTGGTAGCTGTTTGAATAAGCCTATCTACAAATTCAGCATAAGGTTCATTAGCTCCTTGTATTACCTTAGATAATTGACCTTGTAAACCTCCATGTCCTTGTAAAGTCTTCCATGCCTTAATTGCATCTGCAGCAATTTGTGCATATACACCAGGATCATATGCAATTTGTTGCTGCTGATCCTCATAAGGTCCCTTTCCTAACAACATATCTAGATTTCTCTGAGGATAACCAGCTGCTGCATTTCGCCTAGCCGTCTCCTTGCAAAATTCCTCATTGGCAACCTTCCATAACAGGTATTGTCCTCCATTTAGCACAGCTTTACACATATTAGCCCAATCTGCTGGCGTCATGTTCAAGTTGTTAATGGATTCGACCATGCTTACAGTGAAGGGTGCTTGAGGACCATAGGTTGTTACAGCCTCTTTTAGCTGCTTCACTGTTTTGAAATTTAAAACTTGGTAAAATCGCTGCCCTCCTGCCTCAAATACAGGGCATGTTAATATTTGAGATCTTGTCTCAGGATCCCAACTATCAACTGCGGGGGTTGGGGACCTCCCAGCATATGGAGGTGGCCTTGTTAGTTGGACACTTACGTCCTCTGGTGATAGAAAGGTGTTAGTAGCAGTCTCCTGTAGAGGTGGTGCTGTTGGTTGGACACTTACACCCTCTGGTGATAGAAAGGTGTTAGTAGCAGTCTCCTGTTGTAACTTTCCCCCTGATGGCTTTTTCTGTTTTACACTTTCTTTCTCTGTCTGACTAGCTTGAGAGGCCTTCTCTTTTACTTGAATCTTTTCCTCTGTCTGACTAGCTTGAGAGGCCTTCTCTTTTACTTGAATCATTATGTCTTCTCCTTCCTCTACCATTGTCTGAACTGAAGGCTTTGGACTAAGCAAACAAGATACGAACGTCCACAATGGCAATGTGCCAACTGGCAGAGTCCCTGGGCTTTTCTTTTCTATTCTTTTTAAATCTTCACCATGATGGTTCCATTGTGATATATTTAACAACTCCTCCTTAAAAAGCCATGGGCTACATTTTTGTATTGTATCAACGTATGCCCTGATTGTTCTTGATTTTACTGAGATGCCTCCTTCCTCTAACAATTTACTTAACACTCTTTCAGTTTGTTTTTTACTAATTTCTGATCCCGTATTTCTACTATAATACAACCCAACAAGATAACGCCTAACAAAACTGAAACAGAGTGAAACAAAATTGGAACAACACAAAATCATTATAATAGCCTCCTGAAATGTCCATCCGTCCTTTCTCCCTATCTGTTCCTCAGATGTGAGCGGTTTTTCTTCCATCTTACACATCTCCAGGGACAGGCAACTTAAAACAAAAGTGAAACAAAATAACAAAAGAGGAATCTTAAAATAGCTACCCATCCTCTCGCCCTGCCCTCAGGGGCGAGCAGTTTCACTTACCCTCAGTCGCTCCCCGTGCGAGCCACCAAATGCTGCAGTCTGGCTGGCACAATCAGGAGCCACTTGTCAAAAGAAACTAACTTTATTTTTAGAACCACACACGCCAAACAAAACAGCCTCTCAGGAAAAACCCTCAGAGCCTCAACTGCCACCACCAGCTTTCCACAAGCCTCTCTCTCCCACACAAGCTTCTCTCCACCTCCCACAATCCTCCTGCTCTTGAGGCCGATTGGCTGGGTCACGTGGGCGGAGCCAAAAAAGTCCCCCAATGAGCAGCTCCGTGGTCTGAAAGGGCAGGGAAACAGCCCAATGAGCATCACCGCAGAGGAGCCAATCAGCTAGATGTTGCTGGGGCCGCTGTGAGCCAATCATCAGCCGGCAGCTGGAAGTTTGCTGGGGCCCCTTCGGCTGTGGCTCTCAACACTCAGACTAGTCTCAAATGTGTTCCTCCTGCCTGAAAGTCCCAGGTAGCTAAGACTCAGGTTTGCACAAGCATGATTACCTAGAAAATGTTTTGATATGAGTTGAATAAGCACTAGATCTCACACTTTACACGATGTGGTTAAAGCAGTTCTTAGAAGCAAATGTATAGTTGCAAATGCTCATATTAATAAGAAAGCAATTTCTTAATCATCCTAATTTTCATGTGGCGACTTTGGAAAAAGAAGGATAAACTAAGCCAAAACAAAAAGAAGGAAGGAAATAAGAGAGGTTAAAATGACTCTAAAGGGAAAGTAAATAAAAATAATAAATAAAATTGGGGCTGGGGTTGTGGCTCAGAGGTAGAGCGCTCCCTTAGCATACATGAGGCACTGGGTTCAATACTCAGCACCATATAAATACAAAATAAAGATATTATGTCCACCTATAACCAAAAAATAAATATTTAAAAAAGTAATAGAGAATATCAACAACAACAACAAAAAAGAGTTGGTTCTTTGAAAAAATCAGAAACATTGACTAACCTTTGGTTAGATCAGGGAAAAATCTAGAGAATATAAAAATAATTTTAAAAATACCTCAGAAATGAAAGATAGAACATTATCACAACCTTAAATAAATAAACAGATTAAGAGAAGATGAACAATTTCATGTCATCCGAATAGATAGCCTTGTTGATATGGGCAAATGTTCAGAAAGACACAAACTAGTGTAGCTGCGTCAAGGAGACACAAACAATCTGAAAAAAGACATTGAATAATACATAAGAAAACAACACAGGGAATGCCACTATGATGTACATCCACAAGAATGGGATCCGAACTGCAATAAGATGTAGTCCATGCTTATATAGTTATGTCAAAATGGATTCTGCTGTCATGCATAACAAAAAAGAAAGAATAAATTAAAAAATAACATCCAAGTTGTGATTATTAATACAGTGGACAGCATAGCAGACACCTGCTGTTAAACACCTCATGTAGTTCTGGTGTTTTATTGTTGCTGCTATTGTACAATGCTGACCGCACCATTTATGTATAAGTGGCAATTATTGTTATATATGTCAAAGTGGACACCGGGCATTTACATCTGTTGCTGACATTAGCAATGTATTACCACAAAGAGAGACTCAGGCATAACTGGTAAACTGTACTAGATACTCAAAGAAGATTTAGCACCCAAACTTCACAAGATTGCCCACAAATAGAAGAGAGGGAGACACTTCCTAATGTTATGAGCCTAGATTTAACCACATTCCAAAACTAGAAAAGTAATCAAGAGTAAAAGCAAAAAAAAAATCATAGATCATATCCCTCATGAATACAGACACAAAAAAATGCCCCACACATTACACATGTATTAAATCCAACACCACCACCAACACATGCATCACATTATACAGAAAGATCAAGCAGATTTACTCTGGAAATATAAATATAAGGTTTATATGGTTCAACATATAAATATCAATCAATGTCATACAGCACATTAACTCATATTATTACTTCAAAGAGATGAGAAACACATTTGAGTAATAAAAAGTTCATAATTCAAAAATAATGAAGGAACTAGGAAAAGAAGGACACTTCCTTGTTTAATGAAGAGACTTCCAAAAATGCACATCCGCCTTTACTCTTAGCAGTGAAAGGCTGAAAAACCTCACACTCCACAAGCAACCAAGCAACAATGTATACTCTCACCATTTCTATTCAAAATTGTACTGGAGCATCTACCTTTACATTTAGACAAGGAAGAGACCTCCAAATCAGGAAGAAAGCAGAACTGTCTCTATTCACAGCTGACATGATCTTGTACATAGAGAACTGTATGAATGCCAGAAGAGAAAAAAAATATTATCATTGAGTTTAGCTTGGTCGAAACACATAAAATGCAATGGGGTTTCTAAACACTAGAAATGAATAATCCCAACACAAAATTTATGAAACAATTTCATCTAATTAATTAGATAAAACAATTTCATCTAATTAACACCTGTTAATTACTTTATTGAAAGTACAATACATTTAGGCTCAAACTACAAAACACTGTTGAAAGGAGTTAGACATCTCAAAAACTGTAAAGGCATCCATTACTCATGCATGGGAAGACTGTCTGAAGTTAAAATGTTATTACTCCACAAATAGATCCACAAGTGCAATGTCATCTTTATTAAAAATCCAACAGTCTTTTTTTTTTACTAAGATTGACAAGGTGGTTCTAAAATTCCTATGATAATGCAAGAAAAGCCATCTTAAAGGTGAACAAAGATGGAGTATTTAACATCTCCTGATTTCAAAATTTACTTCTAAACTACAATATACAAGGTGTTTTACTACTGTAATGAATACAGGTATATGTGTCAATGTAATAAAAATTGAAGTTCCAGAAATAAATCTTTACATTGAAACTCAGATGGATTTTGCCAATCAGATCAAGACAACTCAAATGCATCAATAGTAATGTTTTCAATTAATTCTGCTAAGAAAACTGGCTGTGTGTGTGTGCAAAAGAACAAAGTTGGACCTCCACCATCACTCACTGTGCCTAAAAATGAACACACAATCTATGATACATACAAATCTAAGAGGAAAGTCTATCAAGTACGTAGGAGAAAACTTTGGGGTAAATCTTCAGGTCCTCGAAATTGGCAACAATTTCTTAGATGTGGCACTCAAATCACAAGTGAACATAAAACACAGCAAACTGTACTTCATTAAAATGAAAAACTCTTTTGGAAGCCCACCTTTAATTGCAAAGAAACATAGGATGGGGAAATATTAACAAATCATATATCTGATAGGGTTTTATTCACAATATGTAAAGAGCACTTATAACTGAATAATAAATAGACAAATAGTCCAAATGAAATTGGGCAAGGGATTTTAATAGACATTTATCCAAAGACGATTTTCAAGCAACCAATAAGTACAAGAAAAGATACTCAATATCATTAGTCATTAGGGAAATGCAAATAAAAAGCCAAGATACCACTTTCCTCTCACTAGGTTGGCTGAAATAAAAGATGTACCAAAACAAACGTTGGAATGGATGTGGAAAAATTGGAATTCGAATACATTTCTTGTGTGATGGTACAATAGTTCAGTCACCATGGGGAATAGTTTAGCAGTTCCTAAACAAGTTAAACGGAAAGTTTATGATGTAACAATTCTGTTCTAGACATATCTATGCAAAGTGAATGAAAAATTATGTCACAAAAGCCCGTTTAATACTGTCCAAAACAGCCTTATTCTAAATGATAAAACATGGAAATAGTCCAAATGTCTATCAACTGATGAATGGGTAGACAAAATGTGGTATTTCCTTACAATGTGATATCATTCACCAGTTAAAAGAATGATAGACTGAATGATATGATATGTTGTTAAAGGATTCAAGTTACAAAAGTAACTAATTTGGAAAAGACACTTAGTGAAAAAAGCCAATTGAAAAACAGCCACCCATTATACAAGCTGATCTATATGAAATATTCATTATATGCAAATCCCACAGAGAACAAGGGAATAGATTGGAGTTTCTGGGGGCCAGAGGAAAGGAATGGATTTGAAGTCACTTAAATATATGCAAACATTGTGGTGAGTGAGGGTCATACAACTCTTAATTTATTTTATTCTGGTAAGAACAACTAGCATGAGATTTACCCTCTTAACAAAGTTTTACATGCAAAACACAATTTTGCTAATGACAAGCTAATCATAGATCTCTAGAACTTATTCATTTTGAACAACTGAGAGTTTATACTCATTGAACAGCAACTCACTATTTCCTTCTCACTGCAGACCTACAGCTGACATTCTGTTTCTACAAGTTTTGACTATTTTAGAAAACTCAAATAAGTGGAATCACGTAGTATTTATGATACTGCAATTGCCTTATTCCAGTTAGCATAGTGTCTCTGGGTTCATCTTTGTTATCTCACATGACAGGATATCCTTCCCTTTAAAGACTGAAAAATATCCCAGTGTATGTATATGCTACAGTATTCATCTGGTGAGGGGCATTAGGATGGTTGCATACAGTTTCTATACCTTGGCTGTTAGGAATAATCTCCAAGGAAGATGGGAGCACATACATCCCTTCAATGTCCTTATTTCTATTCTTTTGGAAATATACCCCAAAATGGGATTGCTAGACGATATGGCACTACTCTTTTTAGTTGTTTGAGAAATCATCAGACTGTATCCCATAGTGTCTATGCCATTAATGTTGCCACCAACAGTGTACCAGAGTTCCAATTTCTCCAAAACTTGTTATGTTTACTTAGTTTTCACGATGCTCATCTTCTTTCCAATGAGCAGCTATCTTGTTGTGGTTTCCATTTGCACTTCCCTGAGGATTATACATAATGGTGAGGTTCATTGTGACATTCATATATGCACTTAACATAATTTGCATAAGGAGCAGCTGCTAATACACCTTCTTTTAACATGTCTTCTTTGGAGTAATGTTTAATCATAATGAGTATCATTTCCTATTATTATTATTGCTAATATATATTAATTCTACAAATGAATGGGTTTCAGTGTGACATTATCATACATGCATATATCATGCTTCAATACAATCCACCCTACATGCTAACCTCATCTGCCATCATTTGCCCTTCCTCTCTACCCCTAATTCTTATCCACTTTCCATTCCCTGAAAGTCCCACTTTTACTAACGGGTCATCTTTTTTTTTTTTTTTTTTAAGTTTCCACAAATGAAAGAAAACATGACACTTGTCTTTCTGTGTCTGGATTATTTGCTTAACATCATTTCCACTAGTCCCACGAATATTCCTGAAACTGACATAACATTGTTCTTCTTTATGACCAAATAATAGTTCATTGTGTCTATCTACCATATTTTTATTCATTTATATGTGGATGGGCACCTGGGCTGATTCCACATCTTGATTATTGTGAATAATACCTTGAAACATGGGTATACAAGTTATTTCTTATTGTTTATGATCATTTCCTTTGGATTATACCCCCAAATATATATCTGGGTCCTATAATACTTCTACTTTTGTTTCCTTAAAAGTTTTTATTAGTGCACTATAATTACACATAATTATGGATTTCATGGTGACATTCATATATACATATAACATAATTTAAATAACAAACACCTGTTAATGTATTTTCTTCTTTTAATATGTCTTCTTTGGTTAAATGTTTATTCATGTCCTTTACCCATTTGTAAATCATTTTTTTTTTTTTTGCTATTGAATTGCGGTAGTTCTCATTTATTATGGATAGTAATCTCTTATTACGTAAATCATTTGTAAATATTGCCTTCCAAAAAAACTCCTAGAAGAAAACAGGTGAAAAGTTTCCTCCTAGAAGAAAACAGGTGAAAAGTTTCACAACATCGGACTTGGCAATGAATTCTTGGATATGACAGATAAGCACAAATATGAAAAACAAAATTAGACAAGTGGGAAATATGTTAAATTGAAAAGCTCTGTGATGGAGCTGAGAGGTAGAGAGTTCTTCCCTGGCATGTGTGAAGCCCTAGGTTCAACCTGCATCCCAGGATACAAACGTTTCCACAAACCAAATGAAATAATCAACATAGTGTAAAGATGACATACACAATGGGACTTGTCTATCTCTTTGATGAGCCTAAAACCACTGCACTGTACACAAAAGGTCAGTTTTCTGATACATGAATTATATGTCACTAAAGCTATTTATTTTAAAGAAGGAGAAAAACTCTAAAGGATTCCAAATTGATCATAATTCATTCCTAAATTGGTGTACATATACACAGGCAAACATACCAGCATGCAAGTTACAGAATATCTTTGAAAATCTTATCTTGTAAGATAAATATGGAGAATTGTATTAGGAAATTAATTTGATAGGAGAAAATAAAAACAACTTCTGCCAGAAAAGAAATGTTGGAAAACAATGATGTCATAATTCTCAGGCATGATCTTCATGATTGTTTTCAGCTCTCAAACTTCCAGGAACCCTGCTAGTCACATAGCCCTTTTTGGATGGCATGTGCAATGTGACACTCTTGCATATTATTTATTTGAGGCTGGGAATCCTGAGTCTTTTTCTGTTGCTTTTTTTTAAACCAAAGATTTGGTTAATATAGGAGGTGGTAGAGGCAGGTAGATGCAGGAATTTCTTAGGAAAAAAAAAGGTAGAAAAGGAGGAAATGAGAGCTCAAAGCCACGACGGGGAGCAAATGCACATGTCGAGGAGTTGGATCAAGAAAATCTGGGGGGAAAAAAAGAAAAGCTTGGGATACAGACATTCCAAGGCAGGGATGGGGCGAATATATCCAATGCTACTGGGAGGCCAAGCTGGAAAGAGAAATGACATCTTGACTCTGCAAGATGAACGTTATCAGAGAACATGGAGAACACAGGTCTAGACAACAGAAGGTGATGCGCAACATTGAAGATATAGAAAGAGAGGGGTCAATCCTGATTACTCCTTAAAAAACTGATCAGAAAACTTTTGCAATGAAGGGCAGCAGATATACAGAACAATAGCTAACAGTGACATGCAGATCAGGGGAAGGTATTAATAAAAATGGAGGATAGCAGAGCATAATTGTATGTTGCTGGAAATCACCAACACAGCAGGAGAATTTGGTGATTCAAGGGAGACAGCGCATATCAATTGAAGCGAAAATTTTACACAGTGAGAGCTAAACATTACATCACATTGAGACACATATTTGTTAAAATTATGATCCATCAAAATCTTGCTTCATACTCTTGGTTCATAGTGAAAGATATGCTGATAATCTACATCTTCATGGATGGCCTGATTGATAATAAGGTATTGGCAAAGCGAAGATGTCCAGAAGATGAGAGAATGAGGTTTGAGGACTAGGACATCCAGACTGAGTAATGCACATGGATGTAGATGGTGGACAAATTGAGATTTGATCAATGTATAGGGGAGGGAATATTCTGTGCCACTCATACTTTCTGGAGTTTGGGGAGTTATCCATATTTTCAGAATGAGACAGCAATGTGGATACCCACAAATGTTAAGGAAAAAAAAAGATTAATGGAGGGGTCTTTCTCCTTTTCAGAGAGATATAGGGGCAGTCCTTAAGGCAGAGGAGAAAAGCTGTGAACAGGGATCAATTCAAAGTGGTGGAATCTCCCAGAAGGTCTAATGTTTCCTGTGGCAGGCAAGAGATGGGAAGTGTGGTAACAATCATTTATAGCCATGTGCTTCCAATAGATTTGTTCCACACTCTAATTCCCACTGGTCCCTTTTCACTGTTCCTTAAAGTCTTGTGCTCACATGAAGTCTACTGTCGTGGGAGGGGTGTTTGGTGGGATGGGAGGAGCAGAGCCATCCATGTAAGCACTGCATTCCTTACATTAACCTTCCATTTGGGTACTTCTCCAAGGGGAACCTCCTTGGCACCTGGAGACAGAAGAGTGGGCATGTGGATCTTGGTTCCCCTCAGAGGGCTGGAAAGCATAGAGGAGTCCGTAAGAGGCAGAGAACCAAGAGTGGATATGTGGCAAACCCCTTTCCAAACACAGACTGGACGTCCCAGAGGCACCCTGGTGGTCAGGAAGATAACAAACCTCTGTGTGGGACCTTGCACTTTAGGGCATGGCTATATGTGAGTGTTGATAAGCTAGAGAGAAGGTGAAGTTGTTAGCGATTTTGGAGCATAGGGATCCAGGTGAAGGGAAGTGGGAGATGGCTACATCTCAGTCAATAAGAGTGTGGCAGCACAAATAGACTTCCAGAGACACACTGGAGTAATGAGAGAGAAGGGAGAAGTCATGGATGTATGCCCAGCTGGTGTGTTTCCATCAGTGACAACTTCAAGCCGTGGGACCCCTCATTTCCTCCCTGCAACTGTGTGTGTCCAGCCTTAGAAACATGAAGCAAACACACAGGAGGTAGTTCTCTACTCAGGAAGGAGAAGGGAGCAGGGAACAGGCCCTGGATCAGTTGGTCTGTTTGCAGAGAGCAGAAAGCTACCAGAAAAGTCCCTTCTCTCAGGCTCCCCAAAGTCTGGGTGGAAAGGGCAGTGTGGAAGAGAGAGCCTTGCCCACTGGTCCCAGGGTCTGGGCAGAGGTCTCGCAGGCTACAGGGGAGAGGAGGAAGTGGACTTTCCTGTGTGACTCTGTTAATGAAAGGTCTGGACCTTTTCTGCACACAGCACTTTGAAATTGGACTGGGTCTCACTTTCATGTCATGAAATTGAAGATGCTGAAAACCTCTATCATATGCAGAAGAAAGAGGGTTTGGAGAAGGAGAAGTAGAGTTGGGGGAGCAGGAATGCTCTGGTAGGACATGCCTTACTAAGCACTGCATGGGTTAGAGGATGACTGAATTGAGGTGAGGAAAGTAGCCACAGAGAAAATTGTTACCAGAGAGGTGAGTCCTGGGAAGAAGAATGTGAACTTCACTAGGGGCTAGCAGACTAGGAAGGAGGGAAATTAATGGTTCCCATTCCCTGGTCTGAGTCTTCAGGGAAATAGGGAATTTTTCTGAGGGGCTACAGAAATCAGCATTTCCCCGGAACGTGATTGAGATGGTCTGGGGTTTTGACACCCATGAGGCCCTGGTGGAAGGGACAGTATCCTGCAGATGGGCTATTCTTATCCTGAGGACAAGGTGCTCCAGAATGCAGGCTGAGGCCATAGCCTGGGAATGAGAAAGGGAAAGGGAAAAGGCCGATGGAGACCCTGCTCGCAGCACCCTGTTACAGGAGTGACACAAATTGGTGGTAAGCAGGTGGCTAAAGGACAAGGAAGCCTCGGTCTGGAAACCACGCCAGTGCAGTGTGGGGGTGCAAAACACATCTTGGATCCCTGTACCTTTCTATCCCCCTCCAACAAGCTGTGAGGGGAGGGCAGGGTAGAACTAAATAGAATGTCCTTTTTCATCTGTGAATAGGGGCTTGTGCACCTCAGAGGAACACAGAGCAAGCACATTTCTCTGCATTTCCCTTTGTCTCATCCTTAGTCCCTAGACCATTAGCCCGGTTGCCATGGGAACGGAAGCTGAGTGTCTGATGCATTCATTGGGCTGTGGGAGAAAAGCAGAGCTGGTCCTTGAAATGAAGGCCCTTGGGAGCAGAGATTTTAGCAAACCGCGCCATTGAAAGAATTTGCAATTTCCACAGATATATTGATCCCGGAGACTATTATTACATGCACCCCCTGCCCGCCCCACCCCAGCTTCCTCCTGAGCAGATTGAAATGGTCAATCACTCTGGCTGGCCCATAGCTTTCTTGTGAGTGAAGCTGAGAGATGACCACGCAATGGGTGGGACTTTACACAAAATGGATGTTGCTGGGCGCCCAGGAAGGGGAGTTGTTCAGTGAGGGTTGCTTGCTGGCACCATATCGCGCAGAGGAAGGAAGGATTGGGTGCCGAGCTTGGCCTGGGCAGATGTAGTCTGCAGGTAAGGAAGGTGGACCTGTTGACATGGAAGGCTCTGATATGTCGCCTGCAACAGGGAAGAGGCACTGCGTGTGCCTCTCAATCTTGACTTCTGCATCTCTTCCCTCTGAGAGGGCAGGTAGGAGGAGCCCCAGGCAGAGCTGAAATGTAGCCTCCATTTTTTGGAGGCAGGGAAGGATACCCCAGACTTGGGAAATGGCTTCTCCTCATCCTGTAAACATCACAGCTCCCTTTACCTGACTCTGCTATTTCTCTGCGCTCATTTACAACCCCTTGGAAGGGATCCCTCAGACTCTCTTTCCCCTTTGCTCCCCATTCAATTCCTCTCAAGCCCTTTCCACTGTCCTCTCTTCCTGCCTGACCTCTCCACCCATCATCGCCCCTCCTCTTTCCTCTCTACCCACTCCCTCTCTCCTCCCTACAAGGTCCTTCAGTTTGGCCTTCCCGTTTCCCCCATCCCTCCCCACCCTTTGGCTTTCTTTCTCATTATTGTGCTCAATTGTACCCCAGTTTCCCCCTCCCCCTTCAGGCTATGCCTTTTGTTCTCATCAGCCCCCTCCCACTCTTGGTACCCTGCCCCTTATGAAGTGAATAATAATTCATTCATTTGGATAACATGGGCCTAATATGGGCCACGAATGTGCAGCCCACTGGGGCAGTGCTTCATCGCATCAATCACAGACATAATTGTTCCCTTACACATTACCATAAGTGATATGGTGCAACATGACAGGGAGCCGTGAGGGTGAATAATGGGAGAAGTAATTTCCACAGCGGGGTGGGCTCAGTGAAGACAATGACATGCACATTCGTCCTTATGCCTCCCTTTTACCTTGGCCAACTGTCCTCTTGCATTGTTGCAGGGTGGTGGACTCTAGTTCACAGAGTCCTGGCTTTCACTAGTTGGGGTGTGACCGTAAATCCACCCATTTCCCACTTCCCACAATCTGGTTTACCAATGGACCGAAACGAGGTGAGGAGCTGTTCCCACATTTCCTTGGGACCTTATTCCTGTTACCAGGTCCCCAGAGGCACCTGTGAGCATGGACTTATCCAAACATGCTCTTTCCCAACTCACTTCATCTCTCTTCCTCTCCTCCCCCTCAACTGCCTGCATCTTTTTTAAAGGCTCAGCCCCACAAAGACAAAGGGGCTAGGCAACAGACAGTAACAGTAGAAATCAATTGCCAGGAGGTGGAAGAGAGAGAGAGATGAGTGGCATGTGCTTAGCTCATAAAAGGGAGCTGGGACTCAAACTAGCAGTAAGGAAAGCCCATCAGGACTGAACCTGTCACCAGGTGTGGAGGGCTGCATTCCCCTATTTGAGTAGTGGTGGGGACTGTAATTGCAAGAGTGCTCTAGAGTGAAATTTGGAGCAGATTCCATGCATAGCAGGATCTCTTCTCAACTTCTCAGCTTGGGAAATCTCTCTCCCTCAGCTCTGGAGATGGAAGAAATATTTGCCCTCTGCAGAGGATGACTCAGCAGAATTATAGACTTTGTCACTTCAGGTTCAGTTCAAAGCGTACCCATACAACCAAACCCAACACAGGGTATAAGTTGACGTCCACAGAGTTCTTCAGTCTCAGGACTCATCGGGAACTTGGTGTCCAGATTGCCAGCGTCTTGTCTGGTCCCACGGATGTAGGAGATCCTTTCCTGGGTAAAGGAGACTTCCCAAGACAGGAGACTTAGTAATATTGGTAGACAAAGGCCTCTCAAATGGTCATCATCACTGAGCTTAAAACATTTCTCATCTCCTTGAAACTGGGAGGAGAATATCTCCCCAAGTAAAAACCTATGGGGGATCTTCTATACTGACCTTTGCTACTAATTGCTAAATACATGGCACTGTGGTCAGAGAGTATGCTTTTTGACACTCCTGGGTTTCTATTCACTTACTATCTTTCTGTAGATTTTAATGGAATGTGACTCCAAACAGATTTGCACAAAACACAAAGGCACCATGTGGTAAATTGTGACAAGGCAAACATCACAGTGATGTCCCTCAGCATCAAGAAACCCAGTGTTTCCTGCAATGGAAAGGCGGGCTCCTGCCTCCCCTGGGTCACCACCAGCCAATACCTTAGCAAGTGGGATCGCTCCTTTGACTTCTAACACTTGAGTCAGTTCTGCCTCTCTGAAATTCATTGCTCCAAATCGCTCCAATCCTGATGGTACCTCTGTTTATAATGTGGCTTCATTGTGGAAATATCATGTTCCTATTTACCACTGTGCATTTGTGCCGTCATGGGGAGCCGTACTTCATTTGTTTTCATCACTGAGGAGAGAGTTTCAACGTCATAGACGCTGCACAGTGGAGTGAATAGTTCTATTTCTGAGTGGCATCTCAGTATTTCCCAGTGCTGGAGCTTCAGGGCTGTTGCTGTGGTGACGCATATCCTCCGACTGAGTGAGTGGATGTTGAATTCTGGACTCCCAGGGTCACTTACATTGCTGTCTGCCCTGATTGCATGGTGTGTGTTGAAGGTGGAAATATCCAGATGTTTTTCTGATGTCACAGGGAAGGCTTGCAACATCTCACTGTTCAGTGTGAAGGATTTGCGGGTTCTGAGACACTCTGATTGGATTAAGAGACTTGTCTCTTCATCCTAGTTTGCTGAGAGGTTTTATCATGAATGGATGTTCCCTTTTTAAAAGGCAATTCCTTGCTGTTCCTATAGGCTCTTCTGCTTTCTTCTGCTTCATACATGACTTTTGTGGGATACATTGATTTTTCAAGGGCTGAACCGCCTCATTGGCAGCATGTACTGGATTTCCTGGTGGCAATTTTCTTTAAAGATGTAGTGCTGGCTTTGCATTGGCAAAATTTCATTCAAGACTCTTCCCAGGGTGCTTTTGTAAAAGATAGGATGTGTGTATCATGTGACGTGTCCTTTTGAGGTTGGGGTCTAATCAAAGGAGAAGGGATGTGGCCAGGCTTGTTGTTCAGTGGTAGAGTGCTTGCCTAGAACCTGGGAGGCCCTGGGTTCAATCCTCAGCACCACTTTAAAAAAAGTATGAATGAAATAAAGGTACTGTGTCCAACTACAACTAAAAAATAAATATTAAAAAAAAAGGAGAGGGGAAATGTCTCCTCTCTTTGATATGTTCTGGCAAGTTGTACAATTCACATTCCTTTTTCCTGAAGTGTGTGGTGGGATAATGTTTGGAGCCATCTATGTCTGGAGGTGGTTTGGGTTGTTGTTCTGCCTGTGGCTCTCATCATGCTCCACACATTCAGTGCTTTTTGGACAATTGTAATGTTCTGTTTGCTTGTGTTTTGTCACTTTGGTGTATTTTCTTGAAATCTGTATCTGCTCTCCACATCTTGAAATCCGGAGCATTGGACTGAAGTTGTGGATCAGTGGCACGCTGCGTGCCTACCATGAGCGAGGCACTGCATTCAATTCTCAGCACCACATATTAATAAATTAATTAAATAAAGGGCCATGAACAACTAGAAAAGTATTTAAAAAGAAAAATTTGGACTAATGATCTTCTTTTTAAAAAATATTTTTCTAGTTGTCAATGGACTTTACTTATCTGTGGTGTTGAGAATCAAACCAAGTGTCTCACACATGCTAGGCAAGTACTCTGCCACTGAGCCACACCCTAGCCCAGGACTAAGGATCTTCCTAACATGTTATTGGTGAGAGCCACATCTGCCAGTTCATTCCAGGCATTGGTCATTCGTGATTTCTCTCTTTTGTGGAGGCCCCGAGGAGGAGGCCAGTGTCCGTGGAGTCACTGAGAACTGATTTGGGCTGTTGTGCTTTATCTGAACCGTTATTACTTTCATCCTTACTCAATTTCTTCTGATCCCTTTAGATGATATCTGTTCTTATACTCAGTTATGACAAGGATGTCTGACTCGTTCATGCTCTGCTTTCTTTTTTTCATGCAATACAGACATTTATTCAGTATCCTTCTTATTAATATTCAGTTTGAAATATTTTGTCAGTTAACCCATGAACCTTCTGAGACCTATGGACCAGGTTGAAGGGTATATCCTTACTCCTGAACATGTTGAGGGTAACATTTCTATCTTTTATTTTTGGGATTGCTCTTGCTGGATGGTCTAATAAACACCGTGTGAAGAAGTGGCAAAAGCAGGCACTCGTGCCATGTCCCTGGCCTAAATGGAAAATCTTTTCCTCTTTCACTCTTGGGTCTGATGCACACAGTGGGGATTTTATCAATGGATTTCTGCTGTTTGGAGGGACCCTCCTTTATGTTCCCTTACGTTGAGTCTTTTCATCGTGATGGGTGCTGATTTTGTTAGATCCTCTCACTGCCTACGTTGAGATGATTAGCAGGTTGTCGTCCTACATTTTGTTGATTCTGTGTATGACATTGGTTTTCACTGGTTCAATCTTCCATGTGCTTCCCAAGGAAATCCCACTTGTTTGTGGGCTCTAAATGTGTGCTAGTTTTTGTTTCATATTTTTGTATCAATGTTCTTGCAGGGTATTTGCTTCTTGTTTTCTTCCCTTGTGGTCTCTTTGTCTGGCTGGGTATCAGGGTGATGCTGGCCCCTTGAAATGAATCTCAAGCATTCCCGCCTTCTCTATTATTGGAAGAGACCGGCATTCATAATTGCCAATTTGTTACATGTTTTGTCGAATTCTTCAGGGGAGCCATCTGGTCTCGGGTTTTTCTCCATAGGTTGCTTTGTGATTAGGATTTGTTCTCCTCAGTGGGTTAGGTCCCTTCTGATTTCTCTTTTCTTCACGAATCACTCTTGGTAGGTTGTATGTTTCTCAGAATTCATTTTCTCCATTCCCTCCCTGTCATCCGAGTTCTTGGGTGTAATTTGATGGTAGGAGTGTCTTGTCATCTCTTTTATTTGGGCAGCGTCCGTTGTACCTCCGTGATTCTCATTCTGAATTTAGTTAATTGAGTCTTGTTTATTTTTTTCCTAGTTAATCTACTGAAGAGTCGGCCCATTGTGTTGTTGGTTTTTGTTCCAAATAGCAGCTCTTTATTTCACTGATTTCTGCTACTGTTTTTCTGTTCTCGACTTCATTTCTTCCTGCTCGAATCTTCACTCCTTTCTTCCCTGGGCCATCTCGGGTTTAAGGTTTTCATCCTTATGTAGTTCTTGACACATAAAATGAGCTTGTTGAGCCGAGATCATTTTTCTTTGCAAACGTAAGCATTTACTGCTCTCAGCTGCCCCCTTAGTGCCGCATTCCTTGTACCTCGTAAAGTGTGGTCTGTTGGGCTTTTGCTTTCATCTGTCTGGAGATATTTTCTAAGTTCCCTTGTGGTTTCTTCCTTGACCCGGGGGTGATTTGACAGGGTCCTGTTCAATTTCCACAATTTTGTTAATTTTCCAATTACCCTTCTGGAATGGGTTTCTGGTTTCTTTCCACGGAGGTCAGAAATGAGACCTCGCATGGTTTCAGACTCATTAAATTTGTTGAGACTCTCAATGTAAACAAAGAAGTTAAAATCAAAAACGTCTGGAAGGAATGTAGGATTAGGTCTTGGCGCACGTGGTGTGGGCAAAAGACTCACTTCCAACGCACAGAAAGTCATAGAGGCCACACACACAAGAGAGGTTACCTAGATTTCTCCAAACTCAGCAACTGTGCCCTTTGCCCTTAGCAGAATGGAAAGGCAAGCTGTAGACTGTGAGGAAATGTCCGCGAAAGGGACACCAGTCAAGGACAAAGAATGCAGCATATATAAGGCCCTTGTCAACCATTGATGAAGGAGAAAACCCAATAGTCAAGGGCAAAGCATTCGAATAAAGGTGACTTGGCACACACACACGTACGTGGGAAAGGATATGGAAAGGGCCAGGAGAAGAGACTGGACCAAAGACAGTCACTGAGGCAGTGTCTGAGCTGGGTCTGAGCACTCAGGCAAGTCACCTCCCTTCTATGGCTCTACTTTTCTCATGTGGACAGTGAGGGTGGACAGCTGCCCAGAGCATCAGTGAGGGTGCAGTGGGATTGGGTGTGTGTGGCTGGATGAGTCGGAGGCTGGGTGTGATGAGACAGTGCAGCGCAGGGGGACGTGTTGCCCAGGGACGTACGAGCCCCTTAGTGTCAGGAGCAATGGACTGCAAAGAGCAGAGCTGGTGACTTGTTGTGGATTGCATTTTAAAATGGCTCCCGTTCAAAATTGGGAACCAGTGGCACAGGCCTGTACTCCCAAGGACTCAGGAGGCTGAGACAGGAGGATTGCAACTTTGAGGCCAGCCTGAACAAAGTGGCGAGACCCTCAGTAATACAGAAAGATCCTGCCTCAACATAAACAATTACAAAATGTTTGGGTACATAGAATCCCTAGGTTGAGTCTCCAGCACCCTCAAAATGTCCCCAGAGTGCTCATGTGCTAGGCAATGAGGCCGTGTTTGAAAGTGAAAAGAATGGATGATGAAAGCTGTAGCCTCTTCAGTGGATTAATCCACTTGATGGATTAATAATTTGAATGGACTACTGGGTGCTACATGTAGGCAAGCGAGGCATGGCTGGGTTGAGTAGGTCACTGGCGGCATGACGCTGTTACTCTGATGCACCTGGCTCCTCACATTTCTCACCCTTTCGCTGGGCCTAATAAGCCCCTCCTTTCGGGGCTGCCTGATGGATGGAAACATGGGCTCCCAAATGAGATCCTAGGTGAACATTCAGAGCAGCATTCCACATAACCATGGATAACTGGAAACCAGCAGAGCAATACTAGTGTGTGAACAAGTGCAGAAGGACTCCAAAGTCCTCAGATGTGGAGAAGGCTGTAGGTAGGTTCAGGTGCCTTGTGTACCACAGCCACAGACCTGCCACATCAGAGGGTCTCTGAAAACACTTTGCCAAGAGAAAACGTCAACCTCTGTGGTGAGGGTCCCGTGGAAGGTCACAGGCTGGGGATGGAGGGAGGTCTGACTTGGTCTTCTCTTGACACAGAGAGTGTGGAGGCGTGGTCTCCGCATGGGCCCAGCCAACCCTCCAGTGGGACCCACACTCGGTCAGCCATTTCTGAGGCCATCTTCCGCTCTGCTTCTAGACAATCTGTCTACTCCCACTCTCCCTTTCTCCCTTGCTCTTAGCACAGCACCACAGAGAGTGTGGAGCCTTGGACCCTGGTGTGGCCCATTCGGGGAAAGGGAGGCAGAAGGGGGAGCACCCTGCAAGGCTGGAAGGCGGGGAGGTGGAGGCAGGCCAACCACCACATCCCTGAAGGCTCCTCACTCCTCTCCCAGGGAGCTGCCATGTCAAGTACCCTCTGCACTATGGTGCTCAAATCACACCTGTGGCTTATGGAAATTGCCCCCCCCCCCCCCCGATCTTGGAAAAGGCGTATTGTCTAGAGCATGTGGGAAGTGGCCTGGATGGTTCTGGTCACATTGGGTACCACTCATCACACCCGGAACCTACAATCCCACACACCTCTTATCCCTCCCTCCATCCCAACCATGGACCCACACAGAGAAAGCGAAGAACACTCCATTACTCTGTGTGTTTGTGTGTGTGTGGCGCATGCGTGAATGTTCAAATTAATCATTGAGGCTCGGTGAAGGTCAGAATCACAGAAGGTCAGTCGCTGAGGCCCAGAGTGGGCCCTTACTTCAAACAGAAGAAATCACACCACAGGCCCCCAAATGGTACATGCACCCGATACCTGTGTGGAAAACAGGGCCAAGTCCTGGATATGTGACCTATGCAGCCCCACCCAACCTCAGAAGAGCTCCAATGTGGAATCACGTTCTGCTATCACTCTCTTGAAATTCTTAATCACTTTCAAGGAAATCAACCTTGGTCTTCCTTTTCCACTGAGCCTCAAAATAATGTGGGCAGCCTGGGTCTAGATCTGGGTCAGGCTCTGGGAACTCACTGGGACAAAAGAGGCAAGGGTGCAGCAGGGACACTGGCACCACTGCGTGCCTCCTAGTCCTCTGGGCTGTGTTCTACCTGGCGATGGCCATTACTGGGGAACCCCAGGAAGCCCAGGGCACCATCTCTGCCAGGGATGGAGCTCCTCCCAGGGAACCAGCCTGTCTCTTCCCTCCGCATCTTGCTGGAAACGGACTGGCCTGCTTCAGGATGAGAGGGGCAGTGAAGCCCCCACCCCTCGCTGGCCATGGGCTGATTAAGCTTTTCTGTTTGTCCTCATTGGTCAGCAATTTTCACTCTTACCCACTGCAGGGCTGAGGCCATCAACCCGGGGCCCTCCTCACTGGGCTGAAGACTCCGTCCCGGGGTGAGGGTCCTGAATTGCCTCATGTTGTGCGAAGGGTTAAGGGACCAGGTCTTCATAAAAGTGGGGGCTCGGGTGAGTGAACCCTGTGGTTGCCCATGGGCACAATCATTCTGTGGTACGGTGGCACTAACCTCCAGGCCTTCCATTCTCCTGCCGCCTCTTGCCTACTAGCTGCTGCTACTTGAGCTGCCTTCATGGGGCATCACAAAAGCGCTTAAACTGGGGCCTCCTCCAACTCACTGTTCCCCCTCTCACCTGGAACTGCCACACCTCCCTGCATTCCACCTGTAACTGTACCCGTGAGCTTCATCTGCAGAGGCGAGGGCCACAGATCCAGGACAATCAGAAGAAGCGACCTTCTTACCAGACCAGCCAAAGGCCAATCATAGCCACACATGCACAGGTCAAGCAAGAGACTACCCAATTCATTTTGCAACTTTAATGTAACACTGATACCAAAACATGAACACACAAGAAAAAGCACACAACGAAAGCAGGAGCAGCAAGGGGAGCTTCGCGTTGCACGGCCCCTCCGACCCACAGGGAGAAGCGCCTGGAGTGCTGCTTAAGAGGGACTCTGCAGAGGCAGTCTGGCTGGATGAGGAACATCACGGCACGTCCTCAACGCTGTCTGGAACACGAGGAATAAAACGGAAACGGATGGATGGAGGCCCACAGCAACCAGCCAGGGGTAATACAAAGGGCAACGGGTATCATTCCATGTTTCCACAGGCTCACCACTGCCCTGCCCCTAGCCCTCCTGGGGCCTCCCCCGGCCTCCCCCACAGCCCTCCTGCAGGTCTCACGGCCCTGGGAAAATCTTACTGGATCCAGGAGAAGAAGCTGGCGCCAACTCGGGCGGCATTTCTGGTCCGGATGGTGGAGCTGGTGCTGGGGCCATCAAGGATGCTGGTGCTGGCCCCGCCGTTGGTGCCGCTGCTGACACCAGCTCTCCATGTGGCTCTCCTGTTGGCACGGTTGCTATTCAGAATGTACTGATGGTACCTGGCCCAGAACGCAAAGGGGATCCTGGCCCAGGCGTCGCCGAAATCCCCGTCCTCATCCCAGGTCAGCAGCTCAGACTGTATGTCGTCCCAGCTCCACCGCCCAATCAGAGCTTCGTCCCCGATATTCATCTGCGCCCTCATCTGGGCCCTGGCATGTTCCTCGGCCATCTCCACATCCATCGTCTTGAAAGCATCATCCACAGCCTCCAAGAAGTGAGCCTTCCATTCCCGGGGGTCCCGGTTCTGGTTCTGAGGTGGGAAACAGCAGCCTCAGTGCCAGGGCTACCCCACAATTCGGGCAGCACCTGCTGCCGGCCACACCCTCCTAGGCGCTTCAGGAAATGACCACAAAAAGAAAGACCCCTGGAATCAGGACACATCCGGCACAATCACGACCTCTGTGAACTTGTCTTCTTCGCTTAGGAACCGCTCAGCGTCCACGCGAGGAGGCCGTGACCAAGAAACGAACAAGGCATGCAAAGTGCCACCCCCCCGAGGCCTGGCACCCCACACAGGTTCCCAGGTACCTGGGCAATGAATCTCAGGACCCTCATCTTGCTGGTCTCATGGCGGGCTCGCAGGCCCCACAGAAACTCATACTCAGGCGGGCTGCTGTTGGGGATCTTCTTGTACTCCAGGTACCTGAGCCAGAGAGGAAAATGTCCTTGGCTTCTTTCCCAGCAGACCCATTGTGGAACCCATGGGTTCCATCGGGCCCCTCCTCTACCCCAGAGCTGCAGTTCGGCTGGCAGAGAAGGGCTGCCCCGCCTGCACCCAGTCTCACCCCCAGGAATTCCACCCCCAACAGCGTGGCCCTCACAGCTTCACAGCAGTGGGCCCACCCGGAAGCCACGTGCAGGTCAAGAGTGGACATGTGTAGGGCATATGCTCACGGGGAGGCCACAAGTGTTGTGCCTCTCATCATCATAGCCCCAGAATTCCTGTTGGGTGTGTTGTAAACAGAGGAGCCATTCTTCGGGCCCCCTGCTCTGAGCACACCCCGTCACTAGTGGCCCAAAACAAAGAAAGACTGCGGAGCCCCTGAAAGATGTACCATTGACAATGGCAGGGAATAAAGGAAAAAAAAAAAAAAAAAAGAGTCAGCCAAGATCTCCATGGGTTAGTCTAAATTCCTGACCCTTTTGTGTGTGTGTGCATGTGTGCCTGTCCACACACCTGCCCATCTGCCTGTGCACATGCCTGCCCGTCTGCCTGCCTGTGTCCCTGCTTGCATGTCCTCCAAGAACCAAGGGCAGGTTGGGTCTAGGCCTGGAACCCAGGAGAGCTGGGCGCCCAGCCTTTCCAGCTGTGGGCCATACTTGGAGACCTCCCTTCTCCAAGCCCCTGGCTCCTCAGGTGTACAAAGAGCAGGGGAAATTCCTGTGGCGGTCCATAGGGCAGGTGTTCAGTGACATGGTGGCCCTAACACACACATGCCCTCAGCACACTCCCAGTCAACACAGGCTCCCAGTTCCAGAGACAGCCCCAGAATTCTGCCCCCTGACCTCACCCGGGCTGGGCCCTGCTCGTGCTGGGTTACAAAATGGGATGGGCATGTCTTCTCCACCCAACTGGCACTGTGGAGTACCCCAGAGTGATGTGAGGTCAGCTCAGCAATACTTACTTCTGCTTCACGAAGTCATCTGTGATCAGCTTCCTCAGATCACCAAGGAAAGGGTGCCTCACCCTGAGTGCAAGCAAAGACATCCATGACCAGTGAGGGTTGCAGTGGCGGACATGGGCGGCAGCATTTCCGGGCACCTTCACTGGCTTCCCAGCCCGTGGGGACTGCCTTCCCAGGACACGGCACAAAGCAGAGGCCAGGTGACCCGGTGGATCCCCTGACTCTGTCTCTCTGAGGTGTCCTCTGTGGACAGAGCTCTGAGGGGGCTGAGAGATTGGCATCATTACTGCATCCATCCCTAGGGAGACCCTCTGTTCTCTAGCTAGCCCGGGCGCCCCACTCCTTTCTAATCCCGGGACCTCCTCTGCCATAGAAGAGCACCCAAGGGCAGGGGCCGAGGAGCTAGTCATACCCAGGGCGCAGTCCCATCTTGCGGAGTGCCTCCCAGAGGATAGCTGCGAGGGGAGACGGGGGACGAGAGATTGGCACCCAAAGATGAGACCGTGGCCAAATCCCCAGGTGCAGAGCCAGCACTCACCCTCGCTGGCACGGTTGCCATTCATGAAGATGACGCCCAGAATCACCAAGAGGAGACTCAGCCGAGGAGTGTCCTTGGTCCTACAGGTGGAGAGAGAGGGAAGGGATGATGTGCAGAGGCCACTGCCCTCAACGATGCAGCCGGCTCACCATCCACCCTCTCCCAGGTTGCCCATGGGGAGGGGAAATTCTTGGCAGGGATACGTAGCCTGATGCCCCATGGATCACAGACAATTCCACCTGGTGGAAAGAGACTTAACTGCCTCGCCCATAACCGGGGCATCTGATACCCCTCCCCCCCAGGGTTCTGCAGAGCATGGGGTGAGTCAGGGAGCACGGGCTGGGCAAGTGGCCATGGGGTGTCCAGAGGCGCCTTCAGGTGGGCCATGCCCACCTCAGGATCTGCACTCTACAGGAAGCTCTCCCTGGAGGACCACCCTGCTGCGCCCATGCCAGCAGGGATGCAGTGAACCACCTTCCTCCCACCCAAGGGCAAAAATCCCAACAGCAACAAGGTCTCGCCCCCCCAGAATGCTACTCATTTTATACAGCGGTCCCTGGGCACTGCAACCTCCCAGGGTGGGCCCTGCCGGGGGGGCCCTCCAGCCCTGGGTTCCTGGACCCTCAGAGGATGCAGACAGGGACAAGGCATCCCCAAGGAGGTCACGACATTCTTTCCCCTCCTTACTTCCCGAGAAGACGAGCTGAAGAATCCCGGGTGCAGATGAGAATGTACAGGTGCTCCTCCTTGTCGATTTCCTTCAGGTGGATCCCAAACTTCTACATGGTGAGAAAACAGAGTGAGATCTACCCCCACGCTGGGCATCGTGCAGCCAGCCAGTCAAGCCCCATGAGACGTGTCCTCCTCCCCTACTCCAAACCTGTGTGTGAGGGTGGCGGGGGGGGGGGGGAGGACAGGAGACCCACCACAGGAGACAGACTCTCAGAGCAGGGCCTGGGAAGGGGCAGGTGTCGCCCTGCGGGGGCAGTGGAAACTCACAGGTGGAGGGCTAGCGGAGGTCCCCAGAGCAGGCAGGGTGGGAACTGGGCCTCCAGGGGCCACAGGCCATCCCACTGCTCCACAGCTCTAATCTCCAGTGGCGTGGAGCAGCTTCTGTCCCCGCACCCACCTTTTCCAGAGTGTAGGTGGCTCGTTCAATGATCTCAGGGAAATGTTCGTCATATTCCCGAATGACGTCCTTCATCATGTCTGTGGGAGGGGGGCAGTTAGGGGAGGCACCCGGGCTGAGCAGGGTCCTCATAGCTGAGCTCCCTCAGCCAGTCATGCTGAAGGCAGCGGGTCGGGGCCCCGCTCTGCTGCCTACCTGAGCGCTTGATGGGGATCTTCTTGTAGTCCTTAATCATTAGGTATTTCACCAGCTTATTTGCCTGGAGGAGGAGGAACGCGGGGGTACATCGAGGCATGGGTGGCCAAACAGTGCTGGCCCGTGGGGTAGGAGGGGATGGTGACGCAGAGTGTGGACTTCTTATCTTACCCTCTCTTGCAGAAGGGTCACGTTGCGAGGGGGCAAGCACAGGACATGCCTCGAAGGTATCTGGGACCTTGGGGCCACCGGGGGCCGAGGGGCCGGCTGAGCCTGTGCCAAAGAGGGGGGCTGCGATGCTCTCCAGGTTGGTGGCACGGCGGGGGGCTCTCTCTCCTCCTCGCTGCTCTCATAATCCTCGACAAGGTGCTTGGACTGTATCATGAGAGAGAGAGGAGACAAGCAGGACTAGCAGACTTCCCGTGCCAATGCACCCGCCACACACCTTCCCCCCAACAGGCGCTTGGAGGCGAGAGTAGTATGAGCAGTGGCTGGCACGTGCTGAGAGCTTGCTAAGTGCCAGGCTCTGAGCCAGCCTCTTCTCCCACCAGCCCCGAGGGCTGGAACTACGTGGAGTCAAAACACACTCAGCAGCCTTGTGCTGCGGAAGCATGGACTAAGCTGGGATGAGAGTAGGGGGAGGGTGGGGAGGGGAGGAGAGGAGAGGAGAGGTGAGGTGGGGAGAGGAGAAGGGGGAGAGAAGGGGCAAGGCAGGGGAGCCAGGGGCTGTGCCGATGGCACAGGAGTCCATACCTTCTTTGTCCTCTTGCCTCCCATTCTGGTCCAGGGCTCAGCACTGTGCTGGGCAGTGGCAGCTGCCCCCTCCTGCTCAGGGATGCTTGTGGCCGCCTTGGCCTTGGCCGCGGCTGCTGCCGCCACGTTCTGAGGCTCCACCCACCGAGTCTTGGCCAGCGCCTTCCCAGACTTGGTGGTCTTGGGCCGGGTGGCTGACCCCTCCCTGGCAGGTGCTGCCTGGGGCACACAAGAGGCAGCACTGGGACCCTCTGTGGGGGCCTCTTGGGCTGGGGCAGGTCTCTTGGGACGAGGGAAGGCCATGCCACTGACACCTGCCGGCTGAGTGAAATCAAAGACATCGTTCTGGCCCAGGAAGGCTGTCTGGGGCTGGGTGGCATCCCTCTCGCTGGCACTTGGAGCCTGAGTGAAAGCACAGGCGGTGCTAGGGCCCTCTGCAGCAGCTTCCTGCGCCAGGAAGGCCGTCTGGGGCTGTGTGGAGGTTGCTGGAGCCCCAGGGGCAGCCCCCTCACTGGCGACTAGCGTCTGGGAGGTCTGCTGAGAGGCACGGCTGGTCTCAGGGGTGGCCCCCTGAGCCTCGGCATATGTCATTGGCTGGGCGTCCTCTACTAGGGCCTGCTGTGCGGCCCTCATCTGGTTAGAGATCGCCTGGTTGAAGGACCTGCGGGCAGCAGAGGCAGCAGCCCGAGCGGCTCGGTTGGAGGCGGCAGAGCGGGCTACGTTGGCAGCGCGGGCCTCCGTCTCATTGGCAAGGGTGTCCGGATCCAGCTGCAGTGCCTCCACCAGGGTCTGGGCCAGCACAGGGTTTTCCAGTTCCCAGGGCTCATTCTGCAAGGCCAGAGGAGCGGGGCACGAGAGGGGAGGGCATACACAAGTCGACACACTGCCATGGTGCTTCCCAGGAGGCCCAGCCTCCTCCCACCAGCTGGCCCTGGCCACCCCTCAGCAAGACAGGGAAGGTTAGGGAAAGCTGGCCATGCCTTGCCCACTCCGCCCTCCCCCTTCCTTCACCCACCCCGCTGCACAGGGGTCAAGGCTCAGGGCAAGCAGGTGCTCAAGAAGGAGCCTCACCGCTAAGAAGCGAAAGCCTGAACCCAAGCTCCCAAAGGCTCTCAGGAGATGGATGTCAAGGCTGGTGAGGGTGCCATAGCCACCGAAAGCACCAAATTCTTCATAGTCGTTGCCTCCAACCATCTCTTCCTCCCTGGCTCGCTGGCTCCCCTCATCCATGTCTCCAGAGTTGGAGTTTTCCGACTGCCCGCTGTGGCTTCTCTCAGCCATGCCACGGGTCCCAAGGAGAAGACAGCTCAGCCTGAGAGGGAGGGTGAGGCAGCTTCAGGGGGAGGGTGCGGGATTCAGTGAGGCGGGATCTCTCGCGAGCTGAGGGGCCGCAATCATCAGGTTACTAAGCAGTACAAGGCAGCACAAGGAGGTGGTGGTGGCGCAGCGGCGGCGGTGGCAGCAGCGAGGGGGTGGGGTGGGGGGGTCTGACGGGGTAGCCGCGGTCAGGGGCAGAGCCCCACCAGAGGGATAGAGGAGGCCCCGTCCCCGTCCCCAAAGGGCTGTTGACCACCGGCAGGCTCCCCATCCCTGAGGCTACGTTACAGCGTTTGAACTGGGGGTGCACCTGAGAGCTCAGGTCCCAAGAGTCCCGAAGGGGATGCGTTGAGAGAGGGAGAAACAAAGGGCTTGGGCTTGAGGACCACAGCTGGGGACCACGACCAAGGGGGAGCCGACACCAGGGCTCAGACAACAGCGACAGCCCCAAGCTCTGGGAAACCGAATCCCGGGGACCTTGGGGCCAGGTCCCCGCCAGGGCGGGGGTGGAGGGGGGATTCAGCTGATTCCGGTCTAGGCTGGGCTCGGAAAGGATGGCTAGGGGTGGATGGTGCATAGGATGAGGGCCTTGGACCTAGGCGAGGTTCCAACTGGAGCCCTGGTGAGCTCAGGTCCAAGGGCCGGGTCTCCGGGAAGGGGGCAAGCGGTCAGCTCCTCCGGAGTCATCTAGGAGCCTGGGGTGGGGGTGGGGCCTCGGACCTAAGGAAGCTCAGCTCTGAGCACACGGGTCTGCCCCACGGGTGGGGAGCATGGGCTCTGGGGCCGGTAGGCTGGGGTCTGGGCGCGCGGGCGTGATGGTCATAGCGGGGGTGCTCCTATCTCCACCTCGGGTCTAATGGGGTTCCGGTTCCGAGCGCTCCGGCTTTGTTCAGATCCGGAGGGCGGGGGCAGGGCGCAGCGTGTCGGGTTGCACTCGCCCTCGCCAGGTCCTGTCTGGGGCTGGATCCTTACCTTCCCTGGGGCTCCAATGGCGTCCGTCCTCAGCACCAGGAACCCCGCAGCCGCGCCCTCGCCTACTGCTGCCAGCACAGCAGCTCGGACCACCCCGCCCCTTTTCTCCGCGCACCCCCGGAGGCTGGGGAGCCTGCGCATGCGCGGACCCCTCCAGCCCTCCCGCTTTCCCAACAAAAGCCCTTTCCTCCAGGTCCCCAGTGCGCATGCGATTCCGCGGGTGGGTGGGTGGGTGGGCAGGGGGGCGGCGGGGTGGGGGTCTTCTTCCCGCCAGATGCCCCTTCACCCCTCCTCGTCCCACCGCAGGCGAGCTCACTCGTACCCCGCAGTACAGCTCCACGCACCCAAGTTTCTATTCTCAACCCACACCCCTCACTGTTGCACAATGCTTCTAGCTGCTGCCCTTTCACCCAAGCTCCTCCAGCCTGGTCCTGGATACTTTATGCCCCATTTCCCCGACATGTCCCCTTTGGCCACGTCAAAGAGGTCTCTGGCAGCGTCTGGAACCGCAACAAGTGGGAAACCCTCGACCTGTGACCTGCGGGGCCAGGAAACTGTTGGTGGCCAGAGGATGGAAGCGCCCCTCGCGCTGCCCTCCACCATCCATCTCTGGGGCCCCCAGACACTCTGGCTACATCTGCCACCTCCACTGCCTTTCTTGCAGCTTGGCAGGCCACAGCGGGATCCGTTGCCAGGCCTGTGTTCCTCTCTCAGCAGCTCTGGCAGGTGCATGGAGCCTCCCCATTTGACAGACCAGGAAACAGAGGCACAGACAGACACAGGGCAAGGGCCAGACAAGTCCCGGAGCCAGTGAACAGAACGTGCACCATTTGGGCCCGGTTCTTTCTGAGAGCAAAGTCCCTGTTGTGCTCCTGCAGGCCTGGGGACCAAGGCACCCTCCTCTCCTCCATTGGAGCCATATACCTCCCCCACCACCGCATCTGCCCCAAAGGAGCAAGGGTTGTGCTCTGGGAGGCCTAAGCTCATGCCCTGAGCTCTGTGTGGGCCCATCCATATGTGGCCCTTGTTCCTTGTGGAGGTGTGTGTGTGTGTGTGTGGGGGGGGGGGGGGTCTGCTCTCTGCTGCCACTGCAGAGCCTCTTGCCTGTGACGCCCTCAGGCTGCCTTCAGAGACCTTCCAGGTGCCCTGAGGGAGCTGCCAAGACAAGCGGGTGTTTCTTGACAGTCTGTCCCATGGCAAGCCCTGGTTCAGAACCAATGCTTGCCTGCCCCCTTCCACGCCAGGGGTGGTCTTGCAGAAAAAAAGCTATGCCCCGCCCCCGGCTGTGGGAGCCTGCTGGGGTCACTAGAGCCCCCTGAACCTGGCTCTCCAATGTGAAAACATGGGAAGCACAGTAAGGGGATCCTGCCCAAGGACATCCAGGCTGCTGTGCTTCTAGGATGACCAGGAGAGACTGCTTTTGAGGCAGAGAATGCAAAAGCCCCATCTCAAATCGGAATGCAACTCTTCTTTTCCCAAGAAGAAAACATGTGAATTTATTTCCGCTCTGTGTGACAGGGAGCCTTCAGAATGAAGACCCAGAAGAACAGGGAGACCTGTGTATGTGGGGGAACAATCTTGCAGAAGTACGGTTGTGGGACCAAACGGTATAACACAATGCTAATAAAAGGAGGGGAGCTTCAGAAGCCCTGCAGGTTTGGGATTCGTTTCTGTGTCCCTGCATGACATCCACTTATTCTGGGTATGGGAAGGACCCCTCTGGAATGATGTTCTTAGGGTCCAAGTTAGGGGAGCTTTGGAGCATTCTTTGACAGCCGGCTTCAGGGGAGAAGGGTGGGAAAAAGTCAGAGAGCCTTCCCTCCTTCTGCTCTTTTCTCCGAGGCCACAGCACCGTATCCTGGGGCACAGTGTCCTGAACCCCATCATTCATCCTCCCCAAGAAGTTGCCACCAGTCAACTGGGTGGGTGCCTTGTCTCCTAAGCCATTGGACCAGTCTCCCCCAGTCAGGCCAGTCCAGTTAAACAGCCAACAGTGTGTCTAGGTACAAAGAGGTGGCTTCGCAGGTGGGCTTCCTCCCCAGTGGGCCTCTCCGTGGTGGGATCCAACAGGTGTCTAGTGACGGGCATTGCTAAATGGAAGCAGAGGAGGAGCGGAGGTTAGTGGTCAGAACCACTTCCATCTCTGAGTCTAGAGGGCCGTCGGTCAGGAAGATTTCCAGGTTGGAGTGTGAAGCATCTTCAAGTGAAGAGAGGACTGGCAATGGCAGCCCAAAAGAGTTCCCTGGTCTGCGGTGTGGGTCAGGTGTTGCAGTGAACTTTCTGTGTGGCTTGTTTGGAAACAGGTACAAAGGTTGTCCGTCCGTGCATAAGCTGCTGTGGTGATTTCTCTGGCTTCTGTAATGAGAATGTGTTGGACGCTTACTCTGTCACAAGCACCGTTACAAACACTTGATATCTTAATATTTACGTGTAATATAGCTCATTGAGTCCTCACAGACATGTCATGTGATGAGACACATATTTGCCCATCCTCGTTTTATAGACGAGAAGGCCAAAGAACAGAGTAACTTGCCCAAGGTCCGGGGTAGCAAGACTTGGAGACCTTGTCTGTATAGACTGAGAGCTGGTGGAAGAATTGAGGAGTTCTCAAGGGTATTAAGTAGGTCTAATTTGGGGAGCCAGTGATTTTCTTTTGCAATTAAGCTTGTTTTTCACGGATACTCAGGAACATTAAAAAAAAAATGAATCTTATTGGGACACCATGTGATGTTCTGATAGTCCTGCACATTGTATAATGTTTACTTTCCCTTAATTCATTTTATCCTATACATAAATCATAGGAGTGGTACTTATCGATGTGTTACTATGTAATGTTTCTATGGCCTTGTCCGCTATGTAATGTTTAAATCAGCTCAAACACGTCTATCTCCTCCAATGCTTTTCATTCCTTTATGTCCACAACTTTCAAAATCCTTTCTTTTAGCTCTGTGAAATGTGCAGTACATTGTTACCGTCTACACTCACCCTACCCTGCAGTGGCACACCAGGGCTTCTTACTCCCCCATAACTGTGTCTCATCACCCATTGACCAACCTATATAATCAGTCCCTCCTTGTCCCCTTCTCTCCCCAACCTCTGGGAACCACCACTCTACTCTCAACTTCTGTCAGATCACACTTTTTACATTCCACATGTTGTTTCCATTTCACTTGTTTTATAAGCATTATTTATATATAGTCAAGGGACTCCAACAAACAAAACAAAAAACTTGAAAATAATGAAAATTTGGAGAATCATTTTTTTTTATTTCAAAATATATTTGTGAAACTACCATAACCAAAACAGTATAATACTAGAAAAAAAAAACGGAAATATGAACCAGTGGAATAAAATAGAGACCCCAGAAATAAACCTTCATATCTATGGACAATTTATTTTAGAAAAGTGTACCAAGACTATTCAATAGCGGAAGGAAGAGTCTTTAAAGCAAATGATATTGTGAAAATTGGGTATCTACATGAAGATAAATGAAGAAGTACTCTTACCTTTCACCAAATGTAAAAGTAACTCATAGTGAATAAACTAACTAAATGTAAGCAGATAACTATAAACCTTGTAGAGGAAAACTTAAAGGATATGTTCCATACCATTGTGTTGGCAATGATTTCTTAGGCATAATACCAGAAACACATGCATCAAAAAAAAATTGGACTTAATCACAATTGATTTTTTGCATCCAAAGACACCATCAATAGATAGTGAAGTCAATGCACACAATGGAAGAAAATATTTAAAATTAATATTGTATAATAAATATATTAATTTATTATGGATATTCCATAATATAAAATGAGATTCTATAACTCAATGACAAAAATATGATTCAGAAATGGGGAAAGAACTTCGATAGACATATCTCCAAAGAGATACACAGATGGCCAATAAGCATTTGAGAAGATGCTCAACATCACTAGTCTTTAACGAAATGCAAATAAAAATCACAATTAGATACCCTTATGCACCGTTTCAAATAGCTACTATGTTAAAAATACACACACCTGCACACACACATAATCCCCCAAATGCAAATTAAAACCACAATAACCACAATATCCCTTCACATGTGTTAGACTTGCTATTTTAGAAATATAAAAGGTTGCAAGTGTTGACAAACCTGGAGACACAGGATGGTGATGTAAATCACTTGTTGGTGATGTAAATTAGTTCAGCCATTCTGGAAAATGGTATAGAGTTTTCTCAAAACTTAAAAATAGAATTGCCAAGTGACCTAGAAATTCTAGTTCTTCTATCCAAAAGAAGTCAAATCAGTATGCGAAAGAGATATCTGCATCCCCATATCAATTGTCACATTATTTACGATAGCCATAATGATATGGAATCAACCTGAGTATCCATCAATAGAAGATCTGACAAAGAAAATGTGATGCATATACATAGTGGAGTACTTACTATTCAGCCTTTAAAGAGAAGGACATTCTATCATTTGTGACAACATAGAAAGACCTGGAGAACTTTGTGTTAAGTGGAATAAGCCAGGCACAAAAAGACTGGGATTTTAAGAACTCAAACTCATAGAAATACAGTAGAATGGTTGTCATCAGGAGGTAGAGGACAGAGTTTGGGAGGTGCTTATCCATGGATACAAAATTTCAGTTAGAAGCATCACAGATCTGTTATACAATATGATGGATGACTATGATAGCAGTATGTTGTGTTCTTTAAAATTGTTAGTGATTAAGTGTTCTTACCACAAAAAAATCAGTATGTGAAGTAATGCATATGTTAATTAGCTTCAATTTAGCCATTCCATAATGTATGCATATTTCAAAACAATGTGGTATACACAAAAATCTATATACTTTTGTCAATTAAAAAATAAAATGTAGAAAAACACACAAACCAGAAAATGACAAGTGTTGATAAGAATGTGAAAAAATTACATTCCTGGTGAAAACATAAATGGTGCAGTCACTATAGAAAATAGTGGGGCTTTTTTGTAGTGGTCATTCAAAAAATTAAATGTGAAATTAGGACATAATATTGCAATTTTATTTCTGATTATATAACCAAAACAAGAAAGCAAGGACTCAAACATATATTTCTATTCCCATGCTCAAAGCAACATTATTTGTCAATAATCAAAAGTAGATAACTGGGTAAACCAAGAATAATTATATACACAGTGGAATACTATTCAGCCTTCTGAAAGAATAACATTTTGGTACACTTCATAAAATGAATGAACCTGAGGACATTAAACTAAATGAAATAATCCAGACACAATAGGAAAAACGTATGATGTCACTTAGATGAGTTATTCTGAGGAGTCAAATTCATAGACAAATAAAATGTTGATTGCCAGAGGTTGAGAAGAGGGGAATGTAGAATTATTTTTAAGGTATACAAAATTTCAATTTGAAATGATGAAAAGAATCTAGAGATGGGTTGTAGTGATGGTTGCACCAAAGTATTAGATATACATGATGCCACATTTATGTTACATACATTATAACACTATGAAAATATTAAACATAAATACTGTCACATGCCCAACTCATTTCCCACATTAGTATGAAACAGAAATGAAAACCTATATCCACATCATAATATATATTTGATATATATTCGCAAGTTTTGCAGGTTTATTCACAATTGCCCAAACCAGAAACAATGCAAACACCCATCAACTGTTGAATGAATAAAGAATATATGGTTTCTTTATACAATGGAATATTATTCATCAATCAAAAGAACAAACTATTGTTACACATTACAAATGTGTTCTTGCAGATAGCTCATTTGTTAATCAAATTTCATTGATTTATTTATTTTGCTATTGAGTTGTATGAGTTTCTTATGCCTTCATTTGTAAACTCCCTATTGGGTATATGGATTGCAAATATTCTCTCCCATTTCATTGATTGTCTTTCCTTTTGTAGACTGTATCTTTTTCTGGGAAAAAACTTTTTAGTTTGATATAGTTTCACTTTTTTTGTTTTTGTGTTTGGTGTCATATTCATAGGATCATTGTGAAAATGAATACCAAGGAGTTTTCCCCGTTTTCTTCTAGGAATTTTATGGGTTTGGGTCTTATATTTAGTTATTTAATTTATTTTGAATAATTTTTGCATACAGTAGAAGACAAATATCTAATTTCAATCTTTTGCATGTGGATATCCATATTTCACAAGATTTATTGAAGTGACTATCATTTCCATATTGTGCATTCTGATCACTTTTATTGAAAAATGGTTGACTGTTATGTGTATGTTTATTTTATGGACTCAGTTGTCTTCTATTAGCTTATGTGTCTGTTTTTATTCCAGTACAATATTCTTTGGATTATTATATATTTATAATATACTTTACCATCAAGTAGTGTGGGCCTTCTTTTTCATGATTGCCTTGGATATTCAGGGTCTTCCAGGTATATGAAACAGGTCTCAACATCTCTAATCATGAAGCAAATGCAAATCAAAACTATAATTGAAATGGCACCCTCATACCTGTTAAGATAGATAACATCAAAATGTCAAATGATAACAAGTATTGGTGAGGATGTAGGAAAAGGGAATGCTTATGCACTATGGTTGGATCAGATGGTGGTGCAGCCACTAGGGAAAAAAGTATAGACATTCCTCAATAAGCTAAAACTAGAACTATTATTATGATCCAGCAAATTCTACTTCTGGGTTGCTGAGAGCCACGGCCGAGTCTGTATGGCCCCTGGCATTTTGCCAACAGTATTGATTGACAGGCGAGGCATTACTATCCGCCTCTGCCGCAACTTTTGAGTTCTCGCACTATTTTGGAGTTCTCGTAGGGATTTCCGGGGATTCCCCGAGAGTTCCCATTGGTTGGGGAAGTGCAGGAGGAGGGATTTCCGGGAGAGATATTTCCGGCTGGGGGTTCCTGGACAAGCCTCCTGGCGTTAGGGAGGATTCCCCGGGAGCTGTGTGAAGTGTTTTTCTGCAGTTTAAAAATAAAGTTTGTTCCTGCTTCAGTGGCTCGTGATTTGTGCCCAGCCAGACTGCGGCACTGGGTATATATCCATAGAATTGAAACCAGGATCTTAAAGAAATGTCAACACTTCCATGTTCATTACAGCATTATTCACAATAGTCATGATCATGGAAACAACCTAAGTGTCCATCAATGGATGAATGGATTAAAAAAAGTGATATGTAATGGAATATTATTCAGCCTTTAAAAAGAAAGAAAGTATGCCATTTGCAATAATATGAGTCAAACTGAAGGATATTATGCTAGGTGGAAATCATCCAGACACATAAAAATAAATACTGAATTATCTCATTTATATGTGGCATCTCCATTTATATGTGGAACAAATTTGGGGGATCTAATGTACAACATGATGAAAATACTTAATAACAATATATTGTATGATTATTTACCAAGAGGGTAGGAATTAAGTGTTTTCAGTACCAAATAACTTTATGAAGTGATGGATATTTTAATCTACTAGATTGTGAAAATCAATTAATAATTTATGCATATATCACAATATCACATTGAATACCTTACATACATTCAATTTTCCTTGCCAGTTATACCTCAATAAATCTTAGAAAGGGAGGAAAAATAAGTAAAGCCATTGTATTGCTTGAGGAAACAGTAATGACCTTTCATGTAAGCCAATGAGGATTCTCTTAGGGACTCATCATTACCACCCATCTTCTATATCTAAGACTAGAGTCAAGCACCAGCAAACTCATAAAAAATAGGTTTAAAGTCTTATGCCTGAAAAGATGTGTCACACTCCAAAAGTACTACTCGAGTTTTCTAATTCATATAGTTAGAAATCCAGAGAATATGTGTGGGAATAGATAGGAGATAATGGCAAAAGAAACATAGAGTTGGATCATGCCAAATATATTAATGAGGGCTCACTTAAAGATTCTGAATTTAATGTTGTGGCTTGGGGAATTATAAAGGGGTCTAACAGCTTAGATAATGGACAGAAAACATGAATCAAAAGATTGCCCACTGTGAGTCAATTGGATATGTTCAACTTCCTGTAGAGAAAGAGAATCAAAGGCTTAGGGAGATTGGAATATTAGAGTACTTTTGTCATTTAGGACCTACTCATCCATGCTGTCAAGATTCAGAAGACACATCTTAGATCAATACCTTGAGAAATAAATTTGAGGGGAGTCCCAACATCCTTGAAGAGCTCCTTATCCCTCTTCTCTGTATGCCAGATCTCACAGTAGGAGCCACAGCTGCTCAATTGGAAAATCTAAATGCATTAAATGTAATTGCATCCCTGAGTATCACAGATAAGTAGCATTATTTAACCACTGAAGACAAGATGGTCAGAGTTACCATAATGGACTAAGAGTTGAAGAAGCAATCTGAATAATCGGAGTCATACCGACCTATGGCATTGAGAAGTGAATCATGGTTTTATAGAAGTAAAATAGATAGAAATCCTACTAAATTATTACCTGGTCTCTATAAGAAAAAATGTTCTAGGTAAAGTGAAAAGAAAGTGAAATCATAAAAGCAGGCAATCATTGCCCTTCAATTAATTCTCAGACTAGAGCCAGTTTACAAATTTATTCCCCTGGAATGAAGGGGAGGCTGAGCCTCCTTAAGGAAGGACTCCAGAATACTACAGATAATTAACACTGCTAATTTCTTTGCACGGCTATCCCCAAAGGGGCCCACAGCCTTTTGCCAAGGTACATATGCTTTGGGGTAAAGGAAACAACTGGGGACAGCTAGACATTGACTCTGGACTGACACTAATTACAGGAGATTCAAATGTCACTGTGACCCTCCAGTCAAACTCAGGGCTTGTGGAGGTCGGATGATCAATAGACTTTATGGACTAATTTGTAAGGCACTTTAATATCAGAGGGTGGGAAATAAATCAAACTAAAGTTCAGTAGCCTTCTATCTCAGTGAAATTTCTAGAATCCCAGTTGTGTGGCACCCAGCACAAGACTTCAAAACAGATCCAAACTGCTGTGCAAAGTTCTCTACCACTTGGGCCATATAATACAGTATATCCAATGTTGCTTCACTGATATGCTGTTTGAAATCTTTTGTAGAGTCTAGTTGAATTACTGTGTAATATTTTAGTACCTTGAACCAAGGCCCTGCCATAATCCTCAAATACTACTCTTCTTCTAAGAAACAGCTCATAGAGCATGAAGAGAGAAACTTTTGAGCAGCTACTTCTCTGGGATTAATATCCAGAAAAGATACAAAGAACTAAAAAAACTTAGCAGAATAAAAACAAATTTCCCAGGCTGAAGCTGTGGCTCAGTAGTAGTGTACTTGCCTGGCATGTGTGAGGCATTGGGTTTGAGTCCCAGCACCTCATATAAATAAATTTTAAAATAGAGTTCTATTAACAACTAAAAAAATTAAAAATTACTTAATAAATAGGCAAAAGAACTAAACAGAAATTTCTCAATAGAAGAAAGAAAAAAAGGCTCATAAATATGAAAAAATGTTCAACATCTCTAGCAATCAGGGAAATGCAAATCAAAACTACACTAAAATTTCATCTTACTCCAGACGAAAGGCAATTATCAAGAATATGAGCAGCAATATATTTTGGCGAGGTTGTGGGGAGAAATGAACACTTGTACATTGTTGATGGGACTGTAGACTAGTACAACCACTCTGGAAAGCAGTATAGTGATTCCTTGAAAAACTGGTAATGGAACCACTACACAACCCAGCTAACAACACTCCTTGGTATTTTCCCCAAAGATCTAAAATCAGCATACTACAGCTATACAGCCACATCACTGTTTATAGAAGCACAATTCACAATAGCTAAAATATGGAATCAACCCAGATGTCCATCAATAAATGAATGGATTAAGAAACACACACACACACACACACACACACAATGGAGTTCTACTCAGCCATTAAAAAGAATGAAATTATGGCATTTGGTGACCACAGGTCACCAAAGTTTCTATGCAAGCTAAGATTCTCATTTTCTGGTAAGTGGATGGAAATGGAGAATATGATGCTAAGTGAAATTAGCCAAACTCAGAAACTCAAAAGTCAAATGTTTTCCCTCATATGTGGAAGCTAGAGCATAAAGTACCAATTAAATACAAATAGACGAGTGAAAGGAAGGCTAATAGACTAGAGGAAGGAGAAGGGGAGGGGGGAGGAAAAGGGGGATTGTGAACTGAAATAGATTTCTATGCATGTGTGAGTATGTTAGGATGAATCTAACTATTAGATATAACCATAAAGCTCTAATAAAAAATAAAATGAGGGGGCTGGGGTTATATAGCTCAGTGGTAAAGTGCTTGCCTTGCACATGTGAGGCACTGGGTGTGATCCTCAACACCACAAAAAATAAATAAATAAATAAATAAAGATATTGTGTCCATCTTAAATTAAAATAAAAAAAGAAAAGAGAAGAGTTCTTGACCTGATACTGGGCCTTAGTAGAAACTAAATATTTGAACATGGGTCACCAATGTTTCTATGCAAGCTAAGATGCTCATTGTAAAATGGTTGTGCACAGCAGCACTGCATCATCAAATGAAGTGGCATGTACATGATTGGGCCCAAGCAGACTATGAAGGCACAAGTAATTTACATGCAGACGTGGTCACAAATGCCCATGGCCTCCACTCCTGCAGTACTATCTCTTCTATCTTAACCTGCACCTATGTGCACTAGGGAGTCCCTACAATTAGTTGACTGAAGAAGAGAAGACTCTGGCCCAGGTTATAAATGGTTTTGCATGATATTCAGTTACTACCCAAAAGTGAACGTCTATACAGTTCCATTCTGGGACATCCCAGAAGGAAATGGTAAAGGGAAATCCTGTCAGTATGCAGAATTTCGGGTTGTGCACCTAGTTATATATTTTACTTGGAAAGAAAAACAGCCCAGTGTGCAATTATGTACTGATTA
Source organism: Marmota flaviventris (assembly GCF_047511675.1). NCBI lineage: Eukaryota > Metazoa > Chordata > Mammalia > Rodentia > Sciuridae > Marmota > Marmota flaviventris. The sequence goes on along the minus strand of NC_092518.1, from coordinate 44,007,374 downwards.
GTGGGATATAACCAGTGGTTTGGCTTGATAGTCATGAATTTGGAAGGAAAGTGTTTAGAAAATTGGTGATAGAGATTATGAGGGAAGAGATACATAGACAGACCTTTTAATGGACAAAAATGTGAGGATATTCGTGGTCCAAGTGAACACTCACCAAAGCATGACCTCAACAGAGAAAGATTTATTAATCAAGTCGATAGGATGACACATTCTGTGGATGCTAGTCAGACTTTCCCCAGCCATCTGTCATTGTTCGATAGGTTCATTCATAAAGCAATCATGGTGGCAGGAGAGGAGATTATACACAGGTTTAACAAAATTGACTTTCACTCACCAATGCTGATCTAGCTATGACTATTTCTGGGTGCCTAAATTTTCAGCAGGAAACACAACACAAAACCCAGTGGGATTGTCAGCCAGCAACCTGATGGAAGGCTGATTATATTGCATCACTTGCCTCATGAAAGAAGCACCATTTTGTCATTATGGAATAGATATTGCTCTGCCTAAATTTCCACCATAAACCTTTTGTTTCCTGTACAGGTACTTAATTTATTGGGTGATGCCCACCCACATTGGAGAAAGCTATCTTCTTTACTTGGTCCACTGATTCAAATGCTAATCTCTTCCATAAACATCTTCACAGACATACCCAGAGACAATGTTTTACCAACTATCTGGGTACCTGTTATGATTAGATATTAAATGTTCCCCCAAAGCTCAGGTATACAACAATGCAAAGTTTAGAGGTGAAACTATTAGGTTATGAAAGCCTTCACCCAGTTAGTGAATTAATCCCCTGATAGGGATTAACTGAGTTCTAACTGAAAGCAGGTAGAGTGTGGCTGGGCGAGGTGGGGGGGTGCCTTGGGGATCCATATTTTTTCTGCTGTGAGGAAAAACTCTCTCTGCTTCTTGATCATGTCCTGAGCCGCATTCCTCCACCACACTCTTTTGCCATGATGTTCGGCCTCATCACAGACTCAGAGGAATAGAATCAGCCATCTATGGACTATGACCTCTGAAACCATGAGCCCCCAAATAAAATTTTCCTCCTCTAATTGTTCTTATCAGGTCTTTTGATCACAGCAGTGAAAAAAATGACTAAAACAGTACCAATTAGCCCAGCCACATTGACATATAAAATTAATCATCACAACATATCTTTTCATTTTCCTTTGATAAATGCCTAAAAGTGGAATGTCAATGTCATATGGTAGGTGAATATTAAGTTTTTGAAAAACAAGAAAACTGTTTTCCAAAATCGCTATATTATTATACCTTACTATCAACAATGTATAATAGTGATAATTGATTTAACATTCTCAACAACACTTAATAAGGTCAATCAGCATTTTAATTTTAGCTATTTTATGGTTATGTAGGGGAAGCTTATTTTGTTTATAATTAGTATTTCCCTAATAACTAAAGGTGTTAAACACCTTTTCATGTCCTATTTCCCATCCACTTATTTGTTTTGTGAACTGTCTCTTCAAATCATCCCATTTTCTTATTGCATGCATTAGGATGTTTTGCCATATTTTTAAATTGGTGCATTATAGTTGTACATAATGGTGGAACTTGTTGTTACATATTTATACATGCATCAATATAACAATATTAATTTGACCAATAATAGTCCCCCGTATTTCTTTGTTTCATCCCTTTCCTCTACTCTACTGATCTCCCTTCAGTTTTCATGAGTGGCCTGCCCACTTTTCTTTTCCTTTTCTCTCTAGCTTTTACATAAGAGAGAAAACATGACTCTTGACTTTTATTTTTTTTTAGTTTGGCTTATTTTACTTAACATAATGTTCTGAAGTTTCTCCCATTTTTTTCACAAAGGACATAATTTCACTTTTCTTTATGGATAAATAAAATCCCATTGTGTATATATACTGCATTTCTTTAATCATTCATCCATTGCTGGAGACCTAGGTTAATCCCATAGTTTGAATATTGTAAATTGTGCTGCCATAAACATGGGTATATATGTATCAGTGCAATATGATGACTTTCATTCTGTAGGATAAATACCAAAGAGTTGTATAGCTGGGTTATATGGTATATTCTTATTCTTTTGAAGAAGATTCATACTATTTCCATAGTGTTTTTACTATTGTACAATCCTACCAATAGTGTGAAAGTGTTCCTTTATCTCCACATCTTCTTCAGCATTTATTATTGTTTGTATTTCTGATGGCTACCATTGTAACTGGAGTGAGATAAAATCTCAGTTGAGTTTTGATTTGCATTTTCCTAATTACTAATGATGTTGAACATTTTTTCATGTATTTAGGGGCCATTTGTACTTATTTTGATGTATCTCTTTAGTTCATTTATGCATTTATTAACTGTGTGTATTTGTGTGCATGTGTGTGTTAAGTTTTTTTTAGTTTATTACATATTCTGGATATTAATACTCTGAAGAGTGGCTAGCAAATATTTTTCTCCCATTTTTAAGTTCTCTCTTCATATTTGTAGTTGTTTCCTTTGTTGTGCAAAAGCTTTTAAAATTGATTTATTAACTTAGGGAATTCTTTTCTGAGATTTAGGGGTCTATTGATAAAATAGTTGCTTGAATCTATGTGTTGGAGTATTGACCCTATATTATCTTCTAGGATTTGAATAGTTTCTGCTCTAAATCCTAGATCATTGATTCATTTGGGGTTGACTTTTGTGCAGGGTGAGAGAGATCTAAATCCATTCTTCTCTGGGGATAATAACCAGTTTTCACAGCACAATTTGTTAAGAAAACTGTCCTTTTTCCAGTGTGTGTTTTTGGCATCTTTGTCAAAGATCAGATGGCTGTATCTGTGTGGGTGTGCATGTGTGTTCTATTATGTACTATTTTTCTTTGTGTCTGTTTTTATGCCAGTACCATGCAGTTTTTGTTACTATCCCTTTGCAGTATAATTTGTGATCAGGTAATGTGATGCCTCCTTTTTTGACTGAGAATCGCTTTGGCTACTCTGGGTCTTTTATTCTTCCAAATGAATTTTAGGACCATTTTTTTTCTAGTTCTGAGAAGAATGTCATTGGCATTTTGATGGGGGTTACATTGAATCCATAGATTGCTTTTCATAGTATGGCCATTTTAACAATACTAATTCTGCCTATCCATGAACATGAGAAGTATTTCCATCTTCTTGTGTCTTCTTCAATATCTTTTTTCAGTGATTATAGTTTTCAGTGTACAGGTCTTTCACATCCTTGGTTAGATTTATTCCTAGATAGTTTTTTAAAAGCAATTGTGAAAGAAATTAGGTTTCTGATTTCTTTCTCAGAAGATTTATTATGGATGCATAAGAAAACTATTTATTTTATTTTTGAATATTGATCGTGTAACCTGATATTTTGCTTTTAGCAGTTTTCTGGTGGAGCTTTCTGGATCTTCTAAGAATAGGATCATATTATCTGCAAACAGTGATACTTTGACTTCTTTCTTTCCAGTTTTACCCCTTTATTTCCAGCTTTGGCCGATTGCTCTGGCTAGAATTTTTTATATTATATGGAGTAATAGTGGTGAGAGTGGACATCCTTTTTAAAGGGAAATTGTAATTTTATTTTTTGTCAGAACTTCTTTTTTTAAAAAAATGGCACATAATAGTGGAATTTATTATTACATATTTGCACATGCACACAGGGCATAACAATATAATTTGGCTAATATCCCTCTCTAGAACTTCTCCTCTTGCCCTTAGTCCTTTTCCTCCACCGATCTCCCTTTGACTTTTTACTTGTTCTTTTTAAATATACATGACAGTAGAGTATATTTTGCTATATTACACATACATGGAGTATAACTTATTCTAATTAGAATGTCATTCTTGTTGGAGATGAAGTAGAATTTCACTGGTGGTGTATTCATATTTAAACATAGGAAAGTTAAGACTCTTGTCTTGTTCTGGATGCTTTCAGTTTTTCCCCATTCACTATGATGTTGGCTTTGGGTTTGTTGTTTATAGCCTGTTTTAGTAAGTTTTGTGTTGCTGTGAACAAAAGACCCAACAAAAACAATTTAGAAAAGGAGAGGTTTATTTGGGGCTCACAGTTTTAGAGGTCTCAATCCATATACAGCCACTCCATTGTTCTGGTCTTGCAGTGAGGCAGAATCTCATCACTGATGAGTTTGTGGAGGAAAGTGCTCAAGAAAGATGTGGAACCTGGAAGCAGAGATAGAGATAGAGATAGAGATAGAGATAGAGATAGAGGGAAGGAGAGAGGGAGAGAGGGAGGGAGGGATATATATATATATATATATATATATATATATATATATATATATATATAGAGAGAGAGAGAGAGAGAGAGAGAGAGAGAGAGAGAGAGAGAGAGAACACACACGCACACGCACACGCACACTCTACTCTCCAGGGACAAAATTTGTACCCAAAAGGCCCACCTCCCAGCCATAACCTGCCTGCTTATGGTTACCTCCCAGTGAATCCCTACAAGAGTAATGCACTGATTAGGTTAAGACTCCCATAACCTAATCATTTCATCTCTAAACTTTCTTGAATTATCTCACATATGAGCTTTTGGGGGGCACCTGATATCTAAACCATAGCATAGCCTTTATGATGTTGAAGTACTTTCCTTCTATCCCTAGTTTCTTCAGTGTTTTTATCATGACTATGTGCTAAATTTTGTTAAAGGCTTTCTCTGAAACTATTAATATGATTGTGATGTTTTTCTTTAGTTCTATTTATATGGTAAATTATAATTATTGATTTGCATGTATTAAACCACCCTTGCATCCTTGGGATAAAACCATCTTGGTCCTGATATACAATCTTACTATGTTGTTGAATGTAATTTAGAAATGTTTTATTAAACATCTTAGTTCATCAGGAGTCTTGATCTATAGTTTTCTTTCCTTGATGTGTTTGTTCTTATCTAGTTTTGGTATGAGAGTGATACTGGGTTCATAGAATGAATTTGTAAGTATTCCATCCCTTTATTTTTTTATTTTATTTTTGAGTACTGGGAACCGAACTCAGGGGCACTTGACCACGTTCCCAGCCACATTTTGTATTTTATTTAGAGACAGGGTCTCACTGAGTTGCTTAGCACCTCATTTTTCCTGAGGCTGGCTTTGAACTTGTGATCCTTCTGACTCAGCCTCCTAAGCCGCTGGGATTAAAGGTATGCACCACTATGCCTAGCTCCCTTTATTTTTCATGGAATAATTTGAGGAGCATGGGCATTGGTTCTTTATTAAAGGTCTCCTAGTATTAAGCTGAAAATCTATTTGGTCCTGGATTTTTGTTTGTTGGAAGGCTTTTTATTACTGTTTCTATCTCATTGCTAGTTATTGATTGTTTAGATTTCCTGTGTCCTCTTGATTCAAATTTTGCAAGTCATGTGTGCCTAGAAATGCATCCATTTCTTCTAGGTTTTCCAATTTATTGGAATATAAGTTTTCAAAATAGTCCCTAATGATCCTCTGGATTTTATGTCTGTGGTGATTTCCCCTTTGTCATTTCTAAATTTTTTTACTTTGGGTCTTTTCTGTTTTCTTTTGGTTAGTTTGGCTAAAAGCTTATCAAACTTGTTTATCTGTTCAAAATCAACTCTTCATTTAATCGATCCTTTGTAATTTTTTTTTTTATTCTCAATGTCATTGATTTTGGTTCTGATCTCAATTATTTCCTTCTTTATATTGGTTTTGGAATGAGTTTGTTCCTGTTTTTCAAGAGCCTTGAGATGCCTCATTAGGTCATTTATTTGGGATCATTCTCATTTTCTTATTTAGGAACTCATAGCAACGTTTTTTGTTTGTTTGTTTGTTCTTCCTTTTGAATCCCTTATTCCAGAAGTTCTGGTATGTTATATCACTATTCTCATTTGATTCTAAGAATTTTAAAATTTCTCTTATCACTCATTCATCATTCAAAAGTGTATTGTTCAGGGGCTGCGATTGTGGCTCAGTGGTAGAGCGCTCGCCTCACACATGAGATGCCTTGGGTTCAATCCTCAGCACCACATAAAAATAAATAAATGAAATACAGATCTTATGTCCAACTATAACTAAAAAATAAATATTTTAAAAAGTATATTGTTCAATCTCTATGTTATATATTTTCTGTAGTGTTTTTGGTGTTGATTTCTAATTTCATTCCATTATAATATATTAAGATGCAAGGAATTATATCAATTTTTTGTATTTGCTAAGAGTTGCTTTATGGCCTAAAATAAGTCTATTTTAGAGAAGGTTCCATGAGTAGCTAAGAAGAAAATGAATTCAACTGTCATTGGATGAAATATTCTATAGATGATTTATAATGTTTTTTAGTTCTGAAGAGACTTTATAATATTTTTTTAGTTCTGAAGAGTCTTTACTGAATGTATATCTCCATGTCTCAGAGACATGTATTGAAATCACTCAGTATTATTGTTCTGGGCTCTATTTGAATCTTTAATTTGAGTAGGATCTGTTTCATGTAATTTGGTTCACCAACATTGGGGGCATAAATATTTATTTTTGTTATCTTCTTGTTGGTTTGTTTGCTTTACCAGGGTGAAGTAACCTTCTTTGTGTCTTCTGATTAATTTTGGCTTTAAGCTTTCTTTGTTGGCTATCAGAGTAGCTACTCCTTCTTTTTCTCAGGCTCCACTGGCATGATATATCAATTTCCATCCTTTTACTTTTAGCCTGTTGCTGTCTTTACCTGTAAGGTGAGTCTCTTGCAAACAACATAGTTGGATCTCATTTTTAAATCCCTTTGCCAGCCTGTGTCTTTCAATAAGAGATTTGACACCACTTAAATTCAGTTAGTTAGTATAGAGAAATGTTTGTTAAGTCTTGCCATTTTGATTTATTTCTAATGTTTAAATTGGTCCTGTTTCTCATTTGCCTAGCTACTCTCCAAATGAGATTTGTCCATTTGTGAGCTTTGGGATTTGTTTTTTATTTCTTCTATGTGAATCATTTCTTTAAATATTTGCTATGGATTGGGGTTGTGTCTCAGTGGTAGAGTGCTTGTCTTGCATGCGTGAGGCACTGGGTTCCATCTTCAGTACCACATAAATAAATAAAATAAAGTTATTGTGCCCACCAACAACTTTAAAAAATACATTTGCTATAGCATCAGTTTAGAAGCCATGATTTTCTTTTTTGGTTTCTCCTTATTTTGGAAGGTTTTTATTTCTTTGATTCTGAAGGATGTGCTTGTTGGATATAGCAATCTTTTTGTGATATAAATTTTAATTGATTTTAAAAAATAAATGACAGCAGAATGCATTACAATTCTTATTATACGTATACAGCACATTTTTTCATATCTCTGGTTGTATATAAAGTATGTTGACACCAATTCATGTCTTCATACATGTACTTTGGATAATGATGTCTATCGCATTGACTTTCCTTCAGGTTACTTTCCTTTAGGGCTTGGACCACACCATTCCTAGTCCTCCTAAATTTTAGAGATTTTGCTGAGAAATCATAAATAATTCTCATTGGCTTGCCTCTAAATATAATCTGTTGTTTTTCTTTTGAGGCTTTAAATGTTCTATCTTTATTCTGTATGTTTGGTATTTTAATTATAATGTGTCATGGAGAGGTTCTTTTTTAATCTTGTCCATTGGGGGTTCTGAATGCCTCCTGTGTCTGTATTTCCATCTCATTCTTAAGGTTTGGAAATTTTTCTGTTACTATTTCCCTAAAAATGTTATGCATGTCATTAGCCTGCATCCCAAAAACATTCTTTGATTTCACTGATTCTTTAATCTGGTATCTTAATGTTGCCCCAGACTTCCTGTATAGTTTGGTTATGGTTACTTATTTTCTTTTCTTCAATACCGTATGAATGTTCAAGGCAAACCACTTTGTCTTACAGCTCTGAGCTTGTGTCTCAGCATGGTATACTCTATTAAAGAGACTTTCAACTGAACATTCTAGTTGATTTATTTTGTTTCATTTTCAAGATTTATATTTTGTTAATTTTGAATATCTCTATCTCCTGTACTAACTTCTTAATGCATTCAGTTGTTCTTTATGTTCTCTTAGTTCCTTGATCATTTTTATAATCATTCTTTTGAATTTCTTATCTGATATTTCCTCTACTTCAATATCTTTGAAGTCAATTGCTGGTGAATTTGGGAGGTTTCATGTTACTATATAATATATATATATATATATTTGTTATATTCTGATGCTGGGTTTTATTCATCTCTTTGGATTGATTTATCTTCTACTCTTACATGCGCATCTTACCAGTGTGTCCTAGAATGATCTTGATTGAGATCCCCCTGTACATGTGGTATCCACAGCCTTTGTGTTCTTTCTGTTTTTGCTGTAGGAGAGGATGTCCATGAGTGGGACCCAATCCTCCCCTACCCAGTCATTCCTAAGTGGGAATTGTTTATTAGTTTGGGATTTTTCTCTCTTTTATTCTTTGTATTAAAGAGAATACAAAAAGGGAAGAAAATACTTCTGAAGAAAATAGAAGCTTGTGTCTTCTATTTTTATACAAAATTTCTTCTATTTTGTCTTTTTAATTCTTATACAAAAGTCTCTTCTATTTAAACTCTGAGGATTGAGTGTGGTTGATTTGTGTGTGAAGCAAAGTGTGCTCTCTCTTGGCTGGGTTTAATTCAGCAGCAGATTCTCTACCCTGTGAACTTGTAGAGTCCTTGTAGATTAATAGAACCTCATAAAAAAAGGGAGAAACAAATAATATCAACAATGAAAACAAACAATATATTGCATTAAAATAAATACCTGGTGCCTACTATGATATCTTCAACACTAATTACCACAAAACAAAAACGATGGGGCTAGCAATTGCCATCAGAATAAACAATAAGTAGCCATGAACTAGATCTGACGTTAAAGTTAACAGGCAGAATTGAGTAAGCAATCCACAGTATTAATAACTGAAACAACATGAATGGTGGGACTAGAAGTTATATAAATCAAATGATTCTAAAATATGGCAACCAGGGGCTGGGGTTGTGGCGCAGTGGTAGAGTGTTTGCCTCACATAAGTGAGGCACTGGGTTCGATGAATAAAATAAAGGTCCATCAACAACTTAAAAAAACTTATTAAAAAAACAACATATGGTAAGCATACAGTTCATTATGAGAAAAGAAATGTGATAGAAAGGTGAAATAATGTTTAGGATGTTCAAAATGTGAATAGAGAGAAGGCAGAAGAGATGTAGCAAGAGATGGTTATAAAGAAAGTGGAGAAAAAACAGAAAATAAACAAAGTGAAGGTAGAAATAGAGAACAAGAAAATTTGGCTGCTGGTGGGGAAAAGAATGAGAAAAAGAGAAACAAACAATAACAAAATAAACAGGGGCTGGGGTTGTGGCTCAGTGGTAGAGTGCTCGCCTAGCAAATGCGAAGTGCTGGGTTTGATGCTCAGCACCACATAAAAATAAATAAATAAAATAAAGGTATTGTATCCAACTACAACTAAAAAGAATATTTTTTAAAAAAACAAAATAAACAATCAAAATCCCTAACTTTCAAAAGACAAGGAAAAATAATTATCATTAAAAATAAAAAAGAAAACAAATGTGTGGTGTATATACACACACACACACACAAATATACACAAAGAAAGCAAGATTTTTTTCGAAAGTTCTTAATGAAAAATGAAAGAATTGTCACCACTGAAGTGGTCAAAACTGTCAACAAGGATAGATGTTCACTGCTTATGTCCAACTGTGCTTCTTTCCATTTTTTTTTTGGGGGGGGTGTGGAGAAAGAGAGAGAAAGAAGGAAAGAGAGAGAGAGAGTACAAGTACTGGCTGGGATTGTTAATCTCTTCCTTTTTGTGTGTGCCCACTGAGCTGCCCGCTGGAATGGCTTGAAACTGAAGTTTATAGAAACATCCCTCAGCTTCCCTTCTCACCAGTATAAGGTAAGATGGAATGGGAAGTAGTGTCAATTGGAGTTTTGTATGGACCGACCAGATCACTGTACTCCTTTGGGCTGGGGCTTAGTAACTTTGTTGAGTGATATCTACTCTGGAAAGATTAGATCAACACACCCTTAGGGGCAAACCAATACCAATTTCTGCTGGGAGTCTGAAGGTCAGGAGTCTCCCAAGATTTCTACTCATGGGGCTGGGGTCTCACATAGTCTGCTGCCCATGAATACAGCCTTCTCAGGCTTGGTCCCTGAGTGGGTTCACACCTGTACGACCCTCTTCAGTTGGTTATGTGAGCTACAAAACTCAAAGAGAAATCAAGTTGTATTCCCCTCCAATTTTGTGACTCTGATCCCCCTGGGTACAATCTTCTCTGTGCCCATTTCACTTATTCAGCTAGTTGTGCCCTAGGCCACATGGTAAGCCCTTGCTGGAACATTTCATGGCTTAAGCAGCAGCAAGCTACAATGTAGCCTTCTCAAGATGGCTCTTGGCCTTAGCTCTCTACTTAAAAGTTGGGAAACAGTCTGATATGGTGGTGCATGCCTTTAATCCCAGTGGCTTGGGAGGCTGAATAAGGAGGATAATTAGTTCAAAGCCAGCCCCAGCAATGTAGCAAGGCACTAAGCAACTCAGCAAGACTCACTCTCTAAAAAAATATATACAAAAAGTGCTGGAGTGCAGCTCAGTGCTTATGTCCCTTGGTTCAATCCCAGTACCAAAAAAAACTAAAACAAAAACAAAAACAAAAAAAAAACAGGGAAACACAAATCACTTTTCAAAGACTTGTTTGATTTGGGATCAGCTAAGTTAAGGAATCTTTCCTGATCTACAGGATTTCTTGTGCCAAATTTGTCCATTGTATTCTCTCTCTGTTTGTATTATCCCTCCTATCTACAGTGAACTAGTACTGCTGCCAATGTTGCACCAGTTTGGCTTAATGCTTTCTTGTTTTTTTGTTCAGTGTACCACAATTTCTGAGTCTCTAAGAGACTATGACTGTCTGCTATAGAATTTCAGTGAATTTCCTCTTTCACTCACCTGGCTGAGAAGCAGAACACCTGCTGCTTGAATCCCAAGAACCACACAACTAGAAATGTAGCCTTCCTTTAATCTGCCACATTGAATTTCTGTCATGTATATGTATATATGGCATATATATGTGTATGTGTATATACATATACACATGCATATATATTGGTACTGGGGATCAAACCCAGGGGTGCTTAAATACGGATCCACACATCCCCAGCCCTTTATAATATTTTACTTAGAGATGGGGTCTTGTTGAGCTGTTTAGAGCCTTGCTAAATTGTTAAGGCTGACTTTGAATTTTTGATCCTCCTGCCTCAACTTCCCAAACCACTGGGGTTACAAGGTGTGCACTACCATGACCGGCTCTGTTTTGTATTCTTATCTTTGAGTTGTAAAAGGTTTTTGTATATTCTAGATATAAATATTGTGTCTACTATATGTTCTGCAAATATTTTCTAATTGTCTTTAGGTTGCATTTTCATTTTCTTAACATTGTATTTTAAAAATCAATTGATTTTATTTTTATTATGTTTAACTTATTGGTGCTGTTCTTACATAATTTGTTATTTTGTGTCCTACTTAAGAAATCATTGCTTCTTGGTGGGGTTGTGTATGACTGCAATTCTACCCACTGGGGATATTGAAGTAGGAGGATCACAAGTTAGAGATCATTCTGGTCAACTTAGTAAGACCCTGTCTCAAAAAACAAAAAACAAAGTTGGTGTGGGGGCACTGGGGATATAGTTTAGTATTAAGAGTGTCCTTGGGTTCAATCTTAGCACTGCAAAAAATACATACAAAGTAAAATTTGAAATTGACTGTTATTTACAGTAACAATATAATATTCATATTATTTATTGAAAACATTATCCATTATTTATTGAATTCCTTTGTCAATTTTCCCCAAAACCAATTGAACTTCTATGTGTGAATCTCTATGGATTTTATTCTATTACATTGATATTTCTATTTTTGCCTCAATATTTTATGCTCTTAATTACTATAACTTAGTAATAAGTCAAAGTCAGGTAATGAAAGTTCTCTACTTTGCTTTTCTTTGTCAAATCATTTTGTGTTTTGTAAGTCATTTGCATTACCAAGTAAATTCTACAATGGCATTGTCAATTTCAACAGAAAATCCTGAAATTTTAATTGCAATGGTGTTAAGTGAATAGACCAGTTTGGAGAAAATTCACACCTTAAAAACATTAAATCTACAAATACATGAGTATAGCAAATATGTTCATTTATTTACAGTTTCTTTACTTTCATTAAATGATGTACACACTTCAGTGAGCAATAGAAATGTGGAGGTCTTGCCAATAATTTGTTAATTTATTAATACATTGTTTCCTTAACTCAATTTTTGGTTCACTGCTAGTTCATTAATTTAGTTACTATATAAAAATCATTGCTTTGGGGCTGGGTTGGTGGCTCAGTGGTAGCGTGCTCGCCTAGCATGTGCAACGCCCTGGGTTTGATCCTCCATATAAAAAATAAATAAATAAAATGAAAATATTTTTTAAAAAGAAATCATTACTATTATAGAGAAATACAATTTATTATTATATAATGATTTGATAACCTGCAAATTTACTACTTTACTCCAATTTTTCTACATGGTCATATCATCTTCTAATAAGAACATTGTTATTTCTTCCTTTCCTATAAGGATAACTTTATTCTGGTTTTGATCTTCATGTCTTATTGCACTTTCTAGAAACAGTGTTACAATATTGAATAGCAAGTAAAAAGAGTCATTGACTCTGCTTTATTTCTGATATTCAGTGAAAATCACTCAGTCTTTCATATAATATGATATTAGTTGTGGGTATATGCCCTTTATCAGGTTGAGGGAGTTATCTTCTATTCACATTTTGCTGAGAGATCAGTTTAAAAGTTTCTATGGGATTATTATACATTTTAGACAATTATCACGGTTAATTAAATTAATTTTAAGAAAACACACTATTTTCCTGGGATAAATATAACCTAGACTATATTCCATTCCTACATATTTTTGATTCTGTTTGCAAAACTTATATTAAGAATTTTGCACCTATGTTCTTTTTTAACTTATTTTTTTAGTTGTAGATGGACACAATACCTTTATTTTATTTATTTATCTTTATGTGATGCTGAAGATCAAACCCAGGGCTTCATACATTCTAGGCAAGCACTCTACCACTGAGTTACAACCTCAGCCCTACGCCTATATTCTTGAGAGATATTGGTGTATTGCTGTCTTTTATTGTGATACCTTTTAATTTTTGATACAATATAACTATTGACCTAATGGAAACAGATATGAAGTATTGCCTCTTCTTCAATTTCCTGGAAGAATTAATATTAGTACTTCATTAAATATTTGGAGGAATACACCATTGAAGTCATTTTGGCCTGGAGTTTTCTTTGTGGGATGATTTTAACTGCTTATTTAATTTTCTTGATAAAGTAACTGGCATTTCTTTATCTACTTTTTCTTAATAATTTTTATTAACCCATAGTAATTGCATATATCAGTGGGGTTCAGTGTGAGATATTCATTCGTTTTTATGTGTTGGGAATTTCATATTCATTTGAATTTTATCATGGATTATTTTGCCCATTATTTACCCTTCTATGCTAAAGAAAACCAAGAGTGATTTCTCTACTGTGTTTTTGATTCTGTTTCATTGAATTTCTTTCTTCCTTCCTCCCCTTCCCAGTGAAACAAATGCTGAATTTCACTAATCATCAGAAAAAATGCAAATGAAAATCACAGTGGGATATCATCTCACCCCAGTTAAAATGCCTATCATCAAAAGACAAGAAATAACAAATGCCTGGCGAGGATGCAGAGAAAAGGGAACTCTTACACATTGTTGGCAGGAATATAAATTAGTACAGCCATTATGGAAAACACTATGGAGATTCCTCAAAAAACTAAAAATAGAACAACCATATGATACAGCAATTCCACTACTAGGAATATATCCAAAGGAGATGAAATCATACCAAAAACACTTGCACTTTCATGTTTATTGCAGCACTATTCACAATAGCCAAAATATGGAACCAAATCAGATGCCCTTCAGTAGATATCTGCATAAAGAAAATGTGGTATATTTACACAATGGAATACAATTCAACCATAAAAAGAATGAAATTCTGTCATTTATGGCAACATGGATAGAAATGAAGATCATTATGTTAATTGAAACAAGCCAGACACAGAAAGACAAAAACCATGTGTTCTCATTCATTTGAGTTCAAGCTGAACTTATGGAAGAAAAGAATGGAATAATGGTCCCTAATGGCCCACTACTCTACTTTCAGGTCAAAGATTTTGTTGTTGTTGTAGTTCATTTGTTTTGCTTTTATGTATGAAAGAAAACTTGCAGTATTTGTATTTCCACCCTGGCTTTTTTCATTTAATATCATATACACAATAGAATATTATTCAGTCATAAAGAAGAATGAAATACTGTCATTGGCAGGAAAAGGAATGGAGCAGGATGACATTATCTATTCTTGAGTGAACTTTGGTAATTTGTGTCTTTGTTGGAATTTGCCCATTTGTGTCTAAATTTTTCCTGTGTTTCATTTTGGATAGATTTTATTGTAATGAATTTATGTTGGTGACTCTTCTTTTGGAATGTCTAATATGTCTAATATCATAGCAGATATCACATTTTTAATCTCTAGAAGTTTGATTTAGGCCTTTATTATATATTATATATTATAACTCATATGTATGTCACATTCATGCTTGGAATATAGTTTTCATGCCTCTGTTTATATCTTTGTCTACTAACTCTATCATCTGTGTGATATCTGGGCTTGTTTTCCATTATTTGCTTTTTCTCTTTCATATACATCTTAGTTCCCTGTTTGCTTGGCAAACACTATGAATTTAATTTTTTGGCTGTTCCATATATTCACATTCCTACAAATGTATTTCATCTTTGCTTCAGAATACAGTTTGATTACTTAGAAAGAGTCTCATTCTTTCAAACTTTAAACTTTATTAGGGTGAACAATAGCAAAATTTATTCTAGAGTTCATTTGGTCTCACTACCTTGTAGTACTCTTCTGAGTACTCTGCTCAATACCCCATTTATTAACATATTTTTTCAATTCAGATTTGTAGAAACTCTGGTAATTGTTTTATTATGTCTTTTGTTGTGGTAATTGTTTTATTATGTCTTTTGTTGTGGTTCACTGGCCTATAGTATTTTCTTCTCATATATGTACACAGTGCACACGAATATACTCCAAGGACTCCAGAGTACAAGACTTGCATATGAATATTTATGGATAAAAACCAAAATCCTGGTGACAAACTAAAGTCCATCAACAAAGGTATGGATAATTGAATTGTGGTTGAGGTATAGAATATAATACTACTTAGCATTAGAAACGATTGAATTATTCATGTGTACGATAAAAATAATATGAATGAATCTGAATACATGTGGCTGGGAAAGTATATAGAAAGGATGATTACTATCATATGAATATCAGGAAACTGAACAGGAACCTTTCTCTACCAGAAAATCACTGGTTGCCTTGTGATGGGGGTGAAGGGTGGATGTTTACATGCACACAAAGGCTACTGTTGGTTGGAATGGCTTTTGTATCAACAATGCTATACCTGAAAGATAGAACTAATGTGCGTGTGTGTGTGTGTATATATATATATATATATATATATATATATATATATATGGTGCGTGTGTGTGTGTGTATATATATATATATATATATATATAAAGTGCGTGTGTGTGTATATATATATATATATATATATATATACACACACACACACACATATAGTGTTAAAATGCAGAATATATATATAATAATTGAATATGATGTATAGAATATATGTGTATATATATTATATTGTTACTGTTTGTATACATATATGGATATATACATGCATAAATATATGTTAATGTCATTAATGTGGTAAATATTAAATATATACAAGATGATTTATTGCAAGGAATTGGCTCACACAATTGTGTGAACTGGCCAGGCAAGTCTGAAATCCATAGGATGGGGTGATAAGAAAGGGCAGGCTCAAATTCTCAGGCAGGAGCTGATGTTGACAGTCTACATCTGGGATTTTTTTTCCCCAGGGAAGTCTCAGTTTTGCTCTTAAAGCCTTTTAATTGATTGAGACCCAAGAATAATATCATTTGCTTAAAGACAATTAATTATAGAGTTAATCACAGCTACAATAAACTTTCATACCAACATTTATTTATTTATTCATTTGTACCAGGGATTGAATCCAGGGGTACTTAACTACTAAGCCACATCCCCAGCCCCCCCCCTTTTTTTTCTTTTGAAATGGAGTCTTGCTAAGTTTCGAAGTTGTTGAGGCTGGCCTTGATCTTGCAATCCTCCTACCTCATACCAACATGTCTTCAGATTCCAGTACAAGCCCCAAAGTGAAAGGTTCCACTATCTATTTTGTTCTTCATTGTATATCCTGAGGGCCTAACCCAGAACCCATTATGTATTAGATTCACAATCATGTTTATTAGAGCAATGGATAAATAAATAAATAAAAAAACAGAAAAGATGGATGAATTGATAGATTTAAGTGGTGGATGGATGTACACAAAATAATATTCTATGCAAGGAAAGACACCAATAAGTTAGATATATGTGATTACTAGTTAAAGAGAATCTGAAGTAGCCAATTCTTTTAAATATTGTTTTCTTTCCTTGTATTTCATTTTTATTGATTCACATTAGCTATATGTAACATTAGGATTCATTTTGACATAATTATAAATACATGGAATCTGATTTGCTCAATTCAGTCTCCAGTACTTACACTTACCCTCCGCCTCCTCCCTCTTCCCTAATCCCTTTCCTCTACTGTACAGATCTTTCTGCTATTTTCTTACATTTATAAATTAGTGTCTTGTGGATATACATAATGGTGAGAGTCACTGTAGTATATCCATATATGTACTTAGGAAAGTTAGGTCAGATTCACTCCAAAGTGATCAGTTCTAAGTAAAAGGAGGATAAATGAGGAATACGAAGAGTCATTGAATTGCCTATGAGAAGTGTTTACAATTTGTACTATCTAAATGATAAGGTCAAACTATTAAGAATTAAAGAAGCCTAAATGATGAAAATTTGAATACTGTGAGACCAGTTTAAGAGCCAGAACACTGATTTACTGGTAAACAAGTTTGCTGAATGAGCCCCTAAGGGAAAAGATAGCTGTAGGGGAAACACTGGGTTGAAGAGGACTTCTCTGTCCTCCCAAAAACAAATCTTCCAGGCTAAGGGTTGTATTTTCACATCACCATGCACCTATAAATTAAAATTAACACTGGTGATATTCAGTTATGAATGCAGAAAAGGAAACATGATGCCATAAAGATCAAGTAAGACAGAACTTCCCCCAAGGAATGAAAGGGGAAGAAACAGCTCCATCTCTCTGATAGCCTTTGTACCATAATTTCTTAACAGTATGACACTGAAAATCCAGCAGTATTTTTTGTCCTTTAGAATTTATTCCTATGCCATCCTCCAGATATTTACCCCAGAGACATTTGTTAAATGATTATACAAAAAATCATATACTAATTACTTAGAAAATATAAATGCATTGTTATTACCATAAATGGGAAAATGTTTATCCACCCTTAGGGGAATTCAGAGGTAAAATGTTACAAATACACACTACCTAACTGCAGTGCATAACAGCTTAGAGACATCTTCCATGTTTGCATAGCAACATTGATACATCTTAAAAGCACAAGGTTCAGTGAGAAAAAAACAAAGAAATAGGACAGATCCTTATGCTTACAACCAGAATGAAATAACAGCAATAAGATTTTGCTTACCACCTAAGTATTTATAAACTGAAAATTTATATGACAAGCCTACCACACAGGAAAGGGATTTCTGAGAGATGGAAACTAATCAGGTCAAGATCTGATTCTGTAATTCCAAAAACTGCTAGCCTGGCATTCCTCAATGTTTAAGAACTTTCAAAACCTCATGTCATACACAATAAATACAACATGATTTTGTTTATCAACATGCAACAAATGAATAAATAATTCTTATAAAAGAAGTGAAATGGAAACAACCCAAGTGTTCACCAAAGGATGAAATGGATAAAGACAAGATACTACATATAAATAAGGGATACTATGCAGACATAAAACAATGAAATCCTGTCATTTGCACTGTGACATTGCTATGTTCAGTGAAAGCAGCCAGGCAACAAAGAAAAGTACCCTATGATCCCACTCATTTGTGGAATCTGAAAAGTGTGATCTGACAGAAGTTGAGAGTAGAGTGGTGGTTCCCAGAGGTTGGGGAGAGAAGGGGACAAGGAGGGACTGATTATATAGGTTGGTCAATGGGTGATGAGACACAGTTATGGGGGAGTAAGAAGCCCTGGTGTGCCACTGCAGGGTAGGGTGAGTGTAGACGGTAACAATGTACTGCACATTTCACAGAGCTAAAAGAAAGGATTTTGAAAGTTGTGGACATAAAGGAATGAAAAGCATTGGAGGAGATAGACGTGTTTGAGCTGATTTAAACATTACATAGCGGACAAGGCCATAGAAACATTACATAGTAACACATCGATAAGTACCACTCCTATGATTTATGTATAGGATAAAATGAATTAAGGGAAAGTAAACATTATACAATGTGCAGGACTATCAGAACATCACATGGTGTCCCAATAAGATTCATTTTTTTTTTAATGTTCCTGAGTATCCGTGAAAAACAAGCTTAATTGCAAAAGAAAATCACTGGCTCCCCAAATTAGACCTACTTAATACCCTTGAGAACTCCTCAATTCTTCCACCAGCTCTCAGTCTATACAGACAAGGTCTCCAAGTCTTGCTACCCCGGACCTTGGGCAAGTTACTCTGTTCTTTGGCCTTCTCGTCTATAAAACGAGGATGGGCAAATATGTGTCTCATCACATGACATGTCTGTGAGGACTCAATGAGCTATATTACACGTAAATATTAAGATATCAAGTGTTTGTAACGGTGCTTGTGACAGAGTAAGCGTCCAACACATTCTCATTACAGAAGCCAGAGAAATCACCACAGCAGCTTATGCACGGACGGACAACCTTTGTACCTGTTTCCAAACAAGCCACACAGAAAGTTCACTGCAACACCTGACCCACACCGCAGACCAGGGAACTCTTTTGGGCTGCCATTGCCAGTCCTCTCTTCACTTGAAGATGCTTCACACTCCAACCTGGAAATCTTCCTGACCGACGGCCCTCTAGACTCAGAGATGGAAGTGGTTCTGACCACTAACCTCCGCTCCTCCTCTGCTTCCATTTAGCAATGCCCGTCACTAGACACCTGTTGGATCCCACCACGGAGAGGCCCACTGGGGAGGAAGCCCACCTGCGAAGCCACCTCTTTGTACCTAGACACACTGTTGGCTGTTTAACTGGACTGGCCTGACTGGGGGAGACTGGTCCAATGGCTTAGGAGACAAGGCACCCACCCAGTTGACTGGTGGCAACTTCTTGGGGAGGATGAATGATGGGGTTCAGGACACTGTGCCCCAGGATACGGTGCTGTGGCCTCGGAGAAAAGAGCAGAAGGAGGGAAGGCTCTCTGACTTTTTCCCACCCTTCTCCCCTGAAGCCGGCTGTCAAAGAATGCTCCAAAGCTCCCCTAACTTGGACCCTAAGAACATCATTCCAGAGGGGTCCTTCCCATACCCAGAATAAGTGGATGTCATGCAGGGACACAGAAACGAATCCCAAACCTGCAGGGCTTCTGAAGCTCCCCTCCTTTTATTAGCATTGTGTTATACCGTTTGGTCCCACAACCGTACTTCTGCAAGATTGTTCCCCCACATACACAGGTCTCCCTGTTCTTCTGGGTCTTCATTCTGAAGGCTCCCTGTCACACAGAGCGGAAATAAATTCACATGTTTTCTTCTTGGGAAAAGAAGAGTTGCATTCCGATTTGAGATGGGGCTTTTGCATTCTCTGCCTCAAAAGCAGTCTCTCCTGGTCATCCTAGAAGCACAGCAGCCTGGATGTCCTTGGGCAGGATCCCCTTACTGTGCTTCCCATGTTTTCACATTGGAGAGCCAGGTTCAGGGGGCTCTAGTGACCCCAGCAGGCTCCCACAGCCGGGGGCGGGGCATAGCTTTTTTTCTGCAAGACCACCCCTGGCGTGGAAGGGGGCAGGCAAGCATTGGTTCTGAACCAGGGCTTGCCATGGGACAGACTGTCAAGAAACACCCGCTTGTCTTGGCAGCTCCCTCAGGGCACCTGGAAGGTCTCTGAAGGCAGCCTGAGGGCGTCACAGGCAAGAGGCTCTGCAGTGGCAGCAGAGAGCAGACCCCCCCCCCCCCCACACACACACACACACACCTCCACAAGGAACAAGGGCCACATATGGATGGGCCCACACAGAGCTCAGGGCATGAGCTTAGGCCTCCCAGAGCACAACCCTTGCTCCTTTGGGGCAGATGCGGTGGTGGGGGAGGTATATGGCTCCAATGGAGGAGAGGAGGGTGCCTTGGTCCCCAGGCCTGCAGGAGCACAACAGGGACTTTGCTCTCAGAAAGAACCGGGCCCAAATGGTGCACGTTCTGTTCACTGGCTCCGGGACTTGTCTGGCCCTTGCCCTGTGTCTGTCTGTGCCTCTGTTTCCTGGTCTGTCAAATGGGGAGGCTCCATGCACCTGCCAGAGCTGCTGAGAGAGGAACACAGGCCTGGCAACGGATCCCGCTGTGGCCTGCCAAGCTGCAAGAAAGGCAGTGGAGGTGGCAGATGTAGCCAGAGTGTCTGGGGGCCCCAGAGATGGATGGTGGAGGGCAGCGCGAGGGGCGCTTCCATCCTCTGGCCACCAACAGTTTCCTGGCCCCGCAGGTCACAGGTCGAGGGTTTCCCACTTGTTGCGGTTCCAGACGCTGCCAGAGACCTCTTTGACGTGGCCAAAGGGGACATGTCGGGGAAATGGGGCATAAAGTATCCAGGACCAGGCTGGAGGAGCTTGGGTGAAAGGGCAGCAGCTAGAAGCATTGTGCAACAGTGAGGGGTGTGGGTTGAGAATAGAAACTTGGGTGCGTGGAGCTGTACTGCGGGGTACGAGTGAGCTCGCCTGCGGTGGGACGAGGAGGGGTGAAGGGGCATCTGGCGGGAAGAAGACCCCCACCCCGCCGCCCCCCTGCCCACCCACCCACCCACCCGCGGAATCGCATGCGCACTGGGGACCTGGAGGAAAGGGCTTTTGTTGGGAAAGCGGGAGGGCTGGAGGGGTCCGCGCATGCGCAGGCTCCCCAGCCTCCGGGGGTGCGCGGAGAAAAGGGGCGGGGTGGTCCGAGCTGCTGTGCTGGCAGCAGTAGGCGAGGGCGCGGCTGCGGGGTTCCTGGTGCTGAGGACGGACGCCATTGGAGCCCCAGGGAAGGTAAGGATCCAGCCCCAGACAGGACCTGGCGAGGGCGAGTGCAACCCGACACGCTGCGCCCTGCCCCCGCCCTCCGGATCTGAACAAAGCCGGAGCGCTCGGAACCGGAACCCCATTAGACCCGAGGTGGAGATAGGAGCACCCCCGCTATGACCATCACGCCCGCGCGCCCAGACCCCAGCCTACCGGCCCCAGAGCCCATGCTCCCCACCCGTGGGGCAGACCCGTGTGCTCAGAGCTGAGCTTCCTTAGGTCCGAGGCCCCACCCCCACCCCAGGCTCCTAGATGACTCCGGAGGAGCTGACCGCTTGCCCCCTTCCCGGAGACCCGGCCCTTGGACCTGAGCTCACCAGGGCTCCAGTTGGAACCTCGCCTAGGTCCAAGGCCCTCATCCTATGCACCATCCACCCCTAGCCATCCTTTCCGAGCCCAGCCTAGACCGGAATCAGCTGAATCCCCCCTCCACCCCCGCCCTGGCGGGGACCTGGCCCCAAGGTCCCCGGGATTCGGTTTCCCAGAGCTTGGGGCTGTCGCTGTTGTCTGAGCCCTGGTGTCGGCTCCCCCTTGGTCGTGGTCCCCAGCTGTGGTCCTCAAGCCCAAGCCCTTTGTTTCTCCCTCTCTCAACGCATCCCCTTCGGGACTCTTGGGACCTGAGCTCTCAGGTGCACCCCCAGTTCAAACGCTGTAACGTAGCCTCAGGGATGGGGAGCCTGCCGGTGGTCAACAGCCCTTTGGGGACGGGGACGGGGCCTCCTCTATCCCTCTGGTGGGGCTCTGCCCCTGACCGCGGCTACCCCGTCAGACCCCCCCACCCCACCCCCTCGCTGCTGCCACCGCCGCCGCTGCGCCACCACCACCTCCTTGTGCTGCCTTGTACTGCTTAGTAACCTGATGATTGCGGCCCCTCAGCTCGCGAGAGATCCCGCCTCACTGAATCCCGCACCCTCCCCCTGAAGCTGCCTCACCCTCCCTCTCAGGCTGAGCTGTCTTCTCCTTGGGACCCGTGGCATGGCTGAGAGAAGCCACAGCGGGCAGTCGGAAAACTCCAACTCTGGAGACATGGATGAGGGGAGCCAGCGAGCCAGGGAGGAAGAGATGGTTGGAGGCAACGACTATGAAGAATTTGGTGCTTTCGGTGGCTATGGCACCCTCACCAGCCTTGACATCCATCTCCTGAGAGCCTTTGGGAGCTTGGGTTCAGGCTTTCGCTTCTTAGCGGTGAGGCTCCTTCTTGAGCACCTGCTTGCCCTGAGCCTTGACCCCTGTGCAGCGGGGTGGGTGAAGGAAGGGGGAGGGCGGAGTGGGCAAGGCATGGCCAGCTTTCCCTAACCTTCCCTGTCTTGCTGAGGGGTGGCCAGGGCCAGCTGGTGGGAGGAGGCTGGGCCTCCTGGGAAGCACCATGGCAGTGTGTCGACTTGTGTATGCCCTCCCCTCTCGTGCCCCGCTCCTCTGGCCTTGCAGAATGAGCCCTGGGAACTGGAAAACCCTGTGCTGGCCCAGACCCTGGTGGAGGCACTGCAGCTGGATCCGGACACCCTTGCCAATGAGACGGAGGCCCGCGCTGCCAACGTAGCCCGCTCTGCCGCCTCCAACCGAGCCGCTCGGGCTGCTGCCTCTGCTGCCCGCAGGTCCTTCAACCAGGCGATCTCTAACCAGATGAGGGCCGCACAGCAGGCCCTAGTAGAGGACGCCCAGCCAATGACATATGCCGAGGCTCAGGGGGCCACCCCTGAGACCAGCCGTGCCTCTCAGCAGACCTCCCAGACGCTAGTCGCCAGTGAGGGGGCTGCCCCTGGGGCTCCAGCAACCTCCACACAGCCCCAGACGGCCTTCCTGGCGCAGGAAGCTGCTGCAGAGGGCCCTAGCACCGCCTGTGCTTTCACTCAGGCTCCAAGTGCCAGCGAGAGGGATGCCACCCAGCCCCAGACAGCCTTCCTGGGCCAGAACGATGTCTTTGATTTCACTCAGCCGGCAGGTGTCAGTGGCATGGCCTTCCCTCGTCCCAAGAGACCTGCCCCAGCCCAAGAGGCCCCCACAGAGGGTCCCAGTGCTGCCTCTTGTGTGCCCCAGGCAGCACCTGCCAGGGAGGGGTCAGCCACCCGGCCCAAGACCACCAAGTCTGGGAAGGCGCTGGCCAAGACTCGGTGGGTGGAGCCTCAGAACGTGGCGGCAGCAGCCGCGGCCAAGGCCAAGGCGGCCACAAGCATCCCTGAGCAGGAGGGGGCAGCTGCCACTGCCCAGCACAGTGCTGAGCCCTGGACCAGAATGGGAGGCAAGAGGACAAAGAAGGTATGGACTCCTGTGCCATCGGCACAGCCCCTGGCTCCCCTGCCTTGCCCCTTCTCTCCCCCTTCTCCTCTCCCCACCTCACCTCTCCTCTCCTCTCCTCCCCTCCCCACCCTCCCCCTACTCTCATCCCAGCTTAGTCCATGCTTCCGCAGCACAAGGCTGCTGAGTGTGTTTTGACTCCACGTAGTTCCAGCCCTCGGGGCTGGTGGGAGAAGAGGCTGGCTCAGAGCCTGGCACTTAGCAAGCTCTCAGCACGTGCCAGCCACTGCTCATACTACTCTCGCCTCCAAGCGCCTGTTGGGGGGAAGGTGTGTGGCGGGTGCATTGGCACGGGAAGTCTGCTAGTCCTGCTTGTCTCCTCTCTCTCTCATGATACAGTCCAAGCACCTTGTCGAGGATTATGAGAGCAGCGAGGAGGAGAGAGAGCCCCCCGCCGTGCCACCAACCTGGAGAGCATCGCAGCCCCCCTCTTTGGCACAGGCTCAGCCGGCCCCTCGGCCCCCGGTGGCCCCAAGGTCCCAGATACCTTCGAGGCATGTCCTGTGCTTGCCCCCTCGCAACGTGACCCTTCTGCAAGAGAGGGTAAGATAAGAAGTCCACACTCTGCGTCACCATCCCCTCCTACCCCACGGGCCAGCACTGTTTGGCCACCCATGCCTCGATGTACCCCCGCGTTCCTCCTCCTCCAGGCAAATAAGCTGGTGAAATACCTAATGATTAAGGACTACAAGAAGATCCCCATCAAGCGCTCAGGTAGGCAGCAGAGCGGGGCCCCGACCCGCTGCCTTCAGCATGACTGGCTGAGGGAGCTCAGCTATGAGGACCCTGCTCAGCCCGGGTGCCTCCCCTAACTGCCCCCCTCCCACAGACATGATGAAGGACGTCATTCGGGAATATGACGAACATTTCCCTGAGATCATTGAACGAGCCACCTACACTCTGGAAAAGGTGGGTGCGGGGACAGAAGCTGCTCCACGCCACTGGAGATTAGAGCTGTGGAGCAGTGGGATGGCCTGTGGCCCCTGGAGGCCCAGTTCCCACCCTGCCTGCTCTGGGGACCTCCGCTAGCCCTCCACCTGTGAGTTTCCACTGCCCCCGCAGGGCGACACCTGCCCCTTCCCAGGCCCTGCTCTGAGAGTCTGTCTCCTGTGGTGGGTCTCCTGTCCTCCCCCCCCCCCCCGCCACCCTCACACACAGGTTTGGAGTAGGGGAGGAGGACACGTCTCATGGGGCTTGACTGGCTGGCTGCACGATGCCCAGCGTGGGGGTAGATCTCACTCTGTTTTCTCACCATGTAGAAGTTTGGGATCCACCTGAAGGAAATCGACAAGGAGGAGCACCTGTACATTCTCATCTGCACCCGGGATTCTTCAGCTCGTCTTCTCGGGAAGTAAGGAGGGGAAAGAATGTCGTGACCTCCTTGGGGATGCCTTGTCCCTGTCTGCATCCTCTGAGGGTCCAGGAACCCAGGGCTGGAGGGCCCCCCCGGCAGGGCCCACCCTGGGAGGTTGCAGTGCCCAGGGACCGCTGTATAAAATGAGTAGCATTCTGGGGGGGCGAGACCTTGTTGCTGTTGGGATTTTTGCCCTTGGGTGGGAGGAAGGTGGTTCACTGCATCCCTGCTGGCATGGGCGCAGCAGGGTGGTCCTCCAGGGAGAGCTTCCTGTAGAGTGCAGATCCTGAGGTGGGCATGGCCCACCTGAAGGCGCCTCTGGACACCCCATGGCCACTTGCCCAGCCCGTGCTCCCTGACTCACCCCATGCTCTGCAGAACCCTGGGGGGGAGGGGTATCAGATGCCCCGGTTATGGGCGAGGCAGTTAAGTCTCTTTCCACCAGGTGGAATTGTCTGTGATCCATGGGGCATCAGGCTACGTATCCCTGCCAAGAATTTCCCCTCCCCATGGGCAACCTGGGAGAGGGTGGATGGTGAGCCGGCTGCATCGTTGAGGGCAGTGGCCTCTGCACATCATCCCTTCCCTCTCTCTCCACCTGTAGGACCAAGGACACTCCTCGGCTGAGTCTCCTCTTGGTGATTCTGGGCGTCATCTTCATGAATGGCAACCGTGCCAGCGAGGGTGAGTGCTGGCTCTGCACCTGGGGATTTGGCCACGGTCTCATCTTTGGGTGCCAATCTCTCGTCCCCCGTCTCCCCTCGCAGCTATCCTCTGGGAGGCACTCCGCAAGATGGGACTGCGCCCTGGGTATGACTAGCTCCTCGGCCCCTGCCCTTGGGTGCTCTTCTATGGCAGAGGAGGTCCCGGGATTAGAAAGGAGTGGGGCGCCCGGGCTAGCTAGAGAACAGAGGGTCTCCCTAGGGATGGATGCAGTAATGATGCCAATCTCTCAGCCCCCTCAGAGCTCTGTCCACAGAGGACACCTCAGAGAGACAGAGTCAGGGGATCCACCGGGTCACCTGGCCTCTGCTTTGTGCCGTGTCCTGGGAAGGCAGTCCCCACGGGCTGGGAAGCCAGTGAAGGTGCCCGGAAATGCTGCCGCCCATGTCCGCCACTGCAACCCTCACTGGTCATGGATGTCTTTGCTTGCACTCAGGGTGAGGCACCCTTTCCTTGGTGATCTGAGGAAGCTGATCACAGATGACTTCGTGAAGCAGAAGTAAGTATTGCTGAGCTGACCTCACATCACTCTGGGGTACTCCACAGTGCCAGTTGGGTGGAGAAGACATGCCCATCCCATTTTGTAACCCAGCACGAGCAGGGCCCAGCCCGGGTGAGGTCAGGGGGCAGAATTCTGGGGCTGTCTCTGGAACTGGGAGCCTGTGTTGACTGGGAGTGTGCTGAGGGCATGTGTGTGTTAGGGCCACCATGTCACTGAACACCTGCCCTATGGACCGCCACAGGAATTTCCCCTGCTCTTTGTACACCTGAGGAGCCAGGGGCTTGGAGAAGGGAGGTCTCCAAGTATGGCCCACAGCTGGAAAGGCTGGGCGCCCAGCTCTCCTGGGTTCCAGGCCTAGACCCAACCTGCCCTTGGTTCTTGGAGGACATGCAAGCAGGGACACAGGCAGGCAGACGGGCAGGCATGTGCACAGGCAGATGGGCAGGTGTGTGGACAGGCACACATGCACACACACACAAAAGGGTCAGGAATTTAGACTAACCCATGGAGATCTTGGCTGACTCTTTTTTTTTTTTTTTTTTCCTTTATTCCCTGCCATTGTCAATGGTACATCTTTCAGGGGCTCCGCAGTCTTTCTTTGTTTTGGGCCACTAGTGACGGGGTGTGCTCAGAGCAGGGGGCCCGAAGAATGGCTCCTCTGTTTACAACACACCCAACAGGAATTCTGGGGCTATGATGATGAGAGGCACAACACTTGTGGCCTCCCCGTGAGCATATGCCCTACACATGTCCACTCTTGACCTGCACGTGGCTTCCGGGTGGGCCCACTGCTGTGAAGCTGTGAGGGCCACGCTGTTGGGGGTGGAATTCCTGGGGGTGAGACTGGGTGCAGGCGGGGCAGCCCTTCTCTGCCAGCCGAACTGCAGCTCTGGGGTAGAGGAGGGGCCCGATGGAACCCATGGGTTCCACAATGGGTCTGCTGGGAAAGAAGCCAAGGACATTTTCCTCTCTGGCTCAGGTACCTGGAGTACAAGAAGATCCCCAACAGCAGCCCGCCTGAGTATGAGTTTCTGTGGGGCCTGCGAGCCCGCCATGAGACCAGCAAGATGAGGGTCCTGAGATTCATTGCCCAGGTACCTGGGAACCTGTGTGGGGTGACAGGCCTCGGGGGGGTGGCACTTTGCATGCCTTGTTCGTTTCTTGGTCACGGCCTCCTCGCGTGGACGCTGAGCGGTTCCTAAGCGAAGAAGACAAGTTCACAGAGGTCGTGATTGTGCCGGATGTGTCCTGATTCCAGGGGTCTTTCTTTTTGTGGTCATTTCCTGAAGCGCCTAGGAGGGTGTGGCTGGCAGCAGGTGCTGCCCGAATTGTGGGGTAGCCCTGGCACTGAGGCTGCTGTTTCCCACCTCAGAACCAGAACCGGGACCCCCGGGAATGGAAGGCTCACTTCTTGGAGGCTGTGGATGATGCTTTCAAGACGATGGATGTGGAGATGGCCGAGGAACATGCCAGGGCCCAGATGAGGGCGCAGATGAATATCGGGGACGAAGCTCTGATTGGGCGGTGGAGCTGGGACGACATACAGTCTGAGCTGCTGACCTGGGATGAGGACGGGGATTTCGGCGACGCCTGGGCCAGGATCCCCTTTGCGTTCTGGGCCAGGTACCATCAGTACATTCTGAATAGCAACCGTGCCAACAGGAGAGCCACATGGAGAGCTGGTGTCAGCAGCGGCACCAACGGCGGGGCCAGCACCAGCATCCTTGATGGCCCCAGCACCAGCTCCACCATCCGGACCAGAAATGCCGCCCGAGTTGGCGCCAGCTTCTTCTCCTGGATCCAGTAAGATTTTCCCAGGGCCGTGAGACCTGCAGGAGGGCTGTGGGGGAGGCCGGGGGAGGCCCCAGGAGGGCTAGGGGGAGGGCTAGGGGCAGGGCAGTGGTGAGCCTGTGGAAACATGGAATGATACCCGTTGCCCTTTGTATTACCCCTGGCTGGTTGCTGTGGGCCTCCATCCATCCGTTTCCGTTTTATTCCTCGTGTTCCAGACAGCGTTGAGGACGTGCCGTGATGTTCCTCATCCAGCCAGACTGCCTCTGCAGAGTCCCTCTTAAGCAGCACTCCAGGCGCTTCTCCCTGTGGGTCGGAGGGGCCGTGCAACGCGAAGCTCCCCTTGCTGCTCCTGCTTTCGTTGTGTGCTTTTTCTTGTGTGTTCATGTTTTGGTATCAGTGTTACATTAAAGTTGCAAAATGAATTGGGTAGTCTCTTGCTTGACCTGTGCATGTGTGGCTATGATTGGCCTTTGGCTGGTCTGGTAAGAAGGTCGCTTCTTCTGATTGTCCTGGATCTGTGGCCCTCGCCTCTGCAGATGAAGCTCACGGGTACAGTTACAGGTGGAATGCAGGGAGGTGTGGCAGTTCCAGGTGAGAGGGGGGACAGTGAGTTGGAGGAGGCCCCAGTTTAAGCGCTTTTGTGATGCCCCATGAAGGCAGCTCAAGTAGCAGCAGCTAGTAGGCAAGAGGCGGCAGGAGAATGGAAGGCCTGGAGGTTAGTGCCACCGTACCACAGAATGATTGTGCCCATGGGCAACCACAGGGTTCACTCACCCGAGCCCCCACTTTTATGAAGACCTGGTCCCTTAACCCTTCGCACAACATGAGGCAATTCAGGACCCTCACCCCGGGACGGAGTCTTCAGCCCAGTGAGGAGGGCCCCGGGTTGATGGCCTCAGCCCTGCAGTGGGTAAGAGTGAAAATTGCTGACCAATGAGGACAAACAGAAAAGCTTAATCAGCCCATGGCCAGCGAGGGGTGGGGGCTTCACTGCCCCTCTCATCCTGAAGCAGGCCAGTCCGTTTCCAGCAAGATGCGGAGGGAAGAGACAGGCTGGTTCCCTGGGAGGAGCTCCATCCCTGGCAGAGATGGTGCCCTGGGCTTCCTGGGGTTCCCCAGTAATGGCCATCGCCAGGTAGAACACAGCCCAGAGGACTAGGAGGCACGCAGTGGTGCCAGTGTCCCTGCTGCACCCTTGCCTCTTTTGTCCCAGTGAGTTCCCAGAGCCTGACCCAGATCTAGACCCAGGCTGCCCACATTATTTTGAGGCTCAGTGGAAAAGGAAGACCAAGGTTGATTTCCTTGAAAGTGATTAAGAATTTCAAGAGAGTGATAGCAGAACGTGATTCCACATTGGAGCTCTTCTGAGGTTGGGTGGGGCTGCATAGGTCACATATCCAGGACTTGGCCCTGTTTTCCACACAGGTATCGGGTGCATGTACCATTTGGGGGCCTGTGGTGTGATTTCTTCTGTTTGAAGTAAGGGCCCACTCTGGGCCTCAGCGACTGACCTTCTGTGATTCTGACCTTCACCGAGCCTCAATGATTAATTTGAACATTCACGCATGCGCCACACACACACAAACACACAGAGTAATGGAGTGTTCTTCGCTTTCTCTGTGTGGGTCCATGGTTGGGATGGAGGGAGGGATAAGAGGTGTGTGGGATTGTAGGTTCCGGGTGTGATGAGTGGTACCCAATGTGACCAGAACCATCCAGGCCACTTCCCACATGCTCTAGACAATACGCCTTTTCCAAGATCGGGGGGGGGGGGCAATTTCCATAAGCCACAGGTGTGATTTGAGCACCATAGTGCAGAGGGTACTTGACATGGCAGCTCCCTGGGAGAGGAGTGAGGAGCCTTCAGGGATGTGGTGGTTGGCCTGCCTCCACCTCCCCGCCTTCCAGCCTTGCAGGGTGCTCCCCCTTCTGCCTCCCTTTCCCCGAATGGGCCACACCAGGGTCCAAGGCTCCACACTCTCTGTGGTGCTGTGCTAAGAGCAAGGGAGAAAGGGAGAGTGGGAGTAGACAGATTGTCTAGAAGCAGAGCGGAAGATGGCCTCAGAAATGGCTGACCGAGTGTGGGTCCCACTGGAGGGTTGGCTGGGCCCATGCGGAGACCACGCCTCCACACTCTCTGTGTCAAGAGAAGACCAAGTCAGACCTCCCTCCATCCCCAGCCTGTGACCTTCCACGGGACCCTCACCACAGAGGTTGACGTTTTCTCTTGGCAAAGTGTTTTCAGAGACCCTCTGATGTGGCAGGTCTGTGGCTGTGGTACACAAGGCACCTGAACCTACCTACAGCCTTCTCCACATCTGAGGACTTTGGAGTCCTTCTGCACTTGTTCACACACTAGTATTGCTCTGCTGGTTTCCAGTTATCCATGGTTATGTGGAATGCTGCTCTGAATGTTCACCTAGGATCTCATTTGGGAGCCCATGTTTCCATCCATCAGGCAGCCCCGAAAGGAGGGGCTTATTAGGCCCAGCGAAAGGGTGAGAAATGTGAGGAGCCAGGTGCATCAGAGTAACAGCGTCATGCCGCCAGTGACCTACTCAACCCAGCCATGCCTCGCTTGCCTACATGTAGCACCCAGTAGTCCATTCAAATTATTAATCCATCAAGTGGATTAATCCACTGAAGAGGCTACAGCTTTCATCATCCATTCTTTTCACTTTCAAACACGGCCTCATTGCCTAGCACATGAGCACTCTGGGGACATTTTGAGGGTGCTGGAGACTCAACCTAGGGATTCTATGTACCCAAACATTTTGTAATTGTTTATGTTGAGGCAGGATCTTTCTGTATTACTGAGGGTCTCGCCACTTTGTTCAGGCTGGCCTCAAAGTTGCAATCCTCCTGTCTCAGCCTCCTGAGTCCTTGGGAGTACAGGCCTGTGCCACTGGTTCCCAATTTTGAACGGGAGCCATTTTAAAATGCAATCCACAACAAGTCACCAGCTCTGCTCTTTGCAGTCCATTGCTCCTGACACTAAGGGGCTCGTACGTCCCTGGGCAACACGTCCCCCTGCGCTGCACTGTCTCATCACACCCAGCCTCCGACTCATCCAGCCACACACACCCAATCCCACTGCACCCTCACTGATGCTCTGGGCAGCTGTCCACCCTCACTGTCCACATGAGAAAAGTAGAGCCATAGAAGGGAGGTGACTTGCCTGAGTGCTCAGACCCAGCTCAGACACTGCCTCAGTGACTGTCTTTGGTCCAGTCTCTTCTCCTGGCCCTTTCCATATCCTTTCCCACGTACGTGTGTGTGTGCCAAGTCACCTTTATTCGAATGCTTTGCCCTTGACTATTGGGTTTTCTCCTTCATCAATGGTTGACAAGGGCCTTATATATGCTGCATTCTTTGTCCTTGACTGGTGTCCCTTTCGCGGACATTTCCTCACAGTCTACAGCTTGCCTTTCCATTCTGCTAAGGGCAAAGGGCACAGTTGCTGAGTTTGGAGAAATCTAGGTAACCTCTCTTGTGTGTGTGGCCTCTATGACTTTCTGTGCGTTGGAAGTGAGTCTTTTGCCCACACCACGTGCGCCAAGACCTAATCCTACATTCCTTCCAGACGTTTTTGATTTTAACTTCTTTGTTTACATTGAGAGTCTCAACAAATTTAATGAGTCTGAAACCATGCGAGGTCTCATTTCTGACCTCCGTGGAAAGAAACCAGAAACCCATTCCAGAAGGGTAATTGGAAAATTAACAAAATTGTGGAAATTGAACAGGACCCTGTCAAATCACCCCCGGGTCAAGGAAGAAACCACAAGGGAACTTAGAAAATATCTCCAGACAGATGAAAGCAAAAGCCCAACAGACCACACTTTACGAGGTACAAGGAATGCGGCACTAAGGGGGCAGCTGAGAGCAGTAAATGCTTACGTTTGCAAAGAAAAATGATCTCGGCTCAACAAGCTCATTTTATGTGTCAAGAACTACATAAGGATGAAAACCTTAAACCCGAGATGGCCCAGGGAAGAAAGGAGTGAAGATTCGAGCAGGAAGAAATGAAGTCGAGAACAGAAAAACAGTAGCAGAAATCAGTGAAATAAAGAGCTGCTATTTGGAACAAAAACCAACAACACAATGGGCCGACTCTTCAGTAGATTAACTAGGAAAAAAATAAACAAGACTCAATTAACTAAATTCAGAATGAGAATCACGGAGGTACAACGGACGCTGCCCAAATAAAAGAGATGACAAGACACTCCTACCATCAAATTACACCCAAGAACTCGGATGACAGGGAGGGAATGGAGAAAATGAATTCTGAGAAACATACAACCTACCAAGAGTGATTCGTGAAGAAAAGAGAAATCAGAAGGGACCTAACCCACTGAGGAGAACAAATCCTAATCACAAAGCAACCTATGGAGAAAAACCCGAGACCAGATGGCTCCCCTGAAGAATTCGACAAAACATGTAACAAATTGGCAATTATGAATGCCGGTCTCTTCCAATAATAGAGAAGGCGGGAATGCTTGAGATTCATTTCAAGGGGCCAGCATCACCCTGATACCCAGCCAGACAAAGAGACCACAAGGGAAGAAAACAAGAAGCAAATACCCTGCAAGAACATTGATACAAAAATATGAAACAAAAACTAGCACACATTTAGAGCCCACAAACAAGTGGGATTTCCTTGGGAAGCACATGGAAGATTGAACCAGTGAAAACCAATGTCATACACAGAATCAACAAAATGTAGGACGACAACCTGCTAATCATCTCAACGTAGGCAGTGAGAGGATCTAACAAAATCAGCACCCATCACGATGAAAAGACTCAACGTAAGGGAACATAAAGGAGGGTCCCTCCAAACAGCAGAAATCCATTGATAAAATCCCCACTGTGTGCATCAGACCCAAGAGTGAAAGAGGAAAAGATTTTCCATTTAGGCCAGGGACATGGCACGAGTGCCTGCTTTTGCCACTTCTTCACACGGTGTTTATTAGACCATCCAGCAAGAGCAATCCCAAAAATAAAAGATAGAAATGTTACCCTCAACATGTTCAGGAGTAAGGATATACCCTTCAACCTGGTCCATAGGTCTCAGAAGGTTCATGGGTTAACTGACAAAATATTTCAAACTGAATATTAATAAGAAGGATACTGAATAAATGTCTGTATTGCATGAAAAAAAGAAAGCAGAGCATGAACGAGTCAGACATCCTTGTCATAACTGAGTATAAGAACAGATATCATCTAAAGGGATCAGAAGAAATTGAGTAAGGATGAAAGTAATAACGGTTCAGATAAAGCACAACAGCCCAAATCAGTTCTCAGTGACTCCACGGACACTGGCCTCCTCCTCGGGGCCTCCACAAAAGAGAGAAATCACGAATGACCAATGCCTGGAATGAACTGGCAGATGTGGCTCTCACCAATAACATGTTAGGAAGATCCTTAGTCCTGGGCTAGGGTGTGGCTCAGTGGCAGAGTACTTGCCTAGCATGTGTGAGACACTTGGTTTGATTCTCAACACCACAGATAAGTAAAGTCCATTGACAACTAGAAAAATATTTTTTAAAAAGAAGATCATTAGTCCAAATTTTTCTTTTTAAATACTTTTCTAGTTGTTCATGGCCCTTTATTTAATTAATTTATTAATATGTGGTGCTGAGAATTGAATGCAGTGCCTCGCTCATGGTAGGCACGCAGCGTGCCACTGATCCACAACTTCAGTCCAATGCTCCGGATTTCAAGATGTGGAGAGCAGATACAGATTTCAAGAAAATACACCAAAGTGACAAAACACAAGCAAACAGAACATTACAATTGTCCAAAAAGCACTGAATGTGTGGAGCATGATGAGAGCCACAGGCAGAACAACAACCCAAACCACCTCCAGACATAGATGGCTCCAAACATTATCCCACCACACACTTCAGGAAAAAGGAATGTGAATTGTACAACTTGCCAGAACATATCAAAGAGAGGAGACATTTCCCCTCTCCTTTTTTTTTAATATTTATTTTTTAGTTGTAGTTGGACACAGTACCTTTATTTCATTCATACTTTTTTTAAAGTGGTGCTGAGGATTGAACCCAGGGCCTCCCAGGTTCTAGGCAAGCACTCTACCACTGAACAACAAGCCTGGCCACATCCCTTCTCCTTTGATTAGACCCCAACCTCAAAAGGACACGTCACATGATACACACATCCTATCTTTTACAAAAGCACCCTGGGAAGAGTCTTGAATGAAATTTTGCCAATGCAAAGCCAGCACTACATCTTTAAAGAAAATTGCCACCAGGAAATCCAGTACATGCTGCCAATGAGGCGGTTCAGCCCTTGAAAAATCAATGTATCCCACAAAAGTCATGTATGAAGCAGAAGAAAGCAGAAGAGCCTATAGGAACAGCAAGGAATTGCCTTTTAAAAAGGGAACATCCATTCATGATAAAACCTCTCAGCAAACTAGGATGAAGAGACAAGTCTCTTAATCCAATCAGAGTGTCTCAGAACCCGCAAATCCTTCACACTGAACAGTGAGATGTTGCAAGCCTTCCCTGTGACATCAGAAAAACATCTGGATATTTCCACCTTCAACACACACCATGCAATCAGGGCAGACAGCAATGTAAGTGACCCTGGGAGTCCAGAATTCAACATCCACTCACTCAGTCGGAGGATATGCGTCACCACAGCAACAGCCCTGAAGCTCCAGCACTGGGAAATACTGAGATGCCACTCAGAAATAGAACTATTCACTCCACTGTGCAGCGTCTATGACGTTGAAACTCTCTCCTCAGTGATGAAAACAAATGAAGTACGGCTCCCCATGACGGCACAAATGCACAGTGGTAAATAGGAACATGATATTTCCACAATGAAGCCACATTATAAACAGAGGTACCATCAGGATTGGAGCGATTTGGAGCAATGAATTTCAGAGAGGCAGAACTGACTCAAGTGTTAGAAGTCAAAGGAGCGATCCCACTTGCTAAGGTATTGGCTGGTGGTGACCCAGGGGAGGCAGGAGCCCGCCTTTCCATTGCAGGAAACACTGGGTTTCTTGATGCTGAGGGACATCACTGTGATGTTTGCCTTGTCACAATTTACCACATGGTGCCTTTGTGTTTTGTGCAAATCTGTTTGGAGTCACATTCCATTAAAATCTACAGAAAGATAGTAAGTGAATAGAAACCCAGGAGTGTCAAAAAGCATACTCTCTGACCACAGTGCCATGTATTTAGCAATTAGTAGCAAAGGTCAGTATAGAAGATCCCCCATAGGTTTTTACTTGGGGAGATATTCTCCTCCCAGTTTCAAGGAGATGAGAAATGTTTTAAGCTCAGTGATGATGACCATTTGAGAGGCCTTTGTCTACCAATATTACTAAGTCTCCTGTCTTGGGAAGTCTCCTTTACCCAGGAAAGGATCTCCTACATCCGTGGGACCAGACAAGACGCTGGCAATCTGGACACCAAGTTCCCGATGAGTCCTGAGACTGAAGAACTCTGTGGACGTCAACTTATACCCTGTGTTGGGTTTGGTTGTATGGGTACGCTTTGAACTGAACCTGAAGTGACAAAGTCTATAATTCTGCTGAGTCATCCTCTGCAGAGGGCAAATATTTCTTCCATCTCCAGAGCTGAGGGAGAGAGATTTCCCAAGCTGAGAAGTTGAGAAGAGATCCTGCTATGCATGGAATCTGCTCCAAATTTCACTCTAGAGCACTCTTGCAATTACAGTCCCCACCACTACTCAAATAGGGGAATGCAGCCCTCCACACCTGGTGACAGGTTCAGTCCTGATGGGCTTTCCTTACTGCTAGTTTGAGTCCCAGCTCCCTTTTATGAGCTAAGCACATGCCACTCATCTCTCTCTCTCTTCCACCTCCTGGCAATTGATTTCTACTGTTACTGTCTGTTGCCTAGCCCCTTTGTCTTTGTGGGGCTGAGCCTTTAAAAAAGATGCAGGCAGTTGAGGGGGAGGAGAGGAAGAGAGATGAAGTGAGTTGGGAAAGAGCATGTTTGGATAAGTCCATGCTCACAGGTGCCTCTGGGGACCTGGTAACAGGAATAAGGTCCCAAGGAAATGTGGGAACAGCTCCTCACCTCGTTTCGGTCCATTGGTAAACCAGATTGTGGGAAGTGGGAAATGGGTGGATTTACGGTCACACCCCAACTAGTGAAAGCCAGGACTCTGTGAACTAGAGTCCACCACCCTGCAACAATGCAAGAGGACAGTTGGCCAAGGTAAAAGGGAGGCATAAGGACGAATGTGCATGTCATTGTCTTCACTGAGCCCACCCCGCTGTGGAAATTACTTCTCCCATTATTCACCCTCACGGCTCCCTGTCATGTTGCACCATATCACTTATGGTAATGTGTAAGGGAACAATTATGTCTGTGATTGATGCGATGAAGCACTGCCCCAGTGGGCTGCACATTCGTGGCCCATATTAGGCCCATGTTATCCAAATGAATGAATTATTATTCACTTCATAAGGGGCAGGGTACCAAGAGTGGGAGGGGGCTGATGAGAACAAAAGGCATAGCCTGAAGGGGGAGGGGGAAACTGGGGTACAATTGAGCACAATAATGAGAAAGAAAGCCAAAGGGTGGGGAGGGATGGGGGAAACGGGAAGGCCAAACTGAAGGACCTTGTAGGGAGGAGAGAGGGAGTGGGTAGAGAGGAAAGAGGAGGGGCGATGATGGGTGGAGAGGTCAGGCAGGAAGAGAGGACAGTGGAAAGGGCTTGAGAGGAATTGAATGGGGAGCAAAGGGGAAAGAGAGTCTGAGGGATCCCTTCCAAGGGGTTGTAAATGAGCGCAGAGAAATAGCAGAGTCAGGTAAAGGGAGCTGTGATGTTTACAGGATGAGGAGAAGCCATTTCCCAAGTCTGGGGTATCCTTCCCTGCCTCCAAAAAATGGAGGCTACATTTCAGCTCTGCCTGGGGCTCCTCCTACCTGCCCTCTCAGAGGGAAGAGATGCAGAAGTCAAGATTGAGAGGCACACGCAGTGCCTCTTCCCTGTTGCAGGCGACATATCAGAGCCTTCCATGTCAACAGGTCCACCTTCCTTACCTGCAGACTACATCTGCCCAGGCCAAGCTCGGCACCCAATCCTTCCTTCCTCTGCGCGATATGGTGCCAGCAAGCAACCCTCACTGAACAACTCCCCTTCCTGGGCGCCCAGCAACATCCATTTTGTGTAAAGTCCCACCCATTGCGTGGTCATCTCTCAGCTTCACTCACAAGAAAGCTATGGGCCAGCCAGAGTGATTGACCATTTCAATCTGCTCAGGAGGAAGCTGGGGTGGGGCGGGCAGGGGGTGCATGTAATAATAGTCTCCGGGATCAATATATCTGTGGAAATTGCAAATTCTTTCAATGGCGCGGTTTGCTAAAATCTCTGCTCCCAAGGGCCTTCATTTCAAGGACCAGCTCTGCTTTTCTCCCACAGCCCAATGAATGCATCAGACACTCAGCTTCCGTTCCCATGGCAACCGGGCTAATGGTCTAGGGACTAAGGATGAGACAAAGGGAAATGCAGAGAAATGTGCTTGCTCTGTGTTCCTCTGAGGTGCACAAGCCCCTATTCACAGATGAAAAAGGACATTCTATTTAGTTCTACCCTGCCCTCCCCTCACAGCTTGTTGGAGGGGGATAGAAAGGTACAGGGATCCAAGATGTGTTTTGCACCCCCACACTGCACTGGCGTGGTTTCCAGACCGAGGCTTCCTTGTCCTTTAGCCACCTGCTTACCACCAATTTGTGTCACTCCTGTAACAGGGTGCTGCGAGCAGGGTCTCCATCGGCCTTTTCCCTTTCCCTTTCTCATTCCCAGGCTATGGCCTCAGCCTGCATTCTGGAGCACCTTGTCCTCAGGATAAGAATAGCCCATCTGCAGGATACTGTCCCTTCCACCAGGGCCTCATGGGTGTCAAAACCCCAGACCATCTCA
Organism: Marmota flaviventris; assembly: GCF_047511675.1. Lineage (NCBI taxonomy): Eukaryota > Metazoa > Chordata > Mammalia > Rodentia > Sciuridae > Marmota > Marmota flaviventris. Next base: position 43,969,391 of record NC_092518.1, on the reverse strand, counting down.
ATCACGTTCCGGGGAAATGCTGATTTCTGTAGCCCCTCAGAAAAATTCCCTATTTCCCTGAAGACTCAGACCAGGGAATGGGAACCATTAATTTCCCTCCTTCCTAGTCTGCTAGCCCCTAGTGAAGTTCACATTCTTCTTCCCAGGACTCACCTCTCTGGTAACAATTTTCTCTGTGGCTACTTTCCTCACCTCAATTCAGTCATCCTCTAACCCATGCAGTGCTTAGTAAGGCATGTCCTACCAGAGCATTCCTGCTCCCCCAACTCTACTTCTCCTTCTCCAAACCCTCTTTCTTCTGCATATGATAGAGGTTTTCAGCATCTTCAATTTCATGACATGAAAGTGAGACCCAGTCCAATTTCAAAGTGCTGTGTGCAGAAAAGGTCCAGACCTTTCATTAACAGAGTCACACAGGAAAGTCCACTTCCTCCTCTCCCCTGTAGCCTGCGAGACCTCTGCCCAGACCCTGGGACCAGTGGGCAAGGCTCTCTCTTCCACACTGCCCTTTCCACCCAGACTTTGGGGAGCCTGAGAGAAGGGACTTTTCTGGTAGCTTTCTGCTCTCTGCAAACAGACCAACTGATCCAGGGCCTGTTCCCTGCTCCCTTCTCCTTCCTGAGTAGAGAACTACCTCCTGTGTGTTTGCTTCATGTTTCTAAGGCTGGACACACACAGTTGCAGGGAGGAAATGAGGGGTCCCACGGCTTGAAGTTGTCACTGATGGAAACACACCAGCTGGGCATACATCCATGACTTCTCCCTTCTCTCTCATTACTCCAGTGTGTCTCTGGAAGTCTATTTGTGCTGCCACACTCTTATTGACTGAGATGTAGCCATCTCCCACTTCCCTTCACCTGGATCCCTATGCTCCAAAATCGCTAACAACTTCACCTTCTCTCTAGCTTATCAACACTCACATATAGCCATGCCCTAAAGTGCAAGGTCCCACACAGAGGTTTGTTATCTTCCTGACCACCAGGGTGCCTCTGGGACGTCCAGTCTGTGTTTGGAAAGGGGTTTGCCACATATCCACTCTTGGTTCTCTGCCTCTTACGGACTCCTCTATGCTTTCCAGCCCTCTGAGGGGAACCAAGATCCACATGCCCACTCTTCTGTCTCCAGGTGCCAAGGAGGTTCCCCTTGGAGAAGTACCCAAATGGAAGGTTAATGTAAGGAATGCAGTGCTTACATGGATGGCTCTGCTCCTCCCATCCCACCAAACACCCCTCCCACGACAGTAGACTTCATGTGAGCACAAGACTTTAAGGAACAGTGAAAAGGGACCAGTGGGAATTAGAGTGTGGAACAAATCTATTGGAAGCACATGGCTATAAATGATTGTTACCACACTTCCCATCTCTTGCCTGCCACAGGAAACATTAGACCTTCTGGGAGATTCCACCACTTTGAATTGATCCCTGTTCACAGCTTTTCTCCTCTGCCTTAAGGACTGCCCCTATATCTCTCTGAAAAGGAGAAAGACCCCTCCATTAATCTTTTTTTTTCCTTAACATTTGTGGGTATCCACATTGCTGTCTCATTCTGAAAATATGGATAACTCCCCAAACTCCAGAAAGTATGAGTGGCACAGAATATTCCCTCCCCTATACATTGATCAAATCTCAATTTGTCCACCATCTACATCCATGTGCATTACTCAGTCTGGATGTCCTAGTCCTCAAACCTCATTCTCTCATCTTCTGGACATCTTCGCTTTGCCAATACCTTATTATCAATCAGGCCATCCATGAAGATGTAGATTATCAGCATATCTTTCACTATGAACCAAGAGTATGAAGCAAGATTTTGATGGATCATAATTTTAACAAATATGTGTCTCAATGTGATGTAATGTTTAGCTCTCACTGTGTAAAATTTTCGCTTCAATTGATATGCGCTGTCTCCCTTGAATCACCAAATTCTCCTGCTGTGTTGGTGATTTCCAGCAACATACAATTATGCTCTGCTATCCTCCATTTTTATTAATACCTTCCCCTGATCTGCATGTCACTGTTAGCTATTGTTCTGTATATCTGCTGCCCTTCATTGCAAAAGTTTTCTGATCAGTTTTTTAAGGAGTAATCAGGATTGACCCCTCTCTTTCTATATCTTCAATGTTGCGCATCACCTTCTGTTGTCTAGACCTGTGTTCTCCATGTTCTCTGATAACGTTCATCTTGCAGAGTCAAGATGTCATTTCTCTTTCCAGCTTGGCCTCCCAGTAGCATTGGATATATTCGCCCCATCCCTGCCTTGGAATGTCTGTATCCCAAGCTTTTCTTTTTTTCCCCCCAGATTTTCTTGATCCAACTCCTCGACATGTGCATTTGCTCCCCGTCGTGGCTTTGAGCTCTCATTTCCTCCTTTTCTACCTTTTTTTTTCCTAAGAAATTCCTGCATCTACCTGCCTCTACCACCTCCTATATTAACCAAATCTTTGGTTTAAAAAAAAGCAACAGAAAAAGACTCAGGATTCCCAGCCTCAAATAAATAATATGCAAGAGTGTCACATTGCACATGCCATCCAAAAAGGGCTATGTGACTAGCAGGGTTCCTGGAAGTTTGAGAGCTGAAAACAATCATGAAGATCATGCCTGAGAATTATGACATCATTGTTTTCCAACATTTCTTTTCTGGCAGAAGTTGTTTTTATTTTCTCCTATCAAATTAATTTCCTAATACAATTCTCCATATTTATCTTACAAGATAAGATTTTCAAAGATATTCTGTAACTTGCATGCTGGTATGTTTGCCTGTGTATATGTACACCAATTTAGGAATGAATTATGATCAATTTGGAATCCTTTAGAGTTTTTCTCCTTCTTTAAAATAAATAGCTTTAGTGACATATAATTCATGTATCAGAAAACTGACCTTTTGTGTACAGTGCAGTGGTTTTAGGCTCATCAAAGAGATAGACAAGTCCCATTGTGTATGTCATCTTTACACTATGTTGATTATTTCATTTGGTTTGTGGAAACGTTTGTATCCTGGGATGCAGGTTGAACCTAGGGCTTCACACATGCCAGGGAAGAACTCTCTACCTCTCAGCTCCATCACAGAGCTTTTCAATTTAACATATTTCCCACTTGTCTAATTTTGTTTTTCATATTTGTGCTTATCTGTCATATCCAAGAATTCATTGCCAAGTCCGATGTTGTGAAACTTTTCACCTGTTTTCTTCTAGGAGGAAACTTTTCACCTGTTTTCTTCTAGGAGTTTTTTTGGAAGGCAATATTTACAAATGATTTACGTAATAAGAGATTACTATCCATAATAAATGAGAACTACCGCAATTCAATAGCAAAAAAAAAAAAAATGATTTACAAATGGGTAAAGGACATGAATAAACATTTAACCAAAGAAGACATATTAAAAGAAGAAAATACATTAACAGGTGTTTGTTATTTAAATTATGTTATATGTATATATGAATGTCACCATGAAATCCATAATTATGTGTAATTATAGTGCACTAATAAAAACTTTTAAGGAAACAAAAGTAGAAGTATTATAGGACCCAGATATATATTTGGGGGTATAATCCAAAGGAAATGATCATAAACAATAAGAAATAACTTGTATACCCATGTTTCAAGGTATTATTCACAATAATCAAGATGTGGAATCAGCCCAGGTGCCCATCCACATATAAATGAATAAAAATATGGTAGATAGACACAATGAACTATTATTTGGTCATAAAGAAGAACAATGTTATGTCAGTTTCAGGAATATTCGTGGGACTAGTGGAAATGATGTTAAGCAAATAATCCAGACACAGAAAGACAAGTGTCATGTTTTCTTTCATTTGTGGAAACTTAAAAAAAAAAAAAAAAAGATGACCCGTTAGTAAAAGTGGGACTTTCAGGGAATGGAAAGTGGATAAGAATTAGGGGTAGAGAGGAAGGGCAAATGATGGCAGATGAGGTTAGCATGTAGGGTGGATTGTATTGAAGCATGATATATGCATGTATGATAATGTCACACTGAAACCCATTCATTTGTAGAATTAATATATATTAGCAATAATAATAATAGGAAATGATACTCATTATGATTAAACATTACTCCAAAGAAGACATGTTAAAAGAAGGTGTATTAGCAGCTGCTCCTTATGCAAATTATGTTAAGTGCATATATGAATGTCACAATGAACCTCACCATTATGTATAATCCTCAGGGAAGTGCAAATGGAAACCACAACAAGATAGCTGCTCATTGGAAAGAAGATGAGCATCGTGAAAACTAAGTAAACATAACAAGTTTTGGAGAAATTGGAACTCTGGTACACTGTTGGTGGCAACATTAATGGCATAGACACTATGGGATACAGTCTGATGATTTCTCAAACAACTAAAAAGAGTAGTGCCATATCGTCTAGCAATCCCATTTTGGGGTATATTTCCAAAAGAATAGAAATAAGGACATTGAAGGGATGTATGTGCTCCCATCTTCCTTGGAGATTATTCCTAACAGCCAAGGTATAGAAACTGTATGCAACCATCCTAATGCCCCTCACCAGATGAATACTGTAGCATATACATACACTGGGATATTTTTCAGTCTTTAAAGGGAAGGATATCCTGTCATGTGAGATAACAAAGATGAACCCAGAGACACTATGCTAACTGGAATAAGGCAATTGCAGTATCATAAATACTACGTGATTCCACTTATTTGAGTTTTCTAAAATAGTCAAAACTTGTAGAAACAGAATGTCAGCTGTAGGTCTGCAGTGAGAAGGAAATAGTGAGTTGCTGTTCAATGAGTATAAACTCTCAGTTGTTCAAAATGAATAAGTTCTAGAGATCTATGATTAGCTTGTCATTAGCAAAATTGTGTTTTGCATGTAAAACTTTGTTAAGAGGGTAAATCTCATGCTAGTTGTTCTTACCAGAATAAAATAAATTAAGAGTTGTATGACCCTCACTCACCACAATGTTTGCATATATTTAAGTGACTTCAAATCCATTCCTTTCCTCTGGCCCCCAGAAACTCCAATCTATTCCCTTGTTCTCTGTGGGATTTGCATATAATGAATATTTCATATAGATCAGCTTGTATAATGGGTGGCTGTTTTTCAATTGGCTTTTTTCACTAAGTGTCTTTTCCAAATTAGTTACTTTTGTAACTTGAATCCTTTAACAACATATCATATCATTCAGTCTATCATTCTTTTAACTGGTGAATGATATCACATTGTAAGGAAATACCACATTTTGTCTACCCATTCATCAGTTGATAGACATTTGGACTATTTCCATGTTTTATCATTTAGAATAAGGCTGTTTTGGACAGTATTAAACGGGCTTTTGTGACATAATTTTTCATTCACTTTGCATAGATATGTCTAGAACAGAATTGTTACATCATAAACTTTCCGTTTAACTTGTTTAGGAACTGCTAAACTATTCCCCATGGTGACTGAACTATTGTACCATCACACAAGAAATGTATTCGAATTCCAATTTTTCCACATCCATTCCAACGTTTGTTTTGGTACATCTTTTATTTCAGCCAACCTAGTGAGAGGAAAGTGGTATCTTGGCTTTTTATTTGCATTTCCCTAATGACTAATGATATTGAGTATCTTTTCTTGTACTTATTGGTTGCTTGAAAATCGTCTTTGGATAAATGTCTATTAAAATCCCTTGCCCAATTTCATTTGGACTATTTGTCTATTTATTATTCAGTTATAAGTGCTCTTTACATATTGTGAATAAAACCCTATCAGATATATGATTTGTTAATATTTCCCCATCCTATGTTTCTTTGCAATTAAAGGTGGGCTTCCAAAAGAGTTTTTCATTTTAATGAAGTACAGTTTGCTGTGTTTTATGTTCACTTGTGATTTGAGTGCCACATCTAAGAAATTGTTGCCAATTTCGAGGACCTGAAGATTTACCCCAAAGTTTTCTCCTACGTACTTGATAGACTTTCCTCTTAGATTTGTATGTATCATAGATTGTGTGTTCATTTTTAGGCACAGTGAGTGATGGTGGAGGTCCAACTTTGTTCTTTTGCACACACACACAGCCAGTTTTCTTAGCAGAATTAATTGAAAACATTACTATTGATGCATTTGAGTTGTCTTGATCTGATTGGCAAAATCCATCTGAGTTTCAATGTAAAGATTTATTTCTGGAACTTCAATTTTTATTACATTGACACATATACCTGTATTCATTACAGTAGTAAAACACCTTGTATATTGTAGTTTAGAAGTAAATTTTGAAATCAGGAGATGTTAAATACTCCATCTTTGTTCACCTTTAAGATGGCTTTTCTTGCATTATCATAGGAATTTTAGAACCACCTTGTCAATCTTAGTAAAAAAAAAAGACTGTTGGATTTTTAATAAAGATGACATTGCACTTGTGGATCTATTTGTGGAGTAATAACATTTTAACTTCAGACAGTCTTCCCATGCATGAGTAATGGATGCCTTTACAGTTTTTGAGATGTCTAACTCCTTTCAACAGTGTTTTGTAGTTTGAGCCTAAATGTATTGTACTTTCAATAAAGTAATTAACAGGTGTTAATTAGATGAAATTGTTTTATCTAATTAATTAGATGAAATTGTTTCATAAATTTTGTGTTGGGATTATTCATTTCTAGTGTTTAGAAACCCCATTGCATTTTATGTGTTTCGACCAAGCTAAACTCAATGATAATATTTTTTTTCTCTTCTGGCATTCATACAGTTCTCTATGTACAAGATCATGTCAGCTGTGAATAGAGACAGTTCTGCTTTCTTCCTGATTTGGAGGTCTCTTCCTTGTCTAAATGTAAAGGTAGATGCTCCAGTACAATTTTGAATAGAAATGGTGAGAGTATACATTGTTGCTTGGTTGCTTGTGGAGTGTGAGGTTTTTCAGCCTTTCACTGCTAAGAGTAAAGGCGGATGTGCATTTTTGGAAGTCTCTTCATTAAACAAGGAAGTGTCCTTCTTTTCCTAGTTCCTTCATTATTTTTGAATTATGAACTTTTTATTACTCAAATGTGTTTCTCATCTCTTTGAAGTAATAATATGAGTTAATGTGCTGTATGACATTGATTGATATTTATATGTTGAACCATATAAACCTTATATTTATATTTCCAGAGTAAATCTGCTTGATCTTTCTGTATAATGTGATGCATGTGTTGGTGGTGGTGTTGGATTTAATACATGTGTAATGTGTGGGGCATTTTTTTGTGTCTGTATTCATGAGGGATATGATCTATGATTTTTTTTTTGCTTTTACTCTTGATTACTTTTCTAGTTTTGGAATGTGGTTAAATCTAGGCTCATAACATTAGGAAGTGTCTCCCTCTCTTCTATTTGTGGGCAATCTTGTGAAGTTTGGGTGCTAAATCTTCTTTGAGTATCTAGTACAGTTTACCAGTTATGCCTGAGTCTCTCTTTGTGGTAATACATTGCTAATGTCAGCAACAGATGTAAATGCCCGGTGTCCACTTTGACATATATAACAATAATTGCCACTTATACATAAATGGTGCGGTCAGCATTGTACAATAGCAGCAACAATAAAACACCAGAACTACATGAGGTGTTTAACAGCAGGTGTCTGCTATGCTGTCCACTGTATTAATAATCACAACTTGGATGTTATTTTTTAATTTATTCTTTCTTTTTTGTTATGCATGACAGCAGAATCCATTTTGACATAACTATATAAGCATGGACTACATCTTATTGCAGTTCGGATCCCATTCTTGTGGATGTACATCATAGTGGCATTCCCTGTGTTGTTTTCTTATGTATTATTCAATGTCTTTTTTCAGATTGTTTGTGTCTCCTTGACGCAGCTACACTAGTTTGTGTCTTTCTGAACATTTGCCCATATCAACAAGGCTATCTATTCGGATGACATGAAATTGTTCATCTTCTCTTAATCTGTTTATTTATTTAAGGTTGTGATAATGTTCTATCTTTCATTTCTGAGGTATTTTTAAAATTATTTTTATATTCTCTAGATTTTTCCCTGATCTAACCAAAGGTTAGTCAATGTTTCTGATTTTTTCAAAGAACCAACTCTTTTTTGTTGTTGTTGTTGATATTCTCTATTACTTTTTTAAATATTTATTTTTTGGTTATAGGTGGACATAATATCTTTATTTTGTATTTATATGGTGCTGAGTATTGAACCCAGTGCCTCATGTATGCTAAGGGAGCGCTCTACCTCTGAGCCACAACCCCAGCCCCAATTTTATTTATTATTTTTATTTACTTTCCCTTTAGAGTCATTTTAACCTCTCTTATTTCCTTCCTTCTTTTTGTTTTGGCTTAGTTTATCCTTCTTTTTCCAAAGTCGCCACATGAAAATTAGGATGATTAAGAAATTGCTTTCTTATTAATATGAGCATTTGCAACTATACATTTGCTTCTAAGAACTGCTTTAACCACATCGTGTAAAGTGTGAGATCTAGTGCTTATTCAACTCATATCAAAACATTTTCTAGGTAATCATGCTTGTGCAAACCTGAGTCTTAGCTACCTGGGACTTTCAGGCAGGAGGAACACATTTGAGACTAGTCTGAGTGTTGAGAGCCACAGCCGAAGGGGCCCCAGCAAACTTCCAGCTGCCGGCTGATGATTGGCTCACAGCGGCCCCAGCAACATCTAGCTGATTGGCTCCTCTGCGGTGATGCTCATTGGGCTGTTTCCCTGCCCTTTCAGACCACGGAGCTGCTCATTGGGGGACTTTTTTGGCTCCGCCCACGTGACCCAGCCAATCGGCCTCAAGAGCAGGAGGATTGTGGGAGGTGGAGAGAAGCTTGTGTGGGAGAGAGAGGCTTGTGGAAAGCCGGTGGTGGCAGTTGAGGCTCTGAGGGTTTTTCCTGAGAGGCTGTTTTGTTTGGCGTGTGTGGTTCTAAAAATAAAGTTAGTTTCTTTTGACAAGTGGCTCCTGATTGTGCCAGCCAGACTGCGGCATTTGGTGGCTCGCACGGGGAGCGACTGAGGGTAAGTGAAACTGCTCGCCCCTGAGGGCAGGGCGAGAGGATGGGTAGCTATTTTAAGATTCCTCTTTTGTTATTTTGTTTCACTTTTGTTTTAAGTTGCCTGTCCCTGGAGATGTGTAAGATGGAAGAAAAACCGCTCACATCTGAGGAACAGATAGGGAGAAAGGACGGATGGACATTTCAGGAGGCTATTATAATGATTTTGTGTTGTTCCAATTTTGTTTCACTCTGTTTCAGTTTTGTTAGGCGTTATCTTGTTGGGTTGTATTATAGTAGAAATACGGGATCAGAAATTAGTAAAAAACAAACTGAAAGAGTGTTAAGTAAATTGTTAGAGGAAGGAGGCATCTCAGTAAAATCAAGAACAATCAGGGCATACGTTGATACAATACAAAAATGTAGCCCATGGCTTTTTAAGGAGGAGTTGTTAAATATATCACAATGGAACCATCATGGTGAAGATTTAAAAAGAATAGAAAAGAAAAGCCCAGGGACTCTGCCAGTTGGCACATTGCCATTGTGGACGTTCGTATCTTGTTTGCTTAGTCCAAAGCCTTCAGTTCAGACAATGGTAGAGGAAGGAGAAGACATAATGATTCAAGTAAAAGAGAAGGCCTCTCAAGCTAGTCAGACAGAGGAAAAGATTCAAGTAAAAGAGAAGGCCTCTCAAGCTAGTCAGACAGAGAAAGAAAGTGTAAAACAGAAAAAGCCATCAGGGGGAAAGTTACAACAGGAGACTGCTACTAACACCTTTCTATCACCAGAGGGTGTAAGTGTCCAACCAACAGCACCACCTCTACAGGAGACTGCTACTAACACCTTTCTATCACCAGAGGACGTAAGTGTCCAACTAACAAGGCCACCTCCATATGCTGGGAGGTCCCCAACCCCCGCAGTTGATAGTTGGGATCCTGAGACAAGATCTCAAATATTAACATGCCCTGTATTTGAGGCAGGAGGGCAGCGATTTTACCAAGTTTTAAATTTCAAAACAGTGAAGCAGCTAAAAGAGGCTGTAACAACCTATGGTCCTCAAGCACCCTTCACTGTAAGCATGGTCGAATCCATTAACAACTTGAACATGACGCCAGCAGATTGGGCTAATATGTGTAAAGCTGTGCTAAATGGAGGACAATACCTGTTATGGAAGGTTGCCAATGAGGAATTTTGCAAGGAGACGGCTAGGCGAAATGCAGCAGCTGGTTATCCTCAGAGAAATCTAGATATGTTGTTAGGAAAGGGACCTTATGAGGATCAGCAGCAACAAATTGCATATGATCCTGGTGTATATGCACAAATTGCTGCAGATGCAATTAAGGCATGGAAGACTTTACAAGGACATGGAGGTTTACAAGGTCAATTATCTAAGGTAATACAAGGAGCTAATGAACCTTATGCTGAATTTGTAGATAGGCTTATTCAAACAGCTACCAGAGTTTTGGGGAATACAGAACAAGCAATGCCATTACTAAAACACCTGGCTTATGAGCAAGCGAATCGTTGGTGCAGAGATATCATTAGACCATGGAAACATGAAGATTTAAACACATATATTAAATTATGTAGAGACATTAATGAACAAGAGCAAGTCGTGGAAGCTGCAGTAAAACAGGCTTTAGATGCCAGAGACATTAATGAACAAGGGCAAATTGTGGCAGCTGCAGTAAAACAGGCTTTAGATGCCAGGCCAAGAACATGCTACAATTGTGAACAAACAGGACATTTTAAAAGGAATTGCCCCATTGGAGGAGGGTTTAACAAAACTAGGTATCAAAGGAGTAGAATACCAGGTATTTGCCCACGATGCCGTAGAGGGAGACATTGGGCTAATGAATGCCGTTCTCAAACCACCATAGAGGGTACTCCATTATCAAAAAACGAACAAGGACCAGGTGTTTATCCACGATATCGTGGAGAAAGGCATCGGGCTCCATTGCCGAAAAATGGACAGGGGGGCCCAATGCTCCGGGGCCCAAAACCACAAATATACGGAGCACTGGAGGAACCCAGCAACCCCATCAGGGTAGTGCCCAGGACACATTGTCCATCAGATCCCTCATCAGACAAACCCGAGGGAGCGCAGGGTTGGACATCTGCGCCTCCGCCAGAGCAGTAATAACTCCAGAGATGGGAGTGCAAATCATTCCCACAGGGGTGAAAGGACCTCTTCCCAAAGGAACAGTAGGCTTATTATTGGGACGCAGCTCTTCTATTCTAAAAGGACTTATGATAAGTCCTGGGGTAATTGATCCCGATTATGAAGGTGAAATAAAAATTATAGCCAGTTCTCCAAAGGGTATATCAGTAATTTCACCAGGAGATAGAATAGCACAGTTACTAATAATACCCAGCCTACATGATAAATTTTCCAGTCGTACTGTAGAAAGAGGTTCCAAGGGATTAGCCTCCACAGATGTAGATTGGGCTATGCTTTCTTTAAATTTAGATTCTCGCCCCATGCTAAAACTAAATATTCAAGGACATGAATTTAATGGGCTACTGGATACAGGTGCAGACTTTAGCATCATCTCTCGTCAAGAATGGCCAAAACATTGGCCATTACAACAAGCCACTCAAATGCTTCGAGGCCTAGGAGTGGCAACTAATCCCCATAGAAGTGCAATGGTATTAGATTGGAAGGATCCTGAAGGATGTGAAGGAACTATACAGCCATATGTATTGGATCATCTTCCCGTAAATTTATGGGGACGAGATGTCCTAGATCAATTAGGTTTGACATTAACAAATAACATCAACCAAAATGCACCCACTATTATGACTAGACAAGGTTTTAGGAAAGGAAAAAGATTAGAGAAACAAGAACAAGGTATAGCAGCACCAATACAAATAGATCAAGGAACAGACAGACATGGGTTGGATTTTCAGAAAGGGCCACTGAGACAATAAAAATTACTTGGAAATCAGAAAGACCAGTATGGGTTCCTCAGTGGCCCCTGACTAAAGAAAAGATACAAGCAGCCCATGACCTGGTCAAACAACAATTAGCGGAAGGTCATATACAACCTTCTGTATCTCCCCATAATACTCCCATTTTTGTCATCAAAAAGAAATCTTGTAAATGGAGATTATTGCAAGATTTAAGAGCCATTAATAATGAGATGGTTATTATGGGACCTGCTCAATCAGGGATTCCTCAGTTGTCTGCTTTGCCAAAAACCTGGTATGTTTTAGTTATAGATATTAAAGATTGTTTTTTTTCAATTCCAATTCATCCTGAGGATAGTCCACGTTTTGCATTTACTATCCCTGCACTGAATCATGAAGGTCCTGATCAGAGATATGAATGGAAAGTACTCCCTCAAGGGATGGCTAACAGCCCAACTATGTGTCAAATTTATGTTAACAAAGTAATCCAGCCACTTAGAAATCAAAATCCTGAACTACAAATATTTCACTATATGGATGATGTATTATTAGCACACAAAGATAAAAACACATTGCTAGAATGTTATGCCACACTTACAAACTTATTAAAAAATTATAATCTAGAGATAGCAATAGATAAAGTACAATTAAATTTTCCAATTAATTATTTAGGAGTTCTATTATCCTCAACCATGGTCCGTCCACCAAAAATTCAAATACGAGTAGATCAACTCAAATCACTTAATGACTTTCAAAAGTTATTAGGAGACATAAATTGGATAAGGCCTTATTTAGGTATACCAACAGGAGAGTTGGGACCTTTATTTGATATCCTAAAAGGTCCATCAGATCCAAATTCACCCCGAATGTTAACGCCTGAAGCAAGAAAGGCATTAAAAATCATTGAAACATATATGGAAAATATGCATTTGGATAGAATTGATATAAGTTTGCCTTTATTATTTATTGTACTACCAACAAAAAATATTCCTACAGGAGTATTTTGGCAAGAAGGTCCATTATTATGGATACATTTATCTTATTCTCCTAACACTATTCTTACTAGGTATCCGGAGGCTGTAGGACAATTAATACTCAAAGGAATAAAAGCAGCAAAGGGAGTGTTTGGAATTTCTCCCAATAAAATTATTACTCCATATACTATGAATCAAATTGATGAGTTAGCTAATGAGTTAAATACTTGGGCAATAATCATGTGCAAATCTAATGTTTCATTTGATAACCACTTACCATCTAATCCTTTATTGTCTTTTTGGTCATTGCATCCTGTAATTTTTCCAAAAATGACAAGAAAAACACCTATCATGAATGCTCCAAATATATTCACTGATGGGTCAAATAATGGTACAGCAGCAGTAGTTACCCCTGATCAAACTTTTACATTTTTAGTACCCAAACAATCAGCTCAAAAGGTAGAGCTTAATGCAGTTTTACAAGCTTTTGTGATGTTTAAAGATTCTGTATTTAATTTATTTTCTGATAGTCAGTATGTAGTTAATGCTATAGTATCTCTTGAAGATGCTGGTAGGATTTCCCCTTCTTCTACTGTTTTCTCTTTGCTTTCCACTATACAAAGTCTAATCTGGGACAGAAAAGATCCATTCTTTATAGGACATATCAGGGCACATACAGGATTGCCTGGAGCCCTTAGTTTGGGCAATGATTTAGCAGATAAAACTACACATGACATACATATTTTCTCTACACTAGAAGAAGCTATAAATTTTCATAAAAAGTTCCATGTCAATGCTAATACTTTACAAAAGCGTTTTAAAATAACTAAGGAACAAGCTAGACAAATAATAAAACAATGTCAAAATTGTGTGACCTTTTTACCACAAGTTAATCTTGGAGTCAATCCTAGAGGATTGATACCTAACCATATTTGGCAGATGGACGTCACACACTTGCCAGAATTTGGAAAATTAAAATATTTGCATGTTACAGTTGATACTTCTTCTGGATTTTTGATGGGCTCCCTTCATGCCGGAGAAAAAACTAAAGATGTTATAGCTCACTGCTTACAAAATTTTGCCACTGTGGGTGTTCCAAAACAGTTAAAAACAGATAATGCCCCTGGTTATACTTCTACCTCTTTTAAACAATTTTGCTCAACATTTGGCATTACTCATATAACAGGAATCCCATACAATCCACAGGGACAAGGCATAGTTGAAAGAGCTCATCAAACTATTAAAATGTACTTATTAAAGCAAAAAGAAGGAATTGGGAAGGGGTATATATTCCCCAAAGATAAACTTAAAATAACCCTTTTTACTCTAAACTTTTTAAATTTGGATTCATCAGGACTTAGTGCTGCGGAAAGGCATATGTGTTCAAAAAATGTACATAAGCCCAAGGTACTTTGGAAGGATATTCTAACAGGACAATGGAAAGGTCCTGACCCAGTAATTGTCTGGAGTCGGGGGTCTGTTTGTGTGTTTCCACAGGGAGAACAGCAGCCGATTTGGATTCCAGAAAGATTAACTAAAGCGATTTCTACAGACCAAAAAGAAGATGATTTGGCTCAAATCCATAACAACTGATATCCAAAACTCCAGTTTGGCTATTCTTACATCTGCAACAGATCCAGGATGCTTTTTTCAATATCTATTTTATTATTGCCCTTTGCCATATCATGAAGTTCTATTTTGTTTTTTGAGCTCATACAGACCTAGGTTAATGTTTTGCTGATCAGTTCTATTTTTTGACTATAGAGTTTTTAAACATTGCAATGGAGATTTCACCTGTAAAAAGTTATAAGGCCTTTACTATAATGTTATGTGTTGTATGTATTATATTATGTGTGCACACTTGTGTTTTGTGTTATATGTTTGAATGTATGTATATCCATATATCATATATGATGAGCGCTCATGATAAAATGGATCCAAATATTTTTTTTCACGTGGTTTAATTTAAATTGGGTAAACAACTGTTGAGGATTGTTTTAATACGTAAAGAAAAAAGAAGGTTAACAGATCTGTTTGTTTACTGTCACCTTTCCTTTTCATTATATTTAATAAGTCTCTTAAAGATAATGTAAATTGTTAAGAAAATTGTTTTCTTTTAGTGCCTTCTGTAATGTTACATAATTTTTTCTTTAGCCATTATTGCCAGAATTCCTATCTTCATCCCAGTGCCGGTGAAGTCAAAGATAAAACCAATCTACAGCTTCTGCAATAGCCATCACTGAACTGCTTTCAGAACTTGCCTGGACACATTGTGAACTCACCTGTATGCATTGTGAACTATCTGTTGGTGCAGCGACTTGTGGTAGTGTTGGGGTATATTTGCTGATGATGTCATCGGTGGTACAATTTTTCCAAGAGGAGCCGTCAATTGGCTTGGTGTATCTTCTTCCCTTCTGCTTATCATGATTGTCCAGCTAAAATTTGGGGGCCAACAGAGGTGAGGCAAAGAACCTCACCCCCCCGCTGGTACAAAGACCTCTCCACAGGTGTGGCTGTATATTGGACCGGTAGTCAATGACGGGTAAGATCCAATTGCAATGGTACCAACCTAACGGGTAAGGACCATATGTACTATTGGACAACCTAAGGCAGGCACGGTCCCTAAGCCACATGCTTTTTGTTTAAACAGAGAGGGGGAGATGTTGAGAGCCACAGCCGAAGGGGCCCCAGCAAACTTCCAGCTGCCGGCTGATGATTGGCTCACAGCGGCCCCAGCAACATCTAGCTGATTGGCTCCTCTGCGGTGATGCTCATTGGGCTGTTTCCCTGCCCTTTCAGACCACGGAGCTGCTCATTGGGGGACTTTTTTGGCTCCGCCCACGTGACCCAGCCAATCGGCCTCAAGAGCAGGAGGATTGTGGGAGGTAGAGAGAAGCTTGTGTGGGAGAGAGAGGCTTGTGGAAAGCCGGTGGTGGCAGTTGAGGCTCTGAGGGTTTTTCCCGAGAGGCTGTTTTGTTTGGCGTGTGTGGTTCTAAAAATAAAGTTAGT
Source organism: Marmota flaviventris (assembly GCF_047511675.1). NCBI lineage: Eukaryota > Metazoa > Chordata > Mammalia > Rodentia > Sciuridae > Marmota > Marmota flaviventris. The sequence goes on along the minus strand of NC_092518.1, from coordinate 43,953,549 downwards.
TTCTTTTGACAAGTGGCTCCTGATTGTGCCCAGCCAGACTGCGGCATCTGAGTAATTTAGTAAGGTTTGCCAATGATATTATAAAAAGGGACACTGAGGATGCAGCTCAGTGGTAGAGCACTAGCCTACCACATATGAAGTCCTGTGTACTTTCCCTAGCACCATACACACACACAAAATTAGGAATTTAGACTCTTGCTCAGTAGTAAAGCACTTGCCAAACACACACAAATCCCTGGATTTAATCCCCAATACCTTTATCAAAAAATATATCTAGTTTCCTTTGGAATTTCTTATTTCAGCAATTTCATTTTTTAAATTTTTTATCTTTATTTTATTTTTTTATGTGGGGTGAGGATCGAACCCAGTGCCTCATGCATGTCAGGCAAGCATGCTACCACTTGAGCCACATACCCAGCCCAGTAATTTCTTATTTAGAAGTAGGTTGTTTAATTTTCACATCCTTTTGAATTATCTGATTTCCTTTTGTTATTAATTTATAATTTCATTTCAATGTTTTTGAAAAATCTAACTTGTATGATTTCAATCTTGTCAAAATTTATTCAAGTATATGTAATGGCCTACCATATGATCTCTTCTGGAGGATAGATCATGCATGCTTGGTTGAGGTGAATGTGTATCCTGCTGATTACAGGTGAAAGATTCCACAGACATCACAGATGTCTGGTTGTTCATATATATATAATGATGTATGAACTGAAGGTGTATGTGTGTGTGTGTGTATGTATGTGTGTGTATGTGTGTGTATATATATATATATATATATATATATATATATATAGAGAGAGAGAGAGAGAGAGAGAGAGAGAGAGAGAGAGATGGACACAATACCTTGATTTTTATTATTTATTTATCTTTATGTGGTGCTGAGGATCAAGCCCAGTACCTCACACATGTGAGGCAAGCTCTCTACCACTGAGCCACAACCCCATCCTTACTTCTAGTGCTTTCTTTTGTCTGGTGATGTAGCACAGTGCTAGAGTACTGGCCTAGCATCCATGAGGCCCTAGCTTTCATCTCCAGAGCAGAAAATAAAATACTGAGGTTCAATATAGACTTTTGCTAATATAGTCTATTTTCTTGATATCTTTGGCCTATAGATTCAATGTTATTGAAAATGAGATATTGAATTCTTTATTATTCTTTGTTTAATATATTTAGTTGTACATAAATATTTATTTAATTAATTTATTTGTATGCGGTGCTGAGAATTGAACCCAGTGCCTCACACATGCCAGGCAAGCACTCTACCACTCAGCCACGACCCCAACCCTGGATGCTCTATTATTCTTGAATCTCCTTTTTCTCCCTCAAATTGTGTCAGGTTTTGCTTCATGTATCATCATGCACTATTTTATTATCTATGCATACTCATTTTAATTAATGTGTCTTCTTGATACATTGAGCATTTTATCATGATATAGTACTCTTCCTTGTATCTAAATATAATTTTGTCTTAGGATCTGTTTTTGAAGTGTAGTTTGCTTCAATTCATACTAGTAGAGCCATTAGGGTTCTCTTTTCATTATGGTTGTATAGTATAAATTCCCCATCATTTTGTTTTCAAGCTCTTTGTGTTTTTCACAGTGAAGTGTACCTCTTCCACATGCATATAAGTAAAACATTTAAAAAATCTATTCTCTGATTTTGATTTTGTTGAAAAAGTTCCCAAGTATATCCATAAATTGTATTATTCTGTAGTATGCTTTCCTCATGGTGTCATTTTCTGACTTTGGTTTCTGGGAAATATGGTCTTACAGAATGAACTCCATGAGCTTGAGCAAGTTGTACAACTTTTCTAAACCTCAGAGCCTAATGTACACCTTAATGAGCTGAGTTTGCCAGGTTTTCGTTTTTCTACATTGTCTCCTTTTGGTGGGGTACAGTCACCTGCAAAAGGTATAATGAAGAGTGGACTGACAGTGAAGCTTGTATACCACCTTGCACACGTTTTGTGTACTTGGTCCATCTTTCAGAAATCTTCCTGTATATAACTGTCTCCTTTCTCATTGATGTCTACCATAACAAACTCAAAAATGTTTGAGAAAGCTTTAGATCAAAGTTCTCCAAAAATTTGACAAGAGGTCCACAAGATGATTTCTGTACCCAAATGTTTTTCAGATGACATGGTTTAACTAAGAAATAAATGTTCTTTGAAGGTTCTATTCTTTCTTCCACCCAGTAGAAAGCATATTTAGTCTTCCAAGTAGGTAACTAAATCCTTGAATGCAGAAATTGAATCATGGAAGAAGCAACTGAGACTTATTTGAGGTTTCAGTATTTTGTCAATCTCTAGAATTTAGTGATGAAGAAAATGTTTGGTGGGACTCTAGGATCAAGGATTTAAGCTAAGAAATCACATCACACACATAAGGCATAGTCAAACTCTCTTATGCTACAGGAACCCCCAATATGTTTTGAAAAATACCCAATGCATGACATTATTTAATGTAATAAAAGGTACTATAGAAATTGAAGAAGTTTCAACAAGCTACACTAGATATAGTCACTGCTATTGAAGGTTTCAGAGTCTGGTTGTGAGTATAGACCTCAAAACAATACTTAGAATAGATGTGTGGATAATATTTGATGAGAATAGACAGGAGGGAACAAATGCCTTCCTAAGGGAGCCTAGAACACTTGCACGAAGTTTAAGGAATTATTTGTAGCTTCTCAGCTGACTATCATGGGGGAAGGACATTCCAGAAAGAAGAAATAGAATTCGCAAAAATTCAAGGGAACTTGATTGACAAATATTTACTGAGAACATTTTGTCTTTCAAATACTGTAAAAGTTTCAGATGAAATTAGCATGGCCTCTGTTCACATCACTAATGAATTCATGTTCCCTCAACTGGTAAGGAAAACTTTCACAAACCAGTTCTCATACTTTCAAAAGGCATAATTACCAGAGGGTGCATGAGGAAGTCTATCTTGCTACATCATGAGTTCCCCTTCAGGGACAGTCAGTACAATAGTATAATCACCATGATTCCTAGCTTTGTAGGTCCAGAAATTAGATTTTCTTTTCTATACAACCAGAAGAAATTGGGCTACAAAGGACTGTGACAGATTAATAAAATCTAGCAAAATTATATCCATATTGTACACAAAATGAGTTCAGGTGGTACATTGAGTGAACCTTCATAAATGTTAGTGCTTGTTTAGTCATTTTTTAAAATGATATATCTTATTTAAATTTGTTTTCATGGTCAAGGGATGGATTTCCACTTATGATGATAATATAATGTTTCTTTTGAAAATAGGTTTTTCACAGAGTAGGGACGAAGAGCAGGAGAAGAAGATTAACATTAAACAGGGATGAGAGGTGGGAGGGAAAGGGAGAGAGAAGGGAAATTGCATGGAAATGGAAGGAGACCCTCAGGGTTATACAAAAGTACATACAAGAGGAAGTGAGGGGAAAGGGAAAAATAATACAAGGGGGAGAAATGAACGACAGTAGAGGGGGTAGAGAGAGAAGAGGGGAGGGGAGGGGAGGGGAGGGGTGGGGAGGGGAGGGGAGGGGGGATAGTAGAGGATAGGAAAGGCAGCAGAACATAACAGACACTAGTATGGCAATATGTAAATCAATGGATGTGTAACTGATGTAATTCTGCAATCTGTATATGGGGTAAAAATGGGAGTTCATAACCCACTTGAATCAAAGTGTGAAATATGATATATCAAGAAATTTGTAATGTTTTGAACAACCAACAATAAAAAATTAAAAAAAAAAGAAAATATGTTTTTCATGTATTTTATATTAATTAGTTAAATGGAGAAATATTAGGCCTTCCAAACTCAATAAGGAGGATGTCAATGTGAGATAGATGAGCAAAAGTATACAAATGCAAATGAGATATTTTTGTAAATTTGAAGGAGTGCTATTACCATAGTTTGTTGTTGTTTTGTTTGTTTGTTTGTTTTTAACCATGTTGTCTTTAACAGTGAGAATGCTGGAGACACTTTGCCCTAATCCTATATCCATCACTTCTGACCACTTGACCTTAAAATAATTGCTTTTGTTTTCTTAAATCCAAAAGCTTCTTCTATGAAATTTGTATAGTTGCCAAACTCAAAAGGCAGTTGACATAATTAAAGGAGAACATCCCTGTAAAGTACTTAGTAAGATATCTTGAACACAGCAAGCGGTCAATAAATATAGCTATCATTATTGTCATTGTTAATGTAACTTGTGACCGACATTTCTCAGGTCAATGCTCCTTCCTTTGTCATAGTTAACCCAGGTCCCAGGATGAATCTTGCATTGCAAGTCTGCTATTAAGAAGGGGGAAGTGACTATGTCACAAGGACTAGCCTAGTAATTCTCATGGTTTTTCTTGCCACGTTTCCCTCCGTTTCCTATTAGAATTGTTAAGGAGGTGGTCAGCTTTCTGAATTTCCTCTGAAGGATCATGGTTCACTTTAGATTCTGAAAGGATCTAAAGTGTTGACGTTGATGTTGCACTTAGATATTTTGTAAAGTCTCTAAATCTCTCAGGTTTCACTGTGGTATGGCATCTCAGTACAGCCAAGTTACTAGGAATCATTGAGAGAGCACTTGCCTGTTGCCAAGGAGAGCAGCATTCTGTTGGCAATGAAAGTGGCATGTGTCAGGATGAATGAGCCTGGTGTAGACTGTGTCACATGCTACAGTGGGCCAGCTGTTAAGGCTCCATCTTGTCCCCTCTACATTACGGGGCTTCTTCCCATAACACGTATAAAACAGATCCTCTCAATCCACAAAGAGATGTTTGGATGTTTGGACCTGCTCCAGCCCAGGCTAACAATGTGAGGCTGTTGTTCTTCATGTGAGAAAACCTACGAGCCCCCTTACCAGGAAAGAGTTTGAATTTGGCAACTCAATTCCAGGCCCAACAGAAAAAAAAATAGTAGAGGCAGAAGGGAAAGAGGAACAACACTGGGAGTGGGGAGGGCTCCATTCCCTCCACACACTGGATCATATTCATTCTCTCTCTCTCTCTCTCTCTCTCTCTCTCTCTCTCTCTCTCTCTCTCCCCTTTAAAATGAAATTAGAAAATATCTAAAATATCTGATTTAGTACAATTTCAGTCTAATATTGCATTTTACACCATACAAAACAGAGGAAGCTATTTTCAAAATTCCTAAGTATGAAAGAAATTTGTGCATCAAAATTGATTACAAGGGCTGGGAATCATTGATAGAGCACTCGCCTGCACACATGAAGCACTGGGTTTGATCCTCAGCACCACATAAAATTAAATAAATAAAAATAAACGCATTCTGTCCAACTATAACTAAAAATATATTTTAAAAAAATAATTACAAGGGCTGGGCCTGGGGCTCTGTGATAGAGCACTCACCTGGCACATGTGAGGCACTTGGTTTGATACTGAGCACCACATAAAAATAAAATATAGGTGTTTTGTCTACCTACAAGTTAAAAAAAATGATTACGAGGGGCTGGGGCGGTAGCAAAGTGGCAAAGCATATGCCTAGCAGGTGTGAGGCATTGGGTTCGAACCTACCACCACAAAAAAAAGTAGATAAATAAAATAAAGGAATTGTGTCCATCTACAACAAAATATTTTTTAAAAATGATTACAAGGACTATGATGTGGTTCAGTAGTAGGGTGTTCGCTTGGCAGGCATGAAGCCCGAGAATTGATGCAAAACATTGGAAGAAAAAATTTACAAATACCAGTGTAGTGGTATACTGGTTTTGACTTCCAGCTCCACCACTGGCTGTCTGACCATGAGGAACATTTCACAAAGTTGTCTTTGATTCTGAGAGATTAGTAGTAATAGTTGTTTTGAAAATGGCAGAAGAAGGGAACATTGGGAATATGCCCCCAGGCAGTATGCATGGAAAACATTGGTTTTATTTCATGGGGTTTATTTCTCTGAAAGATCACAATTTTGAGTTGCCTGTTGTCCAATGCCCCCAAACAGTCTCTTAATGAATTCTGTAGTTTTATAGTTGTTTGTACTGGAAGTGCATATCAGGGGACCCGTCACTCTGTCATAGCTCAGCTCAGCTAATATAACTTGTTTTCCAAATCTCAGGCAGCATTCTAGGAGAGGCAGAAATTTCATCTCCAACTGGGTTTGATAGTTTGTGTTCCTTTTTGCAGAACACATATTAATTCAGAGAAAATGTGGAATCTATAAACTCTGACTCATTTCCAGGAAAAGGTTATTGAACATCGCCTGTCAGAGAAACAGTCTGAGTCCATAAAATGAATCTTGGGAAGGAAGGGGCCACATGAGCCTTCACTGGCTCATAAACAACCTCCACATGGGAGGGACTGGGGGGTTACCTCTCTTTTCTGCTTTCCCCAAGGAACTGAATGTCTGGCTGACTAAGAAACTGACTTTGCAGTGCAAATGAGGAGCAGAAAAAGGAATGATGGAAGGAAAAGCTGGTCAATGTTGCTAAATACTGCTCTGCTCAAGTTTTGAAATTCCCAGCGTCTTATGCACAATTCATCAACTGAAGGTAGACATGTAGCTCTCTGTCCCAGAGCACGCCCAGTAAATAAAAACCGTGAAAATTAAACATATAAAAGGGGCTACCAGACATTGATAAGAACTGTTTTCACCAAAGGCTACTGACCTTGGCAATGGCAAAGGCAAGCTGCTCCTCTAAATGACATGGAATGGAGATGGTGGGGCTACCTACAAGTTTCAGTCATCAGCTGATCACCAACCTAGATGAAGTTGCTTGTGTGCACCCCACATGGGCATCTCAAGTGTTATGTCCTCCTTTGGTTTATTTGGGTAGTCACATTGTTCATGTTGATCTGAGAAACCGAGTTAAATGCAGGTCAATCATTTCTCCTCTGAAATCAGTTCAAAAAGAAAATCAATGCAGCAGAAGTGTTTTGGGAATAATGTAAAATCCTCTTTTAGCTCTCGATGGCCAGGCTCAAACCTTCCTTCTTCCATTCATAATTTTCTGCCCTGATGTTGGGACTAAAAACAAACCGTTAGCAGTTTCTAGATGCAGAACAATAGGCCGCCTATCCAAAGTAAGGGCATCTAGTACTCCAGAAGCAACCCTGGCACCTCTCCTGTCATTCACTTAGAAATTAAGAAAGTGGCTTAGACTATCCTGGAGGCTGGTTGGGAGTGCGGAGGGAAAGGACTGGGGCAGTGGAATTGCTCCTCATTCATCACACAGACCATTCTGCAGGGAACTGATGTCACTTGCCTGGCACCTGGACTTCAACTTTGTGCCCCAATAACTTTCACAGAAGATGGAGGGACTCTAAGGAAACACGGAAGATTAGAAACACAGCATCGAATCCTGGGACCAGGAGAAATTCACATTAGAACAGAAAGATAAGCATGGGAGACGTTTAAGTTGGCGAGTTCTTGATAAACTCCTCCAAGATTAAAGTGCTTCTAGTTTCCCCAGTGTTCCCCAATGTGGAATACTTAGAGAATGGAGATCCAATGTTTCTCAAGAGAAAGCAACATATGGACACGAGGAAAACTTTTTTGCATAGGCCCCAGCTCTGCCTAGCCCAGCGTCATTGAATCAATGTCTGCTTTTGCATCCTGACACCATCATTCCCCACAGATTCTAGGGTTAGCAATTGAAGAGCACTGACAGTTTAGGACAGAGGAGCTCCAAGCTAAAGCAACTATAAGAACATGGAGCAGACTCACCAGAAATAAGGCACCAGGACCCCTGAGAGAAAATATCAGTGATTTGCAAAAAGACAGGCAGTTCTGGGTCAATGTGGGTGTCACATAAATTGGCACTGTACAGGGTGAAGCATGGGCCTGCTAAAGTATTGGATGCAAATATAGAAGTATTTTTAATAGTTTTATTTTTAGTTACACATGATAATAGGATTTACTTTGGCAGAATACACATACATAAAGTATAAATTAGTGTATTTTGTGGGCATGCATGATGTGGAATTACCCTGCTCAGGTATACAAATACAAGGCTAGGAAAGGTAAGTCCAATTAATCTGCCATCTATCCTATTTCCCTGGGTAATTTCGCTAGAAAGTCTTTTTAAAAAGTCATATGTCAGCTGGGCTTGGTGTCACATGCCTGTAATTTCAGCAACCCAGGAGACTGGCAGAAGGATCACAAGTTCAAAGCCAGCCTCAACAGCAAAGCAAGTTACCAAAGACCTAAGCAATTTATTAAGATCCTAACTTAAAATGAAAAAGGCTAGGAATATAGCACTGAGGCAAAGTACTTCTGCATTCAAACCTGGTATAGAAAGAAAAAGAAAAGAAAAGAAAGAAAGAAAGAAACAAAGAAAGTAAGCAAGCTGGGGATTTCCCTCAGTGGTAAGGCAGCCCTGGGTTCAATCCCCAGGACCAATTAAAAAGTCACATGGCAACGGACTTTAAATTTATCTTGATGATTGAAATTATTTTAACCAAGGTGGGTTTTTTGTTTTTTTGCAAATTCATAATGGAAGCAGTGTAAGGAACAGAGAAGTGACAGAGGCTTACTCTTTTATGTAGTAAGCAGCTGCATTTGTCATTGCTTAAGAATTTCTGTTGGGAATTCTCTGAATATTTCATCATGAAGTATCCATGCCCCTTTCTGAGACATTGGGATCTGGCCAATTCCCTCTCTTACCAAAATACTTTCGTTTGTATTTTAATTTACTAGATAAAAATTAATTTGCTAAATAGTGAGACATTTTGGTAGCCTTGGAAACGTTATTCCCTGGCACACATAAACACTGACTATGACCAGTAATCACTAAGCTAAGTGTTTCTCAAGTTACACTGTATTATAATTCATAGCAACAGGTATCTTTAATAGTGGAGGACAATTATTTAGCCAAGATTATCATTCAGATAAACTTAGAGAGAAAAGTGTTTTCTATTCTGGAACAACTTTACTTCATCCATCTATGTTTTGCAATGAGATCATCCTTTCTTCTTTCCTGAGATTCTAATAGGGAATACCGAGTTTGTGACTATTCCAGTAGGGCTGCATTTGAGTGATGGCACCATGTGACATGGGTGTGATCTCAGAAGTGGATTTATTGTAGGATGGCAGAGGATTGTAGGATTGACCAGAGCCTCTCAGAACAAAGGACTGTCTTTCCAGTGGTGGAGTAAAAGTTTCAGAATCAGCACAATAGGACATTTTATACAGACTGTAGGGAAGATGCCACCTGTTTATGTGGGGGCATCTTTGGAAACTGATTGTGGTTCTAAATAAGTAACAATAGATGGTATTTTAATAAATATGTCCATAAAAGCTTTTGGGAATGTTGTAAAAATAATTAATAATTGACATGGCTCTATAGGTGTGATACTTTTGTACAAGGGCATTGTTATATACTGACAAGTGATAGTGATTCTCTAGGACATCTGGACTACCTCTAAGAAGGGAGACAAGTAGAAATATACAGTTTACTGATAGCTGAAAAGCATTTATTAAAAGATAGTGGTCGTATGTTGTCTCTTTGAAAGTAAATGTAAAGTGTGCAATGAAAAATTAACATTGTGTGCAAAGACCCATAAATCAAAGGCATTTCTGCATATCAGTGTCAAATCCTGTGAGAGTGAAATGAGAAAAACTACCCCATTTACAATAGCCTCAAAAAAAAACATACTTGGTAATGAACTTATCAAAAGAAGTGAAAACATGTACAGTGAAAATTACAGAACCCTAAAGAAAGAAATTAAAGAAGACTTTAGAAGATGGAAAGTCTATCTTGTTCAGGGATAGGCAGAATTAATATTGTCAAAATGATCATAATACCAAAAGCACTTTACAGATTTAGTGCAATTCCAATCAAAATTCCAATGACATTCCTCTGTGAGGTGAATAGAGAGCTTACAGAATGGGAGCAAAGTTTTAGCACACACACATCACATATAGCACTGATCTCTAGCATATATAAAGAAGTCAAAAATCTTCACATCAAGAAAACAAATAATCCAATCAACAAATGAGCCAAGGAACTGAACAGACACTTCTCAGAAGATGATACACATTCAGTCAACAAATATATGAAAAAATGTCAACATGTCTAGCAACTGGAGAAATGCAAATCAAAATCACTCTAAGATTTCATCTTACTTCAGTCAAGAATTCAAGCAAAATAAGTGCTGGCAAGGATGTGGGGGAAAGGTATGCTGATTTATTGCTGGTGGGATTTCAAAATGGTGCTATCACTTTTGAGAAATATTCAGATTCCTTAGAAAACTTGGAATGGAACCACCATTTGATCTAGCTATCTCACTCCTCGGTCTTAAAAAGAACTTAAAAACAGCATACTACAGGGACACAGCCACAGTAAATTTTATAGGAGCACAATTCACAATAGCTAAATTGTGGAATCAACATATACCCTTCAGTTGATGACTGGATAAAGAAAATGCAGTATCTATACACACTGGAATATTATTCAGTATGAAAAGAGAATAAAATCATGGCATTTTCAGGGAAATGGGTGGAGTTGTAGAATATAATGCTAAGTGAAGTAAGCAATCTTAAAAAACCAAATGCTGAATGTCTTCTCTGATATAAGAATGCTGATTCATAATGGGGATAGGAGGTAGCATAGGAGGAATAGATGAAATTCATATAGGGCTAAGGGGAGCGAGGGGAAGAGAAGGGGCATAAGGGTAGGAAAGATGGTGTAATGCAATGGACGTTATTACCCTAAGTTTATGTGGGGTCTCAGGTTGGATTCAACCTGAGACATGAAAAATTGTGCTCTCTCTGTGTAATATGAATAAATTGCATTCTGCTGTCATATATAAATAAATAGAATAAAAAATTTAATTTAAAAAATTGGGTGCAAAGAAATGTGATCATCAGTTGGACATGGGAGAATTGTTACTAAAGATGACCAGCAATTTCTGATTTTAAATGAGAAATAGCAACAACCAGTGAGATAACTGTGGATGTTTCCCCATCTAAATCTAAAGGACAAACTTCTGAGAGGTAACAGGAATTAGAACACTGGCTTCATGTTGCCTCAGTGTTGTGCATGAGGGCCCTGAAGATAAAGGCAGATGTAGTAAAACCACAGGGATTCAGGAAGTATTTGATTCAAGCATTTGGCCACACCCCCATTAGTAGACATCTGCCTCATATTTTTATATATCAATACCCTTTTTGTGAGATAATTCATATACCATACAATCCACGCATTTCAAATTTACAGTCCAATGGTTTTTGATATCTTCTCAGAGTTCTGTAAACATGTCCCAAAAACAATTTTAGAGCATTTCTTCATTTAAGAAAGAACTCCATAAACATTACTAGTCATTTCCAATTTCTCACCTCATTCCACCCACCCTCTCCTCTGCCTCCTGGCACCAGGGCATTACTTCTCTCATTTTTTGTCTCTAAGTTTGCCATTTTTTACTTCTCCCTCTTATCCAATTGAAATTTTATATCCTTTGACTGACATCTTCAAATCCCCTTTCTCCCCCTCTAATCATCCACACATTTGGGAACCACCATTCTACTCTGTCCTTCTGTGAGATCAGCTCCTTCAGGCTGATGTGAGAGATTATGTGGTACTTGTCCTCCTGTGCAAGGTTTATTCCACTTAACATAATAATCTCCATGTTCATCGATGTTGTCACAGAAGACAAGATCTACTTTTTTATGCTGTTGTGTATATGGGCCACTTCATTTAAAAAAATTAATGCATTTATTTATTTTAAATTTTAAATATTTATCTTTTAGTTATAGGTGGATACAATATCTTCATTGTATTTTTAGGTTATGCTGAGGATCGAACCCAGTGCCACATGTATGCTAGGTGAGCACTCTACCTCTTGAGCCACAACCTCAGCCCAATACCTGCCGCAGTCTGGCTGGGCACAAATGCCGCAGTCTGGCTGGGCACACAATCACGAGCCACCACACAGCTTGTAGATTCAAACAGCAACTCTTTATTCCCGAACTCACACCAGCCGTCTACAATCACGTTCTGGGGAAATCTGCGTTCTCTGCCCAAATCCACGTTCTCTGCCCAACTCCACGTTCTCTGCCCAAATCCACCACCACTGGGCTTCTATCTCCCAAATATACTGTCTGAATCCCGTGAGAACTCAAGGGGAACTCAGGCAGCAGGATACGCCCTATTCCCAGCAGGAATAATCTTAAACCTTAAACCTGGAACCTAAACTGGGAACGCCCTAAACAGGATTATCTTAAAACCGGGAACACCCTAATCTGCCTTGGTCCTTGAGCAAGGTCACCTACATTCAATGTCGCTGCAACATGTCAGCAACATGGGGTACGCTGGCAAGGAAATTGTCATACCTACTTGGCTAATGGCTCCCAGCATCTCCCCCCTTCTGATTAATTAAACAACAAGCAATGTGGCTTAAGGACCGTGCCTGGTAGGTTGTCCAATTCAACATATGGTTCTTACCCGTCATCGGAAAACTGACCTTTAGGCGTCAGCCTCCTGTCTTAGGTTGATACCACTGCAATTGAATCATACCCGTCACTGACTACCGGTCCAGCATACAGCCATACTTGTGGATAGGTCTATGCACCAGTGGGGGGGGGTGAGGTTCTTTGCCTCACCTCTGTTGGCCCCCAAATTTGGCCTTGGTGCCAGTGGGGGAGTGAGGTTAATGTGGCTTATGGACCGTGCCTGGTAGGTTGTCCAATTCAACATATGGTTCTTACCCGTCATCGGAAAACTGACCTTTAGGCGTCAGCCTCCTGTCTTAGGTTGATACCACTGTAATTGGATCATACCCGTCACTGACTACCGGTCCAGCATAAGCCATTGGCCCCCAAATTTTAGACCATCACTAGCAGAAGGGAGGAGGATACAGAAATGCCACGACACCAAGCCAATTGACGGCTCCTTGGGAAAAATTGCATCACTGGTGACACCATCAGCAAAGATATGCCAGCACTACCACAGTTAACATGGGGTGCGCTGGCAAGGAAATAAAAATTGCATCACTGGTTAATCACTGTCGCAGATGTAAGAATGGCCAAGCTGGAGTTCTGGATATCAGCTGTTATGGATTTGAGTCAAATCATCTTCTTTTCGATCTGTAGAAATTGTTTAGTTAATCTCTCTGAAATCCAAATCGGCTGCTGTTCTCCCTGTGGAAAAACACAAACAAAACCCCGACTCCAGACAATCACTGGGTCAGGACCTTTCCATTGTCCTGTTAGAATATCTTTCCAAAGTACCTTAGGCTTATGTACATTTTTTGGATACACATGTCTTTCCGCAGCACTAAGTCCTGATGAATCCAAATTTTAAAAGTTTAGAGTAAAAAGGGTTATTTTAAGTTTATCTATGGGGGATATATACCCCTTTCCAATTCCCTCTTTTTGCTTTAATAAGTATGTCTGTATCTAATAGTTGTCTTAGCTTTTTGCATTTTCTATCTGTGTAATACCTTACTTGACATTTTCAACCATTTTCTATCTTATTTCTATCTTCTAGTTTTTTTTTTTTTCCCCTAAGGTTTGTATTTTTACCCTTAGTTGCTTATTTTCCTCCTAGTTTTTTTTTTTTCCTATTTTGTGGGTTTAAAATTCTTGTCTTCCTACATCTTTTCTATCTTTTTACATCTTCTTTATCTTTTTTCTTTTTAACTTTCTATACTTCTGTCTTTAAAGTTTTTCACTTTAAATTTTTAATCTTCTTTATCTAAATATCTTTTATCCTATTATCTTCCCATTTTTTAAGCAATGCCTTTAAGATTAACTAAGCTTCTTTCCTCCATCATGAAGGCATTTTAACCACCTTCAATTTAACCTTTTAAAGCCTTCCAATTATCATCTATACTGTACTTTTAAATGTACTTTTTCACCACCTACAACTTCACTCTTTTAAACGAGGCTTAGATTCTGTTTAAATCTCTTTAATGTTAGTTTACATGGCTGCCCTTCAACCAAAGGCTTTTTTTTTTTGAACTCCATTGAGAAGCTTTGTCTCAATCTGCCATGTACAAATACCTTTTTCTTCTTTTTTCCTTTCTCAAGCTTTTAAAGTAAGTCTAGTTTCCTCAAAATCTTTTTAAATGGCATTTTACAACTTTTTACTTTACCACACAGATTATCAATCACTAGAAACATTTCTTTTTCCTTTAACCTTTTATATTAAAATATATTTCCATATCTTGAATCTTTTTCTCTTTTTTAACCGTTAACCTTTTTATAAATTCACATTTTGAAACAACTCTTATAAAATTTCTGATTTAGACAAATTACTCCACTTTAATAAGATGAAAGACTTTCATGTTTTTTATGATACTATACTATAATTGAAACCCAACTGAAAATTTTTCTACTCTTTGTATATAAATTACACATGATAGAATCTTAACACTTAGTAACCTTGTTTTAGCAAAGACACAGACCAAAGCAATATTAAACATTTTTCCATTTACCAATTTATGAAAACACACATAATGTTTAAATATATTACCTTATGGAACTTAATAAGTAAAGAGTACTTGATTTCATATTTAGTGGTTGATATTTTAACACTTTAGCTTTGTAAATTAATCAGATGTCTGTATAAACCAAGATCTTAGACAAATGTAGTAAACAGAACTAGCATCTCTTTCTTGTTGAAGAAAAATCTTTCTACAGGATACCATGATGGTCCCATTGATATACTTAATAACTCGTCTTTAAAAAGCCATGGGCTACATTTTTGTATTGTATCAACATATGTCCTAACTGTTCTTGGTCTTACTGGGGTGCCTCCTTCCTCTAACAATTTATCTTGCTCGGAGGCGAACAACTTCAAACCTTGAGTCAAACATTTTCCCCAGTTTGCCTGAGAAAGTTCTAGGAACAGGCAACTTGAAATAAAAACAAAATAAATCAAAACGATAACACATTGTTTTTTGAAATGTTCACCCATTTTTTTTTTCTCTTCCTCAAGGGTGAGAAATTTCACTTACCTCTAAGTTTCAGAAGTTCCCCGCACGGGCCGCCAAATGCCGCAGTCTGGCTGGGCACAAATGCCGCAGTCTGGCTGGGCACAAATGCCGCAGTCTGGCTGGGCACACAATCACGAGCCACCACACAGCTTGTAGATTCAAACAGCAACTCTTTATTCCCGAACTCACACCAGCCGTCTACAATCACGTTCTGGGGAAATCTGCGTTCTCTGCCCAAATCCACGTTCTCTGCCCAACTCCACGTTCTCTGCCCAAATCCACCACCACTGGGCTTCTATCTCCCAAATATACTGTCTGAATCCCGTGAGAACTCAAGGGGAACTCAGGCAGCAGGATACGCCCTATTCCCAGCAGGAATAATCTTAAACCTTAAACCTGGAACCTAAACTGGGAACGCCCTAAACAGGATTATCTTAAAACCGGGAACACCCTAATCTGCCTTGGTCCTTGAGCAAGGTCACCTACATTCAATGTCGCTGCAACATGTCAGCAACATGGGGTACGCTGGCAAGGAAATTGTCATACCTACTTGGCTAATGGCTCCCAGCAAATACCGTTATTTTATTTATTTATTTTTATGTGCTGCTGATCGAACCCAGTGCCTCACACGTGGGAGGCAAGCGCTCTCCCACTGAGCCACAACCCCAGCCACTATGTACCCCTTCTTATCTTTCATCAATTGGTAGCCCTTGTACAAATCAACATCTGGTGTATTCAGGCATGTTTGGTTGATCTGTGTAGGAAAGATAAGGTAGAGGCCAGGTCTTGACTATTGTTAATATGCCTTATCTGTTCATGTTTGGAATCCATAACTGAGAGACTTCTAAATATGTGGGGTCAGTGGTGATAATCTGACAGTATAAAACTATTATTTGTTAAGAGATTATGAGAATGCCCCAAGAAGGAAGCAGGATCTCTTCCAATTTCTAATTTTACGACTTGCCACTAGCTGACCCACAGTGTTCAAGGGCAACAGAGCCCAAAAATCTCCAGTGAGAAGAACCCAGGTTTCACAGGTAGGCAGTGGCTCCACTTACAGCTTTGAAGTTGTGATAGAGAAGAGCATGGAAGTATTCTACATGCATGGGTGTCATATTAGAGTGAAAGGTGGTACTTCTCATAGTGCACTTTTTGTTGTTTCTTTTAGTTATGCATGACAGAAGAGTGTATTTTGAAATATGTATACAAACATGGAGTATGTCTTACTCTAATAGGATCCCAGTCTTGTGTGTAAATGATGTTGACCTTCACTGTGGTTTATTCTTTATATGTACATGAATGTAAATTCATTCCACTGTCTTTCCTACTCCTGTTCCCCTCCCTTCCCTTCATTCCCCTTTGTCTAATCTACTGAAATTCTATTCTTCCCCTCGTCACCTTGTTGTTTGTTAGCATCCACATATCAGAGAGAGCATTTCGATCTTGGGTTTGGGGGAATTGGCCTATTTCACATAGCAATGAGAGTCTCCAGATCCATCCATTTCAGTAAACGTCATAAAGTCATTTTTTATGGTTGAATAATATTCCAGTGTTGGCATGTGTGTGTGTGTGTATGTGTGTGTGTGTGTGAGACCATTTTCTTTATTCATTTGTCTGTTGAATGGCACCTAGGTTGTTTCCATAATTTAGCTGTTGTGAACTGAGCTGCTATAAACATTAATGTGGCTGGGTCACTGTAGGATGCTGATTTGAACTCCCTATACCCTATACCTAGGAGTGGTATAACCTGGTCAATTGATGGTTCCATTTCTAGTGCTTTGAGAAATCTACATATTGTTTACCAGAGTGGTTGCCCCAATTTGCAGTCCCACCAGCAATGTATAAGTGTGTTTTTTTCTCCACATTCTAACATTTCTTGTTGCTTGTATTCATTTATTTTTTCTTTTCAAAATTACTGTAACAAGAATATAAAACAGTTTCTTGATAATTGCCATTCTGTATAGAGTGAGATGCAATCTCAGGGTAGTTTTAATTTGCATTTCTCTACTTGCTAGAGATGTTGAACAGTTTTTTTGTTGTATTTGTTGATCATTTGTATTTCCTCTTCTGTGAAGCATCTGTTCAGTTCCTTTGCCCATTTATTGATTGGGTTACTAAATTTTTGGAGGAGTGTTAAGGTTTTTGAGTTTTGTATATATATCCTGGAGACTAATGCTCTGTCTGAGGTGCAAGAGGCAAAGATTTTCTCCCTTTGCCTACAAACGCACATTAAAAATACAGTGCACCACAATCAAGTGGGGTTCATTGCTGAGATGTAAGGTTGGTTCCACAAAAGAAATCCATCAATATTTTCCCCATATCAATAGAGTTAAAGAGAATCATCACAAGATTACCTCAATAGATACAGAAAAAGCACTTGACCACATAGAGCATCCATCTATATTCAAAACAATAAAAATTAGGGATAATAGAAATATACCACAATATTGTAAAAGCTATACATATTAATCCCAAGATCAACATCATTCTAAATGGAGAAAAACTGAAAGTATTCCCTCCAAAACCTGGAACAAGACAGGGATGCCTTGTTTCAACACTTTTATTCAACATAATCCTTGAAAGTCAAGCCAGAGCAATTAGGCAAAAGACAGAAATTAAGGGGATTCAAATAGGAAAAGAAGAGCTTGAACTATGTCTATTTGCCAATGACAGGATCCTATATTTAGAAGCCACAGAAAAAGGCACCAGAAGACTTCCAGAACTCATAAACAACTTCAGCATAGTAGCAGGATATAAAATTTACCTCCATAAATCAATTGCCTTCCTACATACCAATGATGAATCAGCTGAAACACCAATTAGGAGGACTACCCACTCCCTATTAATAGCCTCAAAAAATAAAACACTTGGGAATCAATTCAACAACAGAGGTGAAAGCCCCCTCCAATGGAAAGTACAGAAAACTAAAGAAAGAAATTGAAGAAGACCTTAGAAGATGAAAAGATCACCCATGTCCTTGGATAGGCAGAATTAATACTGTCCAAATGGCCCTAGTAACAAAACTTTTATACAGAGTGAATGCAGTTCCTGTTAAAATTCCAATGAGTTTTGCATAGAAATAGAAAAGGCAAATTCTTTTGGAAGAATTGCTGGGAGCCATTAGCCAAGTAGGTATGACAATTTCCTTGCCAGCGTACCCCATGTTGCTGACATGTTGCAGCGACATTGAATGTAGGTGACCTTGCTCAAGGACCAAGGCAGATTAGGGTGTTCCCGGTTTTAAGATAATCCTGTTTAGGGCGTTCCCAGTTTAGGTTCCAGGTTTAAGGTTTAAGATTATTCCTGCTGGGAATAGGGCGTATCCTGCTGCCTGAGTTCCCCTTGAGTTCTCACGGGATTCAGACAGTATATTTGGGAGATAGAAGCCCAGTATATTTTGGAGATAGAAGCCCAGTGGAGGGGGATTTGGGCAGAGAACGTGGATTTCCCCAGAACGTGATTGTAGACGGCTGGTGTGAGTTCGGGAATAAAGAGTTGCTGTTTGAATCTACAAGCTGTGTGGTGGCTCGTGATTGTGTGCCCAGCCAGACTGCGGCATTTGTGCCCAGCCAGACTGCGGCAAGAATAAGAGGCCAAGAATAGCCAAAGCAATCATTAGTGAGAAAAGTGAAGCAGTTGGCATGACAACATCAGAGGTAAATTATATTACTGAGTGATATTAACAGAAATAGCATGATATTGGCACCAAAGTAGACATGTAGAACATTGATACATAATAGAAGACTCGGAGACAAACCCACATACGTACAGTTACCTCATACTAGAGAAACATGACATAAACATACATTGGAAAAAAAGATAGCCTCTTCAACAAATGGTGCTGGGAAAACTGGAAATATATATGTAGCAAAATGAAATTAAACCCCTCTTTCCCCACACAAGGCTCAACACAAAGTGGGTTAAGGACCTAGGCATTACACCAGAGAACCTACACCTCTTAGAAGAAAATGTAGGCCCAACTCTCCATCATGTCAGCTTAGGAACGGACGTCCTCAACAAGACTCCTGAGATGCAAGAAGTAAAATCAAGAATCGATAAACGGGATGGTATGAAGCTAAAACGATTCTTCACAGCAAAGGAAACAATCAAGAATGTGAAGAGAGTACTTTTGATTCTGACCCATCATATCAGTCTTCTTTCCTCCAAGGGAGGAGTGAGGAAAGAGCTTTGAAAGGGAGCCCTCCCTGGAGTCCACAGCCTGTGGAAGCACAAACTTCTTCCACTCCCAGTGGCCTAGAGTACTAATGCTTGCATACCGACTGATCTGACTGTAGACCAATTAGGCCAAGAATAAAAATAGATTTTGCTTTTTCCTAGTGTTATGTTTATGTTGGTATTATTGATACATTATATATAATATATACATATGTAAACATAAATAGAAACAGAGACAGAAAGTACATGTTCTGACATACGGATGTATTGCTTGCCACAATCAAGTTAATTAGAATATCTATCACATCACATAGTTGCCTTTTCTGTGCTGACAACACTTGAGTTCTACTCTCTTTGCACATTTCAATTCTTCCAACATTTTTTACTAGCATTTTTACTAACCATGCTGTACATTAGGTCTCTAGTATTTTCTCATTTAATAATGAACTTTGGTACCCTTTGGTCAACTCCCTTTTATCTGACTCCACAGCCCCTGTTAACCACTCTTATACTCTGTTACTAGGTGATGAACTTTTTAAAAACTTCCACATGTAAATGAGATCATGCAAATTTTTCTTTCTGTGTTTGACTCATTTCATTGGCATAATATCCTCCTCGTTTGTCTGTGTTGTTGCAACTGGCAGGTTGCCTATCTTTTTAAAAATATTTTTATTAGTTTTAGTTGGACACAATACGTTTATTTTATTTATTTATTTCTATGTGGTGCTGAAGATGGAACTCAGTGCCTCGCACATGCAAGGCAAGCACTCTATCCCTGAGCCACAACCCCAGTCCCAGATTGCCTACTTTTTAAAGGCTGAATAATACTCCATTTTATAACATTTACCACATTTTCTTTATTCATTCATCTGTTGATAAACAGGTTTTTTTTTCCATGTCTTGACTATTGTGAATTATGCTGCAGTGAACATGGAGGTGCTGGTCTCTTTGAGATACTAATTTAAATTCCTTTTGATATATACACAGGAGTTGGAAAGCTGCATATAACTTTTTTTCATTTAGAACTTTTTGAGGAATCTTCATGGTCTTTCCCATAAGGACTTACTCTCGTGAGTGGCAAAGGCACTTCCCCTGTTAATTTCTCGGTGCAAAGGTGCCAAGAAGTCTGCCCTGTTCAAGGGGAAATTCCGTGGATGCCCCTGGAGTTCATCAGTTCATGACCCAGGGTTCAGGGGCCAGCCACCCCAGGGGTGGAGAATTGAGTTCTCCAGCTGATGACTCTAATTGGGCCATTCAAACTTTTGACCTCGGTTCTGTGTTCAGGTAACTTTCTCACATCGAATCCCTTTTACGTGAAAAGCCTGTCTAATAACCTTCCCACGCCTGCTCGTGGTCAATCTTCTCCCCTCTGGAGTTGGCCTGAACCCTGTGGTCTGCTGTTTCTAGTTTTGTGTTTTCTTTCCAATCTTCTCATCATCTGGTTCAGGAAAACTGAGTCACGCGGATAGTGACAACTTACCAATTCTCATCAATACTGAATTGGTAATCGATGCATTCTCATCAATATTGCACAAAGGGGGGCCCACCTTAATACCATTGCCATGGCGTTTAATTTTTCAACGTGAATTGGATGAGATATAAATATTCAAACCATAGCATGAGGCATCATTTGTGATGCCTTCTCTTTGATTTCTGAAATTTAAGGATTTAATTCTCAACTCATCTATCTAGCAAAGGGTTTATAGATTTTAAACTACCTAATTTTTAGTTTTATTGTGTTTTTCTATTTTTAAATTCTCTATTTATTGCTGTTATCATGTTTAGTTTCCTTCCTTCTACTAACTTTGGGCTCAGTTTGTTGTTATTTCTCTATCTCCTTGAGTTGGAAAGTTATACTTTTTGAGTTTTTTTTCTTTTCTTACATAAGCATCTCTTGGTATAAATTTCCTTTATGATACTGCCTCAACTGCATCTCAAATGTTTTGGAATACCCTGTTTTTGTTTTTGTTTGTACTGAGATTTAAATTTTTTTTTATTTCATCTTTGATCCAATGGTTTTTCAAGAATGTTGTCTAGTTTTCACTATGTGAATTCTCCAGTTTTCATGCAGTTATTGATTCTAGTTTCCATGGTGACTGGAAAAGATACTTTAAATGAACTCAATGTTTGTAACTTTTTTGATACTTCTTTTTTGACCTAACATGTGATCATATTGGAGAATGTTCCATGTGCTGGTTATAGTAAATCTATGCTCAAATTCAGGAATATTCTAATACAATAATGGAAATATGTAAATTGCTACATCTCTAGTATAAAAATTAAAACACAAAACTATTAAAATAATTGTGGCTACTATTACTTGGTAAGGAATACACATTGTTAAAGGTGTAAATTACTGGGCTCAGTGGCACACATCTGTAATCCCAGCTGCTTAGGAGTCTGAGGCAGAAGGATTGCAGGTTCAAAGCCAGCCTCAGTAATTTAGTGAGACCCTCAACCACTTACCAAGACCTTCTCTCTAAATAAAAACTAAAAAGGGATGGGGCTGTGTCTTGGTGGTAAGACATCCCTGAGTTCAGTCCCCTCAATAAAAAAATAAATATAAAAATAAGATGCAAGGCTGGGTTGTGACTCAGTGGACGAGTGCTTGACAAGCACGTGTGAGGCCCTGGGTTTGATTCTGAACACCACATATGAATAAATACAATAAAGATCTACTGACAACTAAAACATAATATTAAAAAAAGACTCAAATTGCAACATAAACATACAAAATGTACAAATTTTAAAAAGAGAAAAGTATCAGAATTGAAAACAATTGGTAAACAGATAATCTGAGTCAGCTTCAGTGTAGAATATAAGAAATAGTGTAAATATTTTCCCCCTGTAAATAAAAGCATCAATCTTAAAAAACAACATACAAACTGTGAGGGAGAGTAAAAGTGAAGGTTTTGAATGTGATTGAAATTATTATCAGCTTAAAATATACTATTATGTCCCATTCATATTAGTCTCAGAAAATACATAAACACCCAGGAGGTGAAATATATCTACAATGAAACTTATAAATAACTGAATAAAGAAATCAAAGGGAAGAAACACTAGAATTTGAAAAGAGCTAGAGTTGTAGCTCAGTGGTAGGCACTTGCCTAGCACATGGGTTCAAATCTCAGTTCCACATAAAAATAAATAAATAAAATAAATGTATTGTGTCCATCTACAAGTAAAAAATATTTTAAAAATAGAATTTGAAAAGAATGCCCTTGTTCATGAATTGAGAGAATTAATGTTAAAATGACTACATTCCAAAAGCAATCCATAGATTCAATGAAGTCCCCATCAAAATACTAATGTTCTTTTTTCACAGAATTAAAAACATCTTTAAATTTATTTGGAACCATGAAAGACCCTGAATAAGCAAAACAATCTTGAGCAAAAGATCAATGTCAGAGGCATCACAATATCGGATTTCAAAATATGCTACAGGCCTTAATAACAAAAATAGCATGGCATTAAAGAGCATGGCACAAAACTGATAAGTAGGCCAATGAAATACAATATAGGACCTAGAAATAAATCCATGTACATATAACCATCATATTCTCAACAATTGTGACAAAAATAAGTATGGGAGAAAAGACAACCTCTTCCACAAAAAAATATGGAAAAACTGGACATCCGCCTATATAAAAATTAAACCCAGATCCTTATCTCTTGCCCTGTAGAAAATCAAGTGAAAATGTATCAAATAGCTTAATGTAAGGCCTGAAACTTTGAAAGTCTTAGAGGAAAAACATAGAACAAACACTTGAAGATTTGGTGTAGGAACAGGAAATAATTCTCTGAATAGAACTCCAATAGGTCAGGAAACAAAAATGAGAATTGACAAATTGGATTACATTAAATTTTAAATATTGTGCACAGCAAAGAAAACAATCAACAGAATAAAGACACAGCCTACAGAATGTGAAAGAATCTTGGATAGCTTCTCATTTGGCAGAGGATTAATATCTATAATATATTTTAAAAATCCTCAGAGAACAACAAAAAAGAATCTCATCAAAAAATAGACAAATGGAGGCTGAGGCAGGAGGATTAAAATTTAAATGCCAGCCACAGCAACAGTGAGTCACTAAGCCACTCAGTGAGACCCTGTCTCTAAATAAAATATAAAATAGGGCTGGGGATGTGGCTTAGTGGTTGAGTGCCCCAGAGTTCAATCCCCTGTACCACCACCACCCCCCAAAAAAAAATAAAATTATCCAAACAGACCTTTCCCCAAAGAAGAAATAAAAGTGTCTAATATATGAAAAAAGTGCTCAATATCTTTGGACATCAGGGAAATGCAAATCAAAAGTATCTTGAGATTCCTCCTTACCCAGTCAAAATCACTATTATTTAAAAAATCCTGGAAATATGGAGAAAAAGGAACTCTTACACACTTTGGTGGGAATGTGAATTAGTATAACCTCTAGGGAAATAGTTTGGAGGTTCCTAAAATAACTAACAATAGAACTACCACCTATAGCTTTCTTCACTGTGTACCCAATGAAACCGAGGCCAATATACAAAAAAGATATTTGTATACTTATCTTCATTGTGTCACTGTTTACAATAGCAAAGTTATGGAATCATCTAGGTGCCCATCAATGGAAGAATGAATAAAGAAAATGTGGCATGTATGCACAATGGAATTTTATTCTGCCATAAGGAAGTATAGACTCCTCTCATTGGCAGAAAAATGAATTAAACTGGAAATCACTGTGTTCAGAAACATAAGCCAGACACAGAAAAACAAGTCTGTCTTGTTTTCGCTCATATGTAGAAACTAAGAGATTAAAAAAAAAAAGAAAAGATAGAAGAAAAAAGATGACCTGAAAGTAGAACTAATAGAGAAAGAGAAGAGGGTCAGGGTTCAGAGGAGGGGCAACAGAAGGAAGGGCAAAATTGGCTTGTAGAGAGGATGGATACAATTAAAATATGATATACAAATGTATGGAAATATTATAGTGAAAGCCATTAATTTGTATGATTAACATGAGTTAATATTTGTGATTTTAAAAGAGCTTTGACATTTCCAAGTAAAAATAAAATAGACAGTTATAACAGAATATTTTATATGAGTTATATATGTTATATATGAGTCTCATGAAAACCAAAAATGAAAATCTATAATATATATAAAAAAGACAAAGAGAAATGAATCAAAGCATTACAGTAAGAAAATTCATCTAATCACAAAGGAAGAAAGCCACAGGGGAAGAAAGGAACAATGAATCCCCAAAAAGCTGTAAATAACAAACCAAATGGCAATCACAAGTCCCCACCCATTCCAGTTACCTGGAATATGAGTGGATTCAATTATGGAAGTAAAAGACATAAAGTAGCTAAATAGACTTTTTAAAAGACCCAACAATATCCTATAAGAGCCTCAATTCAGCTTTAAGAATATATGTAGACCTAAGTGAAGGGATAGAAAAAATATTCCAGGCAAATCAAACCCAAAAGAGAGTAAGAGTAGCTATCTGATAATAGTCAGAACAGGCTTTCTGTCAAAAGGAAAGAAATACTATTACTACATAATGATAACAGGATCAATACATCAAGAAGGTATAACAATTGTAAGTATATATGCACCAAAAATTGGGATATCTAAAGGTATAGGCAAATCAACAAAACTAAAGTGAAAAGTAGATGGTAATAAATAATAGTAGAGGACTTAAATACCTGACATGTAATAATAGATAGGTTGTCCATCCCGAGAATCAATAAGGAAACATTTAACTTTATCTACACTATAGGCTAAATGGACCCAAAAGACACACACAGAGCATTCCATTCTACTACAGCAGAATACACATTCTTCTCAATCACACATGGAGCATTCTACAGTAGCAATCATAGGTTGTGGCACAAAACATGTCTTAATAGATTGAAATCATATCAGATATCATTTCCAACCACACTGGTACAAAACCAGAAATCATAACAGGAAAAATCATAAAATTCACAAATACATGAAAATTAAGCAACATGCTTCTTAACAATCAATGTATAAAAGAAGAACTAACAAAGGAAATTTAAAAAATATCTTCACACAAATGTAAATGAAAATGCAACATATCAAAATTTACAGAATACAAGCAAGTTGCAGTGGCACATGCCTGTAATCCCAGCAGTTGAGAAGGCTGAAGCAGGACTATCCCAAGTTCAAAGCCAGCCTCAGCAAATTAATGAGGCTATGAGCAACTTAGTGAGAACTTGTTTTACAAAATGAAAAAAAGGGCCTGTGGATGTGGTTCAGTGGTTCAGCACCCCTGAGTTTAATCCTTGGTACCAAAAACAGACAAATAAATAAAACCTATGAAATGCAGTAAAAGCGGTTCTAAGAAGGGTGCTTACAATGATAAATACCTACATTACAAAGAAAGGATCTCAAATAAACAACATAATGTTATACTTCCAGAAACAATAAAAAGCTGGGCATGGTGGTGCATGCCTATAGTCCCTGTGACTCATGAGGCTGAGTCAGAAGGATCACAAATTCAAGATCAGCCTCAGCATCTTAGGGAGAATCTGTCTCAAAATAAAGGGGGCCAGGAATGTGACTCAGTGATTAAGTGTTCCAGGTTAAATCCCCAGTACCAAAAAAAAAAAAAAAAGGAGGGGGGAGGGGGAGAAGTAGAATGAGAAAAGACAATAAAAAGAAGAAAACATTGAATCTAATTCAAAAATAATAATAAGTAACGGTATTAAATAACTATATGAAGTAAACAAACATATGTATAGTTAGATAGATCATATATATAATGTATATTATATAAGCTATATTTCTATACATATAATATCTAATATAGATATATATCTTTTTTTCTGACAGCAGAATGCATGTTCTTCTCAAGTGCACATGGAATATTTCCCATAAGAAATTACATGTTAGGTTGCAAAATGAACTTTAATGAATTTAAGATCAAATTTAAGCAGGGTGTGAGAGGCACATGCTTGTAATAGTAGCTACATTGGAGGCTGAGATAAGAGGATCATAAATTTGATACCAGTATCTGCAACTTAGTGAGGCCCTGTCTCAAAACAAAATAAAAATAATCAATAAATAGAAGTAAGACCAGTAGAGTAGAGGAAGGGTAACAGAGGGAGGCAAGAGGGGTGGGAAAGAGGAAGCATTGGAGACTGAAATGAAGTGAATTAAATTCCATGCATTCATGATTATGTCAAAATGAACCCTGCTATAATTATAGTGCACTAATAAAAACATTTTTTACAAAAAGAGCTCAGTGGTAGATCATTCCTGGGTTCAGTCCTTAGCACACACACACAAAAATCATGCCAAGGGGATGGGGTTGTGGCTCAGTGGTAGAGCGCTTGCCTCTCACATGTGAGGCACTGAGTTCAATCCTCAGCACCACACAAAAATAAATAAGTAAAATAAAGGTATTGTGACCAACTACAACTAAAAAAAAATATTTAAAAAAAATTTTTAAAAATCATGCCAAGTATTTGTTCTGACCACAATAGAATGACATTAAAAATTTAAAACAGTAAGAAAATAGGAAAATTCACATATACATGGAAACTAAATAAGACACTCTTGAATAAGTACTGGGTCAAAGAGCGAATCAAATGTCAATTAAAAAAGAACTAGTAAACAAAGTAAGGAATCAGAATGAAAAATCAACATACAAAAATCAGGTTCATTTCTTTATACCAATAGAAATCTCTCCAAAACAGAAATCAAGAAAGCCATCCTATTAAAAATAGCATCAAATAATAAAAAACTTACGAATGAATTTAAACAAGTAAGTAAAAATCTGTACCCAAAAAATACAAAACATCAGTGAAAGAAATTAAAGAACACACAAATAAATGTAAAAATGATCTGTGATCATAGATTAGAAGATTTAAATTTTAAGTTTCCATATTATACAAAGCAATCTACAGATTGAATGCCATCTCTATCAAAATTCCAATCATACATTTCACAAAAATAGAATAAAATTCTAAAATTCTTATTGAATCACAATGACTTTAAACAGACAATGTAATCTTTAAAAAGAAAAAAACAAAGTTGCCAGCATCACACTTCCTGACTTTAAATTATTTTACAAAAGTATAGTAGTCAAAACAGTACTGGAATAAGAACAAAAAGAGACAAATTTAACAGAACGGAGGATCTGAAATAAGCCCAAGAACATACGGTCAACTATTTGACAAGGCAACCAAGAAAACACCATGATGTAGTCCTTCAATAAATGTTTTTGAGGTAACTAGACATCTGCATGCCAAAGAATGAAATTATACACTTATCTTACACACTATTAATAATCTCTGACTTTTTGTTGTTTCATTTATGATTTTTTGACTTTACAATGGTATGAAATTGATAAGCATTCAATAGAAAAAATTGATAAAGGGTTTGCTTAATTCCAGGGACCTAAAAGAATGCCAGAGTTACTGGACAATATTAAAACAATCGGTGGGTGGTAGTAGGGTCAATTGGGGAGATGGAAGAACCATGACATAAGATCAGAGACTGGATAGGAGACAGATCATTTATGGTCTTGTTATCCATGTCAAGGAATTTAGATTGTGTTCTAATTAAAATAGGAAGCCAATTGTGGAACTTATGCAACTGAGTTATCATATGACCCTTGATTTAAATTGTCACTTTGTAGTATGAAAAGCAGTGAGGAAAAATAGAGCAAGGGAATTCAGTTAGGAGGCTGATTATCTCCTAATTTATGTTGACTATGTGAACAATCATTGCAGCATAAACTAGGGACTCATGGAGATGGAGAGTGGTGGAAATAGAATATGGATATATTACAAGTCATAATTGACAAGATATGCTGATTTATTTAATGTAAGAGATAAAGGTAAAAGAAGTAAAACCAAGGATGCTTTCTGGGCTTTAGATCAGAGATGATGGGTGGTAGCTTTACTGACAGGAAGATGACAAAATGTTACATATTTGGCTTTGTTTAGGGGAGGATCATGAGTTCAACTTTAGTTATGCTAACTTTGAGATGCTAAGTCTAAACCCAAAGGAGTGATCAGAGTTAGAGACACAAATTTCCAAATGCTGTGGCCATTTCCATTTATTCTTTTATTTTCAGTATTCTAAGCATCTGAAACATTTACAGTGTTTCACCTTTTGTCTAAATCATAGTGAGAGACATTACCCTGATCTCCCACAACAGAAACCCACTTAAACCAGGCATTCTCACTCTCAGTCTTTGGAAGCTGGTATAGATTATCACACTGAATATACTTGCTAAGGATTTTGAAAACCTAGGTAAAATTTAGAAATTGTATATATTTGGAACCCAAAGGATTCAATAACAGAATTATAGATCAAATGTCAGTATCACCAGCTAGCTAGAGTAACACTGTTATAAACTAGATTGTTCCTCAGGTGTGAATCTTACCTCACATCCTTGCATGGATTCTGCTTGCTTTTTAATTTGGGTTCGCTGATGACTCTATGAACAATTTGGTATCTTTGCATCAAATTCTATTTTATTTGAGTGACCTAGAA
Source organism: Marmota flaviventris (assembly GCF_047511675.1). Taxonomy (NCBI): domain Eukaryota; kingdom Metazoa; phylum Chordata; class Mammalia; order Rodentia; family Sciuridae; genus Marmota; species Marmota flaviventris. The sequence goes on along the minus strand of NC_092518.1, from coordinate 43,924,972 downwards.
TATTTTATTGTTGTTTCCAATAACCCTGATTGATACAGGAGTTGGAAGATGTGTTATGAACAATCATAAAGTGGAAAAGACATTTCATAAAGAGAAAAATGTAGAAGAGAGTTCAAGACTACAACTTGGAACACATCAACATCTACAGGAAGTTTAGTGGAAGATGATCTAATATTCAAATAAAAGAAAAGAGTTTGCATCGGCTGAGATGAATTTTCATAGAATACAGGAGAAGACAGGATTTTAAGAGGAAGAAGTAAGTAACATTCAGTGCTACAAAGAGGTTCAACAATATCAGAGAGATGCCCATTTGATCTGACATCATGAGAATTATTGGAGACCATAAAAAAGCAGCATGTTTAGAAGACAGAAGGAGATACAAGAGTGAATGGAATGGGGAGGTGAAGATGTCCATTAGACAACTTATTAGAAAAGTTTCACAGCAAAGGGAAGCAGATACATGGAACAATATCTGGCAGGGAAGTGTCTTTAAGGGAAAGTAATTGTTTAAAACGGACAATAGTGGGCTGGAGTTGTAGCTCAGTGGTAGAGTGCTTGCCTAGCATGCTGAGGCACTGGGTTTGATCATCAGCACCACATAAAAAATAAATAAATAAAATAAAGCTATTACAACTAAAAAATATTAAAAATAAAATAAAACGGAAAATAGTGATACATAATTGCATGCTGATGGAAATGACAAGCAACAGAATTTAAAGATGCTAGAGATTATAGTGGTTGTCTGTAGAAATTAAAAATTTAAATGGTAAGAGGTTAAGATCCAATGAACTGGAGACAGCACCTTTGTTAAATTACGATCCACAGTGTCTTGCTTCATAATCTTCATGAATGATACACTGATAGCATACACCACTATGGATGGTCAAATTGAGCGTGAATGATTGCCAAAGCAGAAATGTCCAAAGGATGACAGAATCAGGTTGGAAGTTCATGAGATCCAGACTGAGTAATGAAGTTTATTCTAGACTAGAATAGACAAAATCTATTCTAGACTAGATTTTGAGGAATGTGTTTTATCCATTCATTAGTTGATGGACATTTGAATTATTTCTACTTTGTAACTGCTGTGAATATTTCTTCTATAAGCATCCATATAAAAGATTTCCATTGGCAAATATTTCTATTTCCATTTTTTAGATATAAAGGAATAAAATTTGCAGATCATATTTTTGATTTCTTAGGATTGTTTGTATGTGGTATTATTAGTGCATTATAGTTATACATAATATTGGGGTTCAATTTGGCATAATCATAATTTTAATTAATATAATTTGCTCCATTCAATCCCCAATACTTCCCCTTTCCCTCCCCTCCTCCTTCCTCTTGTTCTCCTTTCTCTACCCTACTGGTCTTCCTCCTTTTTATTTATTTTTTTAATAATTGGTGCTTTATAGTTGTATATATATATATATATATATATATATATATATATATATATATTATATTATATATATATATATATATATATATATATATATATATATAAATGCAGAATTCACTTTGGTATATTCACATATGTACATAGCATCATTTGGTCAATTTCACTATGCAGTTCCTCCCTTTTCCTGTTCCTCCTCCCTCCCCTCAATCCCCATCCCCTGCTCCACTAATCTCCCTTCTATTTTCATGGAATTCCCCACTCCCCTTTTTTTCCTAGCTTTCTCTAGCTTCTGAATATGACAGGAAAACATTCATTCAACTCTTTACTTTCTGAATCTGGCTTATTTCTCTTACCATGATTTCTCCATATCTGTTCATTTACCAGCTGATGCCATAATTTCATACTTCTTTATGGCTTATTTGTGTGTGTGTCATTGTCTTTATTCATTAATCTGTTAATGGGCACTTGGGCTGGTTCTGTAACTTGAAATACTGTGAATTGTATCACTATAGACATTTATGTGTCTGTATCACTATAAGATTGCTGATTTTAGTTCTTTTGTACAAATACCAAGGAGGGGGATAGCTGGGTCATCTGATGGTTTCATTCCTAGCCTTTTTTTAATATTTATTTTTCAGTTTTAGTTTTTGGTGGAGACAACATCTTTGTTTGTATGTGGTGCTGAGGATCGAACCCGGGCTGCACGCATGCCAGGCGAGCGCGCTACCACTTGAGCCACATCCCCAGCCCCTCATTCCTAGCCTTTTGAGAAAACTCCGTACTGCTTTCTTTATATCCAGAATATATAAGGTGCTCAAAAAACTTAACACCATAAAAACAAACAACCCAATCAGTATATGTCAAAAGAACTTAACAAATGTTTCTCAAAAGAAGAAATACAAATGGCTAACAAATATACATAAAATGTTCAATACCCCTAGCAATCAAGGAAATGCTAATGAAAACTACATTGAGATCCCATCTCACTCCATTAGAATGACAGTCATCAAGAATATAAATAAGAATTGTGGTTTCAATGACTAGAAATGCAATAATAAAATTATTTTGTTCATGAAGAAGCTTAATTCTGTTCCATTGTTCTGTATGTCAGTAATTACACCAATACTACAGTATCTTTTTTTTTTTAGAGAGAGAGAGAGAGAGAGAGAGAGAGAGAGAGAATTTTTAATATTTATTTTTTAGTTTTCGGAGGACACAACATCTTTGTATGTGGTGCTGAGGATCGAACCCCGGCCGCACGCTTGCCAGGCGAGCGCGCTACTGCTTGAGCCACATCCACAGCCCCAACTACACTATCTTGATTACTGTGGTTGTGTGGTAATTTTTTAATATACAAAAAACCCCACAAATATTTAACATACAATTTGATACATTTGAACATATGCTTACACCATGAAACCATCACTATAATCAAAGTAAACATATAAACATATCTATCTCTTCCCAAAGTTTTCTTTCATCCCCTCCTTTTCTATGGGAAGAACACTTAATTGTAGATGGACACAATACCTTTATTTTATTTACTTATTTTTATGTGGTACTGAGGATCAAACCCAGTGCCTCATATGTGTGTGGCAAGCGCTCTGCCACTGAGCCACAATCCCAGCCCCCATCTTAACAATTTTTAAGTGTACAATACAGTATTATTCACTACAGACATGGCTATAGTTGGGATCTTGAATATCCCTAAAAGGCCTGTATCCCTAAAGGCTTGGTGACTAACCTCTAGGGCCATTGGGAAGTGGTAAAACCATTAAGATGTGGGGCCTGTGTCCAGTGAGGTGGCACACACCTATAATCCCAGTGGCTCATGAGGCTGAGACAGGAGGATTGGGAGTTCAAAGCCAGCCTCAGCAAAAGTAAGGTGCTAAGCAACTCAGTGAGACCCTGTCTCTAAATAATATACAAAATAGGGCTGGGGATGTTGCTCAATGGTCAAGTGCCCCTGAGTTCAATCCCCAGTACATCCCGCACCCCCGCCACCAAAAAATAGGTATGAGGCCTGGTGAAAGAAAGGTCAATGGATGGGTGCCCTTAAAAGAGAGATTGGGACCCTGGCCTTTCCTCTTCCCCTCTCTCTGCTTCCCAGCAACTGTAAGGTAAGCAGCTTCCTCAACCATAGGCTCCTTGCCATGTTGTGCTGCCTTGCCACAGGCCTGAAAGCAACAGGGCAACTGACCGTGGACTGACATCTACAAAACTGTGTGTCAAAATAAATCTTTCCTCTTTTTAAGCTGATTGTCTCAAGTAAGTATTTTGTCATAGTAATTGAAAGCCTACTAACATGGGCAATATCTTATATAATAGATCTCTCAAATGTATTCATCTCAGACAACTGAAACTTCATACTCATTGAATATAACTCTACATTTCTCCTTTATCCCACCCCTACAATCACTATTTTAGTATTGACTTCTATGAAGTTGACTATTTTATATACCTTATATAGGCAGAATTTGACCTGTCTACATTATTTCACTTAGCATACTGTCTTCTGGGTTCATCCACATGTGACAGGATTACCTTTTGTAAAAACTCTGAGGAAATTACATTGTGTGTGTGTGACCTTTTCTTCTATTCAACAATCTACCAATAGATATTCAGGTTGTTTCCATACCATGGCTTTTATGAATAATGCTACAAAGAATTTGGAATTTCAGCTATCTCTTTAAGATCCTAATTTGGGTTGGGGGGATAACCTGGGATTGAACGCAGGAGCACTCAACCACTAAGCCACATCCCCAGCCCTATTTTGTATATTATTTAGAGACAGGATCTCACTGAGTTGCTTAGTGTCTCACCATTGCTGAGGCTGGCTTTGAACTCTCAATCCTCCTGCCTAAGCCTCCAGAGCTGCTGGGATTACAGGTGTGCACCACTGCACCTGGCTAAGATTATAATTTAATGCTTTTGTATACATTATGAGAAGTGAGATTGCTGGATCACTTAGTAGTTCTATTGTTAATTTTTTAAGGAGTTTTCCACCCATCTTGAACAAGGACTGTTCAATGGTTCCCCTTTCTTCACATCTTTGCCAGTATTTGTTGTCTCTTGACTTTTTTATAGTAGTCATCCTACCAGGTATGAGAAAACATTTCATTATAGTTTTTATTAGAGCTTACAGTTATACATATTAGTAGGGTTCATCCCAACAAAGTCATACATGGTTGGAAATCAATTTCATTTCATGATCCCCCTTTTCCCTCCAGTTCCCTCCAGTTCCCCCTCCACTCTCCCATTCTCCTTCCTCTATTCTACTAGACTTCCTTTCCTTCCTATATTTGATTGGTTCTTCATGCTATCCTATGCTTCCTTCCATTTCCTTTATCTCTTTAGCTTTTGCAAATGAGAGAAAACATTTGATCTTTCAGTTTCTGAGTTTGGCTTATTTCACTTAGCATGATCCTTTCCATTTCCATCTATTTACTGGAAAATGTCAATTCTATTCTTTTTTTGTGGCTGGGTAAAAGTCTGTGGTGTGTGTGTGTGTGTGTGTGTGTGTGTGACAATTTCTTATTCCATTCATCTATTGATGGGCATATGTATCGACCCCATAATTTAACTATTATGAATTATGCTGATATAAACATTGATGTGGCTGTTTGCTGTAGCATGACTGATTTTACATCATTGGGGCAAATACGCAAGAGTGGGATCACTGGGTCATATGGTGGTTCCATCCCTAGTTTTTTGAGGAATCTCCATACTGCTTTCCAGAGCGGTTGTTCTATTATGCAGTCCCACCAAAAATGCACAAGTGTACCTTTTTTCCCACATCCTCACCAGTGCTTATTATTGTTTATATTCTCTTTTTTAGAGAGAGAGAGAATTTATATTTATATATATATATATATATATATATATATATATATATATATATATATATATATATATATATATATATATTAGTTTTCGGCAGACACAACATCTTTGTTTGTATGTGGTGCTGAGGATCGAACCCAGGCCGCATGCATGCCAGGCGAGCGCGCTACCACTTGAGCCACATCCCCAGCCCTTGTTCATATTCTTGATTACTGCCATTCTGACTAGTGATGAAATCTTAGAGTAATTTTGATTTGCATCACCTTGATTGCTATAGATATTGAACATTTTTTCACATATTTGTTAGTCATTTATGTTTGTTCATTTGAGAAATTTCTGTTTAGTTCTTTTGCCCATTTAGTGGTTGGATTATTTGTTTTTGTTTTCATTTTGGTGTTAAGTTTTTTGAGTTTTTTGTATATTAATATATATAATATAATATATTAATGCCCTATCGGAGGGGTAGCTGGCCAAGATTTTCTACAGGCTCCCTCTTCACACTTTTAATCATTTCCTTTGCATGGAGGAGTGTTTTTAGTTTAATGGCATCCCAGTTGTTGATTCTTGTTTTTATTTATTGCACTTTGAAGGTTTATTTAAGGAATCGGTGCCAGCAACTATATGATGAAATGTTGACCCTATGTTTTCTTCCGGCAGTTCATAAGTTTCTGGTCTAATTCTTGTCTTTAATCCATTTCAGTATGACTTCTATGCAATGTGAGAGATAGGAGTCTGGTTTCATTTTCCTACATATAGCTATCCAGTTTTCCCAGCACGATTTGTTAGAAGGCTGTATTTTCTCCAAAATATATCTTTGGCACGTTGGTCAAATATTAAAGGGATGCAGGTGTGTGGAATTTTGTCTGAATCTTCTCTTCGGTTCCATTGGTCTTCATGTCTATTTTGATACCAATATCATGATGTTTTTGTTATTATAGCTCTGCAATATAATATCAGATCAGGTATTGCAATGCTTCCTTCTTTGTATTTTCAAGTTTTACTTCTCTGATAATTGGTGATGCTGAGTATCTTTTCATGCATCTGTTGCCAATATTCATATCTTCTTTGAAAAAATGTTTATTTGTGTCATTTTCCACTTCTTTATTTTATTTTATTTAGTTGTAGATGGACACATTACTTTTTTAATTTTATTTATTTATTTTCATGTGGTGCTGAGGATCAAACCCAGTGCCTCACATGTGCTAGGCAAGTGCTCTGACACTGAGCCTGTTGTAGGGCAGGTCACTCGTAAAACACACCATGTCCCAGTTTTGTCCAAATTGAAGAGTATTTATTTAGCCATCTGGCTGGTGACTGCTCTCCACAGGACCCATAACTGTCTCTGCAAGGAACATCCCTGAAACTGAGCATTTTATGATATTTAAAGGCAAAAACCACATCTGGGTTTGATGTAGCTGCAAGAGAGCAGGTACAGAAGCTGAATTGGGCAGTTAGGGAGACAATGCAATGGGTACATTGGTATTTCCCACAGGACTTTCCAGGTTGGCATAGCAGGAAGAGTAATTAGATTTTTTTTTTTTTTGGCTATTGAATCCTATATATCTAATAAATACATATTAACCTTCAATTGAATACATGATTTATAAATATTTGTTTCCATTCCATTAGTTGTCTTTCATTTGTTATTTCCTTTGCTGTACAGGAGCATTTTAGTTTGATGCATGTCCACTTGTTTGTTTTAGTTTTTGTTGCCTATTCTTTTTGTGTAATACATGAAAAATTATTGCCAACAACGATGTTAAGATTCTGGTGTTGTAGCTCAGTAGTAGAGCACTCGCTGAACATGTGTGAGGTACTGGGTTGAATCCTCACCAACACATAAAAACAGATAAATAAAATAAAGATATTGTGTCCATCAACAACTAAAAATAAAAAAAAAAATTAAAAGAACAAAATAACTTTTTGTCTTTTTTGTAGGAATTAAAGGTCTCAGGTATTATAGTTAAGTCTTTAAACCATGTTGAGTTAACTTTTGCAAGGGATGTAAAGCAAAGGTCCAGTTTCTCCTTTTATTTTTTTTGGAGGGGGGATTATGGATGTAATAGTATTCTTCATTATTTGTTCTTGGAACCTTATTAAAGATTAGTTGACTATAGATTCTTGGGTATACGTCTGAGCTCTCTCTTCTGCTTTTTAGGTCTGTGTGTCTGTTTCTATACCAGTACCAAACTACTTTGATTACTATAGCTTTGTATGTAGTTTGAAATCAGGAAGTGTTCTGCCTCCAGATTTATTATTCTTTCTCAGGATCACTTTAAAATCACAGTCTTTGTGGTTCCATATGAGTTTTGGTATTTTTTTTTTTTATTTCTATGAAAAGTGCCATTGGAATTTTTATAGAGATTGCATTGAACCTGTAGTATGGACATTGTGATAATTCTATTTCACGAATTCAGGTTATCTTTCCATATATTTTTGTCTTCTAAATATTTTGTAGACTTCCTGGTACAGGTATTTTAGCTCCTTGGTTAGATTCATTCCTAGTATTTAATGTTTTATTTTTTTGATGTTACTATAATTGTGATTGCTTTCTTAATTTCTCTTTTAGGTCATTTATTTACTGGATCTATTAATTTTTAATCAGTTTTGTAGGATTTTCTATGTATAATATCATGTCATCTTCAGAGATAATTTTACCTGTTTCTTTACCATCTGGATACCTCTTTAAAATTTTATGTATTTTTTTTGGTACTGGGTTAGCCCAGTAATCTTTACCACTGAGCTATATTCCGAGTCCTTTTTCATTTTTGTTTTGAGACAAAATCTTTCTAATTTTCTGAGGTTTTCACTAGCCTTGAACTTGTTATCCTCCTGCCTCAGCCTGTCAAGTAGCTGGGACCATGCCCTGCCCAATCTGATTATCTCTTACTTTTCTTGACTAATTAGATTTATAACCTGCAATACAGTGTTGAGTAGAAATAGTGAAAGCAGACATTTTTGTCACATTGCTGAACTTAGGGAAAAATCTTTATTCTTTGAACAAAATTACTACATAAACTGTTGGTCTTTTTTCATAGATGTTTTTGATCAGGTTGAGGAAGTTTCCTTCTATTCTTAGTTTTTGTAGCGTTTGTTTTTAACATCAAAGGATGTTGTGTTTTGTGAAATACTTTCTCTATATTTACAAAAATGATCGTGTGATTCTTGTTTTTAGTCTATTGACATAATATATTACATTAAGTGATTTTTTGGATATTGAAAAAGTGCATTTCTGGAATCAATCCCACTTTATCATTGTGTGTGATTCTTTTAATGTTTCCATATTCCATTTTCTAGTATTGAGAATATCTGTATCCATATGCATAAGAAATTTTGGTCTGTAGTTTTGTTTTTCTGTGATGTATTTGTCTGGTTTGGGTATCAGAAAAACTTCATAACTTCATGTTGAGAAGTATCCCCTCATCTTCTATTTTTCAGGAGTTCAGGAAAACTTGGTATTCATTCTTCTTTAAATATTTGATAGAATTTAGCAGTGAAGTACTCTTGGTCTGGTCTTTTCTTTGTTGGCAGTTTTTAACTTATTGAATCAATCTCTGCACCTGTTATGGATCTATTCAGATTTCTTCTTCCATCAGTTTCAGTAGTTTGTGTGTTTCTAGGAGCTTGTCCATTTCATTTAAGTTACAGGTATGCAATTATTCTATGTTCCTGTATGGCCCTCTGTATTTCTATAAGGTCATTAGTAATATTCCTGTTTTATTTGTGATTCCAGTAATTTGTGTCTTCTTCCACTTTTTACTTGGTCAATACAGATGAAAGTTTGTCACTTTCTTTGATCTTTTCAGAGAAGTTGGTTTTGATTTCTTTGATTTTCTTGAATGTTTTTTTTATTTTCTGTGTTATTTGTTTACAATTTAATCTCTACTGTATTCTCTACTTTATACTAATTATTCATTTCATTAATGTTTTTAAAAGTTTCTATTTCATTTATTTCTGCTCTTATCTTTATTATTTATTTTCTCCTAGTAAGTTTCGATGTAGTTTGTTCTTATTTTTCTAGTTCCTTCAGATGCAACAACAGATTGTTTCTTGGTGATTATTCTGGCTCTTCTTTTTTCAATCCAGTGCCCCATGCATGTTAAACAAGGCTCTAGCACTGAGCTACACCCACAGTCCATTGTTTTGGAGGATTTTTGTTTTGTTTTGTTGACGTAGGGATGAATTTCTGTAAACTTCCATCTTCATACTGCTTTTACTATATCTCACAAATTTTGGTATGTTGTGTATCCATTTTCACTTCTTTTAAGATATTTCTAAATATCCTTCTTGATTTCTTCCTTAATCCATTGGTTGTTCAAAAGTAAGTATAGCATTTCCATGCATTTTAATAGTTCCCAAGTTTTCATTATTACTAATTTCTAGTTTTATTGCATTCTGGTCAGAAAATATACTTGTTATTATTTCAATTATTTAAAAATTTGTTGAGACTTGTTTTGTGGCCTAACATATCATATATCCTGGAGAATATTCCATCTGCTGATGAGAAGAAAGTGTATGTGTCAGCTGTTGGATGAAATGCTCTACAGATGTCTTTAAGGCCCATCTGGTCTATGGCGTAATTTAATTCTGCTGTTTCTTTGTTGCTTTTAGGTCTAGATGATCAGTCCACTGCTGAAAGTAGAATGTTAAAGTCTGTTTCTCTCTTTAGGTCAATTAATGTTTGTTGTATATATTTGAGTTGTCCCAATACTAGATTCATATTCATTTAGAATTCTTATTTCCAATTGCTGAATAGACTCCTTTCTCATTATATAATGAGCTTCCATGTCTCTTCTTACTGCTTTTGATTTGTAGTGTATATTATGTGGTATAGGTATGGCTACTTCCGCTTTCTTTTGGATTCCATTTGTACAGAATATCTTATTCCATCCCTTCACTTTCAGTCTATTCACGTCCATAGAGGTCAAGTGAGTTTCTCATAAGCAACATATTTTAGTGGGTTTTATTTTTATCCCTTCAATTACTCTTTGTCTTTCAATTGGGGGATTTAACCCATTTACATTCAAGGAAAGTCAGATCTTACTTCAGCTATTTTCTAGTTTTGTTGTAGAAATTTCTTTTCTTCCTCTCTTGAACTCTTCTTCAAGTTACTTACTCCAATATTGTGTTTTGATTCCTTGCTTGTTATTTTTGGTTTGTCTATTGTAATTTTTTCCTTGGGTTTACCATAGGTTTACAAAAACATCTTTAGATTATAACGAGCTATTTTGAAGTGATAACAACTTAACACGATTGAAAATATAAGAACAGAAACAAAAAAGAGAAAAAATATACTAATAAGAATAATTTCCAGCCAGGCGTGATGACGCAGACCTGTAATCCCAGTGGCTTGGGAGACTGAGGCAGGAGGATCGCAAGTTCAAAGCCAGGCTCAGCAAAAGTGAGGCACTAAGCAACTCAGTGAGACCCTGTTTCTAATAAAATACAAAAGAAGGCTGGGGATGTGGCTCAGTGGTTGAGTGCCCCTGATTTTAATCCTTGCTACCTCTTTCAACCAAAAAAAAGGGAATACTTTCCATTTGCATTCCTCCCAACATTTTGAATCTTTGATATTCCATTTTACTTCTTTCTGTATTAACTGCTTCTTTTTAATATTTATTTTTTAGTTGTACTTGGGCACAGTATCTTTATTTTATTTATTTTCATGTGGTGCTGAGGATCGAACCCAGGGCCTCACACATGCTAGGCGAGCACTCTACCACTGAGCCCCAGCCCCAGCCCTAGACTGCTTCTTAATAAAGCACTGTAGTTATTAATTTGTTTTGTTTTATAGTCTTTACACATAAAACATGAATTGTTTATGTTCCATGTTTACAACACTAGAACATCTTGAATGAGTCTGTATGGTTACTCTAACCAGTGATTTTTATACATTCTGATGTTTTCTTTTTACTTATTAAAATCCCTTTGTGTCCATTTGAAAAAAAAATCCCTTTAACATTTCTTGTAGGAAATATCTGGTGAGGATATATTATTTCAGCTCTTGTTCATCTAGTAATGTCTTTTTATCTCCTTCATTTCTAAAATAAAACTTTGGTGGATACAATACCTTTTTATATTTTTAGTTGTAGATGGACACAATACCTTCATTTCATTTATTTAATTTTATGTGGATCAAACCCAGTGCCTCACATGTGTTAGGCAAGTGCTCTACCACTGAGCCACAACCCCAGTCCTATGGATACAATACTCTTGGTTAACATTTTTTTCCAGTGAAAATTTCATGCTGCTTTCTCCTGGCCTTTAAGGTTTCTGCTGAAAAGCCTCTGTCTCAGAACTTAGGAAATCCTTGTGTATTATTTGTTTCTTTTCTCTTGTAGCCTTGAGAATCTTCCTCTTTTTCTTTCACCTTTGAGAAATTTCTGTTATTATTTATTTGAATAAGATTTCTTCCTCTTAGGCATCCTCAAGTCCCTTTTGAACTCCAGTAACCTGGATATTTGTCCTCTCTTAAAAATTTTATTTTGTAGTCATAGATGGACAGAATGCCTTTATTTTATTATTTATTTTTATGTGGTGCTGAGAATCAAACCCAGTGCCTCACACATGCTAGGAAAGTGCTCTACCACTGAGCCAAATCCCCAGCCCAGATATTTGTTCTTTTAATGCTGTCTCAAATTTTTTGTAAATTTTATTTTTTCCTTTTCATTCTTTTTTTTAAGTTTTTCAGTTTTAGATGGACATACTATCTTTCATTTTATTTATTTATTTTGATGTGGTGCTGAGGATTGTTCAATCCAGGGTCTCGCATGTGCCAGGCAAGCGTTCTACCACTGAGCCATGACCCAAGCCCCTCCTTTTCATCCTTTACTCTTTTTCTCCTCCAGCTGTTTACTTTCATAAGCCTTTCTTCAAACTCAGTTTGAATTCTATATTGTCTTTGATATATCCAATTCTTTTTTTATTTTTTAAAAAATTGAACATGAACACATTACCTTTGTTTTACTAATTTATTTATTGTATGTTGTGCTGAGGATGGAACCCAGTGCCTCACGTGTGCAAGGCAAGTGCTCTACCACTGAGCCACAACCCCGGCCCCATGATCTATCCAATTCTTGATGCCTTCTATCAGCTTTTTACTTTCATGTAGTGTAATTTTCAGCTCAGGAATACCTGTTTGATTTTTTAAAACTGCTTACATTTCTCTGTTAAGCTTCTTTTTAGAGTATTGAATTGTTTCTCTGTGTTTTCTTCAAGTTCACTGAGTTTCCTTAAAACTCCTGTTTTAAATTTCCTCTCTCAGAGTTCTCCCATACTGGTTACTATCTGTTCAGTTTCTGACATTTAATTTTTCACAGTTAGGTAAGATAATCTTTTACTGAAAGTTCTTAATTCTTATTGATATGTGATACTTTGTGGGCACTGAAATATTAAGTATTTATTCCAGTTTTCCTAATCTGCCTTTGCTTTTGCCTTTTAGAAATTCTAAGCAAGTTGCTTATTCCCTTTAGTCACTTCCATTATTTCAGCAGTAGAAGGCACACTAAGTCATGGTTTGCCCTGAGTCTGCTGTTGGTGTGCTGCTACTATTTCAGCACCAGAGGGCAATCCAAGCCCAGGATTGTCCCAAATTCACTATTAGTGTCTTGTTCAGTGTGAACTAGGAGAGTATCAAGCTTCCTTCACAGTTTGGTGCAGGAACAGCTATTCAAATTATTGTGTCTATGGAGATATGATCACCAGAAGATCTTATTAAACTGCCATCCGCTCTATCTGACTCTATATTTTTGGCTAGTGGTTTACTACACTTATGTTTGAAGTGATTAGTGTTAGGAATTGACTAATTGTTGCCATTTTTAATTTTTTATGTCTATGTTGTATTCCTTTTTGTTCTCTCTCTCTCTCTCTTTCTCTGTCTCTCTTTCTCTCACCTTTGTTTTTGATGATATTTTGTAATGATGTACTCACATTCTTTTTATCTTTTTGTATCTGCTGTATGTTACATTTTTGTGATTACCATGAGGCTTGCTTAAAACTTCTGATAGTTACAACAGTCTGTTTTGGACCCATAAATACTTAACTTCAATGCAAAAAAAACTCTGCACATTATACTTCACATTGTGTATCCATTAACCAATTTTAGTCTTACTTATGTCCCACAAATTTTGTTATTTACATCACAATTTGCTTCTTATTACATTATGTATCTATTAATCAAATTCTGTTGCTATAGTTATTGCTAATACTTTTGTCTTTTTTACACTAGGGGTTAAAAGTGATATATACACCACCATTCCAGTATTACTTATTCTCTATTATCTGCATATTTACCTTTACCACATGAGTTTCATACTTTTATGTACTCTTATGTTGCTGTTTAGCATCTTTTCATTTCAACTAAGAAAATCTCCTGTTTGCACTTTTTGTAAGGCACGTGTAGTGTTAATGAACTTCCTCAGTTTTTATCTAGGAAGGTTACCATGCATTCATACTTATAGAATTTCCAGGCACAGTATACTTGATTGGCAGGGTTTTTTTCTTTCAGCACTTTCAATACATCATCTCACTTTCTCCTAGCTTTAAATTTTTCTTCCAAGAAATTGTCTAATAGTATTAAGGAGATTTCCTTGTAGTTGATGAATCACTTTTTTATTGTTGCTTTTTAAATTCTATTTGCCTTTGACTTTTGCCAGTTTTCATTATAATTGGCCAAGATGTATGTTTCTTTAGGTTCAAATTATTTGGGAACTTTTGAGGTACATTGAGTAACTGGCTGGATTATTTTAGTGAAGTCTGGTTCCCTCAGGTACACAGTGTTTAGCCTCTGATGTTGTTCCTCTGGGCGAGAGAAAGGCAAATCTTTGATTATGTCTATAATAAATTGGATAACAGTAAGTCAAATTGGACTCTTCTCTTTTCCCTGAGCAAACTCAAACTTTTAAACTTAAATAATTGCCAGCATTTCCAAGATTGTTTTCAATAATGCCCTAGGGCATAAATTGCCTCTATAAACAGAGCCAATCAAGTTGTAACTCCTCCAATGGAATAGTTTCTGAAGTTGGTGCTTGTATTTGTTCTGACTCCAAAAAGGCTCCTCTCGGCTTTTCTTGTTCTTTTTTTCTTGTTCTTTTCAGGGAACCAGGTGACCTCTGAACTGTTACTACATTGGATCCACGACTATCCTCCCAATTGCCTGCTACCACAATCTCCACTGATCTTGGGGTATACCTTTAGGGTTAACCACCCCTACACTCTGTTGCAAATAAAGTCAGTTTTTCTGGTAGAGTTTAGGAATTATCTGTTTTATAACACGTTTCTCCCTCCAGGCTCAATTTCTGAGCCAGGTTCTGGGGCTGGGCAATGGAAACTATACAAGCTTCTCATTGAGAGCTTCCACTCTAAGAACTGGGTAGTTTTTGTTATTTGTTTGTTTTGATACTGGGATATTTAACCCAGGAGCACTTTGTCAATGAGCTACATCCCTGGCCTTTCTAATTGCATTTTGAAACAGGGTCTCACTCAGTTGTTGAGTCTTGCTTTAAACTTGGCAATCCTCCTGCCTCAGTGTCCTGAGGAACTAGAATTACAGGTGTATGCCACCATGTCCAGCTAAGAGTTGAGTTATTTTTTTACGTTGAAGTTCTTTTTTAAAAAAATTTTTGGTACTGGGTATTAAACCCAGGGGCACTTTACCACTGAGGCACATCCTCAGCCCATTTGTTGTTGTTTTGTTTTTGTTTTTGAGAGAGGATCTTGCTAAGTTACTTAGGGCCTAACTAAGTTGCTGAAGCTGGCTTTGAACCTATAATCCTCCTGCCTCAGCCTCTTGAGCTGTTGGAATTATAGGCATGTGCCACCATGCCCAGCTTTATGTCAGAGTTCTTAATGAAGAGGTAAGGAGTCAAAAGCCTGGGATCCTCTCAGCTTGCCTTTCTTGCCATGGAACCACTACTTCATGAATGGGGGGAAGAGCTATCTGGTCCCCAGGTAGAGCCTCCAATCCACAAGTAGGAATTATATGGAAGAAGAAAATCCCCACTCCTCAAGTTGCAACTGGACAATTGCATTTTCTGCGGTGTCAGCTTCAGTAAAAGACTGGGACAGGGTGAGAATGTTAAAGTTTTCCTGGGAAGAAACACTTCCAACTGGAAGCTAGAAGGAGGATGAACCCTTTGTTTTGCAGAGGTAGAGTTGAGTCACCATCTTGAAGAACTGGAAAGGAGGATGTATGGATCAGTCTTGTTTCAAAACCACAGAGTTAACAGCTTTGTTTTTTATTGATTTATTTTTAATTGGTATGTTATAATGCTTAAAAGTGAAATTCATTGTGAGATGTTTGTGCATGTACATGACATAGTTAGGTTAATTTCATTCTGCTGTTTCGCCCCACCTTTCCCATCCTTTCTTGCTTCCTCTCATCCCCCTTCCTGAATTCCATTGTTCTTATTTCTATTTTCATGAGACTCACAACTTGCTTTCTGAATTTTTATAGATTTTCTTGAATAGATTTCTCTTCATTTGTTTGCCTTAGAAACATTTTCAGATGATTCAAATATTTGATTTAAAAAAATAATTGTCAGGCTGGGGTTGTGGCTCAGAGGTAGAGCACTCACCTAGCATGTGTGAGGCACTGAGTTCGATCCTCAGCACCACATAAAAATAAAATAAAGATATTGTGTCCACCTATAACTAAAAGAATACATATTAAAAAATAATATATAGTTGTCACAATTTTCACTGGGGAGCAGATCAGCAGAGTTCCCCATACTCTTATTGATATATTCACATTGTCTTTTTTTCCTGAATTGACTTTGTCAATATAATACTTTAACCAAGCATGCTATTATTAGATTTTTAAAAAATTTCATCAGTTTTTGAATTCTTCAAGAATTACTTTTTAATATTTTATTTTTTAGTTGTAGATGGACACAATATCTTTATTTATTTTTTTAACATGGTGCTGAGGATCAAACCCAGGGCCTCACACATGCTAGGCGAGTGATCTACCGCTGAGCCACAACCCCAGCCCAAGAATTACTTTTGACAAATGCATTTCAATGTATTGACAGATTTACCATTATTAATATTAAATTTTGCCATTTAAAATATTTTCATTGTTGGATTATAATTATACAGAATAGTGTAATCCATTGTGATATTCATACTGCATATAACAAAATTTGGTCAATTTAATTCCCTATTAGCTCCCCTTTTGTTCTCCACCCTCTCCCTGATCCCCTTCCTCTACTCCACTTGTTTTCTGATTTCAGTGCCCCCTTTGTCACAGGACTCCTGTTTTCTTACCTGAGTCTCTGTAGGCAAAAGGGAGAGAAAAGAGTCTCACCACTACAAAAAGTTTCGGTATATACATTCAATAAGCATTTTTTCCTTTCATGTCCAATGGGTCACTCAACCCAGGCAGGAAACTTGGTGAATAGAGGCCAAGAACAGGGGAGGAAAAATGTTTCTCTATTATCTTTATTTCTTGTGATGACAGGTCAAGGCAAAGAACGGTGACAGGCTACCAGGGAAAATGAAACTTTATCTGACTCATGGCAGAAACTCAGTAAGTGAAATTTAAGATACAAGCTAGAATAGAAACTATCTCACACACAATTCTAACTCTCAATAGAAATGTTCATCACAAGAGTTATGACATATTTGCACATGTGTGCACACTCAAGCATTTTTTCCTAAGCAGATTAGCACAGTGACTCAGTGTGACTGGAACAGAGTAGATATAGTGGGTTTGGGGAAAAAGAATTCTATGAGACTGGGATTTAATTTGGACTGAGATCACAGAGTATTGTGACGGTGTGAAGGTCCTTATTATTTAAAAATCATCACATAGTTTTTCTTTCAATGATTATGTTACATTTTCACTATACTTTAAATCATGTTTATAATTTATTTAGACCTACCTCTGCTAAGAAACTTTATTTGAAAGAAGATGCAACCAATTTTATTTTTATTGGAAAAGCGCAATTCTGAAATCAGTGAATCTTTGACGTTTTGAGGTAACTTCTGCAGGGAAATAGATTCTAAACTGACAAATCCTGAATCTCAAAGAGAGTGATCAGTGAAACCAACTGCATCTTATTTAAGATAGTCTAAGAGGTAAGTTTTTTTTTTGTTTTTTTTTTTTTTTTTTACCAAAACTGGCCCTGTTTTTCCTGTCACACAGCATGCCAATCACTGAGACAACATGTTTTGCAAAAGAAAAAGAGGTCACAAGGTGGCTGAGCATGGAGGGGAAGCCTCCAGGCTCAAATCCACCTCCCCAGGGATAGGGTTTGAGAAGCAGGGTGATTTATGAGATGGGGAAAGGTGATTGAAGGTGAAGTAATAAGGGGTCTGAACAGGCAGAATAAAACTTCACAGATCTTTATTGAAAATAAGTTTAGAATATGATAGCATTAGTATGATTTGAGGGTAGAGTTTTCAACTTCCTGGTGTCAAAAGGTCACCCATCAGACATTTTCCCAGTCCCAAGTGAAGAGTCAATTCTTTTGACAAAGGTGTCTTTTAAATCCTTGAAAAGTAACCTAGGCAACTATTATCATCATAACCCACACAGCAGAGGTGTTATCTACAGCAAAGCTAGTGGGAGACCAATAACATATTGCTTAGCTGCAAAACCTTCAAAATTAGTGATTTTTAAAGTCAACCAAAAGCAAGTAACTAAAAGCAAGTGAAGCTAGAGGACTTATTTAGATTTTACCTCAGTTTCGAGATATATAGATATCTTAGGTTATTGCCTTAGTCTCCCGCTGTTTACAAACCACAAATGAATTAGACTTAACTTGAATTAAACACATCCCTGCCTCTCCAGTCACTCCTTGGTCTGTCCAAACATGACTTTTCTTCCTGTTCCTTGATCTCTATTCTGTCTTTACTCTGAATTTTGTCATTGTGGATATATTTGTAGTTAGAGATTTGGCTAGTTATCTGTAAATGTAGATCACACATCTTCTATAGAAATTATTTATTGTCTATTTTTGCACTTATTTCTGAAGACACACACACACATACACACACACACACACACACACACTGGATGATATCTACCTGCTAGCAGGCCTAGATTTTCCTCTGATAGTGTTCTTCATTATATTTTCTGTCTAAACCACTGATCTTGATCCTATGGGTCTCCCTGAGTCATTTATGGTAAGGCAAAACCCCTTTTGTTTGGAATTATTCACCATAGAATTATAAATATCATTGAGATTTCTGTGGGGGTGATGTCCTTGTGTTTCCTAGGATAGGTGAAAACACAACTATTCCCCAGTTGAAAGAATAAAGCTTAGCAAGGAATTGTCAGATGAGCTTCCTGCAAGGAGATCCTGCAGCAAATAAGGAATTACAGGACCATATTGTGCAGATAGATGACCATTAGGAGATTCTACATATGATATCATTCATCCAGTCCCATTTAACAAGTGTTTACTGACCTTCTATAGTATAACAAGAACTGTTTTAGAAGCCAGGAATATAGTAAGGAATGACATAAGTAAAACTACCTGACTTTGTAGAACTTGAAGAAGATAAACAAAAATTTAAATAAATAATATTTTCCTGGTGATATGCACCAAGGAGAAACATAAGTCATGGAAGCAGGCTGGGAAAGTTCTGGGGGTTACAATGTTAGATACAGTTGTGAGAAATGGCCTGGTAGTGTAAGTGATATCTGGGTAAATCACAGATAGAGGTAAAGTAGAAAGTCATTTGAATATCAGAGGGTGGTGGCAATGATGGTGGTGGTTGTGGTGGATATTTTAGGTAAAGGGAAATCAACTGTAATTTCTATGAAGATAAACTCTATCTGGTAGTTCTACCAGCAGCAAGAAAGGTGGTGTAGATGAAGTAATATGAATGGAGGGGGAAAAAAGAGAGATGAGGCCAGATATCTGTGGGTATTTCAGACCATGTAGAGCCTTGCAGGTTACTACTGTAAGGACATTGACTTTTTCTCTGAAAGATGTGGGAAATTATTGAAGATGTGGAAATTATTCAAGGACAAAAGTTCTACTCTGTAACATGTTGTAATAGGACCACTATGGTGGCTGTACTGAAGGCTGAAGAGATGGAAAGATTGAAGTCAGTTAGGAGGATATTGTGAAAATGCAGCAAAAAGATTAAAGTAGTTTAGACAACAGCATTAAATTGGCAATGGTGAGACATTGTCACATTCTGGTTGTATTTAGAAATGGAATTTGATATTTGCTCATGGATTAGATATGGAGTGTAAGAGTCAAGGATGACTGCAATATTTTTAGCCTGAGCAAATGGAAGGATGGATTTGCAATTAACTAGAGTGTAAAAGATGAAAACTGCAGATCTGGTAGTAGCAGAATCGGGAGTTAGGTTTGTCACATGTTGTTTACAATTCATTATTTTTCATCAAAAACTTTATTGAAAAAAATGCACATAATATACAATTAATCTTTTGAAAGTATACAATCCAGAGGCATTTAGCAAAAGGAAACCGTGTATGCACTAAAAATCACTCTCCTTTCTCCCCTCTCTGCTCCCCTAGTCCCTGGCAACCACTAATCTGCTCTCTGTCCCTACAGATTTATCAAGTCTGGATATTTCTTTCAAATGAAATTACACAATATGTGGCATCTGTGTCTGTTTTTTTTTTTTTTATTTAGCATGTGCTTTTGAGGCTTGCCTATGCTACATCATATATTAGAACTACAATCCTTTATTTTTATATCTTGTTGGAAACTTATCTACCTGTGCTCAAGAACTGCTGTTATAAGTTTTATTTTTATTAGTGTATATTAATTAAGCATAATGAATTCCCTTGTGGCATATTTGTACATGCATATAATATACTTTGATGATTTCTACCCCATTACCTCCCTTTACCCTTCCTTCAGCCCCCTAATTCCTTTCCTCTTCTCCAATAGTCTTCCTATTAACTTAATGTCATATTCTAGGTTTTTTCCTAGATTCTATATATGAAAGAAAACCTACATTCTTTTTTATGGCCAAATAATATTCTATTGTATAGCTATACCATATTTTGTTTATACATTCATCAGGTGATGGGAGTTTGCATTGATTCCATAATTTGGTCATTATGACCAGCATTGCTATGAACGCTGCTGTACAATATTTGGTGTTTTTAAATACCTGTTTTCACTATTTTGGATATACTTAATTGATGTATGGTAAAGAAATAAATAATTGGCCTAGACTTTTTTAGAATGTATCTAAAACTAATCCAAGTCCCCTTTCCATGGGTACCATGAGAACCTCATAATAACAAAATATTCTTAATTCTTCCCTCCCATTTCTTTTAATTTCACTTATATCTACATATATAAGCATATATATGATATGTACATAAACATATATAATCTAATATATTGTTGCTTTTAACTTTTTTAAAAAACTGTTATGTATTAGATCAATCAGGAATAAGAAAAATAAAAGGTTTTTTTTTTTTTTAGCTCTACCTTTTCCTTTGTTGATGATCTTCACTTATTTAGGTAGATATAAGTTTCTGGTATATACTTTGCTTCTCTCTAAAAACTTCTTTTAACATTGCTTTCAAGCCAGATCTACTGGCAATAAATTCTGAAAATTTTTATTTATTTAAGAAATTCTTCATTTGCCCCTCATGTTTGAGAGGTAAGTTTGCAGGGCATAGAATTCTAAGCTGGTGAGTTTCTTCCCCTTAACACTTTAAATATTTCATTCTTGGGGCTGGGATTGTGGCTCAGCGATAGAGCACTCACCTAGCATGGGCGGGACCGGGGTTCGATCCTTAGCACCACATAAAAATAAAGGCATTGTGTTGTGTCCATCTACACCTAAAAAATAAATATTTTTTTTTAATATTTCACTCTCTTCTTGCTTGTATAGTTTCCAAGAAGAAATGGGATATAACTTTTCTTGATTCTTCTTTAAGCAAGGTGTTTAAAAAAACCTTGACTTATCTCAGGATTTTTTATTTATCTGTAATTTTTTAGTTTGACTATGATATGCTTAGGTGTAGTTTTTTGGCATTTATTCTGCTTTGTGTTCTCTCAGCTTCCTGGATCTGTGGTTTGGCATCTGGCATTAATTTCAATAAATTCTCAGTCATTATTATTTCAAATATTTCATCTGTCCTTTTCTCTTGGTCTTCTCCTTCTTGTATTCCCATTATGCATATATTACATGTAATGTAATTGTCCTACAGTTCTCGGATATTTCTTTTTGTTTTGGTTTTCAGTCTTTGTTCTCTTTGCTTTTACATTTTGGGAGTTTTTATTGATATTTTCTCAAGCTCAGCAATTCTTCCCTCAGCTGCATCGTGTCTACTAATGAGCCCATCAGAGGCATTCTTCATTTCTGTTACAGTGTTTATCTATAACATTTCTTTTAGATTCTTTCTTGGGATTTCCATCTCCCTGTTAATGTAAGCCCATCTGTTCTTGAACACGGTCTAATTTATCCTTTAAAACTCTTAGCATATTAATCATAGTTGTTTTAACTTCCCAGTCTGGTGATCCTAAAACCCTCGCCATATCTCATTCTGATGTTTGATCTGTCTCTTCAAATTATTTTTTATCCTTTTGGTATGCCTTATGATTTTTCTCTTGATAACCAAATATGATGTACCATATAAAAGAAACCACTATAAATAAGCCTTCAGTAATGTGGTGGTAAGTTGGGGGAGGGGAGAAGCAGTCAATAAACATATGATTTGGTCTGTCCTTTAGTAAGGCTATGCTTCTGGACCATGAATTTCACAAGGGTTTATCCGTTATTCAGCCTCCTTAAGAAAGACAGAATGGCTGGAGTAGAGTGGGATAGAGTTGAGTATTTCCCTTCCCCCAGGTCAGTTTGTCTCTGAAAACATCAGCAGGTTAGAAACTGGTAAACTAGTTTCTCCTGAAGGCAATTTTTTCCCCTTCTGGCATATTTCATAACAGTTCTTTTTGTCCTCTACTTGCTTGACACATGAGGGTATTTTTCTCCAATATTCAGGGTGGGAATATGGTTGAGCTCCTGGATAAATTGCACAATACTATGATGGCCTCCTGTCACAGTCCTCCTGAAGTTTATAATTCTAAGTCTTGTCAACACTGAACCTCCAGCAATTGTTCAGTTATCTGTGATCCAGAAATGTTCAGTTATCAGTTATCCCAGCACTGATTCCTGTGGCCATTTTTGCTGCTCATTAGTCTCTGCTCCTATAAGCCATGACTCCCTGTATTTATCTGCCTATTTCTCTAACCTTTGGGGCAATGGCTTCCCTGTGTCCTCCTTTATATTGCAGATCTAAGAATAGCTGCTGATTTTTCAGTCCATTCAGCTTTTTATATTTTGTTAGGAGGGCATGGATTTCCATGCTCCTTACCTACAAAACTGGAAACCAGAAGTCTATATTTAACTTATTTTTTTTGTACTGGGGATTGAACTCAGGGGCCCTCAACCACTAAGCCATATCCCCAGCCCTATTTTGTATTTTATTTAGAGTCAGGGTCTCACTGAGTTGCTGAAGGCCTCACTAAGTTGCTGAGGCTGGCTTTGAACTCACGATCCTCCTGCCTCAGCCTCCTGAGTTGCTGGGATCACAGGCAGTGCCACAGAACTTGGTTATATTTAACATTTTTTTAAAAAATTGATTTTATCACTTTTTTATACCTTTATTTATTATAGTTATTTTTTATGTGGTGCTGAGGATTGAACCTAGTGCCTCAGACATGCTAGGTGAGCGCTCTACCACTGAGCCACAGCCCCAGTCCTCTATATAACTTGTTTTTAGTGGTAGATGAACACAATACCTTTATTTTATTTATTTTTATGTGGTGCTGAGGATCAAACCCAGTGCTTCACAAATACTAGGCAAGTGCTCTACCACTGAGCCACAACCCCAGCCCCTATATTTAACTTTTAATAATAAGAAAAAAACCAAAATAAAACATAAAAGACATGCCAAAAGTATATATGTAAAATCCATTCACGAAGCTTCATTCTTGACTCTGTGGATTCAACTTATGAACTTGATAAAAGCATTCTTCATTTCTGTTGTTGAATTCTTGTTTGGAAAATTTATTTTTGATTCTTCCTTATAATTTCCATCTTTCTGATTATGCATATTGCCTACTTTTTAAAGACTTAAATATATTTTAAGGACTTTCTCTCTCTCTCTCTCTCTCTCTCTCTCTATATATATATATATATATATATATATATATATATATATATATATATTCTTACCTAAACATTTCATATTTAAAAAGCAGAAAAAATAAACATAAAATGAAAATATTGAAGGAAGCCAAAATTTAACAAATACCTTACCTAGAGAGGACCAATAAGAATAATATGTGACCTTTTTTCAGAAACAATGTTTTCTTGGTCTATTAGGGCAACTATAACAAAATACATGATAGTGGGTGATTTATAAAGAACAGAAATTTATTTCATACAGTTTAAGATCTGGTCACCTGTAGGTGCTGAGTCTAATGAGAGCATCCATGGTGGTGCCTTGTTGCTATATCCTCCAGGCAAGAGGAACACTGTGTCCTCCCATGGCAGAAGGGCAGAAGGGCCTTCCTACAGCTTTTTCATAAGAGCACTAATTCATTCCTGAGAGCAGAGTCTTCATGACCTACTCATCTCCCAAAAGTTACACCTTTTTAAATTATTGCAATGGAGATTAAGTTCCAACATGAATTTGGGAAAAATGACACAAGCATTCAAACTATAGCAAATGTCAACAAGAAAACAGTTGAATGAAATCTTGTTAATGTTGGAATTTAAAGCATAAATTTGAAATTCAATATCTGCAAGGTTTTTCTTTTGTTTTATTTATTTTTTGTTTGTTTGTTTTTTGGTATTGGTACCGGGGATTGAACTCACTAGGCCACACACATCCCTAGCCCTTTTTATTTTTTGTTATTTAGAGATAAGCTCTCACTAAGTTGCTTAGGGCCTTGCTAAATTCCTGAGGTTGACCTTGAAATTTCAATCCTCCTGTCTCAGCCTCTAAAACTGGTGGGATTACATGGGTGCACCACTATGCCTGGCCCTGCAAGAAAATTTTTATACAAAGTCCCTCAGTCTTGGGGGATAGTAGAGGATAGGAAGGGCAGCAGAATACAACAGACACTAGTATGGCAGTATGTAAAAAAGTGGATGTGGAACCGATGTGAATCTGCAATATGTTTACGGGGTAAAAATGGGAGTTCATAATCTGCTTGAATCAAATGTATGAAATATGATATGTCAAGAGCTTTGTAATGTTTTGAACAACTAATAATTAAAAAAAGAATCAAAAAATTAAGAAAAACAAAGTCCCTCAGTCAGAAATAATACAATATATTTAGAAAATTATATCTAAAAAGAAAAACAGTGTCTGAAAAGCAGTAAAAGTAAAACAAATTATTTAATCTCTCATCTTTGTTGTTCTAAAACATAACCATATGTTTAAAACAATAATAGTAAAAAATATGTGGAAGGCTTATAGCATATGGAAAAGTGAAATAAATAACAGCATGTCACAAGTGACCCAAAGAGAATAAATTTATAGCACTCTGTTATAAGGCCTAGCACTACAAAGTACTTCAGTTTTATTGGAAGGAAGACTTCAATTATTTAAAAACATATATTGTAAGCCCTAGAGCAACCACTAAAATCTTAACAAAAGAAGTATAAATAACATGATAAGTGAGAAAACTAAATGGAATCACATAAAATGCCTGATTAAAACCAGAAAATGTAGAACAAGAAGGAAATCAAACAGAAAACAAATGAAGTAAACAAAAATATTACAAAATAGTGGATCTTAATCCAACTATAAAATTTTAGAAGTCAATTGTCTTCAAGTGCACTTCAATAAGCTGGAAAATAAGTCAACCTTCTTCACTCTGTTATGTGAAGAACTTGGAAGGCATCTTTACTACCCTCCTAATAAAACTTACGATTCTTTTTAGACCCATCAGCTAACAGAGGTCATAGGACACACCACCAACAACACATCTGAAGAACAGAAGACACTGGACCCAGGAATAAATAAGAAAACTTCAACTATAAGACAAGTTTCTGGAAGCTAAGTGTGGACTATCTTTTGTGTGTGTGTGTGTTAAAAACTCTCCAGGGCCCAGGAGTAGAGGGATTTCCACACTTTGATGAGTTCCACCTCAGCATTCTTTCCAGTTTCACATGAGAAGATTAGAGATCCTCTAGTGCTCCAAGCAGTGATACAAGAAAAGTTACTATTTTGAAATATGCCCAGGGGGAAAGTAATTATGTTGAAATATCCCCAGAGCTTTTTATTGTTCATCTGCCCTCAAGGGAAATAACTGATCTTTATGAGGGAAAAGAAATACCCATATCCAGTTCCCACTAATTTTTCTGTCTCACTTAAGGGATAAAAAAGCTAAGAATCTGAGGTACTGAGGAATGAAATTGACCAAATTATTGTTATGTGCATGCACAAATATTTTTCAATGAATCCCACTATTCTATATAATTTTAATGCATCGATAAAAAATAAAAGGAAAAAAAAGCTGAGAAGAATTTGTGACGGTCACAGTCTGGGGGGCACAATCCCACTGAGACCTAAACAGAGCACTTCAGAATACCTCCCTCTTCCCTACCTCCACATTACTACCATCTTAACAGTGCTCTTGTGAAAAGGTTGGCAGGGGTGAGAAGTAACTAAAAAGGAGAGACTAACCATGAAGAAAATATCAGAAAAACCCAGATTGAATCCTCTTCAATGTTGTCATGGCCATCAAATTCATGGAAGGTCTGAGAAACTACCATAGTCCAGAGTACCCTGAGAATATACAAAAACTGAATGTAGTATGGGGTGCAAGATGGGATCCTAGGATAGAAAATGTCATTAGAGAAAAACTAGTAAAATACAAACAAAATATTGATTTTAGTTTGTTAATATTTCAACACTTACGAATGTGACAAATACAGGATAAAAATTGGAGATATTAAAAGTGGTGGAAACCACAAGAACATGACAACTCTGTACTGTCTTGACAACTTTTTTGTGGATCTAAAGCTATTCAAATATTTTTTAAAATTCTTTTCAATAAATAGACATGACATTTGAACAAAAGAAATGAAATCATGGTCAATAAGTGTGTGATTAGACATCCAGCATCTTTAGTCATCAGAGAAAGGCAAATGGAAACCATAATAGCAAACTCCTACGTACCAAGTCAAATGATTCTAATTATAAAGACTGAAGATGAAGTGTTGAAGATTCATACATTCATACATTGCTGGTAGGAAAGCAAAATGTTGCAATCACTTTAGAAAATAGTATGGTAGTACCTTAAATTATTAAGCATTTATCATAAAACTATACTGTTGCAGGGGACAGACGAGGCAAGACACCAAATAGGAACAGGAAGCAGGTTTATTTGGCTATAGCCACATTCAGAGGACAAAGCTTTTGCTGTAATCAATCAATCCCCCTGAACCCCAAGTTCAAGTAGTTTCAGAACTTTATACCCAAGTGTGTAAAGGGGGGGGGGAGCTCAGAAGTTCACAGTCTGCAGAAGTTCACATAAAAGCAGCCTTTTCTTTCACAGTTCTAGGCAAGTTAACCCATCAAAGAAGGGTTGAGAAGAGGAGAGCTTCTTCTCCCCTTTCTTTCCTCCTCCTGACAGCTGTTACCATGGAGCCCAATTGGTAACTTCTTCTCTTAGAAATGTAAATATCTCTGTGAAGCTCCAGTAGAAAGCCAGGGGTCTAGTTAAAAGAATCTGTTTTTCTTATTACACTCTGCATTTGCAAGCACACTTCTACAAACTATTATATATGTTGTCATTTATATTGGATAGTCCATAAATATTTGTGAAAAACTAGTAACCAGGTGTCCAGCACCTGGAGTGCTGATCTCTTCCAGGCCAAATAAGACAGAGCAACAGGAAATAAGAAATCTAACTACATTTAACACTTTTGTAGAGATTCTTGTGCTGATAGTCCTAAGATCAATTATGTTGAAGATTTATGGAGAAGCTTAATTAAGATTTTCTGTGGAGGAAGGGGTGCCACTATAATAAAGTTCTCAGGTATTTACCCAACATAAATGAAAATGTAAGTCTATACAAACACCTGTATGTAAGTGTTCACAGAAGCTTTACTCATCGTGGCTCCAAACTGGAAATTATCCAAGTATCATCTGGACAAACAAAATATGAATACAATGTAATACTACCTGGAATATGTGATGAAATACAAAGCACAGGGATAGGGGTTGGCCACAGGCAACAGGAGTGACTCTTCTTCAAAACAGAAACGTGGGGTTGGATTGTAGCTCAGTGGTGGAGCACTTGCCTAGCACATGTGAGGCACTGGATTTGATCCTCAGCACCACATAAAAATAAATAAATAAATAAATAAGTTGTGTCCATCTACGACTAAAAATATTTTTAAAATCCAGAAAGGTGGGCTGGGGTTTTGTGGCTCAGTGGTAGCATGCTTGCCTAGCATGTATGAGCCACTGGGTTCGATTCTCAGCACCACATATAAACAAATAAATGAATAAAGGTCCATCAATAATTAATAATTTTTTTAAAAAAACCAAAAAGGTGAAACACATAAGCACTCATGCAGGTGAGGTGGTAGATTTGGCATTAAGAAAATGAGATATTTCTTTTTATCACCTTTGCACTCTTTTAATGTTTATATAATATTTATATAAATGGTTTAGGTGTATCTATTTTCTCAAGTTTTTGTGAAGTTATTTCCTCTAAATGTGAGAGGAGGAGGGTTTAGAAATTTGAGGAAAGAGGATAAGGTTTTAAATTGTCCTCTCCAGGAATGGCAATGTGAAATTACTTAGAGGTGGAACTGTGAAGAAGTGTTGAGTCCCATTGGAGCTCTATGGTCATAAATTTTAAATAAGAACCATCAGCATTACTGCACAATTTCATTAAAAGCAGTATTCATCTGCTCAGGTACAAGTAGGGAGCTTGAGAATATTTGAATTCAAGAAGGGCTTCAGTCTTATTAAGTGTATTTGATAAAGGAGAAGATAAGCTAAGAAATTTACAAGGCAGTAATTATAGTGCCAAATCATGGAATTAAAGCTGGGTAAATTGTTAAACAAATGGTGGTATATCCTTATAATATAATTCTGTTCAGCAATATAATGAAATGAACTATTGATACACATAACTTAAATAAATCTCTAAACCATTCTGGTGAGTGAAAAAGCCCATTCCAAAAATTAGACCACAGATCCTGCACCTAATAGAGGAAAAAGTAGGCCCAAATCTTCATAATGTTGGATTAGGCCCCAACTTCCTTAACAAGATTCCTAAAGCACAAGAAATAATATCAAGAATTAATAAATGGGATGAATTCAAACTAAAAAGGTTCTTCTCAGTAAAAGAAACAATCAATGAGGTGAAGAGAGAGCCTACATTTGGGGAGCAAATTTTTGCCACACACATGTCAGATAGAGCACTAATCTCCAGGATATAAAAGAACTCAAAAAACTTAACACCAAAATTTTTTAAAAAACCAACAACCCAATCAATAAATGGGCTAAGGAGCTGAACAGACACTTCTAAGAAAAATATATATGAAAAAATGTTCAATATCTCTAATAATTAGAGAAATGCAATTCAAACTACTCTAAGATTTCATCTCATGCCAGTCAGAATGACAGTCATCAACATTAAAAGCAACAATAATTGTTGGCAAGGATGTAGGGAAAAAGGCACACTCAAACATTGCTGGTGGGAATGAAAAATGGTATAACCAATCTGGAAAGCAGTATGGAAATTTCTTAGAAAACTTGGAATGGAACCACCATTTGACCCAGCTATCACATTCCTTGGTTTATACCCAAAGGACTTAAAATCAGCATAGTATAGTGATACAGCCACATCAATGTTTATAGCAGCTCAATTCACAATAGCTAAATTGTGGAACCAACCTAGATGCCCTTCAATAGATGAATGGATAAAGAAACTGTGGTATATATACACAATGCAATATTACTCAGCATTAAAAGAGAATAAAATTATGGTATTTGCAGGTAAATGGGTAAAGTTGGAGAAGATAATGCTAAGTGAAGTAAGCCAATCCCAAAAAACTAAAGACCAAATGTTCTCTCTGATAAGTGGATGCTGATCCATAATGGGGGGGGGGCATGGGAAAAATGGAGGAACTTTGATTGGTCAAAGGAGAGGGAGGGTAATAGAGGGGGTATGGGGCAGGAAAGATGGTGGAATCATCACCCTAGGTACATGTATGATTGCACATATGGTGAGACACTACATTGTATACAACCAGAGAAATGAAAAGTTGTGCTGAAATTGTGTACAATGAATCAAAATGCATTCTACTTTCATATATAATTAATTAAAATCTATAAATAAATATTTTTAAAAACCCATTCCAAAGGTTTCATAATCTGTTATTGCAAGTATATAAATTTCCTGAAATGGCAAAACTGTAGAAATGTACAAAAGATAAGCAATTGCTAGGGGTTAAGGTGGGGAGGTAGAAAATGGGCATGGCTATAAAAAGACAATGTTGGAGACACATGTTGATGGAACTCTTATATATCCTCACTGTGGTAATGGATAAAATGAACCTACATGTAAAATGATATCACACAGTACTAAATTCATACACATACACACACAGTACTATATGTACATTAAATACAATTAATATTGTACAGTACCACATATACAAATAAAGTGGAGAAATCTGAACAAGGTCTGTGGATTGCATCAATGTCGATACCCTGGTTGTGATATTGTACCATAGATTTGCAAATTGATTATTAATGAAAAATATGGGTAAATAGTATACAGAATCTCTCTGGATCATTACTTAAAACAGCATCAGAATCTATAATTATCTACAACTATAGTGTTTACCCAGCCCAGTGCTTGGACACAGTCCTGGTGGTACATGATTCAAATCTGTGCCACAACCAAGCAGCAAACATCCTGGAACACTGGGCCATGAGCTCCATGAGATGTGTGTGAAGTCACCTTGCACCTTTATAATATGAGGTCCAGAAATATTTGATTAATGCATTGGTGAATAGGTCACTCAGTCAAAGTCACAGTCTTCAATCTACCAGGACTTATGATTGTTCTATGCAGTATTGTTTTTAAAAAATATGCATTGAAAGTACAGGAGTCATAGAAATCCATGCCAGAAATGGAATGTTTGATCTGCAGTAATGGAATATCCTCTTTCTTGTTTTGGTGTAGGAACTGGAGCTTGGTGATTGTCTCATCCTGGGTGCATGGTGTGGGGATGACAAGGGCTCCAGGAAATTGTTTTCTGCTTCCCCAGATAGAGGCCTTGCCCTTTAGCTGCATGCAGTACCTTCCTTACTCTCCAGTGCTTTTCCCTGCTTTCAACCTCCTTTTCTCCAAAATATCTTGGACAACCAGAGTGTGCACTAAGACCACTGTTAATAACACATGCTGAGGCCATAATAATTGCTCCATTTTTCTTTGAGGAACTCTGAGACTGTTGCACTTACATTCACCTCTCCTTGCCATGGCTGTCCATATATATACATATGTGTATAAGCAATTGCTAGGGGTTAAGGTGGAGAGATAGAAAATGGGCATGGTTATAAAAAGACAATGTATTGGAGACACATGTTGATGGAACTCTTCTGTATCCTCACTGTGGTAATGGATGTATGAACCTACATGTAAAATGATATCACACAGTATTAACTTCCTACACATATACACACAGTACTAAATGTACATTAAATACAACTAATATTGTGCAGCACCAAATATATAAATAAAGTGGAGAAATCTGAACTATATATATGTATATACATATATGTATATGATGTTTAAAAAGTTCTACTTGAACTAGTCAGAATTTCAATCCATTTATTAAAAGTGTCTGTAATTACTTTTTCTGGATATGTAAAGCAATAATAAATAAGTCAAGAATTCTTTAAAAATCATCCATAAATTTTATGACTAGGTTTTCCAGGCTGACCTTGAATTTCTGGGCTCAAGATAATCTCCCACATCCTCAGATATTCTCATTATTAAATTAGAAAAAGTAAACCATATTTCATCATCTCAATATTAAGTTTGAACTTCAGACATTTAGATGATATTGATATGTATTTTCTACATTTTTTGATAAATTTCTAGAACTTCAAGAGAACCTAGTAACTCATGGTCTCTTCTCTGCATTTTGCACACAAAAACTGAGGGGGAAAATTATTCTTAAATTTGTTGAGCTTCCTGAATTTTCATATCCACTTATTTTCTCAGACTTGAGAAGTTTAGGACCACTATTTCTTCAAATAAGCTCTTTTCCACGTCCCCCCTCCCCAGCTCCTTCATTAGCTCCCATAATGTATATATCGGTCTGCTTGATAGTATTCCAAAATCTCCTGGACTCTGTTCATTTTTTTTGCTCCTCTTTCTCAACAGGTTTAAATGACCCATATTCAATTCCTGAGGTTTTTTTTTTTTTTTTTTTTTTTTTGTCTGCTGGATTTAGTCTTTTGTTAAATCCTCAGTGAATTTTTAATCTGTTTTTGTATTTTTCACCTCCGTAATTTCCATATGGCTCTTTTTTATAGTTCCTACTATTTTGTTGATATTTTCATTTTGTTCATGATAACTTTCCTGATTTTGTTTAGCTTTTGTAGTTGCATTTTCTTTTAGCTTTATTTTTAAGACAGTTATTTTAATTTTTTTGTCCCCATTTCTTTATGGTCAGTTTTTGTGACTTTATTTTGTTCCTTTTATTAAAACATATTCCCATATTTCTTTGTATTCCTTACATTTTTCTTAATTGGCTGTTTGAATAAACAACACTTCTCCCTCCTCCAGTTGTTACATATTGCCTTCATGCAGACCAAGTCCTTCAACAATAAGCCCAGGTAGAATTTTGGTTGTTATAATTATAGAAACCAATTAGTTTTGTCAGTTTGCAGATAGATTTAGCAAATTACTTATCACTCTGGGTAGACAGAGATGTTCTTTCACAATGGATGGTCTTTAACACTGTAAGTTGCTGGTCTTTGAAACTGTTTAATCAATTTCATTTTTATACAGTATTAGTGACCTGAGTTATTTTGTGTCTTCTTTTTTTAATCAAATAAAATTATAAAAGGGGATTCTAGGATAGTAGGCATTTTGTATAAATGATTATATGTTGTCCAAATAAAAATAATAAATGATAAAGATTTAAAAAAAAAAAGAGGTTCTAGGACTTCTGAAACCATTGGGAGGATTCTTCTCTGGGCTTGTTGCGAGTGCTTTTAAGTGTTTCAGATTCCCTAAGCAACATGTCAGTCCCTCATTTCAGCTCATTATTGCTTGCTCCCCTTGGTGTCTGCCTACAGAACTGAAGCTCTAACATGCTCCAGTTCTCGCCTCTGTTTTCAGAGGTTCCTAATTTTACCACCAGTTGTCAGTACTCTAAGTAATGCAAGACAGAAATCTAACCCTTGGTCATCCCCCAGACAAACAGGAATGTTGGACATATGGTCCACTCTTTTGTTCCATCCCAAGAGAGGAGCCCTGTTGTGACATGTTTCCTCCTGGATATGTCACACTATGCCAGGTATGGGGAGGGGCACAGATAGGTGTGCAAAATCCTGGAATTTTCTGAAGGCCTTTGCTGGAATCCCTCCTCAGTTTTTCATTGGCCTGGGTGCTGGATCTTTTCAATTTGTCCCTACATAATTATTCAAGTTAATATATTGTTAAATTTATTGCTCTATGAAGGAACAAGTGCCTAATCTGCAATCTTGTTGATGTCACTTTGAATCAGCTTCTCTTTTGGTTCATGTCTCTTGAACTCACAACTCCGCCTTTTCCCATATGCCAACCTCGGTCTCTAAAGTAGCTACTCATTCCCAAGAGTTCTTGAGAATGTGTGAAATATACTAAAGACCTTGGAGTTTAATGGAAGGAGTTGCATTAAACACATAGACAGCTTTCTCCCATCTCCATGACTTCTAGTGTAACACCTTTTTTAAAGACATTTATTTTTTAGTTGTAGGTGGACACAATACCTTTATTTTATTTTTATGTGGTGCTGAGGATTGAACCCAGTGCCTCACACATGCTAGGCAAGCGCTGTACCACTGAGCCCCAGCCCCAGCCCTGTAGTGTAATCCTTTTTACCCTCACCACTCTGTTCCTTTAAAGAGCAACAAAATAAGAGTTCCCCTTATATTATCTCAGGCAGGCTCACTAGGAACTTATTACTTTTCTTAAGCATTTATTAATACAGATAGATGATAGAGATGTAGAATGAGTGATAGATTATAGATAGATAGATAGATGATAGAACAAATATTTATTGAGTGTCTTCTAAGTGCCCAGTCCTTGTTCAATGTTCTTTGGAAACCTAAAACAAAACACACAAACAACTGGGTGCAGCATCATATGCCTGTAATCCCTGTTGCTTAGAAGGCTGGGGCATGAGGATTGCAAGTTCAAAGCCAGTCTCAAGAACTTAGCAAGGCCCTAAGAAACTCAGTGAGACCCTGTCTTTAAATAATTTATAAAAAGATGGCTGGGGTTATAGCATAGTGGTTAAACTCCCCTGGGTTCAAGCCCCGGTACCAAAAAAAAAAAAAAAAAAAAAAGATCCCAATTATCTCTGCTTTTTTGCATTTCATTTTCTACTAGGGGAAACATTCTGTAAACAACCAACATGGAAAGGAACTAAAATATATAGTGTATTACAAAATAAGAGTTACAAGGGAAAGATAAATAGAGCAGAGCAAAGAGGATCAGAATAGTATGGGGTGCTTATTTGAGCAAATACTTCACTGTGAGGGAATTAGTCATGCAGCTATATTATAGAAAAGTATTCCTGGCAATGGAAACAGCTGAGCAAACACCTAAAGTGGAAGCAAGCCTGGTATATTTAAGGATCTGGAAGGTAGCCAATGCGGCTGTAGTGGAGTGAACAAGAGGGTGAGGCAATGAGGTCAGAGAGGTGATGCCAAAGTCCTGTTGGACTTTATAGACCACTCTGAAGACTGTATTTTTCTCTGAGTTTGATAAGAGATATGGAAGGGTTGTGAGCAGAAGAGTTACATGAGATTTTAGCAGGATCTTCTATGAACACTGTGAGGAGAAGACTGTCTTGGCCAAGAAACAAGCGGGCAGGCCAGGGCGAGAGGATTTTATTCATGGTCCACATAAACAACGATAGTAGCTAGAATAAGAGTGATAACTGTAGAATTGGTAAGAAGTGGTCAAATTGGAAATATATTTTTTAAATATTTTTTAGTTGTAGATGGACACAATATCTTTATTTTATTTATTTATTTTTATTGTAGTGCTGAGGATCAAACCTAGTGCCTCACAAGTACTAGGCAAGTGCTCTACCACTGAGCCACAACCCCAGCCCTGGAAATATATTTTGAAGATAGAACCAAAATATTTTCTTGGCAGATTGGTTGGATGGTGGATATAAAAAGAAAGGAGTCAAGGAGAAATAAATAAATAAATGCAAATGAAATATTAAACTGTGGTTAAATTGGTGTAAGATTATAGACTTTTATTTTGTTTTTCATTTCCTTATGTATTTTCCAATTTTCTAGGCTAAGTATAAATTGTTTCTATAATTAGAAGAGAGTAAAGGTATTTTTAAAGTATAATATTAAATCAATTTTTCAAATATAGAATTGGCATATTTTAAAGAGTATAGTTGTTAGTGTTGATGATGATAGTAAATCTAGCATTCACACAAAACTGCAGTACTATAAATCAGTACAGCCATTCTGAAGTGAAATATATATGCAGATTTTTAGAAATGTTCATATAATTGCATATCAATAATTCTACTTTAAGGAATTAGCTGCAAGAAAAATCAGAGACTTACTTTCATATTTAGGAACAGAAACATTGATTTTTCATATGCAATAGTGAAAATTGGAAAACATCTGTACATCCAAAATGTGGGATTCTTTTATAATGAAATTGTAAAATGAGGATCTATAATTGGAATACTTTAATACTTTTCTGCTGTGACACAAAACAAAAAAAAATATTTTTTTGCTACTAGGGATTGAACCAAGGGGCACTTAACAACTGAGCCACATCCTCAGCACTTTTTATTATTATTTTGAGATAGGGTCTCACTAAGTTGCCGAGGCTGGCTTTGAACATGCAATCCTCCTGCCTCAGCCTCTTGGGTCGCTGGGATTACAGGCATGTGCCACATTGCCTGGCCAAAATAAAATAAAATAAAATAATCTTTTCATGATATTAGGAGAGGGTGAGGGAAAAAATCAACATTTAAGGAATGAAATGAGACACCTTAGAGTCAAGCCAAGAGAGCAACTGTGGATGTAGAAAGGAAAAAGACAGTCACTCAACCAACACACAGCAAAATGCGTCTATGGCTAGGTCCATACATAAAGCACTTCATAGGGTAAGGTGCACATATGGAGAGCCAGTTGGTGGTCACAGAAGTGTCACCCTCAAATCTTTGTTCTTCCTTTTCTTGACCCCAGGGATGAGGAGATGCACAGGAGGTGTTTGGTGTAGCACTTTGTCCAGACAGAAGCTCTCATAGAGGTCTCTTTAAGATATACAGCTGACTTTTAAACTAACCACCTTGTGGCAAGTCCTGTGATTACCATGTTTCAGGTTGTGGACATTGTGCAACTGTCCAGCCTCAGAAGGCTGATCCATGTCAATTGGACTCACATAATACTAACATATAAAACAGAAGCTAATTATTTTACATATGCTCATTTTGAGTGACTGGTGCTGATTTGTGTGCACTTTGTTTTCTTTTTTATGTTTAATATTTTCAAAAAAATTTAGATGTCAGCAGACCTTTATTTTACTCATTAATTTATATGTGGTTCTGAGAATCAAACCCAGTGCCCCACACATGCTAGGTAAGCACTCTACCACTGAACCACATCTCCAGCTCCATATTTAATATTGTTTAGATGATAATTGTATTTCTTAATTTATCATATATATGACCCAGATTTTCAGAAATTCATGCATGCACATAGCAAAAAGTACTTCTTTGAAAAAAAATGTTACCTTGAATATTTATAGGAAGCAACAGGCATTAACTAAATTAATGCATAGATATTTTTATCTTAAGGTCACTATTTGATTTCTTTCCCAGATTGAAATCAAGTGAAAGTTGTTACCATCTCTTTACTATTTGTTGGCCAATCTTCAGATGCACCTTTTTTTCTAATAAAGGAAAATAGCTACAGGCAGCTTGAAGGCCTCAGTATCAGGGTGAGGGGTATGGATTGCTCATCACTGTGGCTGGAATTCTTGTGTTCTGATTCTCCATATACACAGTCTCACAGGGAATTTCTGGTTACGAATGCCAGTGTTACTCTCAGCAGCCAGACCACTGAGATCTCATAGGTAGACTGCCTCAAAGGGACACATTGTTTAGCTGGTTGGATGCCCCCTTACAGATTCCATGCTGGCCATTTCCTTTTGTTTTGGGAGAATATAGCAGGGATTGAACTCAGGGCACTCAACCACTGAGCCATATCCCCAGCCCTATTTTTTTTCTTTGCATTTTATTTAAAGACAGGGTCTTATTGAGTTGCCTAGCACCTCACTTTTTCTGATTCTGGCTTTGAAATCACGATCCTCCTGCCTCAGTCTCCCAAGCTGCTGAGATTTCAGGTGTGTACCACCATGCTTGCCCAACCATTCCCTTTTGCCTGCACAGTCCTTTTTTAAATGGGATATAAAGTCACCTATTTGGTATTCATTTCAGTAGAGCCCGTCTTTCTCCACATGACAGTCTGGCCAGTTGGTGGACTGTCTTTTTCCTTTCCACATCCACAGTTGCTCTCTTGGCTTGACTCTAAGGTGTCTCATTTCATTCCTTAAATGTTGATTTTTTCCCTCACCCTCTCTTAATATCATGAAAAGATTATTTTATTTTATTTTATTTTGGCCAGGCAATGTGGCACATGCCTGTAATCCCAGCGACCCAAGAGGCTGAGGCAGGAGGATTGCAAGTTCAAAGAGGGAAGAGGCAGGAGGATTGCAAGTTCAAAGAGGCAAGAGGGAAGGGCACAGCTGTACCTCACAGCAGGATCAGTGCAGCCCTGGAAGGTGGATGGGAGGCTCCCCATTTTACAGACCAGGGAAGCTGAGGCACAGGGTGCATGGGCCACACAGGGTCACAGAGCCAGTAAATAGAAATGCAAAATCTGGGTATGGGTCTTCCTGAATGCAAAGCCTCTGTTCTGCTTATGCTGGCCTGGGGACCAAGGCAAGCTTCCCTCCTCCATTTGAGAAACAGACCACCCCCACCCCTACATCTGCCCCCAAACAAGCAAGGGCTGCATTCCAGGAGGCCTAAGCTCAGGCTCTGCATTCAAGGCCCAGAACCATGCCTGCTCTATGTGGTAGGACTCGATCCTACACTGGGCCCTCTCTCTGCTCCCACTCTCAAGACTCTTTCCTAGGAGTGACAGCATCACCCTGCCCCCCAACGTTTTCCCGGAACACACAAGTCAGGCACTTGTGTGTCTGTGCCATGGCAAGCCCTGCTTCAGAGTCAATGGCCTCCTGTTGCCTTCCAGGCCTGAAGCCTGAGGCAGCTGTGGTCTTGCAGAAAGAAGCTGGGCTGGGCTTCAGAATTCCAGAGATGGAGTGCCTGGCTTCTCTGTCCCTGGCAGCTGAACCCCTTTGGGTCACTTGACTTCTGAGCCTGCTTTCTCAGTATGCAGAGTGGGAAGCACAGAAAATGGGGTCCTGCTCAAGGACACACAGGCTACTCTGCTTCCAGGATGGCTGAAGACGCTCAAAAAGCCAGAAAACGTAGACACATGTGAGATGACTCAAACCGAACTGATACTTTGCCAGAATCCAAGGCAGATCTTCGTACACTTCCCATTTGTTCTGGCATCAGCTCCTGCCAGGAGCCTGCATACGAAAGGAAGCTAATGCTAGGAAGGACTGCAGCATTTGGTCCCCAAGGGCCAACATCAATTCTGCCTGGCTGGATGACTTTCCTCATCTGTTGCATAGCAACCTCCCCTGTCAGCTGCCTGTTTTTCCTCAGCACTTCCTCTGTAAAGTGTCTGCAGTGAGACGTGATCAGACTCCGGAAAGGAGATCTGAAACACCATTTTATACGTTTCCTGCTCTCAATTCTTTATCTCCAGTCCTGATTTAACCTGTAACTTTTAGACCAAATCCAATTGCCTACCTCCATTCTGCAATTGGATATCTCGGTACTCTGAAAATCAACATGTCTGAAACTGACATTTTATAGTATATCTTTCTCACAAACATCATATTTTATAGTATATCTTTCTCACAAACATCATATTTTGCTTCACATGACTTCTCCAACTCAGCAAATACCACCCAAATGCACTCATGTTGCTAATCACCACTCCTTTTCCTTAATTCCCTTTCCCTATTTGAACCACCATCAAATCCTAAATTGTCTACCTCAATTTTATACCATTATCTCTCCCTTTCTGCCATCCTGGTTTAGGCCACTATTGTCTCTATCTTGGCTTATTGAGTCTCTTAAATGGCCTCTGTGCTTCAAATCTTTTTTCCTACTACAATCAGTTCTCCACAGGGTAACTAAAGTAATCCTCTTAAGATGCAAATCAAATCCTGTCACTTTGCCTCTTGAGTGTCCCATTCCCTTCCCATTACAATTAGAGTCTTCACTCTGGCAAAGCTGTGGCTTGAGCAGGGCTCTAACTTCCTTCTGTTTTCCTCATCTCCGTCCCTCACTGTCATTTCATTCAGTAAGAATATCAGTGTTCTTCAGTAAGAACCCATACATTTCATGTGGTGATGCAATTTTGTGAATATAAGCACCTCCAGAAATGGTGATATTTTTATTGACCTGTGACTTGCAATTCTGAATAAAATTCCTGTGCTTACTATGAAAGTATAACTTTGTTGCAGGTCATCTAGCACTTCGGTCTCATTCCTCACAGAGAACCTCATTCTATCTCCCCTTCACTACATGCAGATATTCTGGAAACACTTTTATTCTATTCCTTCCCTAATCTGGCTTCTCACTATCTGCATCTGTAGCCTCAGTCCATGCCATCTCTTCCCCTTCTCCAGTTAATTAGAACATCCTTCATTCTCACTTCAGAATGTCTGTATTCCCATTTGCTTGGTCAGTAACTCACCTCTCCCTGTTCCTCACCTAGCTAACTCCTACGCATCCTACAGAAATGAGCTTAGTCATTTTCTCTTACTGATCTTCCCTGCCTATCTGACCTGTCTGTGTAAAATATGGGTTTGTTACAGCAAGTATGACCACAAATCCCAGTTTGCCTTAGACAGTATTAGTTTGTGTTTACTGATTAGCCAAATTATCAATTTGGTATCCTCATTTACTCTCAAAGGTGTCATAATCTTGTTGCTAAATTATGTGATGAACTCTAAGAAGAGGTTCGATATACCCCAAGAAAGGGTATGGATAAGACAGAAGACAAGAGGAAAGAGAATGATGGGAGAATGGAATAAAAGCTCAAGAGAAGGAAGAGTGAAAAAAATCAGGAAGAGAAGAGATTATGAAGTACAATAAAAATTGAGAAGGTGAAATGGGCAACTAAGAACACAGACAAAATAAATGGGCAAATTGAGGAACAAGCAGAACAGTAACAGGAAGTGTAATAATAGCTGAGATAGTCATATCTCCACTACAAGTGGTTATATTAAGGATTCTCAACTCATTGGAATACAAACATGAAATGATTCTATTTTTTTTCCAGTAGGCGCTCTCCATCTAGTGAAGTTGAAAATATTCCTTTCACATTTGTGTGGTTTGGCCAAATTCCATAACTTGCTGGTAAAATTCTTACTAGAATGATCTCATATTGATATTTATGAGTCAGTCTCACTAATTTTACAATTTTATTTTTGAACACACTGTGAATCTCAGATCTCCTTGCCTAGCTCAGGTCATTCTAGAACAGACTGTGACTTCAATCTCATAACTTGTAGGAGGAGGTGAAGAAGTCAGAGATTGCACATTCTCTCCCCTTTATTGTCCCTTTTAGCCACTTGCTTTCTCCTGCATATGTCATGGGATATAGAAAAAGGGAGAGAAAAGGACAAGCAAATTTTACTCAATTGACTTAGTTTTTCAGTCCTACTCTATTATTGAATTAACTCATTTCTTAACTCATAGTCAAGAGCTTAATGACAATAGGCTGTAACCACATCTTATTGATGAGGGGTTGCCATAATGTAGCTTTCC
Source organism: Marmota flaviventris (assembly GCF_047511675.1). Classification (NCBI taxonomy): domain Eukaryota; kingdom Metazoa; phylum Chordata; class Mammalia; order Rodentia; family Sciuridae; genus Marmota; species Marmota flaviventris. The sequence goes on along the minus strand of NC_092518.1, from coordinate 43,884,561 downwards.
TAAGTGTTGAAAGTCCCTTGCAAGATTTGGTCAGGGACCTCCAGTTGGTAACTTTTCCCACTATTATGTGTATGTTTTAGCTATGCACCCAAATATCATTGCAGTACTAGAAAGATAATAGTCCTCAATGTCATCTCTCAGTTTACCAATTCTATGACAGTCCCTAACCCCTTTCTGCCAGGCAATTCACAAAATGCTTTTCCCCAATGCTCTTTTCTGCTACTGAAGTAATAAGTAATCAGATCAACTAGTACAAAGGCCAATAAGACACAAAAGTGAGGAAAGAAATGAATCTCCCACTCTTAGAGGAAATACTGATTATTATAACAATATTGCTTTCTAATTTAATTTCATTGTGACCAGAAAACATACACAGATTTAACTTTTTTTAAAGAAAATTTGTAGTTGTAGATGGACAGAATGCCTTTATTTATTTTTTTAATGTGGTGCTGAAGATCGAACCCTTTGCCTCACGCATGCTAGGTAAGCGCTCTGCCACTGAGCTGCAGCCCCAGCCCCAGTTTAACTTTTAATATCTATAAAATCTGTAGGGACATATACTTTCTTATACCTGTTATAGATATTTTGAGATTTTCTCTATTTCTTGGTCAATCTTGCTAGGAAATTATAAATTTTATTAATCTTTTAAAGAACAAAAATTTGACTATTAATTTTTTATATTCTTGATCTGTTTTCTAGTCTAATTTGCCACAGTCTGGCTGGGCACACAATCACGAGCCACCACACAGCTTGTAGATTCAAACAGCAACTCTTTATTCCCGAACTCACACCAGCCGTCTACAAACACGTTCTGGGGAAATCCACGTTCTCTGCCCAAATCCACCTCCACTGGGCTTCTATCTCCCAAAGAATACTGTCTGAATCCCGTGAGAACTCAAGGGGAACTCAGGCAGCAAGATATGCCCTATTCCCAGCAGGAATAATCTTAAACCTTAAACCTGGAACCTAAACCGGAACGCCCTAATCCGCCTTGGTCCTTGAGCAAGGTCACCTACATTCAATGTCACTGCAACATGGGGTACGCTGGCAAGGAAATTGTCATACCCACTGGGCTAATGGCTCCCAGCATCTCCCCCCTTCTGATTAATTAAACAACAAGCAATGTGGCTTAAGGACCGTGCCTGGTAGGTTGTCCAATTCAACATATGGTTCTTACCCGTCATCGGAAAACTGACCTTTAGGCGTCAGCCTCCTGTCTTAGGTTGATACCACTGCAATTGAATCATACCCGTCACTGACTACCGGTCCAGCATACAGCCATACTTGTGGATAGGTCTATGCACCAGTGGGGGGGTGAGGTTCTTTGCCTCACCTCTGTTGGCCCCCAAATTTGGCCTTGGTGCCAGTGGGGGAGTGAGGTTAATGTGGCTTAAGGACCATGCCTGGTAGGTTGTCCAATTCAACATATGGTTCTTACCCGTCATCGGAAAACTGACCTTTAGGCGTCAGCCTCCTGTCTTAGGTTGATACCACTGCAATTGGATCATACCCGTCACTGACTACCGGTCCAGCATAAGCCATTGGCCCCCAAATTTGAGACCATCACTAGCAGAAGGGAGGAGGATACAGAAATGCCACGACACCAAGCCAATTGACGGCTCCTTGGGAAAAATTGCATCACTGGTGACACCATCAGCAAAGATATGTCAGCACTACCACAATTAACATGGGGTGCGCTGGCAAGGAAATAAAAATTGCATCACTAGTGACACCATCAGCAAAGATATGCCAGCATTACCACAATTCGCTGCACCAAACGATAGTTACATAGTCCAGGCAAGTTCTGCAAGCAGTTCAAAGCGGAGGAATCTATCAATATGTCCATTTCCTCCCAAAATCCGTTTCCTCCCAAAGTAAGTTAACTCCTTGATTGAGCATTACTTGTTGAGTTATATTCATTGATGCATCAGTTTATACAGTTTACTGTGATAGCTATCATAGAAGCTGTAGTCTGGTTGTATCTTTGTCTTCACCGGCACTGGGATGAAGATAGGAATTCTGGCAATGATGCTAAAGAGACATTATCCTGAAAAGAATTATTAAATATAATGAAAAAGAAAGGTGAAAGTAAACAAACAGATCTGTTAACCTACTTTAAAAACAATCCTTAACAGCTGTTTACCTAATTTAAATTAAACCATTTAAATCACGTGAATAAAAAAAATAATTATAATTCGGATCCATTTTTTCATGAGCGCTCCTCATATAAGAAATATGGACATACGCACATACAGACATACAACACAAAACACAAGAGTGTACACAAAAGTACAACACATAAGAAAATAGTAAAGGCCTTGTAGCTTTACCTGGGTGAAATCTCCATTGCAATGCTTAAAAACTCCACAGTCAAAAAATAAAACTGATCTGAAAAACATTAACCTAGTTTTGTATGAGCTCAAAAAATAAAAATAGAACCTTATGATGTGGAAAAATGCAATAATAAAATAGCTATTGAAAAAAGCATCCTGGTTAATCACTGTCGCAGATGTAAGAATGGCCAAGCTGGAGTTCTGGATATCAGCTGTTATGGATTTGAGTCAAATCATCTTCTTTTCGATCTGTAGAAATTGTTTTAGTTAATCTCGCTGGAATCCAAATCGGCTGCTGTTCTCCCTGTGGAAAAACACAAACAGACCCCCGATTCCAGACAATCACTGGGTCAGGACCTTTCCATTGTCCTGTTAGAATATCTTTCCAAAGTACTTTAGGCTTATGTACATTTTTTGGATACATATGCCTTTCCACAGCACTAAGTCCTGATGAATCCAAATTTAAAAAGTTTAGAGTAAAAAGCGTTATTTTAAGTTTATCTTTGGGGGATATATACCCCCTTCCAATTCCCTCTTTTTGCTTTAATAAGTATGTTTTAATAGTTTGATGAGCTCTTTCAACTATGCCTTGTTGTGGATTGTATGGGATTCCTGTTATATGAGTAATACCAAATGATGAGCAAAATTGTTTAAAAGAGGTAGAGGTATAGCCAGGACCATTATCGGTTTTTAACTGTTTAGGAACGCCCACAGTGGCAAAATTTTGTAAGCAATGAGCTATAACATCTTTAGTTTTTTCTCCGGCATGAAGGGAGCCCATCAAAAATCCAGAAGAAGTATCAACTGTAACGTGTAAATATTTTAATTTTCCAAATTCTGGCAAGTGTGTGACGTCCATCTGCCAAATATGGTTAGGTATAAGTCCTCTAGGATTGACTCCAAGATTAACTTGTGGTAAAAATGTCACACAATTTTGACATTGTTTTATTATATGTCTGGCTTGTTCTTTAGTTATTTTAAAATGCTTTTGTAAAGTATTAGCATTAACATGAAACCTTTTATGAAAATTTGTAGCTTCTTCAAATGTAGAGAAAATATGTATGTCATGTGTAGTTTTATCTGCTAAATCATTGCCTAAACTAAGGGCTCCAGGCAATCCTGTATGTGCCCTAAAATGTCCTATAAAGAATGGATCTTTTCTGTCCCAGATTAGACTTTGTATAGTGGAAAACAAAGAGAAAACAGTAGAAGAAGGGGAAATCCTACCAGCATCTTCAAGAGATACTATAGCATTAACTACATACTATCAGAAAATAAATTAAATACAGAATCTTTAAACATCAAAAAAGCTTGTAAAACTGCATTAAGCTCTACCTTTTGAGCTGATTGTTTGGGTACTAAAAATGTAAAAGTTTGATCAGGGGTAACTACTGCTGCTGTACCATTATTTGACCCATCAGTGAATACATTTGGAGCATTCATGATAGGTGTTTTTCTTGTCATTTTAGGAAAAACTACAGGATGCTTAGACCAAAAAGACAACAAAAGATTAGATGGTAAATGATTATCAAATGAAACATTAGATTTACACATGATTATTGCCCAAGTATTTAACTCATTAGCTAACTCATCAATTTGATCCATAGTATATGGAGTAATAATTTTATTGGGAGAAATTCCAAACACTCCCTTCGCTGCTTTTATTCCTTTGAGTATTAATTGTCCTACAGCCTCAGGATACCTAGTAAGAATAGTGTTAGGAGAATAAGATAAATGTATCCACAATAATGGACCTTCTTGCCAAAATACTCCTGTAGGAATATTTTTTGTTGGTAGTACAATAAATAATAAAGGCAAACTTATATCAATTCTATCCAAATGTATGTTTTCCATATATGTTTCAATAATTTTTAATGCCTTTCTTGCTTTAGGAGTTAACATGCGGGGTGAATTTGGATCTGATGGACCTTTTAGAATATCAAATAAAGGTCCCAACTCTCCTGTTGGTATACCTAGATAAGGCCTTATCCAATTTATGTCTCCCAATAACTTTTGAAAGTCGTTAAGTGATTTGAGTTGATCTACTCGTATTTGAATTTTTGGTGGATGGACCATGGTTGAGGATAATAGAACTCCTAAATAATTAATTGGAAAATTTAATTGTACTTTATCTATTGCTATCTCTAGATTATAAATTTTTAATAAGTTTGTAAGTGTGGCATAACATTCCAGCAATATGTTTTTATCTTTATGTGCCAATAATACATCATCCATATAGTGAAATATTTGTAGTTCAGGATTTTGATTTCTAAGTGGCTGGATTGCTTTGTTAACATATATTTGACACATAGTTGGACTGTTAGCCATCCCTTGAGGGAGTACTTTCCATTCATATCTCTGATCAGGACCTTCATGATTTAATGCAGGGATAGTAAATGCAAAACGTGGACTATCCTCGGGATGAATTGGAATTGAAAAAAAAACAATCTTTAATATCTATAGCTAAAACATGCCAGGTTTTTGGCAAAGCAGACAATTGAGGAATCCCTGATTGAGCAGGTCCCATAATAACCATCTCATTATTAATGGCTCTTAAATCTTGCAATAATCTCCATTTACCAGATTTCTTTTTGATGACAAAAATGGGAGTATTATGGGGAGATATGGAAGGTTGTATATGTCCTTCCGCTAATTGTTGTTTGACCAGATCATGGGCTACTTGTATCTTTTCCTTAGTCAGGGGCCACTGAGGAACCCACACTGGTCTTTCTGATTTCCAAGTAATTTTGATTGTCTCAGTGGCCCTTTCTGAAAATCCAACCCATGTCTGTCTGTTCCTTGATCTATTTGTATTGGTGCTGCTCTACCTTGCCCTTGTTTTCCTAATCTTTTTTCTTTCCTAAAGCCTTGTCTAGCTCTAGTAGTGGGCGCATTAGGATTGATATTATTTATTAATGTAAAACCTAATTGATCTAGGACATCTCATCCCCATAAATTTATAGGAAGATGATCCAATACATATGGTTGTATAGTTCCTTCACATCCTTCAGGATCCTTCCAATCTAATATCATAGAACTTCTATGGGGATTAGTTGCCACTCCTAGGCCTCGAAGCGTTTGAGTGGCTTGTTGTAATGGCCAATGTTTTGGCCATTCTTGACGAGATATGATGCTAAGGTCAGCTCCTGTGTCCAGTAGCCCATTAAACTCATGACCTTGAATATTTAGTTTTAGCATTGGGCGAGAATCTAAATTTAAAGACAACATAGCCCAATCTACACCTGTGGAGCCTAATCCCCTGGAACCTCTTTCTACACTGTGACTAGGAAATTTATTATGTAGGCTGGGTATTATTAACAACTGTGCTATTCTATCTCCAGGTGAAATTACTGATATACCTCTTGGAGAACTAGCTATAATTTTTATTTCACCTACATAATCGGGATCAATTACCCCAGGACTTATCATAAGTCCTTTTAATATAGATGAACTACGTCCCAATAATAAGCCTACTGTTCCTTGGGGAAGAGGTCCTTTTACTCCTGTGGGAATGATTTGAACTCCCATCTCTGGAGTTAATACTGCTCTGGCAGAGGCGCAGATGTCCAACCCTGCACTCCCTTGGGTTTGTCTGATGAGGGATTTAATGGACAATGTGTCCTGGGCACTAGCCTGATGGTGTTGCTGGGTTCCTCCACTGCCCCGTAGATTTGTGGTTGTGGGCCCCGGGGCATTGGGCCCCCCTGTCCGTTTTTTGGCAATGGAGCCTGATGCCTTTCTCCATGATATCGTGGATAGATACCTGGTCTTTGTCCGTTTTTTGATAAAGGAGTACCCTCTATGGTGGTTTGAGAACGGCATTCATTAGCCCAATGTCTCCCTCTACGGCATCGTGGGCAAATACCCGGTATTCTATTCCTTTGATGCCTACTTTTGTTAAACCCTCCTCCTATGGGGCAATTCCTTTTAAAATGTCCTGTTTGTTCACAATTGTAGCATGTTTTTGGCCTGGCATCTAAAGCCTGTTGTACTGCAGCTGCCAAGACTTGCCCTTGTTCATTAATATCTCTACATAATTTAATATATGTGTTTAAATCTTCATGTCTCCATGGTCTAATAACCTCTCTGCAGCAACAATTTGCTTGGTCATAAGCCAGTTGTTTTATTAATGGCATTGCTTGTTCTGTATCCCCAAAAATTTTGGCAGCCGTTTGAATTAGCCTATCTACAAAGTCAGCGTAAGGTTCATTAGCTCTCTGTATTACCTTAGATAGCTGACCTTGTAAATCTCCATGTCCTTGTAAAGTCTTCCATGCCCTAACTGCGTCTGCAGCAATTTGTGCATATATAGCAGGATCATATTCAATTTGTTGCCGTTGACCCTCATAAGGTCCTTTTCCTAACAACATATCTAGATTTCTTTGAGGGTAACCGGCTGCTGCATTTCGCCTAGCTGTCTCCGTGCAAAATTCCTCATTGGCAACCTTCCATAACAAATATTGTCCTCCATTTAGTACAGATTTACACATGCTAGCCCAATCTGCTGGCGTCATGTCCAAGTTAGTAATGGACTCAACCATGCTTACCGTGAAGGGAGCTTGGGGACCATAGGTTGTTACAGCCTCCTTTAACTGCTTCACTGTTTTAAAATCTAAAGCACGGTGAATTCGCTGCCCTCCTGCCTGTTCAAGTACAGGGCATGCTAATCTTTGAGGTCCTGTCTCAGGATCCCATTTATCAACTACGGGGTTTGAGGGCCACTCAGCTGTCTCCATCGGTGGGGCTGTTGGTTGAATTACGCCCTCTTGTGATAAAACGGAGTTACTAACAGCCTCCTGTTGTGGCCTTTTTCCTAAAAACCCCTTTTCCTTTAAATTTTCTTCCTCTTTCTGACTAGCTCGAGAGACCTTCTCTTTTGCTTGATCTAAAATGTCTTTCTCCATGGTCTGAACCTCTAACAATGTACTTAACATCTTTTCGGTTTTTTACTAATTTCTAATCTACTATAAAGATAACGCAACCCAATAAGATAACACAAAACAAAACCGAAACTGAATGAAACAAAAACGGAATAAAAAATCGTTGTATCAATTTTCTCTTCCTCAGGGCCGACAAACTTCAAACCTTTAGTCAACCATTTTTTCCAGTTTGCCTGAGAAATTTCTAGGGATAGGCAGCTTGAAACAAAAACAAGATAAATCAAAACAATAACACATTGTTTTTTGAATTGGTCACCCATTCTTTCGCTCTTCCTCAGGGACGAGCAATTTCACTTACCTCCAAGCTTCAGAAGTTCCCCGTACGAGCCGCCAAATGCCACAGTCTGGCTGGGCACAGATGCCGCAGTCTGGCTGGGCACACAATCACGAGCCACCACACAGCTTGTAGATTCAAACAGCAACTCTTTATTCCCGAACTCACACCAGCCGTCTACAAACACGTTCTGGGGAAATCCACGTTCTCTGCCCAAATCCACCTCCACTGGGCTTCTATCTCCCAAAGAATACTGTCTGAATCCCGTGAGAACTCAAGGGGAACTCAGGCAGCAAGATATGCCCTATTCCCAGCAGGAATAATCTTAAACCTTAAACCTGGAACCTAAACCGGGAACGCCCTAATCCGCCTTGGTCCTTGAGCAAGGTCACCTACATTCAATGTCACTGCAACATGGGGTACGCTGGCAAGGAAATTGTCATACCCACTTGGCTAATGGCTCTCAGCACTAATTGTTTTTGTTCTTGTCATTATTTCACTCCTTCTACTTAACAACTGCAGAATTCATACTATGTGTAAGGGTACATGACATTCTCACAAAGGTTGATTTTATTATGGTCTGTGAATCGTGTCCAAAAATATAAAAATTTTGAAATCTTACACAATACATTCTCTGCCCCCCAATTAAAAATCTTTAAATATGAAATATCTAGAAATACCTACAACCTCAATAGTTAAAATGAAATAATATGCTCCTAAACAAAATATTAATCAAAGATGAAATCACAAGGGAAATGGAATATATTTTAACTGAATCTTATGTAATCACAACATAAGATTCAGTTATTCATCATAAAAAGCTTGTAATTCACACTCATTTCTCAGAACTTAGTTTGTTCTGGTTTAATAGCTTTTGAAGGTGACATTTAAATAACTGATAAGACTTTATGCTTTTTCAATATAAGCATTTAAGACTAAGTTTTTCTTCATGCACTGACCTCACCGTATCCCATATATTTTGATATGTTGTGATTACATAAGATTCAGTTAACATATATTCCATTTCCCTTGTGATTTAATCTTTGATTAATATTTTGTTTAGGAGCATATTATTTCATTTTTAATTATTGAGGTTGTAGGTATTTCTAGATATTTCATAAAGATTTTTAATTGGGGGGCAGAGAATATATTGTGTAAGATTTCAAATTTTTTATATTTTTGGACACGATTCACAGACCATAATAAAATAAACCTTTGTGAGAATGTCATGTACCCTTAAAAATAGTATGAATTCTGCAGTTGTTAAATGTAGTGCTATATGAAATGTCAGATATATTAATTTGGATGATAGCATTATCGAAATATTCTAACTCCTTACTGATTTTTTGTTTCATTCTTCTATTAATTACTGAGAGGTGGTCATCATCAATTGTGATTGTGAATGTATCTCTTTCTCTCTTTAGTACTGTCTGCATTTGAAATTCCTTCAGAGAACTGATTTTAGGTGAATACATATTTAATGTCATTATTTATTAACCTGCTAACTTTATGAAATTTCTCAATTTATCTGTTTTTTAACATAGCAAAGAAGACTTTATTCATGGCTACTCATTTTATCTCTTGCAATATTATTTTTCTTGAAGCCAGTTAGGTTGATATTTATATAGCCCCAACATTATTCTTAGATTTACATTTTGCTTTCTGATTATTCTATTTTCAAGCTATTTGGGTCTTTATATTTAAGTGCTTCTCTTTTCATCAGCAAATAGTTTGGTATTGCTTTCTTAAGCTGTCTAATAATGTCTGCCTCAAATGTTTGTCTATTTCTATTGAATACAATTATGTATGTGATTGAGATTAAGTATATCATTTGTTATTTGTATTCACTTTTTTCACATTTATTATTTCCCTGTTTCATATTACTAACTTATTTGGGTTAAAGATTTTTAGTATTCCACTTTAATGTATTACAGCTATAATTTTTGTGTTATTTTTAGTGGTTGCTTAAGGGTTACCACATGCATCATTAATTTATCACAATGTAGTAGAGTTAACATACATCATTCCACATAAAAATAATACAATTACAATACTCGAAATCCATTCATTTCTCTCAATTGTGTGGTTGCAGTTGTATATTTTTTCATAGTATTTGTTATAGACACCTAAATAATGTCTTTTTTGCTTTAAATAATCTGTTCTCTTTTATAATTCAATAAAAATAAAAGATAATATATTATACTTAGCATTTCTGGTGCTCTTTATTCCTCATTGCAGATCAAAATTTCTTTGGATTTCATTTTGCTTCAGTCTGAAGTACTTTATTAGCATTACTTATAGTACTGATCTGCTGATGACTAAATTCCTCAGCCTTCATTCATCATAAAAAGCTTGTAATTCACACTCATTTCTCAAGTGCATATATATACCAAACATATGATATAGAATTTTGGTGCGATCAGTTATTTTTCCTATTTTTCTATTTCTCAATTTACATATATTGAAGAAAATTAAGGGACAATATTTTCTGGGGACTAATGTAAAAACTTTGTTCTAGTTCATTGTTAAATCTAAACTTCCTTCTTCCTCTTTCCTGTTTTTCTGCCCTAGTGCTGGGACTAAAAATCAGTGTTAGTGGTTTTCAGAGGCAGAACAATAAGCCACCCAAAACAAGGGCACCTCATATCTCTGAGGCGGCCTTGGCATCTCTCCTATCATCCAATTAGGAGATTAAAAAGTGGTTCAGACTATCCAGCAGGGCAGCTGAGCATGGGGAGGGAAAGGAATGGGGTAATGGACTCGCCCCTCATCTATCATACAAACTGTTCTGCAGGGAAGTAATGTTACCTGCCTAGCACCTTGTCTTAAATTTTCTGCCCCAACACCTTCCACATAGAACTGAAAAGCCTTAAAGAAATATGGAAGATTTCAAACACAACATCAAAAACAGGGACCAGGAGAAATTCATATTAAGACAGAAAGAATCAGACTGGGAGGCTTTCAATGGGAAGTTCCTAATAAAGTTTTCCATGTTTGGGGTGTTGAGATGAGTCCAATTTCCCCAATTTGGAAATATTTAGAAGCCAGAGACATAATGTTTCCAAAGAGAGGGCCCACACAGGAAAAATAAGTGAAAGTTCCATTGTTCTGCTGCCAACCCTGCCTGGAGCAGCGCTACTTAGAGGGTGATCTTTTCTGCCTGACCCAAGGACAGCACTGTGGTTCCCGCACCACCCCCCGACCCAGGTTCCAGGGTGAACAATCAAAAAGCACTGACAATTTAGGACAAGCAATCACCAAATTGGCTGCAAGAAACATAGAGCAAAGTCACCAAGAATAGGCACAGTCCGAGACTTTAGGGGAGAATATATTTGTGACTTAGAAAAGGACAGAGAGTTCTGTGTTGATGTGGGCGTTTTAAGGGGGAGTGATGACTCTTAGAAGAACAAGAAGAGACATAGAGCTGTTAAGGTAGTTTGATCAAAACATAGCAAGTCTTTAAAACTCACATGACATAGTTTTATGTTTATCCTGCAGGAGATGTTGAAAGAGTTTTAGCAGGAGCATGCTTTTACAAAACTGATACTGACAGAACTTTATGGAGTGGACAAAAGTGGTAGGCGCCTCTTTCCACACTTAGTGCATAGTATCAACTACTGCATTTGTCATTGCTTAAATGTTTCTGTTAGGAATATTTCAAATATTTCATGATGAAGTATCCACGCCCTTTTCTAGGACCCTGGGATGTTATTTAATCCTCTCTCTTAGGAAGATATTCATGCTGATATTTTTAATTCATTAGATAAAAATGAATTTACTAGGGCTGGGGTTGTGGCTCAGTGGTAGAGTGCTTACTTAGCACATATGAGGCACTGGGTTCAATCCTCAGCACTCCATAAAAATAAATAAATAAAATAAAGGTATTGTGTACAACTGCAATTTAAAAAATTAAAATGAAACTACTAAATAGGGAACATAAATTCAGGAGTCATGATAAAATTAGTCCCTTGCCACAAATAAGTATTAACAACTATTAACAATCAGACAAGGTAATCTTAATGCAAAGGTACAAAATGGCTTTTATATGTTTCTCAGGTAATATCTTGTGTTATAATTCACTGTGAGCCAGGATTATTAACAAAGCTGGTAAGGAGTATTTTAGGCAAGACTTTGAGTGTTTAAATTAGCTAAAATGGAAAGTGCCTCCTGTCCTGAAACCACTTTATTGCACCAATCTTATCTTTATCATGAGGTTCTTCTACTCTCCTTTTCTGACAACATATTAGAGAATACTTACTTTAAGGCTTATTTGGAGTGATGGTTTCATATGATGTAGGTTTGATCTGAATAGTGGATTTATTTCATGATGGGCAGAAGAATGCAACTTTACTAAAGACTGTGGGAACAGAGGCTTTATTTTCCAGAGATAGACAAATCATCCCAAATATGTCCTCTTGAAAACTAGCCACCTATAGATAATTTATTCATCCCATTTGACTATGCTTATATTAACAGTGAATGTGAGCCTTTAAGAATGTAATCTTTTGTACAAGCAACAATAGTAGCAAAATTACAGGACAGAATCTCAAATACATAACTTACTGAGAGCTGAGAGTTATTTCCAAAAGGACTAAGAGTGTGTTTTCTATTTAAACAAAATTGTAAAATGTGAGGTACATAAAATGACATTGTATGTGAAGAAAGCCAATAAATAGAGATGTGGGGAATAGTTATAAATGATGAACTAAAGGGTCCAATTCTAACTGTAACTAAGATAATTGAGAAATAGCAGAAACCAACAGTTTTGCCTGCTAGGTGTTTGCTGTCTGGACAGTGTAAATGTCAAGGTCAAACTACTAAGAGATAAAATGCTGTCTAAATGAGAACAACTTGCTTACTGAAATAATAGATTAAGAACTAGAAACTGGTTTAACAGTATGAGGATGCTTCAAGAAACACAGAGGGGACAAATAATTGAAAAACTACTGGAATTCAGGAGACTTCCCATCAATCAATTTCTCCCACTACCACTACAATCAGTCTTCTTATTCAGGTTGCTGGTAGACTTGTTTTTGCATCATCATAAGCCCTAGGAAGGCAGAAGGGCATTGGTGACATTCTTTAAAAAAATATTTATTTTTTAGTTGTAGTTGGACACAATACCTTTATTTATTTATTTATTTTTATGTTGTGCTGAGGATCAAACCCAGGGACTGGCACATGCTAGGCGAGCGCTCTACCACTGAGTCACAACCCCAGCCCCACCAGTAACATTCTTATATGAACTAAAAAATGAGAGCAGATGCCAGAAAGGCCAAATAGAAAGACAGTTCAAGGAACAAATGGAGACAAAGCAGAAAGAAGAATAGGGAAAAGATGACTCTTTAGATGGTTGAAATTTTAAGAATTACAGAAACTTACCTATTCATAAATAGAGTGCACTAATCATGCCTGCAGATATTCAGTGCTGTCTCTATGGGGGCAGCTCAACAACTGAATGTAGGTCTATTTGAATGGATACATATGGCATTTCAGGGTGAGTTATGACATTTGGATGGGTGTGTACACTATCTGCAACAGAGTGAGAGACATCAGAATATGTGTCATTATGAGGGAGAATGTAGCAGTGTAGGGCTAGTATTTATCCAGAGGACACAAGAATGCCCCACTCCTACCCTATACAGTAGTCATTTTGTTCATTCCCATGTCTTTTCCCTGAGGAGACACAGACCCACAGAACCGGTTTATTGTTCACTGGGTCAGCTCCCAGTGCCTCTCAATGAAGATCCCTCAGGGTATAGCTGGGAAGAAGCCCAGGCAGGCTTCATTCACAAAAATGAAGCAGGGTCTCTTTATTTCTCTAACTCTACATTTTACCATTAGTTGAGTCATACTGGGCAGTTATGACAGAACCCCAAATCTCCAGTGACAAAAAAGGGCAATAATTTGAAGTCCAGATTTCATAATCAGGACTGGCTCATCCTTGGTATAATAAACAAAATGAAGAGGTAACATATGGATTTGTTGAAAAATATGTGTAAACCAGATATCTGAAAAGGGATTCATATCCAAAATGTATAAAGAGCCCATATAAGCAATAGCAGAATAACAAGTAAACGATTAAAGACTGGGTAAAGCACCTGAATAGACATTTCTCCAAGGAAGACACAGAAATGGCCAACGGGCATATGAAAAAATGCTCAGCATCCCTAATTACCAGGGATACGCACATCAAACCCACAATGAGCTATCACCTCATACCTGTAAGAATGATTATTATCAAAAAGACAAGTGATAGCAAATGTTGGAAAAAGTAAACTTTGCACACTATTGGCAGGAGTTTAGATTGGTGCAGCCTTTATGGAAAAGAGTATGCAGGTTCCTAAAGAAATTAAAAATAGAATGACTTTATGACCCAGCAAAACGTCATCTGGTTGTATACCCAAAGGAAATGAAATTACCACCCTGTAAATATATTTGTACTCCTATGTTCCTTGCCACATTATTCATAATAGCAAAAAAGTGAAAACAACCTTAGTGACTGTCAACAGATGAATGGATAAAGTATGAGTATTATTCAGTCTTGAAAAAAGAGATCCTGTCATTGCTACACTGTAGATAAAACTGGAAGGCCCTCTGCTAGGTGAAATAAGCCAGGCACAGGAAGAAAAATAATGCATTATCTTACTGATATACGGAATTTTATCAAAATCAATATATATATATATATATATATATATATATATATATATATATATAGAGAGAGAGAGAGAGAGAGAGAGAGAGAGAGAATTTTTTTAAAAAAATTAAAGAGGCAGGAGCAGGGATGGGGAAAATGGGGAGATGTGTGTAGGCCACAGGATGCAAAGTGGCAGATATGGGGGATTAACATGTCTACAGACTTAATATACAATGAGAGATGTTGCATTTGAAATCTTTGCTATATGAACAGATTTTAACTATTCTTGTTACAAAGACACAGAAAAATGGAACCTATTTGAGATTATGAGTATGTTAATTTGTTTTACTATAGTAGCTATTTTACTATCTATATATATCCCATAATATCATGGTGTATACATTAAATACAATACAATTTATTTAAAAGTAAAAAATAAAATAAAATGGCTTACAAGGAAAAAAAGGAAATTCACTGGAAATTCAAAGAATATTTAGGGTGAAAGTATGAAATGTGACATATAATGCAGAAATAAATAAAAAGAAAGCAGGCATGTTGATGTTACTATCAGATAAAATAGAAAAAAAAGCAAAGGAAATTACTAGAGATGTGGTGGAACACTAAGTAATGATAAAGCATCCATCACCAGGAAGAAATTATGGTCCTAAACACATATGCATCAAACAATGAAGCCTCAAAAAAACTGATAAAGCAGAAAGGAGAAATAGAAAAATCCAAAATTGTACCAGGGGACTTCAAAAGTACACTCTCAGCAATAGATACAACTACAAACAGAGACATGAAAAATTGTGTTCTATATGTGTAATAAGAATTGTGATGCATTCCACTGTCATGTATTCAAAACATAAAAGCAATTTAAAAATAGATACAACTACAAGGCAAAATATCTACAAGGATGTAAAAGAAGTGAACAATATAATAAATCAATATGAGATAACTGATATATAAACTGCTATATAAACTGATATATAAACTAAACACAGCAGAAAACACGTTTTTTACAAGAACACATGGAAAATTCAACAGAATAAATCATGCCTTAAAGATAAATCTCAATAACACTAAAACATTATACAGAGTATGTTCTCTAACCATAAAAATAGAATTAATAATCAGTAACAAAATCTGTATGTTCTTAGAAATTGAACAACATACTTCTGCATAATCAGTAGATCAAAGAAGTCTCAAAGGAAATTTAAAAATATACATAGAGGGCTGGGGTTGTGGCTCAGTGGTAGAGTGCTCATTTCACATGTGTGAGGCCCTGGGTTCAAACCTCAGCACCATATAAAAATAAATAAATAAAACAAAGGTATTGTGTCCATCTACAACACACACACACACACACACACACACACACACACACATAAGCATAGAACTGAATGAAAATGAAATCAAAAGAATCAATGTATGTGCAATACAATAAAATAGTGAAGAACAGGAAGTTTATAACTCTAAATGCTTACATTAAAAACATGAAAGATTGGGGTAGGTCTGTAGCTCAATGATAGAGCACTTGCTTACCAGGTGTGAGGCACTGGGTTCGAAACTCAGCATCACATAAAAGTAAATAAATAAAATAAAAGTTTTAGCCAGGCATAGTGCATACCTGTAATCCCAGTGGCTCAGGAGGCTGAGGCAGCAGGATCGCAAATTCAAAGCCAACCTCAGCAATGGTGAGGTGCTAAGCAACTCAGTGAGACCCTGTCTCTAAATAAAGGGTGGCTTAGTGGTCGAGTGCCCCTGAGTTCAATCCCCAGTACCCCTCTAAATATAATTAAAATTTTTTTTAAAAAGAGGAACAATTCAAATCAGTGACCTAATTTTTTTTTTATCTCAAACAACTAGAAAAAGAAGAAAATAAACATAAAGCAAGGAGAAGGAAGAAAATAATAGAGATAAGAATAGAAAATAATAATATTAAAAATAGGAAATGGGGGCTCAGTTGGTAGAGTGCTTGCCTCACATGCACAAGGCCCTGGGTTCAATCCTCAGCAACACACACACACACACACACACACACATATACACACACACAGGAAATGATCTAGAAAATCAGTGCATCAAAAGCTAGTGTTTTTAAATTATCAACAAATGATGAAGCGTTAGTAAAGTTAACAAAATAAAAAGATAAATAATAGATATCAAGAATGAAATAAGAGTTGTGTGGGGAGGAGGGATGGGATGAGCCAAAAAAAAAAAATGAAATAAGAAACATCACCTTTTTACACTTGTTACACTACAAATGTAAAGAGGATTACAGAAAATGCAACAAATAACCCAAGTGCTCATAAAATCTATAATTTAGACCTGGACAAAATCTTGGAAGAATGAGATACCAAAAAAAAAATAATAAAAATATATATTATAGTGATTAAAGAAAATGATTTATAACTTAAAGACTCCCTAAAAAGAAAGTATAGGCCCATATGGTTTCACATGAGAATATAAGCAAATATTTAAACAATTAATATTGCTTTTACAATCTCTTACAGATAACATAAGAATAGGAACACTTCCAAGCTAATTTTATGAGCCAACTATTTCCCTTTAAGATCAGGGATAAGACAAGAATGCCTGCTCTAGCCAGATTAGTATAAATTCAGCAAAGTTGCAGGATATGTAATCAACTGACAAAAATCAGCTGCATTTTTATACAATAGCAATAGACAATTCAAAAAAGAAATTAAGAAAACAATTCCATTTACAATATGATCAAAAAGAAGTAAAATATTTAGGAACAGACCTAACCAAGGAGATGAAAGAAAACTAAAAAAAAATTGATAAAAAAAGACATAAACAAATGGAAAGATTTTTGTGTTCATGGAATAAAGTCAATACTAATTATTGATAGGATGTTAATATTACTCAAAGTGATTTATAGATTCAATATAATCCCAACAGCATTTTTTCCAGAAATAGAAAAAAAAATATAAACTACATGTAGAATTTCAAGGAACCCTGAATAGCCAAAACAATTTGGAAAAGAAGAACAAAGATGGAAACTCACCTTGTCTGATTTCAAAATTTATTACAAAGCTATAGTAATCAAAACGGCGTGGTAGGGGCGATGGTTATAGTTCAGTGGTAAAGCTCTTGACTAGCATATGTGAGGCATTGGGTTTCATCCTCAGCACCACATAAAAATGAATAAATAAAGGTTCAAAAAATACAATAACATTTAAAAAAAACAGTGTGGTACTGGCATAAAGATAGACATGGAAACTAATGAAATAGAATAGAGAGTCTGAGACAAATCTTCACATACGTGGCTAAATGAACTTTAACAAATATGCTAAGATTGTTCACTGGAAAAAAGATAGTTTCTTCAATAAATGGTGTTGGGAAAACTGGATATCCATATGCAAATAAGTGAAATTGGACCCTTATAATATACCATGAACGAAAATCAACTCAAATGTACTTAAGGGTAACGCCCCAAAGTATAAAACTCCTAGAAGAAAATATAGTAGAAAAGTTTCACGGCATTGAGTTCGGCAATGAAATGTTGGTTATGACACTAAAAGTACAGGTAACAAAATCAAGGATAGACAAATGGCACTACATCAAATGTAAACACTTTCGTGCAACAAAGGACAAAATAAACAGAGTGAAAAGAAAACTCATAGGGCTGGGGATGTGGCTCAAGCGGTAGTGCGCTCGCCTGGCATGCGTGCAGCCAGGGTTCGATCCTCAGCACCACATACAAACAAAGATGTTGTGTCCACCGAAAACTAAAAAATAAATATTAAAAAATTCTCTCTCTCTCTCTCTCTCTCTCTCTCTCTCAATAACAATTAAAAAAAGAAAACTCATAGAATGCAAGAAGCTATTTGCAAGTCATATATCTAATAAGGGGTTTATAAACAAAATAAATAAATCCCATAACTTGCCCTATTCTCCCTGCTCTTCAGAGCTTGTCTTTTCTTACTTTTTAATTTTCAGGACTCAGATTCACTGCCATGTCTTCTTAAGAAGGGAAGCTTTTCATGGGAGGGCTCACCCTCAATACTGATGATGAGCAGGTCCTGAAGACCTTTGGGCCTGTTTCTGAGTGGTTGTTGTCAAGGACCGGGAGGCCCAGTGATCCCAGGCTTTTGGCTTCATCACCATCACCAACCCAGAACATGCCTCAGATGCCATGAAAGCCATGAATGGAGAGTCCCTGGATGGTCGCCAGATCCATGTGGACCATCCAGGCACATCTACCCGTGGCACCAGAGATCATGGTTGCAGCTATTCTAGAGATGGTGGGGACCAGGGGTATGGGAATGGCAGGTATGACAGTTGACCTGGAGGTTATGAATATGGATACAGATAGTCCCGAGACTACTGTGGCAGGAGCCAGGGTGGCTATGACCACTACTCAGGAGGAAATTACCGAGACAATTATGACAACTAAGTTGAGGCATGCACACGTAAAGTAGATACACAAGGAATAACACTTCTGATCCAGGATTGTCCTTCCAAATCGCTGTACTTATAAAGATTTTTGGAGCTGCACTGAAACATCTGTTTTAGTACATCAACTTCTATTTTGAATTGAGCTCCCAAGGTAGCTTGTCAAAAGACTTTTTAAAAAGCTCCATATAATTTTTTTTTCTCATTTAAAGACAAATTCGGGGACATTTATTGAGACCAGGTATTTCTCCATTTATTAGGTTTTTAGTTTGGGTTCTCAATATCATTGCTTCTGGAAAAAAAAATGTTTGACCCAACTAATTTTTTAAAGCTAAAGTGGGGATATTTTTAAAACCTGTATACGATGTTTATCATGACTAGAAAGCAATTTCCAAATGTACCTATAAGCAATCTGTGTCAAGAATGTGATACTTTTGCTTAAAATTCAGGATCACCACCCTGATGATGCAGACAAGCTTCTTAAAAATGTTTGTGAAGGGGCTGGGGTTGTGGCTCAGCAATAGAGTGGTCACCTAGCACATGCGAGGCCATGGGTTCAATCCTCAGCAGCACATATAAATAAATAAATCAAATAAAGGTAAAAAAATTGTTTGTGAATGTCATTATTTTAATAGTGGAAGAAAAAAATGTTCTTTTGTGACTTATATAGTGTTTAGGATATCCTTCACAGAACTGACTGAAAATATGAAACCTGTGAGTGCGCGCGCGCGCATGCGCGCGCGCGCACACACACACACACACACACACACACACACACATTCTCATAAAAACCAGACAACACACAAAAAGAATCAATTATCCCAATTTAAAAAGTGAGCAAAGGACTGGAAAGGACATTTCTACAAAAATATTATACAAATGTCCAACAAGCATTTTGAAAGATGCTCAACATCATTAATCAATCTGGGAATGCAAATGAAAACAAGAATGTAATATCGCCTCAATTACATTACGATGAAAAACAATAACAATAACAAAAGGAAATAACAAGTGCTGTTGAAGATGAGGAAAAATTGGAACTCTTGTACACTGCTGGTGTGATTGTAAAATGGTACAACTACTGTGGAAAACAGTATGGCTGCTCCTCAAAAAATTAAAAATCAAATTACCATGTGATTCAGAATTTTCACTCCTGGTTATCTATCCAAAATAATTCAAATCGGGGTCTCAAAAAGATATTTGCATATCCATGTTCATTGTAGCACTATTTGAAATAGTTAAGAGGTTGAAGAAACTCAAATGTGAGTGACAGATAAATGGATAAAAATATGGTACATTCATAAAATAGAGTATTGTGCAACCTTAAAAATATGATGGATTGGGGCTGGGGATGTGGCTCAAGCGGTAACGCGCTCGCCTGGCATGCGTGGGGCAGTGGGTTCGATCCTCAGCACCACATAAAAATAAAATAAAGATGTTGTGTCCACCGAAAACTAAAAAATAAATATTAAAAAATTCTCTCTTTCTCTCTTCTCTCTCTCTCTCTCTCTCTCTCTCTCTCTCTCTTGCTCTCTCTTTAAAAAAATACGATGGATTGATATTCTGCTTTTAAAATAATAACTACTATTCAACTTTTAAAAAGATGAAAATCACACTATTCAATAACATGGATGAACCTGGAGGACATTGTGCTAAGTGAAAAAATCCAGTTCCTTGAAGATAAATAGTGTAAAATACAACTTATATGAGGTATCTAGAATGTCAAAGTTCATAGATACAGAAAATAAATTGTTTCCATGGACTAGAGAAGGGGAAAATGGAGAGTTGTTTATTGGATATAGAATTTCAGTTTTGCAAAATGGACAGGTTCTATAGACAGGTTGCACAATAAAGTGGATATATTAGCACAATTGAACTGTTAAAAATAGTGAAGATGCTAAAATTTATGTCATGTGCATTTTGCTATAATAAAAAACTCACAAAAAGGCTAAAAGAAGAAAAATCATACAATCATATCTACTGATGTTAAATAAAGTGTGACAAAATTCAACAACAATTAATAGTAAATCTCCCAGCAAACTAGGAATAGAGCAACACTTCCTCAACTTCATAAAGAGCATCCATAAAACACCTATAGATAGTTAAGGTCATACTTAAAATGTGGAAATTCAGAAGTATTTCCACTTTATTAACAATATGCAAAGTTATCTGTTCTCATTATTCTCATTTAACACAGTACTGGAAATTCTAGCTAGTGCAATAAGAACCCCCCCCCAAAAAAAAAGATACCAAAAAAAAAGTTCAGATTGGAAATGAAGAAACAAAACTGACCTTATTTGCAGATAATCTGATTGTCCAGAGGAAAAAATCATAGGATTCTGTAAAAAAGAAAGTCACATAGAACTAATAAGTGACTTTAGCAAGCTCATCCTTAAATTTTTATTTATTTATTTATCTGTCTATTTATTTATTTGTTTGTTTATTTAGTTATTTATTTATTTTGGTACCAGGGATTGAACCCAGGGGCACTTAACCACTGAGCCCATTTAGTTTTATTTAGAGACAGGGTCTCACAACATTGCCTATGGCCTCACTAAGTTGCTGAGGCTGGCTTTGCACTTGAGATCCTCCTGCTTCAGCCTCCTGAGCCACTGGAATTACAGGCCTGCACCACCATAATTTATTAACTTTAGCAAGTTCATGAGATATAAATTCAATACACAAAAATCAATCACTTGTCTATTTACTAACAAGTATGTGGAAATGGGAATTAAAAATAATACCATTTACAGTTATTTCAAAGAAAAGGTCTAAACTAACAAAATACATACAATAGTTGCATGCTAAAAATGCTGATGAAGAAATATGAGGCCTAAATAAATGAGGAAGCAGGCCATGCTCATGGAGTGGAAGTAATAACACTGTAAAGATGCACATTTCCCCCAAATGATCCATGAGTGCAGTGCAACTAGTGCCAAAGTCTAGGCAGAATTTTTTTTTGTAGACATAGACCAGTTTAAATTTAAATTTATATGAATATACTAATTATATGGATATACTGATGTGTATAATGGTCCCCTTTTCTCTGTATCCTTGTGATCACAAATTATCATTGGTCTTGATAACAGCCATTTGAATAGGCATGATTGTGATTTTAATTTGCATTTCCCTGATGTTTAATAATGTTGAACTTTTTAAATTGAAAACAATATGGATAGTCCTCAAAAAATTAAAAATAGAACTATCATATGATCTAGCAATCCAACCTTTGAATATATTTACAAAGGAATGAAATCAGAATATCTCAGGGAGGTCTGCATTCCCATGTTCATTACAGCACTATTCACAATCACTCAGGTCAACCTACATGCCTATTAAAAGATGAATGGGTAAAGAAAATGTGATATGTATGCTCAATTGAATACTATTCAATACTACTTAAAAATAAGGAAATCCTGTCATTTGCAGCAACATGTATGAACTTCAATGATACTATGATAAGTGAAATAAATCAGGCACAGAAAGACAAATACTGCATGTTTCACTTATATATGGAATCTTCAAACTCATAGAAACAGTCAGAATAGTGATTGCCAGAGGTTGGGTGTGTGGTGGAGGGGTAAGATGGGGAGATGTTGGTCAAAAAGTGCAAAGTTTCAGTTAGGCAGGATAAATAATTTCTGGTGATCTAATATATAGCATGGTGCTATCTAGTATACTAGATTGTATACTTGAAATTGGCTGAGAGCATATCTTAAATTTTTTCACCACACACACACACACACACACACACACACACACAAACAATATGAGCAAATGGATATATAAATTAGGTTGTGACAATCATTTCTCAATGTATCCATATATCAAAACATTGTGTAGTACATTGCAAATATATAAAATTCTTGTTTGTCAATTATACCTCAATAAAGCTGGAAAGAAAAGAATGATGGAAGGTTAAAAAAAAGTTGTAAAATCAGTATAGTGATTAATAGAGATTGGGAAGCGAGTGGGGGGGCAACAAATTAAGGGAGGTTGGATTTGATCAGTGCATTCTGTATTCATGTGTGGAAATATCAAACTAAACCCTGTTAGTTTGTGCAATTAAGACATGTTGATCAAATTTTAAAAAACATTTTTATAAAAAGAATGAGTTGATCCTCAAATTATAAAGTAGTGATAAAATATTTTTAGATGAAACTAAATTTTTATTTTTATTTTGAAAAGAATGATTTCTAATTATAAGCTTATGTGTTTATATAAATTATATCATATATCATAAATAATGATGGAAATAGAAAGTTATCTCTGTACAACAAACATGGTAGTCATTGAATGGGGAAGAATCATCAATGGATACTAAAACTAGTGGGTGAAAAAACTGGCATCATATGCATGGCTAGGGTCGCAGGAAGAGAGTCTAAGCTCTTTAGGCTCATCTTTGAGGTTTTTCTTCAATCTGATCCCAACCTACACTTGTTCATCTAGTCCCTTTTGGCCCTCCAGTTTAATCTGTCCATATCCTTCACTTGACCCTCTCTACACAAAACCAAAGTTATTTAATTACCTATGCATATGAGTCTTTTGCAGGTTGGTGCTATGGCAGAGACAGATAAAGTTGAAGCCAAGCCCCAAATTCAAAGGCCATCAAAGTCCTTCCCTGTTCTCATCTTACTGCCTCACCTCCACTAGGACATTCAACTAACCATTCAGGGAACTTCCCAGGATTCTGCTGAACACATTATTTTGAAGATATAGGGACTCATAAGGTGTCTTGTCCTGAAAGTACAGAGACAGTGGCCAAAAATAGTCATATGACCCCAGCACAGCAGCAGAGATGGCTGGGAAATATAGGAGAGTGCATAGAAATTCAGTTTTTACAAAATATTTTATTTCCTCTTCTACATTTATGGATGAATACTAGCATTCAGAGAAAAGATACTTGCTTAATGTCACATCATTGAAAAAAAAGGTGGAATTGGAATCTAGGACTCTCTTTTTCTTGCCAATGTAAATAAAACAAATTTATTAGAAAGATGTCAGATCCTCTTAGAATTGGAGAAAGACCAAAGAAAGTAACTTGAGAACTGAATAGGAACAAAACACAGACCGGAACAGTCTGATCAGGATGCTGCCCTGGGGGCAAAATCACAAACCCTATTTTTTTACTCCTGTCAATCATTTAAGTTTCAAAGTCCAAGGAGAGAGCATGCGATTGACTAAGAGTAGGTTGCATGCCTGCCCTTTGGCAATTTCAGGGGGAATAATCTGATTTACTCTGTTTCAATAGGGGTAGACAAACATCCGGGCTTGCCATCCCACAAAGGTTAAGTATTGGCTTTCTATTAATGCGTAACAAATGACTACAAACTGAGTGGCTAAAACAACATCCATTTATTACCTTCTAGTTAGTGTAGGTCAGGCATGGCTTGGTTGGGTTCTCTTTCCAGGCAAGACTGAAATCAATGGGTTGGTAGGGCTGCATTCCTCTCTGGGGCCTTTGGAGAAGAATCTATTTCCAATCTAACTAATATTGTTGTAACTTCTGTCCCTGCAGCTATAGATCTGAGGTCCTGGTTTCTTTGTTGGTTATCAACTGGAGGCATCTCTTATGTCACAGAGGCTACCCATATTTTTTGCTTTCTATCTAGCTCCCTCCATCTCCAAATTCAGGAATGGAAAAATTCCGTGCATAAAATTTATCTCACTCTTCAAACATCTCTTGCCAAGAAAACTAGAAGCCCCTATAAAGTCTCACTTGACTATAAAGGCCCACCCAGGATGATCTCCCTAGTCTAAGGAATATATTTCTTCATTATTTCACTCTACCCCTCCCTCTCCCCTCCACACTCCACACAAACACACACACAAACACAGAGTTTTAAATATTTTGAAAGTTACTAAGACATTCTCTTACAGAAAACAGTGTATCAAAATAAGACCACTAACATTGACACAACATTGGTATCTTATCTAAAGCCCTTATTCATATTTTGCCAATTGTACAAGTCACAACAGAATTTTCTGAACAGGGGAGCAACAGAATCAATCTAGTCTGGGGTATGAACAGAGTGGAAGCCTGCTCTTTTTCTGCTGAAGCCTGCAGTAAGTTGCAGTACAGAGGGATCTAAGGGGTCTTCCACAGGCATTAGGCCTCCTTTGCAAGCCCCTGGTTGCAATGATGCATGTTCCTCCTTTTTCAGTTTCCCTAGAACTCCCTAGTGTCTTACATGCCTCTGGTTTTGCTGAACTGTATTGTCCTCTTAAATAAACTTTTCCTGGATCTGATCACCTAAAGCAGTGACCCAGGACTCTTTTACCTCTTCTGTACCTAGCATAGCTTGGAGGATCCACAGAGTTCCATCAGTCTTGCATAGATTAAAACACCATCTCATAGGCCACAAAAGTTGAGGGAGGCCACAGAGGAGAGTGCAGATAACTTGGATAGTTCAGGGCAGAACTGGATGTTCTACTCGCATCTCTTAAGCCTGTCATCTTACCACATATTACATAGCTCATCTGAATTCTCCTCCATACAGGCAGATACAATCTGCACACAGTATGGAGCTGGGGTGTGGGTGGTGATAGGAGGGTAGGAATGACATTTCAGAAAAGACTTGTCCTCACTTTGGTGGCTTACAGATACATAGTTTGTTCTTTTCTGAGGCTACCTGAATGTGGAAGATATGAAAACACACTGAGAAGCCTGAGGCAAGTGGGGGACTCCACATTCAAGCCTGCTGTGGACACAGCATGTGGTGAAAGCACCCTCTCCCACAGAAAGGCTGCCCCAATCCCAGATTTCAGCTGCTTCATGTCACCAGGAAGAAAACCCCAGAAATACAGGAACCACAGCACAGTCCGAGTCACAGATGCAAGACTAGGACATTCCATGCTGAAAAGGCCTCAGGCTGATTCCCCCAAGCCTTTCAGAGAAGAGCATCAGGACCTAGACCTGGCTGAAAAAAGGAGTCTAGCAGAGAAGACAAGGAGACAGGGGAGGAACTAGGGTCATATACTGACTTCTGTCTCATTTCTGTTAAGCAAGGGCCTTTATAGAATTCAAACATCATCTGAAAGCCTGAGAAAGCTCTGAACACTCTCTCTACCCATTACTGAGCTTTTTACAATGGGCCAACTTGCCTTTGCTCATTTCCTATGCCAGAAGCTCTTGCTTATGCCCTTGTCTGCATGCCCAGATACCACCAAACTCTTAAGGAAGTTGTGGTCTAGGCATAATTTCATTCTCAGTGGGAGAGCCTTGCTTCCAGCACAGACCTTCAGTAATCAAGCCAGGTCACTGTTCAGTCACAGCAAAAGGCTGTCTAACTTTGGAGCTTTGTCTTACTTAATCCTTGTTCTCTATACAACAAAGGCTCCTCTTTCTCCCTGCAGGAAAGAAGAGGCCATTGTAAGTCCTCCTTCACTGTCCATAAAACCCTGTCTCTATGATAAAGCCTGGTTCTGTGGGGGTGAGGAATGATGAGGGTTTCCTAGAGGGATAGGCTAACTGGGCTGCATTCCCAGAGATGGGAGGAGGCCTGGACAATGTGGCTATGGGTATATTTTCTTCCTGATTTTGGCACGTGGCTCCTACTGTTCTTACTCCTACTCCTATCTCCATCCTTGGAGATATTTCACTTCCCACATGGACAGTATAACCAACTTACTGATTCATCTCTCCCCTTCAACTCCCACTCTGAACCTTGTCATTACCTGGAGTTCTCCCTCATTTCTTTTCTCTCAATATCACTCCAGGACATGTAACAGTATATCTACAAGTTTTTGAGATATTTACTGAATAAACTACACTATTCTTGGGTCTCTTGTGTGCACTATGATTCCTTCCTTTTGGTTCCCAATCCATTAGCTGGATCCTCCCACATTTCAAAGGTGAAAGCTGATCCACCCTTCAGGTTAGAGCTGATGTCCTCTCACATTAAATATGTTGATCTCTCCCTGAATATAAAAAAAAAACAGAAAAAAGAAAACATAGCACATCAAATTCACTTTGCAATTTCAATGTTTATTTCTGATACCAAAACTTGACAGCACACAAGGAAAAAAAAGCAATAGACAGGAACAGCAAATAAATTTATCTTGCATGCCACTTTCAGTCAACAGGATGTGGCTCTCTAGATAGCTTGTGTTTAGAAGGAATCTGAGGCTTCAGCCTCACTCAGGGGAAAGACTATTGCAACCGATGAGCAATATCTGTGAACACAAGAAAGAAAAAGTAAAAAAAAAAAATTAATGATATATATCAAATAACAAGTAACATAAATATCAAACAGTGCTTTCCTATACTTCCATCATCTCCCCAACAAAGACTTCCTATGAATCTTAGCTTATGTAGATATATACAACCCTATCAACCCTATACCCTCCAAGGTCCATAACTCCCCAATCCAAATTGATGTACCTACCTGAAATCTCACTCGACCCAGAAGAAACCAATGGCACCAAAGTTGGCAGCAAAGTTGGCACTGGCTGTGCCACTGGGGCCAATAATGGGGCCAGCGAAGGTCTGAGGAAATCTGGAGCGGGCATTCTGGTGGTATCTGGCCCAGAAGGTAAACGGGATTCTGGACCAGGGATCTCCAAAATCTCCTTCCTCATCCCAGGTCAGCAGCTCAAACTCAATGTCATCCCAGCTCCAGGGCCCAGACACAGCCTCATCTCCAATTCCCATACGGGTTCTTGCTTCAGCCCGCGCCTCAGCCTCAGCTGCAGCAGCATCCAGAGCATCCAAAGCCTCATCTGCAGCCTCCATGAACTGTGCAGTCCAGTCACGAGGGTCTCTCTTCTGAACCTGACATATAAATAGCTTTTATTTATAACTACTAAAATATAGGATCAACCTAATTGTTCATCAATAGATGAATGGATAAGGAAAAGGTGGTCTATACACACAATGGAATAGTATTTAGCCTTTAAAAAGAAAGAAATCCCAACATTTTTGACAACATGGGTAAAGCTAGAGGACATTAGGCTAAGTAAATAATTCAGATACATAAAGATAAATACTATATAATGTTACTTATGTGTCAAATCTAAAAAAAAGTCAAAATCATAGAAGTAAAGTAGAAAGGTAGTTGCCTGGGTCTGGGGTAGAGAATGGGGAGATATTGGTTAAGCAGTGGGAATTTTGTTAGATAGGATGAATAATTTCTGGAGATCTACTGTATAACACGATGACTATAGTTAATGTATTATATATATGAAAATTGCTAAGAGCTGGTTTTAATCATTCTTAAAACAAAAAAATGGTAAATATGTGAGGTGATAGTTAATTAGTTAGATTCATTTAACCATTCCACAATATATAAATACATAAAACATCACATTGTACCCCACAAATATGTGCCATTTTTATTAGTCAATAAAAAACCGAAAAAAGCCAACATTTAAAAAAAAACCCAGGTAACCCATAAATATATATAATTTTTACTGACTATGCCTTAATAAAGCTTGGAAAAAATAAAAATATACTAAAAAAACCTGACCAAAAAAAGAAAACAATATAAAACTCATAACAGTATTAGTTACTATATATTAGGCATCCAATACATATTAAGCACCTAAATTTGTGTTATTGCTTACATAACAACAACAACACACCTAGGATCTCATTCCTGCTCTGGGCCTTTCCCAGCCAGTGATACCTCATCCCTTAACCTATCAGTTCTGAAGCAGTTCCTCCATTACCTCTGCAATGAATCTCAACACTTTCATCTTGCTAGTCTCATGGTAGGAACGGAGGCCCCAGAGGAACTCGTACTCGGGAGGGTTGCTGTTGGGCACTCGTCTGTAGTCCAGGTATCTGAGAGAGCAAAAAAGTCTTGTGTTTACCTACCCAAAGAGAGTGGTAGTCCACCAATGCACAATAACCTCAGATTTTAAAACTCCTGATTTCAGGTAGCAACTCTCTTATTACCAGACTCATTCCTAAACACAATCAGGTTATTTACACTTTAATAATCAGACCTCTGAATTCCTGTGCCAGTGATTCTATAGTACGCAATCATTCAGAGGTGCACAGGAGGCTTGTTTAGGGTCACACAGAGGACAACACTAACCTCACCCTTCTGCCAAAGCTCTAGCTCCAGGTTCTTGTAATCATTTCAACGAGCCCCCAGATAGGATCACTGCCATCATTATATAGCAGTACAAAAGTCTCTGCCTGCCCCAGGCTTGGAAATGTCTACCATGGGGATGGAGGACAGGTTTTGCTTGTAAAACAACTATGCTGTAGAAAAATTCAATCTCAAGGAGTAACTCCTAATTACACATTTTGTGAACTTACATACAGGTATAGTTAAGAAATGAGCTTAGAAGGGGCTTTCTGAGGCAGACCATCACACAGTCAGAATCATGATACCCAGAAAAGACCCCTTAGGCATCACTTACTTTTGCTTTACAAACTCATAAGTAAGAAGTTTTCTCAGATCTCCAAGGAGGGGATGTCTCACCCTAACAGTTAAAAAATGAAAAGAAAGGAATCTATAATCAGAAATTACTTGACTTTGCCCAAAGAAAAGCAAAGAGCTTTCTAGCACAAGGTCAGAGATGAGAAAAAAGGCAGAGAGTTCAGGACTATTTCCCCATCCACCCAGGTAATATCCTTGGGCTCTGGTTCTTCCCAAACCAAACCCCCAGACCACCAGGTTAATGCAATCCTGGGACCATCCTCTGTTGCCAAAGGATGATTCAAACAGGCAAGCGATGAGAGAGCCCAATCATACCCAGGACGCAGTCCCATCTTGCGTAGTGCCTCCCAGAGGAC
Organism: Marmota flaviventris; assembly: GCF_047511675.1. Classification (NCBI taxonomy): domain Eukaryota; kingdom Metazoa; phylum Chordata; class Mammalia; order Rodentia; family Sciuridae; genus Marmota; species Marmota flaviventris. The sequence goes on along the minus strand of NC_092518.1, from coordinate 43,855,205 downwards.
AGCTGCAATGGGAGGCAAGAGGAGACAAGGCACGGAAAATGAGCATGAAAATCAGGCTGTAGCCAACCCCCAGCTGCAAGTCCAGTCACTCACCCTCACTGGCACGGTTGCCATTCATGAAGATGACACCCAGAATCACTAAGAGGAGACCCAGCTTGGGTGTGTCTTTGGTCCTAAAAGAGTACAAAAAGAACATGTTTTCAGCAGAGAGACCCCAGATCACTTACCCATCTAGCTTCCCCAACATTCATTAGTGAGGAGAGAATTATACCCCAGCTCTGCCCATGACCTGCTATGTGAACCTGAATCCTGGACCCTGACCTATTTGAAATTCCCGGAAAAAAGCATCACTGAGAAAGGCCATGTTCCACCTCCTCTCCCATCTTACGTTCCCAGTATGCCAGCCAGGGACTCAGGGGTACTGATGAGAATATACAGGTGTTCTTCCTTGTCAATTTCCTTCAGCTGAATCCCAAATTTCTATAGGGGAAAGAAAACAGACTATGAAATTACAAAATTTATCACAAGCTACCCAGACGCTGTCAATCACCTCCCCGTGTGACTGCCCTAAATTCCCAGTAGGAACCCTATGAATCTTTGAAATCAAGACTTTCCCCATCATTCCTGTCCCTCAGAGCTGCCTTCTCACCTTCTCCAGGACAAAGCATGCCCGTTCAATGATTTCTGGGTAAACATCAGTGTATTCTCGGATGATATCCCTTAGCATTTCTGTAAGAAGAGAAAAGGGAGCACCTGGGCTGAGCAGGGCCATAGAGCAGTAACCCCTTTGCCAGTCTTACTGAGAATAATACAGCTAATGTCCTCAAAGGTGGAAAATAAAGAACTAGCTATGAAATTGAGGGGACATATAAGCAAAGGGATGGCCATAAAGCAAAGGGAGGGGGAGGGCAGATCTCTGGAAGAGGGCACTGGATGCCTACCTGAGCGCTTAATGGGCACCTTTGTGTAGTCTTTAAGCATCAGGTACTTGACCAACTTATTTGCCTGAGAGGAGAAAAGGAAATCATCAAAGCTTTAATATATTTTCAGAAAATTTGGTTGATTATAAATGGGAGGACAACAACAACATAAAAAAGCGAGAGAGAAGTGAGTGGGAAGGTATAGCTCTTACTCTTTCCTGAAGAAGGGCCACATCTCGCGGTTGCGGGGCACCAGGGTTCTGTGAGGCACGCGAGTTGGGGGAGGGTCTCAGGTTAGGTGAGGGTCGCAGGTTCTGCCAGTCAGGTGGAATTGGCCAGTCGGCAGGAATCCAGTCAGGTGGCAGTGGCCAGTCAGTAGGAAGTGGCCAATCCGGTGGCAGTGGCCAATCAGGTGGTAGCGGCCAATCAGGAGGGCCTTGCCAGTCTGGAGGGCCCTGCCAGCCAGGTGGGGTCTGCCATCCAGGTGGGGTCTGCCATCCAGGTGGATTCTGCCAGGCCAGTGGGTTTGGCCAGACAACTGGGCCAGGCCAGACAATGGGATTTGGCCAGATCACAGGGTTCTGCCAGATCACTGGGTTTGGCCAGATCACTGGATTCTGCCAAGCGACTGGGTTTTGCCAGGCTGGTGGGGTCTGCCTAGCTGGGGGGCTCTGACGTGCTGGTGGGGTCTGCCTGGCTGTCTGGTTTTGCCAGCCAGACGGATTCTGCCAAGCCAATGGGGTCTGCCAGAGCACATTAGGGGGTGCACCAGGTGGGTTCTGAGTGGTCACTGGAACTGGTGCAGACCTCCAGGTCCCTGCAGCCAGTGGGGCCCGCCTCTGATCCCCACTGCTGTTCTCTTCCACATTCAAGTTATTAATCTGCAACATCAGAGAGAAGAAAAGTTGAAGATAATTATTTGGTCCTATATCCTTACCCTATCTATTCCAGGAAGGTCCCCTAAACCCTTACCTGTATTGACAGCCACCTAACCGACTGGCCATTGGTCACCCTGAGTCTGAGGTTTGTCTTTCCCTTTAGAATTTCTTAATTTTAGAATCTCATCTCTAAATCAGGTCAAAAGCAACCCAAGGTTGGAGGCTTGAGGCTTACTCTTCCTGGCTCTGCTTATATCATCCTGAATGAATCATTCAAGTCAATTCATCTCTCTGGGACTTAATTTCCTCCTCTGTAAAACTCAAGTATGATCCCTAGATAGTAAGAGGTATTTTCAAGATTTAATGAGATAACCTGTGTGAGGGGGCCTAGCTCAAGACCTAACATGGTGGCTGCTCTCAAAATGTAAAATGACTTAACATGGTGGCTGCTGTCAACATGCCTACGTATTAACTCTCCATTAGTCTGTGGGCACTCAGCGGACAGAAATAAACATTCACCTTAACATCCCCTTCAGCCTAGCCAAATACAGGCAATTACATACACTTTCGTTCAGAAAAAAAGAACCTCAGAGAAGAAAGGAGAGAACCCAAAGCAAAGTGAAGCTAGCGGGGATCTCACCTTGCGAGTCCTCTTTCCCCGAATTATAGTCCGGGACTCCAGATTCTGAGCCTGGGAACCATCTGCAGATGTCTGCGCAGCTGCACCGTCAGGTTCAGAGATACTTGGGTTTGCCTCTATGTCAGGTGGGGAAGCAGCCATTTTGGTTTGGTTTACATTCTGGTTCTGGGTATCGGCTGTAGGAGCCTTAGTGGTATCATTCCAAGCCTTGAAGGCTGTCTTAGGCCGGTTGTTGGCCACCTCACTGGCATTAGGAGGCTGAGAGAAATTGTAGGTGGTGTTTGAGCCCACCTTAGTAGTGGCATTCTGGCCCTTAAAGGCCATTTCAGACTTGTTAGTAGTTAATTCACCTGTGGTTGCTGCCTGGGAAAAATCATAGGCAGCATTAGGGCCTTTTGGGGTGGCATTCTGAGACTTAAAGGCTGCCTTAGGGTGATTGTTGGGCATCTCATTGGCATTATGTGCCTGAGAGAAATCATAGACACCATTTGGGCCTTTTGTGGTGGCATTCTGGGCTTTAAAGGCTGTCTTAGGCCTAGCTGCAGCTGCTGAGACCTGAATGTCAGCCATCTCATTGGCAGTTGGGGGCTGTGAACTCTGGGGACTAGCATTCGGCATGCTGGCAGCTGCTGTGGCCTGGTTGGTAGGTGGAGCCTCCGATATCTGGATCGCCTCCATCAAGGTCTGCATAAGCAAGGCGCTGTCTTCCACAGAGGCCTCAGCCTGCAAAATACAGGGGGAAAAAATTCAATGTCTGGGCCTCAGAAGCAGGAGGAGGGGCGCAGCGCAGTAGGGGAGCTGCAGGAGGCCGTTGGTGCAAAACCTGGAGAGGCTGGGACACACCTAGGGAGCAGACTAGGGTCGAAGGGGGGCGGGGCGGGTGCAGAACCTGGGACGGGTGGAGGGGGCGGACGCAGGGGCAAGACGAGGGGCGGGGCAGCGTGCGGAGCTGTGCTAACCGAGTGGGGAGGGGGGTGCTGAGGGACGGAGGAGTGGGCTCAGGGAAGAGCCAGTGGGGCTTGCGGAGGGAGCTTAGGACGAGGCGGAGCGAGGAGTTGAGGAGCACAAGGGGGGTCGCCCGAGGGGGGAATGCGGGAGAAAGGGAGGGTGGAGGCGGTTGGTTGGGGGAGGGGGCGACAGACTGCTTCACACGCGTCAGGACTGTGGAAAAAAAAAATGGTTCCTTACCCAACCCGCATTCTCTGGGCAGATTGCCCTGACTACTAACAGGGTCTCCCCTTTCTCTGAGCAGGGACTGATGGCTGAAAAGGGCCGCCCCACCCCCCTTCTATAAACGCTGGGAATTTGAAAGATGAAGGAGTCTAGGCACGAAAAGAGGGCAAAATCGGATCTTGGCGTGTGGGCGACCCGTGGGGCCCGAGGGCGGGGGGAGTGTCTGCCCGGGAAATGGAGGGGTGGGGAGCGGAGATCTCACCTGGAAGCCGAGGAGGCCCGCACCACAGTCCATTTTCTGAGCCATGGCTCCTGTCCCTCTGGGAGAGCAGAGCCTGGGGGTTGTGGAAGAGGAGCTGGGCGTTATACCACCGAGGGCAAACACGGAGGGCCGAAATGAGGGGTGTGCGTGCGCGTGGTTTGATTGTGGGGGCGGAGGAGGGGCTGGATGTGAGGAGGGACGGAGCGGGAAAAGTGAGCAGGCGTCCCGATGGAGATTCTGGATCTCGAGAAGCTTGACAGGGAGAAGCTTCCCAATCGGGGTTCGGGTTAAGATAGGATTCGCGCTCGGGAAGTTGAATGGAGGTTTCGAATCAGGAGGAATAACAGTACAGACCGAGATCGAGAAATCTGTGAGGATTCTGTGAGGAACGATGGCAGGGATTGGACAGGGGTTCCGAGGGTGATACGGGGGTTCGAATCAGGAAAGAGCGGGTGGGGGATGTGGGGAGTCAGGCAATGGAGAGGGGTTCCGAATCCGGGGTAAAGGAGTCGGGGGCAGAAAATGGGGAGCCCGCACCAGGGGGCAGATGCCCGGTCTGGGGGCTAATCTCACCTTGCCTCAGGCCCCAACCCCAACCCCCTCGTTGCCTCCCTTCTTCACGACTCAGAGGATCGGGATAGCTGTGCTCGGCTCTCAGCAGCCGCACTCTCTCCTTATCCAGGAGAAAATGCCAGCGCGGCAGCTTAGACGACCCCGCCTCTTCGCCTAATATACCACCCACCGCCTCAGGACGCCGCGCGCATGCGCAAGAGCTAACCGACCAAATAAGAGTCCCGCCTGCTTTCCCAACAAAAGCTTCGTCCTGGAGACTACGACGCGCATGTGCACTGGAAGAAGGTCCCGCCCCTTTGCCAACACACCACCCCACCACCAACCAGGTCGACAGTGTACAGCAGTTCCTCCCCTTCCTCTACATCCCCTCCCCCAACAGATGCGCTGAGCCTCTGGATCCCACCCCTAGCCCCACACACCGGCCCCCTACCTTTTCCGCAATGCGTCTCTATTCTGCCCCTCCCCTATTCAAGGCCCCAGGGTCAGAACTGATGGCTTCTCTACCCGCCTGCAGAGTACCGCTTAGGTCTCTATTGAGGGTGTCTCTGTGGGGGGTCTCTAATTGCAACAAGTGCTAGGCCTCCCCTGGAGTTCTTTTACTTTGCAAACCAGGAAAGGGAAGGCCAGAGGATGCACTGTTGAAAGAGGTAAAATATATGCCCGCCACGTGACTTACATGTTCCCCCCTCACTATTGCCCAGGCTCAGAACACTAGCTCCCCTCCTGCCTTTTTTTTTTTTTTTTTTTGCAGCTCCAGCCATGGAAACATTTTGGAGGGGAAGGGGAGTGGGCAGAGAAAAGCACAGCTTGTACCTCACAGCAGGATCAGTGCGGTGGCTTATTTTCCTGACATAGCAGCCCTGGAAGGTGGATGGGAGGCTCCCCATTTTACAGACCAGGGAAGCTGAGGCACAGGGTGCATGGGCCACACAAGGTCACAGAGCCAGTAAATAGAAATGCAAAATCTGGGTATGGGTCTTCCTGAATGCAAAGCCTCTGTTCTGCTTATGCTGGCCTGGGGACCAAGGCAAGCTTTCCTCCTCCATTTGAGAAACAGACCACCCCCACCCCTACATCTGCCCCCAAACAAGCAAGGGCTGCATTCCAGGAGGCCTAAGCTCAGGCTCTGCATTCAAGACCCAGAACCATGCCTGCTCTATGTGGTAGGACTCGATCCTACACTGGGCCCTCTCTCTGCTCCCACTCTCAAGACTCTTTCCTAGGAGTGACAGCATCACCCTGCCCCCCAACGTTTTCCCGGAACACACAAGTCAGGCACTTGTGTGTCTGTGCCATGGCAAGCCCTGCTTCAGAGTCAATGGCCTCCTGCTGCCTTCCAGGCCTGAAGCCTGAGGCAGCTGTGGTCTTGCAGAAAGAAGCTGGGCTGGGCTTCAGAATTCCAGAGATGGAGTGCCTGGCTTCTCTGTCCCTGGCAGCTGAACCCCTTTGGGTCACTTGACTTCTGAGCCTGCTTTCTCAGTATGCAGAGTGGGAAGCACAGAAAATGGGGTCCTGCTCAAGGACACACAGGCTACTCTGCTTCCAGGATGGCTGAAGACGCTCAAAAAGCCAGAAAACGTAGACACATGTGAGATGACTCAAACCGAACTGATACTTTGCCAGAATCCAAGGCAGATCTTTGTACACTTCCCATTTGTTCTGGCATCAGCTCCTGCCAGGAGCCTGCATATGAAAGGAAGCTAATGCTAGGAAGGACTGCAGCATTTGGTCCCCAAGGGCCAACATCAATTCTGCCTGGCTGGATGACTTTCCTCATCTGTTGCATAGCAACCTCCCCTGTCAGCTGCCTGTTTTTCCTCAGCACTTCCTCTGTAAAGTGTCTGCAGTGAGACGTGATCAGACTCAGGAAAGGAGATCTGAAACACCATTTTATATACTATCTGCTTCCATATCTGTATCTCCAGTCCTGACATGGCCTATGAATTCTAGATCCCTAATCCAACTGCCTGCCTCACTTATCCAATTGGATCCCTCTGGTACTCAAAATAACAGGTCTTAAACTGAGTCCTTCCTCCCTTCCATCTCCTCTAGTTGTACCCTTCTCTCTACAGTAGAATATAAGCTGCTTAGAGAGATAGATTGTTGTCTGTTTTATTCATTTGCATCCCCAGAACATACAACAATGCCTGAAAACACTTTATATGCTCAATAAATATTCATTTGATGAATGAATGAATCATACTGCTAAAGCAAGAAACCCAAGAGACATTTTTCCTGGGATAAATTAACTTATTTTTCATTATACAAATACTACATTGTCATTATAAAATCTATTTATTATTAAAGCTTCAAACAATATCTAAATATTTTAGACATTATGTAAACATCATCTTGAGAAAGTTGCTAAGATTTTATGCTACCTGTCCATATACCACTTTATGCATAAATACATGAAAAATCTTACATCAAAAGGATTATAGAAATGCCATAAATATTTTAAATTGAATTCTTTTGCTTACTGCTTTCTATTCTTTCACTTCTATCTTCACCTGCCAGACAGAGCTCTAACTTCAAAAAGCCATGTTTTATTGTTTTACAAGAATTAAGATATTTCATAAACTTTTATGCATCTGATTTACATCATTTAACAACATCTACCTGACTCATTCTTTTAAATGTCTGCATAATATTCCACAATAGGTGTGAACCAGAATGCAAATTTCCCCTCACAGACATTCATATAAGTCATAAGGTTTTGAGGAGGAGGGGCATCTACAAAAACCACTTCAATCAAAACACCTCTATACATATTCTTTTTTTCTTTTTCCTTTCTTCTTCTTTTTTTTTTTTTTTTTTTTTTTTGGTACTGGGGATTGAACTCAGGTACACTCAACCACTGAGCCACATCCCCAGCCCTATTTTGTATTTTATTTAGAGACAGGATCTGACTGAGTTGCTTGGCGCCTTGCTTTTGCTGAGGCTAGCTTTGATCCTCCTGTCTCAGTCTCCTGAGCTGCTGGGATTACAGGCATGTGCCATCACACCCAGCTATTCTCATTTTAATGCGTGATGTGTTTTATTTCTAAAAAATCACGTGCCCAAAAGTAAGGTTGACATACTCTACAGCGCCTCATATTATAAGACCTTTTCAAATTTTCCCAGACTGATGCATATTTATGGACATTTTTGTGTTTTATTTATACTTCTGGAAGTAGTGTGGCAGAACACAGTAATGGACATATTAAATTTATTTAGTGAAGTGTATGTGCAAGTCTTTTATCTATTTTTTATTTGGGTATTCTGTCTTTGTCTTATTGATTTTTAGGGGTTTTTTGATGCAGGGGCACTCTGCCACTGAGCTATATCCCCAGCACCTCCCCCACTTTTGTTTATTTATTTATTTTTGCAGTACTGGGGATTGAATCCAGGGTTTCACACATGCTAAGTAAGCCCTCTGCCACTGAGGTACTTCTCCAACCCATTTTTTGTTTCTTATTTTGAAATAGGGTCTTGCTAAATTGCCCAGGCTGGCTTGATACTTGCAATCCTCCTGCCTTTGCCTCCAGAGTCACTAGGATTACAGGAGAGTGTGCCACCATGCTCAGCTTTAGGAGTTCACATTTCAGTAAGCTAATACAAGTGCATATACTTTATATTACAGAACACTTGCTACTGAAAATGCCACAAAGGCCAGAATATTCACATCCCCTTGGCACCTAAGAGAATTTGATCTCAGATTTACCAGTGCTGCAAGCTTCCAAAGACAACTCTCAAAGTCAGTGATTTATTAGAAAGACTCATAGATCTCACAAAAAGTGATACACATATGACATGCTTTATTGTAATGAAGGGATATAGATGAAAGTCAACAAAGGTAAAAGGTACATACAGGACAGACCAGACATGAATTGTCATTTGTTGTCTCCCAAAGGAGTTGTATGGTTGGTGCTTAATTCTCCCAACAATGTGAAAAAAATGTAAGGAACACTGTCAACAGGGATGTTCACCCAGGACTTAGTACCTAGGGTTTTTACTGGGGGTCAGTCGGCTAATCCCCGAGCACCTGAGTTAGTTATTCAGTCTCCAGACTAATACCCCAAGGCCCAAAGTTCCTACCATAAACTTTGTTAGTATAAACAGTCTGATGTGGCTCAAGGCCCTGGGCAAACAAAGACACTCAAATCAGGCAGAATATTTTCCAAGGGCTTAGAGGTTACCTCCCAAAGTTGCTCAAGAGCCAGACCTTTCTTTGTACAAGACATTTTTGTTTTGGAATGCACAGGGTTTGGAACACTCCAGACCTGCTGAATCAACCTTTTCACTTTGCAGTCACAATGCCCACCTAACTTATTCTGAGTGATTAAAAAATGCAATGATGGAATCCATTGTCCTAGTTCTGGTGGTAGGAGCAGAAGTCACAAGAAAATGCAATTTCCAGGGTGGGCACTGGTAACAAGGCCAGTATCCACCGTCCAGTGTTCAATGGCGGCAACAATATTTAATGGAATGATTTCTCAAGTACAGCTGGTGTCCAGCAACTTTTAGCAATATTTTCTTAATTGCACTACTTTATAAAGTTTTTAGAATTCTTTTTTATTTTGAAATAGAGATACATAGAAAATTGCAAAGATAGTACAGGCAGGTTCTATGTACCCCCCTCCATCTACTTCCTCAAATGTTTACATGGACATAATATAGGACAAAATCAAATATGGTACAATAACATGCCACTTTATCACATGAGGATGTCTCTATAAATCACCACAGCAATCAAGATACGGAATTATTGCATCAATACAAAGATTTCGTACAACACAAAGATTTCCCTCATACTCCCGGTTAATGTCACACTAATCTCCTTTCTCTCACCTTAAACTCTTACAGCCACTAATGTGCTCTCTGTCTCTGTAAGTTTATCATTTCAATGTTATAAAAATGGAATCATACAATATGTCACATTTTGAGAATCGACTTTTTTCACACCAGAGTAATGCCTGGGAGATACATCCAGTTTGTTTTGTGTTTCAATAGTTTTTCTTTTTATTGCTGAGTACTATTCCATAGCATCGATGTGCTGCAGTTGATTTATACATTCATCCACTGAAAACACATATGGGTCATTTCCAGTTTGTGATTACAATGAATAAAGCTGCTATAAACATTTGTGGGGGATGGGGATGTGGCTCAAGCAGTAGCGCGCTCGCTTGGCATGCTGTGCCGCCCGGGTTCGATCCTCAGCACCACATACAAACAAAGATGTTGTGTCCACCAAAAACTAAAAAATAAATATTAAAATTCTCTCTCTCAAAAAAAAAAAAGATTAAAAAAAAATTTGTGTACAAGTTGTGTGTGTGCGTGAACACAGGTTCCCACTTCTCTGCAACAAATGTCCAAGAGTGCAATTGCTGGGTCTTACAGTAAGTACATGTTAGTTTTAAAAAGAAACTACAAAACTTTCTTAGAGTGGATTACCATTTTACACTCCATTCAACAATATGTGAGTGATCCAGCTTCTCCAAATCCTTGACAGTATCTGCTAGTTGTTTTGTTGTTGTTGTTTTCTGGGGGGGTATGTTACCAGGGATTGAACATAGGTGTGCCTAACTACTGAGCCATATAACTAGTCCCTTTTTATTTTTATTTTATTTTTTTTTTAATTTTGAGACAGGGTCTCATTGAGTTGCTTAGAGCTTTGAACTCATGATCCTCTGCCTCAGCCTCCCAAGTCGCTGGGATTAAAGGCGTGTGCCACCATGCCCAGCTGTTAACTGTTTTTAGCCACAGGTGTGTAGTAATATCAGATTGTAGTTTTAATTTGCATTTCCTTAATGCTTGTGTTGAATATATTTTCATGTGCTTATCTGCCATCCATATATCTTCTTTGATGAAATGTCTCTTGACATTTTCTAATTGGAATGTTTGCTTTCCTTCTAGCTTTTTAAAAATGTTTAATCTTGAGAATTTATATATATATATATATATATATATATATATATATATATATATATATGCCATATATCCTTTGTCAGATACATGGTTTACAAATATTTTCTTCCAGTTTATAGCTTGTCTTTTTATCTTCTGAATATTCTTGTGTAAAGCAAAAATTTGAAAAAAGTCCACTTAATTGATTTTTTTCCCTTGTAAGGACTGTGGATTTATGTCATTTCTAAGAACTCTCCCACAAATTTTAGGATCTGAAGATTTTTCTCTTGTTATATTTTAAAAATCTTATAGCTTTAATTTTTGACATTGAGTCTGCCAACCATTTAGTTTTAAGTTGTTGCTGTTGTTTCTCGTCCAGAGGATTGAACACAGGGCACTGCACATGCCACTTAAGTACTCTACCACTGAGCAACATCCCAGCTCCTAGTTTTATGTTTTGATTAAGGTGTACAGGCTGAGGTTCATTTTTTTCTTGGGGTAGAGGAAGTCAGAGCTATGGATATTCAATCACTACAACACAATCCATCCTTGGAACTGAATTCTTTTTTGCACTTTTGTCAAAAATCAATTGGTAACATTTATGGAAGTCTGTTTCTGAGTTCTCCATTTCATTCCACTGTTTGTTCTGTGTTTCTTCATCTATCAATACTGCAGTCCTGATTACTGTATTCAATAATCTTGAAATTAGGTAGAATGATTTCTCCAATTTTATCCTTCTTTTTCAAAATTATCTATTAGTTTTTCTATATATTTTGGAATAATCTTGTTTTTATCTACAAAAATTTGCTGTGATTGTGATAAGATTTGCAATCAAATGGCTTATCAATTTAGAAGAATTAATATCTTTTTTATGCTGATTCTTTCAAGCCATGACATAGTATGTCTCTCCATTTACTTTGGTATTCTTTAATTTCTACATTAAACTTTTGTGTATTTTTAGCATATAAGTCCTGTGCATGTTTTTTAAATTTATATGTGTTTCATTTTTTTTAGTCATTTTAAATAGCATTTCATTTTTAATTTGGGTTTCCACAGGTATATTTCTAGGATCCAGAAATAAAATTGATAATGGTATGTTGATCTTGTATCCTGGGACTTACCAGTTCTATAGTTCTATGAAGGTTTGTTGTTGTTGTTATTGTTGTTTTGTAGATTTTTGGAAACCCCTACACACTATTACGACAATAGTTTTATTTCTTATTTCTTCTGCTAGTTGAAGTTATAGTATAAACTGTTGTGGTTTTGAAAAAGTTACCCTCTACTGCTGGGTTGCTAACAGTTTTTATTATAAATGAGTTGTTGGATTTTCTACAATGATTTAATGAGTCGGTCAATATAAGACTTTTATTTTTTATTATATTTTTTGGTACCAGGGATTGAACACAGGGGTGCTTAACCACTGAGCAACATCCCCAGCCCTTTTTTAATATTTTACTTAGAGACAGGGTCTTGCTAAGTTTCTTAGGGACTCACTAATTTGCTGAGGCTGGCTTTGAACCTGTGATCCTCCTGTCTCAGCCTCCTGAGCCGCTGAGATTAAAAGTGTGTCCCACTGCACCTGGCATGAATTTTATTCTTTAGCCTGCTGATATTGTAAAGTACATTGATTTATGAATACTGAATTGTACATGAAATAAACTCTATTTGGTCACAGAGTATATCTTTTTCTACATTGCTGTATTTGATTGTCCAATATTTTGTTGAAGATTTTTGCATTTATTTTTCTGAGACATTAATGTGTAAGATTCTTTCTTGTTTTTGGATCAGGGTAACACCAACTTAATAAAATTAATGAGTTATTTCCTCATATTTTATGAGATTGTGTAGAAATGGTATTAAAAAAAATCTCCATTTCTTTCTTTCTTTCTTGGATCTGGGGATAAAACCCAGGGCCTTACACATGTTAATAAGCACACACACAACCACTGAGCTACACATCCAGCCCCATTTTTTTAGAACCGATTTTTGTTTGTTTGTTTTATACCTTTATGTTATTTATTTATTTATTTATTTATTATGTGGTGCTGAGAATCGAATCTAACACCTCACACATGCTAGGTGAGCGCTCCACTTCTGAACCACAACCCCAGCCCCCCAGCCCCATTTTTTTTAATGGAGAACTGCCTTTAACCATTATTTTGGGATACACAGGTTGGCAGTAATTGTTAGTTTCCCTTCTGCAAATGTCTTGATTTCCTTTTCATTATTGAAGGATATTTTCATTGGGTATATAATTCTGAGTTGATTGTTCTTTCCTTGCAACATTTAAAAATGTCATGATCTCCATGACAGAACTGCTGTCACTGGTTTGGTATTCCATATAGGTTTTTTTTTCTTTATCTCTGATGGCTTTCAAAGTATCTTTTTCTGTCGTTAGCATTCAGAAGTTTGAAAATGAAGGGTTTTGGTGTGAGTTTCTTTGGCCGTATCCTGTTTGGAATTTGCTCACCTTCATGAATCTAGGGAAATTTCCCCCAAAACTTGGGAAATTTTCATAGCCTTTATATCCTTGAACACTTTTTCAATATCTCTTTTTACTTTATTGTTTTGCTTTTCTTCTGTAGCTATAATGACATCAATATTATGTCTAGTGTAATACATTACAAGTGAGGCTTTTAATCTTTTGTTTATTTTTGTTTAAGAGACTATTTTTTCTCTGTTGTTTAGACTGGATAATTTCTATTGTTCTATCTTCAAATTCACTGATTCATTCCTTCTGTTATCTTTAGTGTGCCACTGAGCTTATCTATTGAGGTTTTTCTTTATTAAAATTCCTTTGATTGGATTTTTCTATTCTTAAATTTCCTATTAATTTCTTTTTATGCTTTCTATTTCTTTTTGAGATTTTCTATTTTCTTGCTGAGGCTTTCTATTTTATTTGTTCTATGCATGTTCACATTTGATCACTGAAACATTTTTACTATGACTATTAAAAATATTTGTCAGATGATTCTATTATCTATGTCATCTTGATGTTGATATATTGTCTTTTCTCATTTATGTTGTGATTATTAAAGTGCTGACTATGGCAAGTGATTTTCAAGTAAATCATAGATATTTTACTTATTATGTTACAAGGAGTTGGATCTTATTCAAATCTTCTCTTTTACTGCATATGGGTGAAGTTCACATTCCCCACTCAGCCTTGTTACTGGGCTAAAAGAGTTTCTGCTCCACACTAAGCTTTTACTCTAACTGGAAGACACTCGGGTGCCTAATTATTTCCCCATTGTGACCACCGGTGGATAAATGTCATCATTAGGCTTTTTTCTTGATATCAAACTATTGGTTAGGGGAGGAGTATTTCATTATCACCCACGGTGGGGCAGGGAGATACAGAAGCCCCATGAGGTATCTACTAACACTAAGGGATCTGAGCTATTCCCACTCCCCATTTGCCCTTCTCTAACATCACTCAGTAAGGAAATTGGAGATCATTATACCTTGGCAATGGAAGAAGTTTAGGGCCTCTGGTTGGCTTTTACAAGTAGGGCTGGAGCTACAATCTCCGCTCTGGTGCTTAGCCAGAGTAGAGTGATTATTGTTTGGTATTTCTAAGCTGTCCAATTCTTTGGACAGAGAAATAAAGCAGACTTCAGTTGAAAATTATTATTTTGTCTGTGTCTTTTAGTGTTTCCAGTTTGCAGGCTTCACTAGCATCTGGTCTGGGATATAAGCAGAAAAAAAGACAAAGCCCAGGGAAATCATTCCTTGGACTCAAATGTTCCCTAGAGAATATTCCATCTTCAATTAAACTTCTAAAGTCTTCTTACATTTGGTTTATATATGACTATGGATGAATAGGGGGAAATACATCTACTCCATTTACCTCTTTTTTCTTAAAACAGAAGTTCCCAATTTTAGTGTATTTCTTTTAAAAAATAAAAAAATAAAACTACTGATTTCTTACTGCATAATACTAAAAATGGAAAAATTAATTTTGATCAACTCTTTTACATTATGCACAGTACTTATTTTGTTGTCTTCTATGATCCACTAAAACATCAAGAACAATAATCAGTAATAATTTCAATAAGTATCTCTTTTTCCTGAAATGACTTTGATATTTTATCAATCAGAATGATTGTTGCTTTTTTATAAGTAGTTTTGAAAAATCATATTTAAAGTTTCTTTCTGTCCTTATTTTACTTTGGGTTATTCAGAATGTCTCTCTCTGCTTTATTTCCCAACCTAATCCATTATCTAGTCCTGTTGACTCAATCATTTTAAATACAACTTGAGTGGCTGGAGCTGTTGCTCAGTGGTAGAGTGCTTGCCTAGCATGTGAGGGACTCTGGGTTTGATCCTTAGCACCACATAAAAATGAACACATTAAATAAAGGCATGCTGTCCATCTACAACTACATTTTTTTTTCAAAAAATACTCAAAAATGCAACTTGATTCTACTTTATTCTCTTTCTTTCACCTTTTCCCAATAGTTGTTAGATGGGAACCTGGAGTTAGGGATAAAAGGAAAAGAAGAGCCATGCTGAAACAAAAGGGAATGGAAAGGGAAAGAGAGAAGAAAAGGAAGTAAGAGACAACGACTGAAAACAGTAGTTGGAAATAAGTGGAATTAGAAAGATAAGGAAAAAATAAGAGAGCACAGAAAGAATGGATGCTAGATTGAGGTAAAAGAAAAGCTAGAGGAAAAGAGAATAAGGAAGTAGAATATAAAAGGGAGAAGAGAATGTAGGATGGAGAAGAGGAGTGTGGGGAGAGATGCAGGAAGAGATAGTAGGGTGCTTTGGCCAAAATGTATCCTCACTGAATTCAGATATTCAATCCTAAATTCCCAATGTAGTAGTATTCGGAGATGGGGTCTGTGGGGGTAATCAGACCATGAGGGTGAATCACTCATGGTAGGGATTAGTGACTTCATAAGAAGAGATGAGAGGGTTTGCTCTCTGCTCCCAACCTTGTGATTATACACTAAGAAGATGGCTGTCTGCAAATCAGAAAGAGGGGCCTTTGCAGACACCAGATCTGCCAGTACTTTGATCTTGGACTTCCCAGCTCCCAAAACTGTTGACAAATTTCTGTTTGAGCCAACCAGTCTATGACATTCTACTATAGCTGCCTGAACTGACTAAGACAAGGGGTTATAGAGTAGGTAAAGAGGAAAGGAAAATAAACAAGAAGGGAGAAAAAGAGGAAGGAGGGAGTAGATGAAATAACAAGGGAGAGAGGGCTGGGGATGTGGCTCAAGCGGTAGCGCGCTCGCCTGGCATGCGCACGGCCCGGGTTCGATCCTCAGCACCACATACAAAGATGTTGTGTCTGCCGAAAACTAAAAAATAAACATTAATTTTTTTTTTTAAAGAAGGAAATAACAAGGGAGAAAAGTAAATGCTTGAAATAAAGAGGAATGGAGACAGGAAAAAAGAAGAAATGAAATAAAATCATACCTCACCAATGATACTTCATTCTGCAGAGAAAAGAATGATGACTGTCAGAAGTTCTTTTCTCTCCTCAAATACCCACTGAAATGCCTAAAGTCATTTCTTATGTAAAGTCACTCTGGCCTCAAGGTAAGAACACTGTGATTTTCAACTGTAAGAGCCACATACCCCATGTTTTGAGTAGATGAATTTGTTAGGGATACTTGACATCTATCACAGGGCTGCTGATTATTTTGCAGGTATGGATGTTATCTAACAAACTCAGTTTGCAGAAAATTTAAGTTTTTGTTTTTTTTTATTCTGCAGCTCAACATAAATTCTTTGTCAAGTTCCCATTTTACTGAGTAGTTGAAACTTAATCTTCACAGTATGGAGTCCTTCTCACCCTTTGCTTTGAGATTGCACCTAAATTCTGGGGATCTTAAATAGTGTCAAAATGTCAGGATGGACTGGGGTTCTGGCTCAGTGGTAGAGTGCTTGCCTAGCATGTGTGAGGCACTGGGTTCGATTCTCAGCACTGCATATAAATAAATGAATAAATAAAAAATCTATCAAAAACTGAAAAAAAGCATCAGGATGTAGGACTTCTGTTAAATACCATAATCCGTGCTGGCAATCATGTCATATCTGATTTACCTGTGTCTGTCCAAGCAGGCAGTTGCTGAGTTGAGTCTCAACTGTGAAACTCCTTTGGGGCTGACTATGTCAGTGGCATATACCACTCATATCCACGGGGAACATGTTGCTCCTATCATATGCTAGGGCCTCTTAATCTCTGTGAGACTTTCTTTGCCCCGCATGCACTCTCATGATAACTTGGGCCGAGGGAAAATGCGGGAAGAAGCCTAAGGCCCAGAATGTCTATAGATACCATACAGATATTTCCAAGAATTTAGACACAAGGCTCTGTTACTTGAGGATCTTACAGACCTACCTGAGGTTTTTTTTTTCCATTCTTGGAATACAGGGCCTACAGTTCTCTTTTTTACAAGAACCCACAATATCCACTTGACTCTTTGCTTCCCCTGTGCTTTTCTTCCTCACAGAATCAATGTGAGGCTAGAAGTACAGCCTTGAAAAGAAAGACCAAGAAGAAGAAGAAGAAAAATCTGGGAAAACTAAAAATCAATGACTTTTTTATACCTATCAGAGAAATGAAGTTTCAAGGCAAATCACCAACCTGAAATCCTAAAGGATGGACAAATCTAGTGTCACATATACATAAATGGAAAATCAGAAGAAACAGAGCAAATGGAGCAGAAGAAACTGCAAGTAATAAATGGCTAAGAATTTTCCAAAATTAACAACAGACACCAAACTGCAGATCCAGGAAGTTCAAAAAACATATCTTACTTGTAGTGGATTAAGGATAAGAATTGTAGCAGACTTTCTGTCAGAAACCATGCAAGAAAGAGAGTGTAGTAAAAAATTTCAAGTGTTTAAAAAAATAACCCAGCAACCTAGATTTCTATATATAGCAAAAGTATCTTTCAAAGTGAAGGAGAAATAAAGACTTTCTCAGATGAATAAGAGCTGAATAAATTCATCACCAGTAGACATGCCCTGCAAGAAATGTTAGATTTTCTACAGGCAGAAAGAAAATGAAATAGGACAGAAATTTGAGACTGCATAAAGAAAGAAAAAGCACAGGAGAGTGAATAAATGGAGTTTTCCTTCAAAGAGGAAATAGAATCTGCAATTATAGAATATTTTAGGGTGCTGTAATCAAAGGAAATTTATGCATACATTTTACATTATTAAAAAACTACATATAATTCTCCAGAGAAATATCTTGAACACAGAAGTACAGCAAGGATGAAAATAAAGGGATGGGATAAGTTATAGCAGACAAAAATAAACAAAATTAGATGTATTAATACAACAAGTGAGACTCCACATCATATACAACTGCAAGAATGGGATGCTAATTAGAATAAGTTATACTCCATGTATATTATATAAAAATACACTCTACTGTCATGCATATCTAAAAAGAACAAAAATATTTTTAAAAATTTTAAAGAATTTAGAATAAGAACGACAGAAGCATTTTTATTAAATCTGCACAATTAAATAATTCATGAAAAAAATAAGGTGTGTTAAAATCAGGCATGGGGGCTGGGGCTGTAGCTCAGTGGCAGAGTGCTTGCCTAGCATGTGTGAGGCACTAGGGTTTGACCCTCAGCACCACATACAAATAAAATAAAGGCATTCTGTTCATCTGTAACTACAATTTTTAAAAAATCAGGCATGGTACTTTAAAGCAAAACATTACTAGGTTAAATATTCACTATATATTGTAAACAGGATAATAAGAAGCCTATGATTTAGCAATGACTCAAGAAAAAAATCATAGCATAAGATTGTAATGCTCCTTTCTAATTAAATAATAGAATAATCATGTGAAACAACGTGTCCTTGTCAAAACCTCCACACCAATACTATACATTGAGTTCCAAACATAAAACATTATGGTGCCTCAAAATTAATGTTTCAGAATTCTTAAATACTTCTCACATATTTTCTGGACTGAAGCCAACTTGATTTCATTCTATTCATCATATATGTGGAAGGATATACATTTTAAAAGTATATCTACTAAGTGCTATATGCAAAGAGTTACAGAAATAATGATGAGCAAACATCACTTGTATCACTTAACTTTCAAGGACTAGTGATCTCAGTCTAATGTAAAGAAAACTGGTTCTAGTCATACTTGCATAATTTTAAGAAATTTTACTGGGTTTTGTTTTGTTGATACTAGGGATTGAACTCAAGGGGCACTCAACCACTGAGCTACATCCCCAGCCATATTTTGTATTTTATTTAGAGACAGAGTCTCTCTGAGTTTCTTAGCACCTCACTTTTGCTAAGGCTGGCTTTGAACTCTCAATTCTCCTGTCTCAGCCTCCGGAGCCACTAGGATTATAGGCATGCACTATGGTGCCCAGCTTTGCTGGGTTTTTAGTGTCAATTTGCATCATGAAACCAGGCAAAATAGCATCCTAAGATTACATCAAATGCATTTTGGCATATACTTAAACAGATTATACCTTAAATATTTACATCATATCAATACATATTCCATTAATAAACAGGTTATCAGAAGAGACAAGGGGAGGAAGCCTGCAAGTAGAACCTCAGTACAGAGTTTGGGTATGTTTGCTTGCTATCTCATCAGATGAGCCTACCACATGGGCTTATGGCATCTTGTGACAGAGCCTCTATTTCATTTGCACTGGAAAATCCCATGATATATCTGAATACTGTCAGATACTTGGAATATGATTTAGTATCACATATGTTCTTGATTTTCAACATCAATATAAAACTTATGAACTACTTAATTTGCAAATCATGGAGCATTAACAATTAAAACAGGTGTAGAAGTAGACTGAGAAAAGTCATCACAAACTCCAGCTTATGAGATTTCCAGATTTCATTTCATAAAACAAAGATCATCAGAAAAACATTAGGGAAATGATCTATTCTAATTCCATTATCACATACGCACATGCCCAATTGTAACTAATACATATTATTTGAGACTCTTTTGTACACCACAATGTTATACCATAATTATTCTGAAACATTTTTCAGAACATTAAAAGGCCTGTGCTGGGTTGGGGCTGTAGCTCAGTGGCAGATCATTTGCTTGGCACATGTGAGGCACTGGATTTGATCCTTAGCACCACATAAAATAAAATGCTGTCCATCTACAACTACAATTTTTTTAAAGTCCTGTGCTTACTTCTTTATAATAACTGTACATTATTCATTAAATAAACTTACCTACTTAACCAAATAACAAAAATGTTCTTTCCATCTATTTTTGTTCACTAGATTCTCATTATGATTTTTTCCCACAAACCTCTGTGCATATCACCAATTATTCCTGTATAGTGTATTATTAGAAATGGAATTACTAGGTCAAAGGGATATGAACTATTTTAAGGCTGTTATTCAATAACACCAAAATGCTTTCCAGAAAGGTTTTAGTTAACACTAACAATGCAGAAGAGATCTCATGTATCCTTTATGAACATTTGCTTTAAAATATTACATTTTCCAGTATGAAGGACAAAATTATATTTAATCGATTTAAATTACATTTCTTTTATAATTAATGAACAGGATCACACTCAAGTGTTTTTTCAATCATCTGTAGTTCTGCTGTAAAAGTTCTTTTTATATTAAGAAGACTAACATGTCTATCACATTTCATGCAAGTATACTTTTTAATTGGTGGCTTACCTCTTAGTCTTCCTTATGAATCCTAATCTAAGAAAAAAAATGTAAACCATTACTTTCTTTTCCATTGTATTTCCTCCATTTTTTATACTAAGGGTTTTTTTTTCTATCCAAAAAATCAAAGAAATATTCCTTTTTCTGGAAAGCAATTCAGGAATGTATATTTAGCGCCCCCCCCCCACACACACACACACAAAGCTCTACCTTTGAATACTGAATGCTCAGGAGGGAACTGACTTTTTTAAAAAATATATTAATTATTTAGATATTTTTAATGACAGAAGTATGCTTCTATTGCAATATTAAGTAAGAAAACATAATACAAATTTAGCAGGATATAGAATGGGACTCTCCCAGTTTCCTAAGAATTCTGATTAACGCCACATAGCTTTTAAAAAGGGACTAAGTACATCCACATTCTAGAGAAAGCAATTAAGGAATTCTAAAAAGAATCCTACAAGGCTTAAGTAGGGCCTTTGGACTAGTCACATTATTCTTATTCATCTCATGTATTTTCAGCAGTGATATAGAGAGAATCAGAATTTACAGTGTTTTGAGTCCCTGGCATGGAAGCATGCTTTCCCCTCCCTAGAAGGAGGGGAGGGGTATGTGACCTCTTCACCCAAGCCATGTGAAGAGGAATCTAAAGGAATCACTTATTGAAATTGGGGAGCCTGCATGGGATAAGAAAAGAGGGAAGTTTCACATTTTATTTAGTCAAGAAATGCCTGATGATTACTCAGATTCAACTTAATTCTGAAAGTTTTTCTACATCAACTACATTTCTATGGCTTCTCTTCACTACATATTTAATATTCAGTAATGTTTGCTTTAAGTCAAGCTTTAAGAAAATTCTACTGTGGTCCTGCCTAATAACTCTTTTTTTAAACATTCTGTGGTTGACAGATCATCAATAATAACTATATTCAGGGTTTATCTCACAGATGAAGGGTGAAGTTATGAAGCTTGATTAAGGGCTCTTGAATGCTCTTCACACATGTTTTCTCACCATAATGGCCTTTTGGGGTGATTTATAATCTCTGAAACTATGGTCTTGTAACCCACACCATGAGCCGCCTGTGCTTCTATGTTGCTTTCACTGGCACACAGGAGAGTGTCTGAGATTAGAGCAGAACTCCTCTGACACTTAACTATCATCTTGGAATCTCCCTGGCAGAGAACCAACCTTGTGTCTGTCTCAGGCTTTAAACATCTATCCTTTGAAGGGAAGTTAATCTGTCTTTCCAACTCGTCTTTACTCAGAAGTTTCTTAAGGTCAGAGTTATGAAGAGTGGCCCTTGGTATATGATGTCATATTCCTTATGATCCAAATTCTTCCTTGAATTCCTGATTCTGAATAAATTTCTTATTCTTAGAATTTTCTCCTTATCTGATAACAACAACAACAAAAAAATGACTGTCACTGATACAACTGTTGCTTATATCTGATATATGGCAGTAGAGAGGGGCATCAAACAGGTTTAAAAGAAAATCACCACTGGGTTTGCCCTCCAACCTAACAAAAACACTAAAAAAAAATGGACAGCAATATGAAACATTGGTTTTTAAGACACTGGAATTATGCAATGAAAAGCAGTGATCTCTAAGAAATGTTGGAGAATGAGATCAGCCTTTACTGCTTGAGACGTTCCAGTTCACTTGAGCAGTCAGAATTCAAAGGATTCATGGGTGAGGTGACAGATGAGGGATTGGAAAGACCAAGGTTGCTTGAGTTAACAAAGCAGAGTACCCCAAAAGAAAGACCTGCACAGGGAGAACTAGGGAGATCTTTGAAGGACTACCATTAAGTGGAGTACTGTTCAGTGAATTCATAAAAGGAAATTACCAGAAGCTGGGGCAGGAACCACCTCAGAGGATTAAGAAGAACAAGTGTCAAAAAGGACTAGAGGGAATAAATGCAGAAGTTCAAACATGTCTGAGGATCATGCCTGTTCCCACCAGCTAAAAGAGAAACTCTCAAAATTAATGTGGCATGGGGTATGCAGATGGCCTTGCCTCAACAGTCAAGCTTTAAGGAAAATTCTACTGTGGTCCTGCCTAATAACTCTTTTTTAAAAAACATTCTTTTTAATGTTTATTTTATTTATTTATTTATATGGTGCCCCCTGCCTAATAACTCTTAAAAGCAAAACTTGAAAAGATCTAATCTCTTCCAAATAAATGTATCTCAAGATGATTTAAAGGGGCTGGGGCTGGGGCTCAATGGTAGAGCACTTGCCTAGCATGTGTGAAGCACTGGGTTCGATCCTCAGCACCACATATAAATAAATAAAAAATAAAGGTACATCAACAACTAAATATATATAAGATGATCTATAGGATACAAAAACATCTGGCACCAAAATGCAAACATTTAACAAAATTTTATACTAAAAGGTAAAATTTATAATGCTGGTCATTCAATAAAAAAATAACGAATATTGCAAAGAAGCATGAAAATGTGACCCATCCTGAGGAGAAAAATAAATCAATCTGACCTAGAATTTACAC
Organism: Marmota flaviventris; assembly: GCF_047511675.1. Taxonomy (NCBI): domain Eukaryota; kingdom Metazoa; phylum Chordata; class Mammalia; order Rodentia; family Sciuridae; genus Marmota; species Marmota flaviventris. The sequence continues at coordinate 43,832,687 of NC_092518.1, read as the reverse complement.
AGATGTTATATTTAGCAGATAAGCATATCAAATGTTATTGTAACTATATTGCATACATCCAAAAAGCAAGAAGAAAGAATGGTCATATTAAGTAAACATATGAGGTGTACTTATAGCAAATCCAAAATATACATCTAGACATAAAAATGGCAATATTTGAGATGCAAGTACACTGGATAGAAATAAGTACTAAGGAACTTGAAGATATAGCAATCAGGAAAATGCAAATCAAAACTACACTGATTTCACCACCACACTCCAGTTAGAACAACAGTCATGAAGAATTTAAGTAGCAATAAATGCTGGCAAGGATTTTGGGAGAAAGAAGCACTTACACATTGTTAGATGGGACCACAAATTAGTACAACTACTATAGAAAATAGTATGGGGATACCTCAGAGACTAGAAATGGATCCACCATTTGACTTAGCTATTCCACTGCTCAGTATTTGAAGGTACTGAAATCATCATATTATAGCAATGCATGTATTTTAATGTTTATAGCTGTGCAATTAACAATAGACAAGTTATGGAATCAGTCTAGGTGTTTGTCAGTGGATGAATGGATAAAGAAAATGTGGTATGTATATACACAGTGGAGTTCTACTCAGTCATAAAGAAGATGAATTATGTGATTTGTAGGAAAATGGATGTATTAGAGAAGGGACAACATCACACTATATGAAATAAGCCAGACTCGGTCAAGGTCAAATATTGTCCCTCATAGGTGGAGATCAAGGGGAAGGGAGGAAGGGAGGGAAAAGAACAAGGGGAAAAATCAACCAAATTATTCTATATGCATGTATGAATATGCCATAACAAACCCCATGTTCATGTATAGTTATAATGCACTAATGAAACATTATGAAAATACTCTACATGACATGAAATAAATTTTAAAAACAGCATAAGTGCTTTTGTTCATGTTGTTTCCTCTTCTAGGAATACTCCCCATTTCACCTATCCATCCTTAAATCAATCAATTCTGAATCTATCTTCTTGTTTCATCTCCATTATCATTTCCTCCTTCCTTTATCTCCCTGACTAGGTCAAATTTTCTTTATTTTTGAATTTTATTGATTGAGCAGGCATCCTGGTCTGTTGCTCAGGCTGGCCTCAAATTTGTGATCTTCCTGCCTCAGTCCTATTCACAGAACCCTCCCTAGCACCTATCACAGTGGTGACTTCACAAATATTTGGTTCTGTGATTAATGTCTGCCTTCTTCACAAGACAGCAAGCTGCCCAAGCACCCAGGTAACATGTCTGGTTTTAGTTACCATTATATCCCCAGAATCTCAAACTATGCCAGCCATATGATGTCCCTGTGTCCTGCATCCCATGTGTATCCATAACTTCTGGGATTTTGATCTCAGTGTTCTCCCATAGCTACATCCTCCCCTTCTCTTCTGACTATATCCTATCCCAAATCATTCTTTCTTTACTAAATAAACCTTGTTTTTTATTAGAATGTTTCTAGCTGCAGAAAGTGCTGACCATATGACTGTATAGCATAGTTCTATCCAATCAGATGTAGATGAAAGTCATTGGTTAGGATTTGGTGGAAATCTCCATTAAAAAGGAGACTATTTTTACTGACAAGGTATTTTGCCCTCTCCTCTTCCTCATTCTTCCTACCTGGAAGATAGAAGCAATGGCTAGAGTTGGAGCAAGCATTCTGCAGCCATGAGGCATAAAGGTGGATGTTAGAGGCCAAGGATCACAGAACAAAAAAGAAAAAAACATGAAGGGCCTTAGACATTGATAAAGTTGTAGAGGTCTTGGTCTTCCTACCAGTAGACTTGTGATAGAAGACAGGATGATGTCCCTAATTAGTTTAAGTAACTCATTTTCAGTAACTCTTTGTTACTAATATCCAAATGCAATTCCAAATACCCATACCAAAACACAAAATCTCCCTTAATATTTCACTCTCTTTCACACAAAGCTGCATATATACACATACACAGTCTCTAACACACTATCTCATCCACACATGATTCCCTCAGGTTAATATGATCATGATAATGATTACAAACTGTGATGTCCAGTTCTCCAAACTATCACACTCACACCTTATTCATCAATTCCACTAACATGTACACTCCCTGTTACTCTCATTTCCACACATATACTGTCTTATTCTGTACTATCATATACACAATGCCCTTAGACTCCAAAATATTTGGTACCCATGACACACACTGTCAAATATAACTAGTTTTAATTAACCTCCAGTATCATGCATACCATTCCCATCACTCACAATCACATCTACAATTATTCAACCTCTACAGTATCACACAGTATCTAAATATACCCATTATCATATACACAGCCCATATCCCCACTATAAAGCCACATAAACTATCTCTATATCACATACTCATAACTAATATCCACAACCACCCTGCTCCCACAAACACACTTTTTTATATTCCTCATCAACACTCAGAATCTGTTCGTTTTCCATTTGTACACTTTATGTAACGACCCTATTCAAACACTCATGATTTCCACAATCCAAATTATCATACACTTTTCATTCACTGTGATCACACATGCTCACTCTATCCATCTGTCCTCACATACTTCTCATTTCTTCTAGTATTAAACACATACACACACACACACACAAACACACACACACTAAACTTACCATCTCCATCACATCTCTATCTTCCACCATCACATTACACTCCACTGGCTCTCTACATCCCCTATTACTCAAAATGCCCCATTGATATTTTCACATGCATAGCGAACCCAATGTCCCACTATCATTGTGTCCTTTCCCCACTCCCAATTCTTTCACACACAACTTTATGCACACTCATCTTCCATGGTATTGTGATAATAACTATCACTATCACATTCCTATATTTTATATGCTTGTCAGTGTCATATTTTCTCTACCTCCATTATCACAGAGATTTCCTACTATGACTCTGCCATGACTCACTTTCCCCATTGCCACCATTATCACACATGCCTTGCCCACGTACCTCTACTACCCCACTGTCACACAATATTCTCTCCATCTCTCAAATACATGGCTTAGATCACCCAGAATTTTATACTCATTGTCCACTGCATGCATTCTCATTCTCATTTTCTCTCTTCTCTTTCACCTCCTGTCCTCCCTCCCCCACCCCTCACAAACACACACAGACATTTTCCTGTTACAGAGATCTTATATGAACTTAGATAAAACAGATAAATTTTTCCCTTGAAGCTTCATTTCATAATTCCAACAGGTGTTAAGTGGAAGAACATGTGCTCAAAAGTCACAATGTTTACTGTCCCCATTTGTTAGTCAGTGGTGAATGGAATCCTTTGGCACATTTGCCTCTAAGAAGCATTTCTTCAAGGGGCTAGGGTTGTGGCTCAGTGGTGGAGTGCTTGCCTTGCACATGTCAGGCACTGGGTTCAATCCAGAACATTAAATAAATAAATAAATAAATAAATAAATAAATAAAGTTATTGTGTCCATCTACAACTAAAAAATATATTTTAAAAAAGAAGCATTTCTTCATGTTTGGATGGAGTTATACCATTTGAATGGAGTTTTCAAATACGCCAGTGATATACCATTAATATGATACTCTGCAATTCAGCTATTTGTACTATACTTCAGTCTTCCTAAAATATCCAAATACCTTTTTTGTTACAGTAAAATTGGAATATTTTTGGTCTTGAAGAGCTAGACAGGTTCAAGCAAATGGCAATACTGAATATATCACTGAGCTGTGTTAGAGGGAACACTTAATCTTACTTCTCATGTTTCCAAGTGGAAGAACTCCAAATAGATGAGCACTCCTGCTTTCTGTCCACATGGGGAGGAATGAGTTATATGATGAGTATGTTGGGAATAAACATCTGAGTATGTTTGGCTCAGGCTCTTTGCCTTCTACTTTTTCCCCCAGGGGTCTGTATGCTTATAGAAAACATGAATTCTGACTGGCTCCTTGCCATGCAATAATGAACTCACTTTTGCCTTGGAGCTTGCAGCATGGCTTGTGACTGTCTGAGTAATCTACTTAATTTTGTGGTCCAATCTTAGGAAGTCTACACTAAAACCATTTTCTCTAATCAAGCTTTATCAGTAATAAAAATTATGTTCTGATCTCCATTTAATCCTTTTTAAAATTTTTTTTAGTTGTAGTTGGACACAATACCTTTATTTTACTTATATTTATGTGGTGCTGAGGATCCAACCCAGCGTCTTGCATGTGCTAGGTGAGAACTCTACTGCTGAATCACAACCCCAGAGCCTCCATTTAATTCTTATACCTCTCAATTTCAATTGGTTCTGAAGTTAGTCAAGGAAAATGAGTATTATTTATTGAATTCTTATAACTCCTATAGGAAGGACACTGAAATCATATAAATTTACCGCTGACAGTTTTCTAGATGAAATTTGGTTTTGATTAACATTTAAGACAAACACTGGTAATAAGGGGATGTAGCTCAGTTGGTAGAGTGCTTGCCTCACATGCATAAGGCCCTGGGTTCAATCCCCAGCACCACAAAAAAAAATTGAAAAAAAAAATGCTGGTAATACAATCAAATCTAAAAAATAAAATTTTATTGCCCCTTTGACTAGACTCCTAGTTCTTTTTGTTAACTAGCTTTTTGCAAACTTTTAAGCCCTCACAAAGAAACAGATACCATGTTTGCTCTCAGTGAAAGAACACTATTTCAGAATACAATTTGTGTCTGAAGTGGCTAGTCTCAAATGTTGGAATTTTTCAGTTTCCCCCAGGACAAGCAGTGTTGTAAAGTAATGCCAATTGTCTCTGGAAAGAAAGGAGTTTGAGGATTAGAATTCATTCTTATTGTCAGGAATAAGAATGCCTTTCATACCTCAAGTTGATGTTCTAAAGGTGCTCAACAAAATGTTCCTTTCCTAATCTACACTGGGTACATAATGTGATCATTTAGAAAAGAAAACATTCATAAAATGCCCCAACAATCAGAGAGAAATGAAACAAAACTATTGGACAAAATGTGTAAAAACCTGATTAAAAAGTAATTAAAATGCCTGAGAAAAGTCAAGTGGAGCAAAGCCAACAAACTTTCTGGAGCTCAAAGTTAAAAAATACAATTAAACAACAAAATAAAAATGACGTCACTTATAAGCCCTGAATTACTGGACTAGAAAATCAAGTGCAAGATTTATATCAAGGCAGTGGGCAAAAACACTCATAAAGTGAAAGGTTCAGTAAGGTACAAAGTAAGATATTTAAAAGACAGTGCCAAGGAACTGAATATAGGTGGGCGAGTGGAGTTAGAGAAACAAAGAGAAGAGAGGCAGTGCTCAGATGATAAAAGAAAATCTCTTCTATTAATGTGCAAATGTATAAATAATGAATGCATGTATAAACGAATAAATGAATCACAAGAATCAGTCAGTGAATAAATCTTGCCTGGAATTTAGAGAGCACTTTAACTCTGGGCAATTTTCTTTTATTCATTAGTATACTTAGGAATAAATTTAATGAAGGAAGAGTATAAAACTTAAAGCCATAAAACACTGATTAAAGAAATTGAAGACACAAATAAATAGAATGGCATCACGTGTTCATGGATTGGAAGAATCAATATTATCAAAATCTCCACAGTACTCAAATTAATCTACAAACTCAATGCAGTCTCCATTAAAATTCCAATGGTATTTTTCATAGAAATAGAAGGAAACAATCCTAAAATTCATATGGAAGCCACATGTAGTGGCTTCAAACCCAAAATGGTGATTAGATGTGATACGAATCCTAATTTATACTGGAAAAGAGAAAGCAATGAGCAAGAAGAATAAAGCCAGAGCCATCACAGTTCCTGATTTCTAATTATATTATGAAGCTTAAGAAATCAAAACACTTTGATACTGACATGAAAAGATAGACACAGACCAAAAAAATATAATAGAGAATCCATAAATAAATCCATGCATATACAGTCAACTAAACTTCAACAAAGATACCAAGAATAGACAATGAGGAAAGGAAGTCTTTTCAATACATGGTATTGGGTGAAATGGATATTCACATGCAAAAAATAAAATAAAAAGAAAGAAATTAAATTGGATCCTTATCCTATACACAAAATTGATTTAAAATGTATAAAGATTCTATTGTAAGGTCCAAAGCTGTAAAGACCTAGGAGAGAACTGGGGGAAAGTTCCTTGACACTTGATTTGGCAATGACTTTCTGAATATGACATCAAAAGCACAGGCAACAAAAGCAAAATTAAATAAGTGGGACTATAACACACTAAAAAGCTACTACATAGAAAGGGCAAACAACAACTTGAAAATGCAACTAATGGAATGAAAGAAAATATCTATAAATCATGTATCTGATAGGTGAATATTCAAAATATATAAAGAACTCATATAACTCAAAACAAAATCCAATTAAAACTTGGGCAATGGACCTGAATCAACATTTTTGAAAAGAAGACATGAAAATGGTCAAAAGCTACATGAAAAGGTGCTCAATATCATTAATCATCAGAGAAATGGAAAAATTAAAACCATGATAAGATATCATTTTATACCATTAGGTAGGAGAGGGCTGTTATCAAAAAGTCAAAAGATAACAAGTGGAGGTAGAAATGTGTGGGAAAAGAAATTCATACATTGTTGGTGGCAATGTAAAATGGCACAGCCATTAAGGAAAACAATAAGGAAGTTACCCCCTCCAAAAATAAAAATAGAACTAATATGACCTAGCAATTCCACTTCTAGGTATTTATCCAAAAGAAATAAAATCATTATCTTGGTGAGACATCTGAATTCCCTTATCCACTGCAGCATTATTTACAACAGCAAAGATATGGAAACAACTGAAGTGTCCATTAACAGATGAATGGATAAAGAAAATGTGGTTTATTCACACAATGAAATAGTGCTAGTCCTTAAAAGAAAGAAGGAAATCTTGCCATTTGCAACATTATGGATGAACCTTGAGGACATTACACTAAGTATACATACTTAAGAAATAACCAAGGAAATTAAGAAAATGTGGCATATATATACAATGTCGTTTTACTCAGCCAAAAAAAAATGTAATTATGGCATTTGCTGGTAAATGAATGGAAACTGATAAAAGCCAGACCCAGAAAGTCAAGGGTTGAATGTTTTCTTTCATATGTCAAAGCTAAAGTAAAGTAAGAGAAATCAAAGGCTGGGATCAGATATCTTATAGATAGAAGGAAGATGAGTGGAGTACAAAGAAACTGAGGGGGAGGGAGGAAGGACTGCAAGAGGGAGGAAATGCAGAATGAATTTGACAAAATTATGCTATGTATGTATATAAGTATATCACGGTGAATTTCACCTTTATGTGTATCTATAAAGCACCAATTAAAAACAAATAGAAGACCAGTAGAGTAGAGGAAGGGGAATAGTGGGAGGGAGGGGAGGAAAAGAGGAGGCACTGGGGACTGAAATGCAGCAAATTAAATTCTATGCCTATATATGTCAAATGAACCCAACTCTGAAGCATAACTATAATATACTAATAAAAACACTAAAAATGAAAAGAAGATACATACTGCGTGATCTCACTTGTATGTGGAAACTAAAAAATGCTGAACTCCTACAGACAGAGAGTATGTGGTTGGTTACCTGAGGTCAGCAGGTGAGGGAAAGAGGAGACGCTGGTCTGGGTATAAACCTATAGTTATAAAGTGAATAATCCTGGAGTTCTACAGTTAGTAATAATGTACTATATACTTGAAATTCACTAAAACAGTCAATCTTCAGCATTCTCACCACCCACAAAACAACATAACTGTGTGAGTTGGATATTAGTTTCACTATGGAAATCAATTCACAATGTATAAATGTATCAGAATATCATGTTGTATACCTTGAACATATACAGTCTTTATTTGTCAATTATATCTCAATGAAATAAAGGGAGGAAAATTTACCTATAAGAAAAAAATTAGACACAGGACTTCCATTAGTATAACATCAAATTACATGATCTCATTCGATAATTAATTATACCTGAAATGGCTTTACAAATCTCAGGGAAACTAAAGTTAGTTTTTGACCCAGAACCATACCACCCTTTTCTCATATCACTAGGCTTGTCCTTCTTTTTCAATTTTTTTTTTTTCAAAACGAAATAATATATGATTTAGGGACAAAGCCATAGGTGACAAAAGTAGAAGAAAACCAAGAAGACTGCTAATACAAAAGTCAGAGTAGTATTATTTCTAGGCAGAGTCAGGAATGCATGATTGGAAAGTGCACGCAAGGCAGCACTAAGGTACTTATAATAATGTTCTTTTCATTGTTCTGGCTGGTGGTTTTCCTGGCATTTTTTTTTGTTTTTATTATGTATAATGTAAATAACAGCCTGGTACAGTAGCACACATCTGTAATCCTAGTGTCTCGAGAGGCTGAGGTAGGAGGATCACTGTTTCAAAGCCAGCCTCAGCAACTTAGTGAGACCCTAATCCACTTGGCAAGACCCTATCTCTAAATAAAAATTTAACAAATGGCTAGGGATGTGGCTCAGTGATTAAGCGACACTAGGTTCAATCCTTGGCATGGATAGATAGATAGATGGATAGGTAGATAGATAGATAGATAGATAGATAGATAGATAGATAGACAGACAAAATAAATGTGAATGATAACCTATCCAACAAATAAGCACCTATCCTGTGTCAAGCACTATTCTAGTCACTTTATTTATTTACAGAAATAAGTAAATCAGACAAAATTTTCTGTTCTTATGGATCTTGCAAATTGTCAAAGAAATAATTAATTTCTGAGTTTTTGTACAAAAACAAAATTTCAGAAATCTACCTACCAAGTGTCTAAGACAACAGATAAAACAAATATCTATATGTATCTTTTAAATTTTCAGAATAACAGGGATGAATGGAAATCCTAAAAGCTTCCAGGATTTGGGAGATGGAAATCATCCAGGAGGCTCTAGAAAGAGCATATCTAGAAAACAAATTTTCTGATAATCTGACTTATGTGAACATATTGCAAAAATAAGAAAATAGACATATGATACATGTAATAGAAAAATTAAGGGTAGAAATTCAGGAAAATATGCAGGTGAAAAGGAATTCTTAACTGTAGAAATGGATAGGTACAAAAAAAGAAATATAATCACAATTCACTGTTTAGTGAATGATGGTTGTACAATCACAATAGTATAAACATTATCATTATCCAATAAGTATGCTATAACAATATTTAAAGGACAGAGAAGGTAAGTAGGGGAGAAAAAGTGACAGATAAATCTTCACCTACCATGAAAGGAAGTCAAGTTGTTATCTGAAATAAGCAACTCAAGAAATAATGGTAGAACCATATTGTTTACAACAGAAATAAAATAAATAGCTAAAATATTTCAGAGTTGTCTACTTCAAGTATTCAAGACTGGTAGTGGGAAGAGGCAAAGCAGAATACTATTTTTGTTGTTATTTTGTTTTAAAGCCATATGTAGGTATTACCATAATACAGAATATATGTTCTGTATTCTATAGTATATAAAAACAAAACAAATATGCTTTAATTATAAGGGGAGGGAAGGGATATGATGACAGCTGGGATACACTGAAATGAATGAGGATAAGAGAATAGATCAGAAGATGCTGTGGAGCATATAAATGGGGAACTCTCAGTCCTCCAACCCTAGCAACATATTTGCTTTTTTATTCTTTTTCATTCTTTAAGGGAGGTGGGTTCCAAATTGCTCTTAAATTGAGGCAGTAATCAAAAGGGAGATCTGTATGTCAGAAGTGGCCTCTGGAGGACCTGGTAGTCCCAGTCTCGCAGGTAGGGTAGGACCGGTATTAAGGGTCAGTGGCGACTGAAGACAAGAGGGGGGAAAATTTATTTTTGGAAGTGCTCAGGTTGCCACAAGAGGGCATAACTAGAATGCACTTATCTCTTCTGGTTCCCCTCTTACCTTTCTTATGCTCATTTTCCCTTAAAATGCTTAGATTTCTGAGATTCTGCCCTGAGCCCTGTTTTTTTTTTAATGTTTTTTTCTTCTTCGTTTTTTAAATGTCACTCTACACATTCTCCCAAGGCAATCTCAATCATACTTTAATTTACTACCTCCATGTTTGATGACTTCCAAAGCTCTTCCTGCAACCCTATTGCATCATGGAATGGTTTTCATATCTTCTCAACTCTTCAGGGCAAAAAAGAAAATTGGATCATCCTAGATTCCTTCTACCATCAGCCCTTCTATATCTAGTCAGTTGACCAAATTCTTAATTTCTTACATGTATGTATTTTCATTTTATTCCCATTGTCTTAATGCAGATTTCAATATCTCCTATCATCTCCCTGGATCCAGTTCTATCTTCTCCAGTCTAACCATCACACTCCAACCCATAAGTTTCTTTCTAAAATGCAAACTCAAGTCTGCCTAAACCCTTGATTAAAAATCCCCAAATATCTCCTCACTGTTTCAGAGTTGTCTACTTCAAGTATTCAAGACTGGTGGTGTGCATGCTCTCCGTGATCTGGCCCCACCTCTTTCTCATGCTATCCTCATTCTCTATATTCCAGCTACACTGCATTTCTTTTTTAAATATTTTTTTAGTTGTCAATGGATCTTTATTTTGCTTATTTATATGTGGTGCTGAGAATTGAACCCAGTGCCTCACACATGCTAGGCAAGCACTCTATCACTGAACTACAATTCCAGCCCTACTATACTTCTTAAACATACTATAAATATCAAATAATTTCATATAATGTGCCTTTGCTCATACTGCCACTGCTTGGAATGACTTTCCCCTATTTTTAAGACCTAGTAGTTTTTTGCTAACAATCACACACCTTTCAAAACATTGTAAATATTGATTTATTTCTGAAAAACTCTCACCTGGTAGAATGAACTATTTCCTCCTTTTTGTTTCTAATGTGTTCTATATAGACATCTTTAAAAACTTTTTTTAGTTGTTGATGGACCTTTTATTTATTTATATGTGGTGCTAAGAATCAAACCCAGTGCCTCACACATGCTAGGCAAGTGCTCTACCACAGAGATACAACCCCAGCCCCTCTATGTACACTTTTAATAAGCATTTGTAATTTTTTGCTGTGTATATTTCTTTATAAGTCTCGCCTACTAATATCAACTCCTCTTGAATCAGAAACATGTCTTATTCATATCTTTACTCAAAATATTGGTCACAAATCTTGGTATAGATAAGATACTAAAAAAAGTTTCTGAATGAATGCAAGTATCATCAAGAGAATTTAATATGCAAGGCCAACCTGACACTAATCCCTTACCTATAGCAGACATCAGTAATCTATCATAGGCTTGTCCCTCTGAACCCTATAATCACTCTCAATTCAGTATACTATGAAAAGCTATTTCAATTAGGTGGAATTAGAACAAGATATAAAATTAACTTCCCATCCTGGAATGTAGGTTACCACAATGGAATGCCTCAATAGTAATCAGAGTTGCTCTAAGAATTAACATGGGTCTAGGCTGAATATTTTCTAAACACTTTTTGCAATAGTGTGACTGAAGCAATGGCACATATAATAAGAGAATGTTGTAGCAACAATTTTGGTGTCGGGAGGTAAATTCTGTCCATGTGCATACAGCACTGCCCATTGAAGAGATAACTCTGTCATCAGAAAACACAAACCCCTGTATATTGGCATTCTGATTTAAATTTCGGTTTTCTTTCAATTCACTCAGCTCAGAAAACAGTCATATCTGACTAAGGATCAGAACTGGAAATTCGGTAACAAAGTGCTGCACCAGAGGAATTAATTAAAAGGCATATTGCACTTGGAGAAAAGAAAAATGATGGATTAACTTTTCTTCATTCCTCCTCTATGGAGATCCCCTAGGAAAGTACAGAAGAGACTGAAAACTCCTTTCTCAAATGGTAGAATAATTGGAGCACTGGTTCCAAATCTTATTACCATTATAAAGCAATAGTACAGAACAAACGACAGTACCAAGTCCATCTTCCCATTCCAGGCAGCACATTCACAGTTTCTGGAATTAAGATGCAGACATTTCTGAGGGGCCACTATGCAGCCTACCGGTTGTGCAAAGTTTGGACCCCATGATTCTGTAGAATACTATTCACATTAAGGACTCTGAAAGTATTTACTGCAACAATTTTCTGGCATGTAGTAGAAAGCACTTTGAGGAAAACGTATCATTTTACAATTCACACAAACATACCATATGATCTAATGAATCATTCCTGCAAATAAATTGGCAGTATTTGTAATGCATTCTTCATACACTGTGGTGGGGTACCTCTGAAAGCTAGAGAGTTGAGGCCCTGACAGAATCTACAGTAATAGAAAACATTTATGTGTGGACTATGTGCCAGGCACTATACAAGACACTTTATATCCCTTATGGAAAATTCTTAGACTTTGGTGTATCAATATCCTGACCTAAAAAGTTATATTGATATCCTGACCTAAAAAATGAGCAAGCTGAGACTCATAAATTTATTAATATAACCAAGGTCACACAGCAAGAAGGAAGTTAAGCTGGCAAATAAAATCAGATATATCAGGGTGTAGATCCTGGATCCTTTCTGCTACACCATGCTGCCTCCTTAAAGTGAGAAGGTACAAAAATCAATCTATTAGTATTTGGGGGGGTTTCCGGAAGTCACACTTATTTTTGACTGCTATAGCACCAAGTATTCCTTGGGCAATTTCAAGTAGTAGTTCCCCTTAATACTGGGTGATAGATAGGCAACCTATGTTTATAACCATCCAATGTGAAAAACACACCATATACCCTAGCTTCTCAATTTCCCATGGGGTGGATACTCTATTTATTTCGGCTTGTCTGGCTGTAATTCCTAGACTCATTTGGCTCTGTTCCTGAAGCTCCCATCACATTAGTCTGTCCTCCATTTCTACTCACTCTTTTTAGAACTGAGTAACTTCCTCTTAGTTCCTGCTAATGGAACTATGCTAGTCAATCCCAGTGCTCTCCATACTATCGTACTATAGCACATTGCTTCCAACACCAGGATGGTTAGGGTAAACGTTTGAGATAAAATATTGCCATTAGTGAAACCTTTGAAAATTTTAAGTACTCCTTTTGCAAAAGGATATAGTAATGATAAATTCTTATAACCCTTACTTCATATAGTGGAGTCTAATGTGGAGCCTCTGGAGATCCACCAGATTCCAAAATTGACTGAAGGTTCCTCATGCTCTCTTAAGAGTGAATTTTGATTTCCTTATGATGAATAAAGGTTAACACAACCCTGAATATTTACACATTGCCACTAAAAGCCTAGAACAATTAAACTACCTAGTACTCAAATCTAGCTCTTCTAGTGATAGGTATGTAATGTTGGGAAAACTCTTCCACCTAATTTATTCAGTTTGGTTTCTGTATTATATGATTGTTATAAGAATCAAATGATTAAACAAACTGTACAGTGCTTGTAGTGCTTGGCACATTGGTGGGTATATAATTATATGCAATAAACAAACTATTTTATTTAAATTTAAGAATGTCTTTCATTTTTACTAAGATCTTATTTTCTTATAAGACATTATCACCTTCATAACATTAGTAAGATTCTTACCACTGTGTGTTATCTGATGCTGAGTAAGATTAAACTTTGGATCAAACTCCTTTCTACATTCACTACATTGAGAAATTTCTTCTCCATCCTGGACTCGCTGATGTCAAATAAGGATGAAATTCTGCTGAAAGCACACTCATATTTTCTACATACATAAAGGGCCTGCTCCTTATGAATCATCTGATGATGGACAAGATTCAGTACCCAACTGAAGGCTTATTCATTACATATACAAAGTTTCTCTCCATTGTGAATTTGCAGATGATGAACAAGGATTGATTTCCATTTGAAGCTTTTTGTGTACTCATTCCAAGATTCTCTTTGACTCTGAATAAAATTTGAGCATTAGATGAAAGCATTACCATATTCATTATATCCAAAGGGTCTCTTTCCATCACCTATCAGTTCGCTGATGTTCTATAAGGACTGCTATCTCCAGAAACCCTTTTCCACATTTATTATTTCACAAAGTTTATTGTGCTGTGAATTTTCTCATGCTTACTAAGGTCTGAGCTAGAAGTCAAAGCCTTTCCATATGCTTTAGAAGGAAGGGGTTGTTCTTCATTGTAAACTCTCTCATGTTTAAAAGAAATTTGAGTGTGTTCTGAAGTCTTTCTCACAGGCAATAGATTCATAGTGATTTTGTCCACTATGAATTTTCAAACAATTGAAAAAGCTTGATCACCCACTGCAATTTCTACCCCACTGGGAAAGTCTTTCTACCATATGAGATTTCTGGTGTTGAAAGAGAACCAAGTTCTGTCTGAAGGTTTTTCTACATTCTTATAGGCATAATGAATCTATGAATTCTCATGTGTGAATCCTCAGATATTAAGTTAAGACCAGCACCATGATTAAAATTTCTTTATGTTTGTTACATTCACAGGGTTTGCTATTGATTATGAGTACTCTGAGGAATCAGCCTTGAAACTGCCAAAAGGCTTTTAGACACTGATCATACATGTAGGGCTTCTCCCCATCAGAAACTCTGCAGTGTTTCACAAATTCCAAAAATCTTTGTAAGCATTATGGTCATGTGGGGCTGGGGTTGTGGCTCAGTGGTAGAGCACTTGCCTAGCATGTGTGAGGCACTGGGTTTGATCCTCAGCTACACATGAAAAAATAAATAAATGAAATAAAGTTATAAAAATATTTTTTAAAAGAATTATGGTTGTCAGGCACTGGTGGCATACGCCTGTAATCCCAGCGGCTTGGGAGGCTAGGACAAGAGGATTGCGAGTTCAAAGCCAGCCTCAGCAACTGTGAGGCCCTAAGCAACTCAGTGAGACCCTGTCTCTAAATAAAATACAAAGTAGGACTGGGGGTGTGGCTCAGTGGTAGAGTGAACCTGAGTTCAATCTCCAGTACCTGCCCCCCCCCCAAAAAAAGGGAAAGAGTTATGGTCATGTGAATCATATCCCTATGAACTTTCTCTCAGGGCATTTCTACATTTAAACAGATACCAACCTCAGCCTTTTCTCAGTCAACACACTCATAATCTTTTTCTTTATAGCCTTATCCTTTTAAGTGGTAGTATCATGCCTGCAATGTATTTCCCCAGAAAAGAAATGTTTCTGCCAAGCTTTATTATAGTTCTTCCTTTACCTATTTCTTCATATGTCACCACATGCTAAGCCTTCTCCACAGTAGAATCTCTGACCAATTGGCCTTGGATTCTAGATTCATAATAAACTTTGGAAGTTGGCTTTTTCTGAACTTTCTGTTTTGAGAGTAGATCCCACTCTAAATAATAATCTTATCATCTAAAATGATGGCCTCACCTACATAAACAAGCAAAGAACATAAGTAAAACAATTCACAAAAAAGAAATATAATCAGATAATAAATCAGTCATGTATCACTTAATGACAAGGACATGTTTTGAGAAATGAGCTGTGAGCCAATTCTGTCACTGTGTGAACATCACAGAGTGTACTTATACAAACTAAATGGCACTGTCTCTAGGCAATATAATCTCATTACATGGTGCATGAATATATATAAAATATTCCAACTTACTAGTTGTTTTAGTGAGCTTTTTCGCTGCTGTGACTAAAAGACCTGACAAAAATAATTTTAGAGAAGGTAAAGTTTGTTTGGGGGCTCAAGGTTTCAGAGGTCTCAGTCCATAGAAAGCTGGCTCCATTACTCAGGGTTTGAGGTAAGACAGAACATCACAGCAAAAGAGTGTGGCAGAGGGAAGTAGATCACATGATCAGGAAGCAGAGAGAAACAAACTCAGCTCACCAAATATATACCTCAAAGGTATGCCCCCAGTGACCCACCTCTTTCAGTTTTTAGTTTCATGCTCTACCCACCTTCAGTTACTACTCGGTAACCCTATCAGGGGATTAATTCACGGACTGGGTTAAGACTCTCACAACACAATCATTTCACCTCTGAATGTTCTTGCACCATTTCATACATGAGCTTCTGGGGGACACCTCACATTGAAACCATAACAGTAATCATCAGTGAATGTAAATGGAAACAACCATGAGAATTTATATTTTTTTCTTTCTCACACCCATCAACAGTTTACATGAATGCCTATCTGACTTTTCTCCTTCCTATCATGAATTAAAATTAGTACAAACTTTCTGGAAAATTACAGTATGTAATTACTGCAAAATTAGAATCATGACATCACTTGACCCATTAATTTCTCTTCAATATGGACAAGAAAACAGTCAGATGTGCAAATACAGTTTCACATACAAAATTAATCAATATAATAAGAATGGGAAGTTATGCTCCATGTATGTATGATATGTCAAAATATACTCCACTGTCATGTATAACTAAAAAGAACAAATAAAAAAATAGAAATTGAATAAAAAGACTCAATGAAGTATTTATATTAATGAAAACATCCAAAATGTCCAAAAACATGGAACTGGTTAAATAAACTGTGGGAACATATGAGGGAATATTAGGTAGCCATAAAAGTTGTCAAAGAATTGCTATTGGCAAGGGAGAATTCTCACAAGATATTTTTTAGAGAAGAAAGTAGTGTTATGAGCTGAATTATATCTGCTTGTTTCCCAGCACCTCAGAATGTGACTGTATTTGGAGACAGGACTTTAAAGAGGTAATTAAATTAAAATTACATCATTTGAGTGGGATCTAATTCAATATCCCTTGTGTTCTTATATGAATAGGAGATTAAGACACATACACAAGACACCAGGAGGAGAAAATGGCCATCCACATACCTAGAAGAGAAGTGTCAGAAGAAACCAACCCAGCTAGCACCTTGATCTTCAGCTTTTAGCTTCCAAAAAATGTGAGAAAATAAATTTCTGTTGCTTAAGCCACACAGTCTATGGAACATTATTATCACAACTCTAGTAAACTATACAAAATTCTATATACTGGAAGGAAACATAATAGTTAATAGTATTTATCTGAGTAATGAAATTGTGGATCATTTTTATTTCTTGTCTTATAAAATTCTGTTGCACTCTTCAGAAGGAGCAGGTCTCTGCTTTTAAAATAGAAAATATAAAGACAAAGATATACAGAAACAAACAGTTTAAAATAATAGAACAGATATCTAAATTTTACTAAATGAAAAAAGGCTGCTAAAATGAGATAGAAGAAAATTAGTTGTGAAATTAATGCCTTTTGAGACCACAATTGAACTTAACTGGTATTGTTTCAGTTTGATAGGAGCAGAGAGGTGAACTGACTTACTGAATAAATTTGCCACCATGTCAAGGTGCCTTGTGGGCATTCACCAACACAAATTCCTAAACTATCCCAACACTATATAACTAAGTTCTTTTTTCCCCTTCTAATCCCTACCTGTGTCATTCTCCCTCTTTCTCTCTCCTAAGAAAACTGCTTCCCTTTGTCTTCAGTGCTTTCCAAATTCAGCTAGAAATTTATTTTGGTCTTTTGAGGTAGAAAATTCTGTAGCTTAAATGGAAATAAAAATTTGTGGCTAGAGCTAGGGTACTCAATGTCTCCAAATTCAGTTCTAAAAGGTACAAGAAGGGTGGTAGAAT
This sequence comes from Marmota flaviventris, assembly GCF_047511675.1. Lineage (NCBI taxonomy): Eukaryota > Metazoa > Chordata > Mammalia > Rodentia > Sciuridae > Marmota > Marmota flaviventris. The sequence continues at coordinate 43,815,088 of NC_092518.1, read as the reverse complement.
GGGGGTTCTTATTTGTCAGGATGGGTTAGATATAGGATAGGAATTTTGTGAAAGAAGCATAGAAATGTGCATATTTCCAAGAGCTAGGGCGAAGACTTTGACCTTGAGGGATAAAAAGCAAGGGAAAAAAGCACAATGAGTCATTTACTTGTTTCCTAAAAGAGAGAACTCCCAGAAATCAGGAACAAAAAATTACACAATGTATTAAACTTGTGAGGCACTAGGTTTTAGGGATGAACAAAGCTAGGTTCAAATCCCAAAATTATCACTTACTTGCTGTGTGACCTTGGGCAAGTATCTTCACTTTTCCAAGCATGGAATGATTCCTCCATAAAATAAAGAAAATAAACCTAAAAGGTAGTGAGAAAGTCTGAGCCTAAAATTAAGCTCGAAGAAAATGTAAAAATGAGTTATAAGAAGTTTCCCTACTTCTAGCTGGGTTCAGTGGCACATGTCTGTGATCCCAGCCACTTAGCATAGGAGGCTGAGGCAGGAGAATCATGAGTTCAAAGCAAGCTTCAGCAATTTAGCAAGGCCCTAAGGAACTCAACTCAGTGAGATTCTGTCTCTAAATAAATACTTAAAATGGGCCAGAGATATGGCTCAGTGTTTAAGCCCCCTGGGTTCAATCTCAGGTTAAAAAAAAAAAGAAAGAAAGAAAGAAAGAAAGAAATTTTTTCTAGTTCTAATAATTGCCTGAATCGTCAGTCAGAAAACAACTAAAATAAATCTTGATGAAAGAAAAGTAACATCTATTTTCAAACAATACCATGATGGGATGAAAAGACCAGGGCAACATTCCTGAGAAATGGGAACCTAGAGAGATAAATATCAGAGAAGCAATTTTTGCCCTTAAGGGTATTTGCCCATTACAAAATTTTAATGTTCACTTTAGTTTCCTTGAGAAGCAAAGGAGCTGGTGACTAAAGCCATAGCTACACAAAGGACAATTAAGAGGAGACAGATTCTCCCTAAAATCTGGGACCTCAAAGAGCTACTTCCTCAGGGAGAAGGAGGAATGGGAAGCAGGTCAGTTTTCCAACTCAGATTGGATCACAAGCCCTAGCTTGGAAACCCCGAGGCTTGAATTTGGTAAAGAAGTAAATGAGCAGGGTCAGTAGACAACAAAAAATATCTATACAGACTTTATACACTGGGATTACCAAATTCAAATTACAAAATAACTATGATCACTACAAATAAATAAATAAATAAATAAATAAATAGAAAGTATCATCCAAGCAATAGGAAACTATAGTAAATGATGGACCAAAATTGAACCTAATAGAACTTTCAGAGAAACAAATAACAGTACTACAAATTAAAAACTCAAAGGATAGCTTTAATCCTACATTAAGAGAAGAATGTGTGAATATTTATAAAGACAGATCAGAGGAAATTATCAGCGTTCAGCATGGAAAGACAAAAGGGTACAAAGCACAGAAAAGAGGGAAAGAGACTCAAATCACTCTTCCACCAAGGAGGGATCAAGGCTTTCCAAAAATGATCACACTAAATCTCCATAATTACTTTACAAGGCACAAAATATAGAATTTCATCTGCAATAAACAAAATCCTTTTCAGTCCCTTCTCCTTTTTTGTAAACACATAACTGGGCCCGGGCCTGTTTGTTTGGTTTTTTTTTCTTTAAAACTAGCTAATGAATTCCAGAGCCTAGCTTTACAAATGCAAATCTTCACAATTAACAAAAGGAAACTCAGAAAGAGATGATGGCGCCTACCCTCTCCCCTGAAGCTGTGGAGAGGTGGAAAGCATTTTGCTTCAAAATCATTTCAAATAATCTGAATTTAAAATGTGTTAAATTGAGAATTTTAACAAGAATGTCAATCTTCTTTTTCTTTGCAGTATGGAAACTTGTGAATATTTATTAGTGCTAGCAACTAATTCTACTCTCTGTTAATATACATCTTCCTCGGAAGTATTGTTTTGTTTAAGTCAAGTCATTTTGTAAAACCCTCAGGACTTTCGAAATGCATACCTTATTCAATGAAAATAACCTACAAAAAATGTGTAATTCTAATTAGGTATCTTACTTGATAATTCATTAACCTGGAGCTGCTGACAGAATAATGATCCTCCCCAAATATCCAAGTCCTAATCCCTGTGTGTATGTTACCTTACATGATAAATGAGATTTTGCACATGTGATTAGGCTGAGGATCTCAAAATGAGGAGATTATGCTGGGTTATCCTGGTGTAATTACATGGGTAGTTATAAGAAGGAGGCAGGAGGGTCAAAGTCTGAAAAGAAGACATGATAATGAAAGCAGAAGATCAGGGGCTGGGGTTGTGGCTCAGTGGTAGAGCACTTGCCTAGCATTGTGAGGCATTGGGTTCCATCCTCAGCACCACATAAAAATAAAAACAAATAAAATAAAGGTATTGTGTCCATCTACAACTTTAAAAATATTTTTTAAAAAAGAAAGCAGAAGATCCGAGTCAGGGAAGTTGAAGATGCTATGCTGTTAGATCTGAGGATGGAGAAAGGAGGTATGAGCCAAGAAGTATCAGCAACCTCTAGAAACAGGGAAAAAGCTAAAACAGATTCTTCCTTACAGCTCCCTAGAGGAATTGCTGCCCTGACAACACCTTGATTTTATAACCGCTGACTGCCAGAACTGAAAGATAATAAATTCATGCAGTTCTACCACTCTATGTTTGCCGTAATTTATTACAGCAGCAATAGGAAATGAATATGTATGGTGATAAAGATGTAACTGCCTTCAATATATTCGGGAACAAATTAATACTAAGATTTATTCTGGCAAATTAGGCACGACCATCAGTACTTTCCCTCTTTACCCATAAGTATGCATAAATGTAAACCTGCAATTCTGCTGCATTTACTATATAACAATTTAGAAGAAACTAATAGTGATGAGAAAACTGAAGTTCTGAGAAGTAACTTGCCTAAAACCAATATGTAAAGAGCTGGGTTCACATCCCTGTCAAGTGGCTAAAAAGCACAATATTTTCCCACTGTACCTTGCTACCTCTCAAGCTGCCTGGTGGGTGAAGAGAGGGTAGAAAATATTAATGTACTGCTCAATATTGAAGATTCGGTTTGTGAGACTTCCTACCTTACTTGGCTTTGATTCCATTCCCACAGTAAGAAACAACTTATCTTCTTTGTTTGAATTCCTCTATACCCCAATATTGGAAATTATGTGTCCTAGATAGAAGATTTGAGTGTCCTAGTCACTAAGAATAATACATCAACATAAGATGTAAATATTTTTCTCTATATACCTATATCAACGTGAGACTGCAGTAATTAGTATCTGTTTATTGACAGTTTTATTTCAGCCTTTCCCAAATGCTGAAGACCAAATCCTGGATTGTGGTCAATTAATTAAAATCACAATCTTATAGTTCCTTTTATTAACTTCTGTTAGAATTTCCAAATGAATGTAATTTTCTTAATTTTGTAAGTTCAAAAATATTTATGCACCAATGCAGCTGATTAAAGCATGGGGCCTCTGAAATGCTCAAATAAAACTGTTTCAGCAAAAAGTCTTTATTTAATACACAAGGACATAAAATTCTGGAGGTTTAAGGACTAAAAAAGGAAAAATAAGACCCTTCAAATTACATAAACAAACCAAAAACACTTTGTGAAAATTCGTTCATGTGTACAGTTAATATTCATGCACTTGTAAGTATGTTTTATATAAAGTTTATTTATATAAAGTCCCAGAAAAATCTATAAACAAACAACTGGTCTTCAGCAAAGTGAATAGATTTTAAAACAACAGATCACAATCCAGCATTCCCATACACGAGTCACAACCAATAACAAATCTAATTTTAAAAAATATATGAGAGCACCAGGCACACAGAACTATATCTAAACAAAATATACAGGAGTCCGTATAGATAAAACTTTTTTCAAAGACAGTAAAATACCTACAAAAGGAGAGACGAAGCACCTTAACTTTTATAAAGATGCCATTTATGTCTATAAAGTAATCTATAAATAAAATGCAGTTCTAATCAAACCTCAATGTTTCTTATGGACCTTCAGGTTTAAAGTAAAGAGACCTTAAAATTCATAGGGAGCCAGGCACGGGTGGTGTATGCCTGTAATCACAGCGGCTCCGGAGGCTGAGACAGGAGAATCGGGAGTTCAAAGCCAGCCTCAGTAAAATGTGAGGTGCTAAGCAACTCAGTGAGATCCTATCTCTAAATAAAATACAAAATAGGGCTAAGGTCATGACTCAGTGGTTGAGTGCCCCTGAGTTCAACCCCTAGTACCTCCAAATAAAAATTCATATAGAGAAGAGCAAGTAGATCAGCCAGAGGGAGGAGGAGAGGGAAAGGGAAAGTATTGAGGAGGGAGACTGAGCAAATTATATTATATGCATGTATAAATATGGCATAATAAATACCCCATTATGTATAATCATAATGTACCAATAAATTAAAAATAATATCAATCACTTAATGACAAAAAATTATATGGAAAATTAAAGCCAAGGAATATACTTTCGAGAAAGAGGTACAGGAAAGGGATTTTCCCCACCAGATATTAAGATGCACAATAAAGGGGCTGGGGCTGGGGCTTAGTGTTAGAGTGCCTGCCTTGCACATGTGAGGCACTGGGTTCGAGCCTCAGCACCACATAAAAAAATTAATAAAGATTTTTTTTAAATGCACAATAAAGTAATACAGAGACAAATGGAATGGAATATAAAGCCTAGAAACAGATACATAAATATAGTGGAACTTGGTATATGAATGAGACGGCATTATAAATTTGTGGGGAAAATCAATAGTTAGGGAAAAATGATTAATCATTCAGATCTCTACATTATGCCATACACAAAAATAAAATCCAATGGTTCATAAACCTAAATATGAAAACATAAACTATGTAAGTTTTGTAGGAGAATATACTTAGCATAATATCTTGATGACACCATGGTAAAGAAGAATTCCATAAACAAGATGAAAAAAGGAATCAAGGTTATAAGCTCCAATAGCTCAGTTGTAGAGCACAGGCTTGGTGTGTTCTCCACACCAAAAAAAGAAAGGAAAAGATGAGGAAACAAAATAAGCACAATAACATAAAGGAAAAGGATCTTATATTTAACTACACCAAAATATTAGCATCCTATGCAGGAAAGGATTAACTCACAAACCCTGGAATGCTCAAATTTCCAGGAGAATCCTGTTTCCAGAAATGGACTTTTGCACAATTGTCAAGCCTTCAAATATCCTGTCAGAGATTGTTTTCATATGTGTAAGGCCTTGGAACATAGTGCCAATATGATCATACAGTTTCTGGTTTTGCTCTTGTTGACAAGTGGGCTACAAACAGAGTTAATGATGTCAGTCATGTAAACCCTGCATGTTTTGCAGTGTTTACAAAATCCCGGACACCAAGGTATGTTTCTTTGTTTGAATTCACTTGACATTACTTGTAAGATATCTTAATAAACTCTAACCATAAGTATAACCACTTTCATGGCTTGCAAATCATCAAGCCTGGGGGTGGTCCTGGGGACCCCCTGACAAGACTCCAAATGGAAAATTACACAATAACCAAAGAAAAAGACAAGCCACAGACTAAAAGATATAGTAGTTTCCTCTGACCCCCATTTTTGCTTCTGATGGTTTCAGTTACCTGCAATTAACCACAGTCTGAAAACACCAAATGAAAAATTCCAGAAATAAACAATTCGTGAATTGTAAATTATATCCCATTCTGAGTAGTGTGATGAAATCTTGTGCTGTTCCTGCTCGATTCCCGGTGGGACATGAATCACACCTTTGTCCAGTGTATCCACACTATATATGGTACTTATTCATTAGTCACTTCGAAGCTGTCTTGGTTGTCAGAATGAACATGTGGTATGGCAGTGCTTGCACGTAGGGTTTTTTATTATCCATGATTTAGGCACACAGTGAGTTTCTTGGAAGGTATGCCCATGGCTAAGTGAGTACTACTGTATTACAAACTGTAAGCCAACATCAGTATCCATAAAAAATATATAAACACAAGTCCTACAAAGTTATGTGACAAAAGACCTAATATGATAATAAAAACAGTATACAAAGTGGAAAATCATAGATGGAGGGAAAAACAAAACCCAGAAGAGGCAGGCAATATCTGAAAAGATGTTAAATTCTCCTACTTATCTGAGACAGTGAAAACATACCTTTTCACACTCGTGGGCTGACAAAAATGTAAAAGTCTAACAATGCAAAGTATTGAAGATGTAGGGAGACAGATTTTCATGTAACACTGTGGGAATTTAATTGTCAAAACCACAATTTTTCAATATCTGACTAAACTCAAGGTATACATAATTTTTCATCCAGTAATTCCTCTTCTACTTATCTACCCTAGAGAAAATCTTGCACATGTGCACAAGAAAATTTATATAAGCATGCCTAATATTTTAAAAATTTGGCAATAAATTAAATGTCCATATGTTGATGAGCAAGTAAGGAGTAAACTAATATGTACAATATGACAGCATTTAGACCATAGGAAAAATACTATGGATATTTCAGGAGTACATTTAAAAAAAAATGACCCAAAAGGCTATATACCAATTTCACAATATTTTTATAGCGCAAACGAGAAATGGGACAAGAGTGGGCTTTAGGTATATTTGTAGTATTTTATTTCTTTTCACTAAGAGATCTAAAGAAAGTGTGTGTTATGGTTTGGTTACAAAATTTCCTGCAGAAGCTCATGTGTTGAAAGTTTTGTCACCATTGAAGCAATGTTCAGAGGTGGGACTCTAAGCTCAACAATGGACTAATCCATTGATGGATTCATAGCTGAATGGACTAGTGGGAAATTTTAGAAGGTCAGATCTTATTGAAGATAGTGGGTACTTGGGGCATGCCCTTCGGGACTGTATCTTTTCCCTGCTTCTGCTTCCTGGCTGCCATGAGGTAAGAAGCTTTCCTGAACCATACCCTTCTGCCATGATGCTTCTGCCTTGCCACAGCCTAAAAGTAATAGAGACAGATGACCATGGACTGAAACCTGTGAAATCACGAGACAAAACAAACCTTTCCTCTCTTAAGGTAGTTTTATTAGGTACATTGTCACAGAAACAAAAAGCTAATTAACATAGAGAGGTAAAAACTTAATTTTTTTAATCTGGATAATGGGTCTCTGTTACTTTCTTATCCTTTTCTGTAGGCCTGATAATTTGATAACTGAAATCTTAAACACAAATATGTGTTTGTTTTAAGAAGCTATAATAGGGGCTGGGGATGTGGCTCAAGTGGTAACGCGCTCGCCTGGCATGCGTGCGGCCCGGGTTCGATCCTCAGCACCACATACAAACAAAGATGTTGTGTCCGCTGGGGAAAAAAAACTGAAAAATAAATATTAAAAAATTCTCTCTCTCTCTCTCTCTCTCTCTCTCTCTCTCTCTCTCTCTCTCCCCTCTCCCTCTCCCTCTCCCTCTCCCCCTCTTTCTTAAAAAAAAAGAAGCTATAATAATTTCCTGTTGTTGCTCTAAGAAATCATGACAAGCTTAGTGGCTTCAAACAACACAAATTAATTGTCTTGTAGTTGTTGAGGTCAAAAATCCAAAATAAGTTTCATTGGGCTAAATTTAAGAAGTCAACAGGGCTCTCTTTCTGGAGGCTCTAAGGGAGAATCCATTTCTTGCAGTTTCCACATTCTAGAGGCCACTTACATTCCTTAGCTATTGGTCCCATCCTCCCTCCATCTTCAAAGCTGGTAGTATAGCATCTTCTCTCCACTCTGATCTCTGCTTCCAAACTTGCATCTTTTTTAACTGCAAACTTCCTGACTTATCTTTTAAGGAACTTTTTGATTATACTGGGTTACACTGGGTAATCCAGGATAACCTATTTCAATATCTATCCTTAACTTAATCACATCTAAAAAGTTCCTTTTTACCTTGTAAGGTCATATATTCACAGGTTTCATGGGTTAGGATGTAGGATCTTTGTGGGTTATTATTCAGTATATGACAGTCCAACCTCTGGCCCCCAGAGATACTCATCAATCCCACATATGAAATACATTTATTTTATTCCAAGATCCAAAAAACATCTCAATCCATCATAGCATCAATTCAATTTCAAAATGTAAGTATCACTAGCTCAGAAGTCCCAAATCTTATAATGTAAACCATCTAAATTGGGTATAGATAAGGCTCTGGGTATAATATATGCAGAAGCAAAATCCTTCTCCATTTGTGAACCTTTAAAACTAGAAAACAAATCATCTTCTCCCAAAATAGAGTGGTAGGATAGGTAAGAGATAATAGTTACATTCCATTCCGAAAGTGGAAAATAAAAGTCACTGGTACAAACAATATTAAAATCCAACCAAGCAAACTCTATTAGGTTTGAAGGCCTAGGATTAGTCCTCTGTGGCAGGATCAAAGATCCACTCTCTGGACCAAGTGTTTAACCAATAATACTGGCAAAAAAAATGAAACTCCTAAAAAGAAAGTTATTAAAACCCTTAATAGGCCAGAAAAAGTTATTGCTTCAAGCATGCTTTATAATGTGGCATCTAATATTACTGGAATATTAGAAGATCCTGAAGACATACTCAAAAATGTAAAATACTCAAAGGGAAAAAAAAAGGAAGTGATAGCTTTCCTGTATCTATAGCTGAATATCTTGTGACAGACTGACCCCATCTGGTAGGAACACCAGTGACACATTTGGGCCTCTAGTCATTGTCTTTTCTCCATTAGTATACCAAAGTAAGACCTAAGATAATATCATTTTACATGGAGAAGATATATAATTGAAATTTAAAAGCTATAGTAAACATGCTACACATGTAAGAGTAAGGTTAGAAAGAAGACCTGAGACAGTTAAGTAATTTGTTCAAACTATTTGTTTCAATAGTTAAACAACAAAGTCCCCAAACTACTATATTGAAAATAAAGATTCTTTTACTACTAAATAATGACTATCTCATTAACAGATTAGAAACTCTTCTATTAATGCATCACATAACATAGTGTTGGTCTATATAATCAAATTCTTCAAATATGATACAAAATGAATAGGATCATAAGTTTGTATTTGTTCCTCCATGAATGTGGTAGAGGAGAGAATGCAAAAAAAATTACACTGTTTAAGAATATATATAAGTTAAACACAACATTATTACTAGGGTAACACATCATCAATCTAAAATAAACAATAAGTAGTATGGGTTTTTCATTTGAAGGCTTTTTTTTCTTTTTAAGAAACAACAACAGTTTCAGGTCCTGGGAGTCTTAGAGCAGTGGTTCTAAAAGTGTCTATTTTCAGGTGCCTTTTATGCTCTTAAAAATTTCAGAATACCTGGGCATCCTTGTGCACATCTGCAATCCCAGTGACTCAGGATGCCAAGGCAGGAGAATCACAGGTTCCAAGGAAGCCTCAGCAACCTATCAAGATTCTCAGTAGCTTAGTTAAGACTCTGCCTCAAGAAAACGATTCTGGAGGACCCTAAAGGGTCTTTTGATCATTTGAGTTCTATTTATCCATATTCACTGAATCAGAAATTAAAGGTGACAAATTAAAATACTTCTTAATTTGTTTTTTAAAAATGGTCTGTACATGTTCCTTTCCTCTTTTTTTTGTATCTTTGTTTTATTTATTTATTTATTTTTATGTGGTGCTGAGGATCAAATCCAGTGCCTCACACATGCGAGGCAAGCACTCAACCACTGAGCTACAACCCCAGCCTCTTCTTAATTTAGATGTAAATAGCAATAATTATATACATTGGGTTTAACATAAATAACATATTTTATGAATAACTATATTTTGCAAAACAAAACAAGTGGAAAAGTAGCACTGCTTTATAATTCCTCAAATCTCTATAATGTCCAATTTAATAGCAGACAGCAGGTTTCTCATATCTGCTTCTGTATCCAATCTATTCTGATAGCTCACATCATATAAGGAAGGCTCTTTGAAAAAAAATCTATTGTACAGGGGCTGGGGCTGTAGCTCAGTGGCAGAGGACTTGCCTAGCATGTGTGAGTCACTGGGTTCCATTATTAGCACCACATAAAATAAAATAAAGGCACACTGTCCATCTACAACTACAGTTTTTTAAATCCACTGTATACTTGTAAATAATAGAATTTTAAAAAGCAAATAACCTCTTAGTATTATTTGAAAACAGTTTTGATCTTGCAAAACCCCGAAGGGTCCAATGGATACCCAGGGTTCCCTGGACCACACTTTGAAAACCATTGCCTTACTTGACTCCATTTGCTCCAATAAAAATTTGAAAGACAGATGATATTAACCACAAAGAGAGCAGATTGGTAACTATGTTATATGCACACAAAGGTTCATGTAACAACAACAAAAAAATCCTTCTGGACACACTGATTTTTATGCCAAATAATATCCTCTGAATTAGCTTACAACACAAAATAGTGTGTGACTTTACAGTGGTAGCCATGAAGTCTGTGTTAATTATGAATATTTGACTATTTAAGGCCAGGTAAGATTATAGGAAAAGAGCAAAACTGTAGAGCACAATTTTTTGGCAGAAAGGGAAGACTTTTTAATAATAGAGAATTAAGAGGCATATAAAATTTTCTTATAGAATACTTCTCTTTTAGAACAAAAAGCATAAGTACAAAATGGGAAGGAAAATGTTTGTTTTGAATCTGAAGGTTTCTGGATGAATCCAGTTTCTGTACAAAGAGGATAAGAGATTTTTCCTTTTAGTATACAGGAGATGTGTCTCCTTGGATAAAAGAAATCTAGTAATGTGGATGCACTGATAATTTCAAATATGAGAGGAATAAAAGGACAAGTAAGGAGAGACAGTAAAACCTGGAATATTAAGATAATTTTAAGGACTGGGAATATCAATAATATTTGGGATAATGTAACCAAGAGAAAACCTAAATAAACCCTTCAGCTTCACTTGCTTTTAGTTGACTTTAAAAATCACTAATTTTGGAGGTCACACAGTTGAGCAATATGTTATTAGTCTCCCACTAGCTTTGCTGTAAATGACGCCTCTGATGTGTGGGTTATGATGATAACGGTTGCCTAGGTTACTTTTCAGGGAATTGAAGGCTGTTTTTGTCAAAAGCACTGACTTTACTTGGGCCTGTGCAGGTGTCCAATAAGTGACTAAGACAGTGAGAAAGCTGGTATTTTTTGCCTTTGTATTACATCTGTCTACTTTGCTACTTAACCTTTGAGTCAGCTCTTTCTGCTCAACTCTGAACATAAACATGTTAATCATTTAAGAAATATTTGTCTGAAAGTAGCAGCACAAGGTTGAGTTACCTGACACTTCCCTAATCTCTTTCCTCCCTCTTCAAGGCTGAATACACAAAGACAAGACTAAATAATATATTTTCAAGATTTACATGGGTATCATAACACAGATTACTAATCACCAGGTTTGGCAATGTCCTGTTCCAGACCACAAGAGATACTTAAAGGTCTCCAGTCATCAATCCTTATCTTAACCTAAAGTCCCTCTTCCCTCCCCCAACCCTGCCTAAAGATCAAGCTAAAATGGGTTTTTCTTGGGGTTCCTAGCCCATCATCTTCTCATGCCACTGGCTTTCAGGATACCTTTTTTCCTTGTCCCAATAATTTGTCCTTGATTGACTGGACGCTTTTTCAAGTGACAAGAAAATGGACTAGGGTTCGGTAATAATAGTAGCTAAGATATGGAATTAGACTAGGTGTCCATCAATATCTGAATTACTAGGGAAAATGGGGTATACATACACAATGGAGTATTAACCATCAATAAAGAAGAATAAAATCCTGTCAGTTGCAGCAAAATGGATGGAACTAGAAGATTTTGGGGGGGGGTGCTGGGGGTTGAACTCAGGGGCACTTGGCCACTGAGCCCCATCCCCATGCCTATTTTATATTTTATTTAGAGACAGGGTCTCACAGGGTTGCTTAGTGCCTCACAATTGCTGGAGCTGACTCTGAACTCCCAATTCTCCTGTATCAGCCTCCCAAGCCAATGGGATTACAGGCATGCACCACGCGCCAAGTAGAACTGGAAGATTTTATGTTAAGTGAAATAAACCAGACACAGAAAGACAAGTACCGGGTATTCTCTCTCATGTGGAATTTTTTTTTATAAAGTATACCAGAATGTAGAATAGTGATTACTAGAGGCTGGGACAGATGAGAAGAGAGTGGAAAAAGGCATGCTGGATTTGATCACTGTATGCTGTATACATGTGTGGAAATATCACACTGAAACCTATTAATATGTAAGATTAATACCCACTAATTAAAATAATTATAAAAACAATATTTGAGATAAATGTTCAAATAGTAATGAACCTAACTAGAATAAAATTAAGAAGCAGGCCAGGTGCAGTGGTGCACACCTGTAATTCCAGTGGCTCAGGAGGCTAAGGCAGGAGAATCTCAAGTTCAAAGCCAGCCTCAGCAAATTAGCAAGCCCCTAAGCCACTCAGTGAGACCTGTCTCTAAATAAAACATTTTTAAAAAGGGCTGGGGTTGTGTCTCCCTAGTTAAGCACCCCTAAGTTCAATCACTAGTACAAAAAAAAAGCAAGAAACACTTTACTCTCCATAAAAGCTCTGACAGATAAATAGTCATATAAGAAATTTTCACATAAAACCCTCCAAAGTAAAAGAGAGATGATTTTTTAAATGATTCAATTTATAACCATTTTATCTATGAAGACAAAAAAATGATTCCAGGACTGCAGATGTAGCTCAGTTGGTAAAGAGCTTGCCTAGCATGCACAAAGCCCTGGGTTCAATCCCCTGCATTAAAAAAAATCCACCTTTGATTCATAAGCCACTAATACTGCATGGAAAAAGTTTCACTCCCTGAGAATTTCTGTTATACCAATTTCTGTTTTATTTCTGTTATGGTATAACAGAAATTAAAACCACTATTTTAAGATTTATACCCAATGAAATGTTAAAAACTGTTCCAGAGTCACCAAATCACTCGGGCTACCTGAAAGTGGTTTTATTTAAAGTGATTTCTGTAAGTGTTGCAAGCCAGTTCTTAATCAGCCTTATCCTTTGTGGCAGTTTTGTATCCAGAACACTAAGGTCAATTTATGTCAATGAGAAAAACTCATCCAGATCTTAGTAATCTCTACTTTCATTAGGATATGATTTTGGATTTAAACTCCTATTCATCTCGTCAGTTCCAAGTCTGACTCAGCTTTTTATGGGTAAAGTTGAAAACTAGGTTCACAAATCCTTATAAAACGATAGCTACTAAACTATTAAGGGCTTTATTAATTAGTCTAAATAGTTCCTGGTATGTGGGCTACTCAACTCATAAATAGGCCATATTTTACTCTTCTGTCAATGGGATAGAGAAGAAATCCTTGTTATGCAAACATTGTATTTGTTAGTGTAGAATGCTCAAGGATTCTAAGCAGAATTTTTACATTTATTTAAATATCAATTTCACAAATGGCTTGAGTGTGTTTCCTAAACTTTTTCAGAAGGAAGTTAATTATTGAGACTGAAGAGACAATAGTTTGTATTTTAAATGTTTTTTTTTTAATTTTTAGTTGTAGACACAATACATTTATTTATCTATTTATTTTTATATGGGGCTGAGGATCAAATCCAGTGCCTCACGTGTGGTAGGCAATTACTCCACCACTGAGTCACAATCCAAACCCCTATTTTAATGATTTCTATCTTTACAGAACTTCTGCATCTTTTTTTGGAGCAACCATCTGGAGTAAATTGGAGCCAACAGGACAGGGTACTACTAATCATTGAGACAGTAGACTGTAGCAAACAGTCAATCCCTACCATTCAGCCAACAAAAATAATGGGCTAGAAAAAAAACATGTAACTTTGATCTAGCAGGCAAAATTCCTCAGAAAGAATCTGCCAAAACTAGGGGCTATTATCTTAATCCCTAGTCTTCCCATGTGGTGAAATACCTACTCTATATATCTTTTGCTACTAGTGGCTACTTGGGTGGTATAGATGATTGATAAGTGAACACTAAGTGCTAGAAATGTCAATTCAAAAGTGTTCACTTTTCAATTATGTATAGCAGCCAAGTAACCACTATCAACAAAAGCTGTCTCTTGTGAAGCTGAGGTAACTGAAGTGGAGCCTGGCAGCTTCCTTAAGGTGAGGAGAGGGGGCTGAAAGTTCAAGGAAATGAAGACAGATACAATTTTCAGACAAAAAAAATGTGGAGAATAGCACAGAAAAAAATGCATGTGATCTGCAAAAGGTCTGTTTTGAATATTCAACAGAGCGTCCATTAATGTATGTGTGAAGCAACTATTCAAACCAGGAGAAAAAAACATTTTAAACAATTACAAAAAATAGTTTTTATTACTCACACTAAGCCAGAAATAGCATCCATTACCAAAAAGCAGCATAGAATAATTTCTCCTAGATTGAACACCCCTCTGGTTCCACCCAACCAATCTTAATAGCAAGACACTAAAGATCAAATTGTTTCCATACAACTTTACCACATTCTAGAACAAAATTCAAGAAAATTTATAGGCATATAGAAGCACCTGTATCCAACAAGGTAAAATTTATGAGGCTTGAATGTAAACCAACATTATGAGTAATGCAAAGACACTTGAAAATACAAAAAGACAAATTAAATTGAACCCAAACAAGAACTGGCATGAGTGTTAAAATTCCAGACAAGGACACTGAAACAACTATGATATAGTCCATTTACTCAAAAGTTTAAGTAGAGGGGAATCTGATATCCAGGCACTTCCAGAAATAGTCATAGTAATCTGCAGTCAAGGCACCTCCAGAGATAATCACCCAAGAATGGGCAGTGGGTTGTTAGACAGCTTTTCATTGCTGTGACCAAAATATCTGACATAACAGTTTAAAGGAGGAATGATTTATTTTGGCTCATGGTTCCTGAGGAATCTAGTTAATGGTTAGCCAGTTCCATTGCTTTGGGCCTGAGTGAGATAGAACATCATGCTGGTGGAAAGCTACCTAGTTCATAGCAGTGAGGAAGGGGAGAGAGAGAGAAAGAGGGAAGATGAGGAGGAGAAACAGTAGGAACAGGAGGAGGCCGAGGTGGAAGAGGAGACAGTCTGAGACAAGATATAGTCCCCAAGTGCCTACTTTCTCTACTATATTTCACCCACCTACAGTTTCTACCACCTCCCAGTAGTCCATTCAAATTATTAATTCATCAAATGGATTAATCCACTGATGAGGTCAGAGCCCTCATGATCCAAACATTTCCCCAAAGCCCCACCTCTGGACATTGTTGCATTGGTGAACAAGCCTTCAATACATGAATCTATGAGAGATGCTTCATATACAAACTATAAGAGACAATCTAGGAACTCTAGAGAAGGTCAGAAATCTCTAGTCCTACCATTTCCAGAGAAGTACCTGGACTACTGATTAGCAAACTACCATCTCTGTAAGTGCCTTAACTGTAGATGGATGACTATGTCTGGAAATAGCTACTGTTTTAAGACAAACAAAAAATTTAAATAGAGCCATGAAACATATAACAAAGATCCTAAATTTAAAACTCCAGGTATGTTAATAAATTCTGGAGAGGATATAGAGAAAAAAGAACACTTTTACACTTTGATGGGACTGTAAATTAGTACAACCACTACAGAAATCTCTCAAAAGACTAGGCATGGAACCACCATATGATCCAGCTATACCACACCTCAGTATTTATCCTGAAGAATAAATGTCACCTTCCAGAGTGACACATGCATACCATCCATATAGCAGCACACTTCACAATAGCAAAATTATGGAACCAGCCTAGGTGTACATCAATGGATGCATGGATAGATAAAATGTAGTATATGCACATAATGGACTTTTATTCAGTCATAAAGAAAAATGAAATAACATTTGCAGAAAAATAGATAGAACTAAAGACCATGATGATAAGTGAAATAAGTCAAGCTCAGAATGTCAAGTATCTTTTTGATTTTTTCTCATTTACAGAAACTAGAGAGGAAGAAGGAAAAAAAAGTGGGATGAATCTCCTAAAAATCAAAGGGAGATCAGTAGAGGAAAGAGACCAAGGGATGGGAGGGGGGGTGGGAGGGGGGAAGTGCTGGGGACTGATATTGGTCAAATTATATTGTTATACTGTGTACATGTAACAACAAATCCCATTAATATTTACAACTACAATATACCAATAAAATGTGGAAAAAAATCAGAGATGTAAAGTATGATATCTGAGGTGAAAAACTGAATGAACAACACATTAAATAATGGAAAATAAAATATTTGAAAACTTGAGAAGATAGCAACAAAAATTACCCAAAATGAAACATACAGAAAATATAATGCTTATAAAGTAGGCAGAGCATCAGTTGGACGATGACAGAGAACTTACCACATGGCTCATCAAATTCACAGGAGATGAGAGAATTAGTAAGAGAAAATATTTAAAGAAATAAGTCGGGCACGGTGGCGCACGCCTGTAATCCAGGCAACTTGGGAGGCTGAGGTGGGAGGATCAAGCGTTCAAAGCCAGCCTCAGCAAAAGCGAGATGCTAAGCAACTCAGTGAGACCCTGTCTCTAAATAAAATACAAAATAGGTCTGGGGATGTGGCTCAGGGGTTGAGTGCCCCTGAGTTAAATCCCTAGTACCAAAAAAAATTGTTTTGAAGAAATAGTGACTAAAATTTTCCAAACGTGATAAACAAAAGATCCAATAATATCACTGAATTTAGAATATGAGAAGCATGAAGAAACCTACAAGGTATGTCACAATCAATTTGAGAAAAAGAAGTGATATTCAGCCAGGTGCAGTACACAATCCTAAAATCCTAGCAACTGGGAAGGATGAGGCAGGAGTACAGCAAGTTCAAGGTCAGCCTCAGTAACTCAACAAGACTCTGTCTCAAAATAAAATTTTTATAAAAAGGACTGAGGAGGGCTGGGGTTGTGGCTCAGTGGTAGAGCACTTACCTAGCATGCATGAGACACTGGGTTCAATCCCCAAAACCACATAAAAATAAGTAAACAAATAAATAAAGATATTGTATCCATCTACAACTAAAAAAAATTTTTTAAAAAAAGGACTGAGGATATATCTCAGTGGTAGAGCACCCCTGGGTTTAATTCCCTATACCACCAAAAAAAAGTGATACTCTAGAAACAATCCAGAAAATTTAAGACACATTAATAACAAATATTTCTCATCAGAAAATATGTATGCTAGATGACAAGGGAGCAATATTTTATAATAGTAAAAGAAAAAAAAAACACGAATTAAACATCCTATACCCAGCATCTTTTTAAAAACAAGGATAAAAAAATCTTTAGAAACAAAAACTGAAAGAATTCATCACCAGGAAATCTAAATTACAGGAAATGTCAAATAAAGTCCTTTAGACCAAAGGAAAAAATGATAACAGATGAAAATACAGATCTACACAAAGGAATGAAAAGCACTAGAAATGAAAATTACAAAGGTAAATATATAATATTTTTTCTTATTATTTAAATCTCCATTAAAAGGACAGTTTAGACAAAAATAATCAAATGAATTGTGACACCAATAACATATATACATAAAATGTACAACAATAATAAAACAAATGGCAGGAGGGGAAAAATAGGACTATACTAGTCTAAGGTTGTTATACTATATGAGAATTGCTATAATATAACTTGAGGGTATGCATTGATAAGTTAAATTTCATGTAAACCCTAAGGCAACCACGAAAAAAAAAAAAAAAGAAAAAGAACACTAAGGAGACAGCAAAGGAGATAATATGGAAAAACAAAAATGCTCAATTAAATAAAAGCAGATTTAAGAGGCAAAATTAATAAAAGGATAAACATAAAACAGATATAGAAAGATAATTAACTGATATCTAAGCAGATCCACTGTTATATTAAATGCAGATTTCCCCAAAATGCCAATTAAAGGCAGAAACTGTCAGGTTGGATAATAATAAACACCCAATTATGAGCTGCCTAAAAGTTGAATATGAAGATCAAAAATAGGTTAGAGTGGGGCTGTGGCTCAGTGGTAGAGTGTCAGCCTAGCATGTGTGAGGCACTGGGTTCGATCCTCAGCATCACATAAAAATAAATAAATAAAAATATTGTGACCATATACAACTAAAAAATTAGTTTTTAAAAAAATATGTTAAAGGCTGGGGTTGTAGCTCAGTGACAGAGTGCTTGCCTCACACTTGTGAAGCACTGGGTTCAATCCTCAGCACCACATAAAAACAAAATAAAGGTATTATGTCCATCTGTAACTATTTTTTTAAATAAAATAAATTTAAAAAGTAAAAAGGTTAAAAATGCTAGCTTGAACAAATTAATGTCAGATGAATATTTCAGTTGAAAGAATGTTACTACGAATAAAGAAATTAATTTCATAATCATGAAGATCATTTCATCAAGAGGACATAATAATAAATATTTATGTATATAACAAACATGTCAAAATATATAAAGTAAAATTAACAGAATTTTGAAAAGAAATAAACCAAAAGCAGATTTATTCATCTCTCAATTGATTTTTAAAAGTCCACAGAAAATAATAGAGATAATTAAAACCAAAAGGTATTTTTTAAAGATCAATGCATTTGATAAATCTCTAGCCAGACTAAGTAGGAAAAAAAAAGAGAAGAAAAAATTACTATTATCAGGAATGAAAGAATTGCTATCATTTCAGATCCTCAGACAGAAATCTAAGTGAATACTATGAAAAATTTCATGGCAATAAACTCAAAAGCTTAAATGGACAAATTCTTTGAAAGCCTCTCAAGGAAAGATAACTTGAATAGTCATTTATCTCTTAAAGAAACTATGTAAGGGGGCTGGGATTTTAGCTCAGTAGTAAAGCACTCGTCTAGCACATGTGAGGCACTGGGTTTGATATTCAGCATCACATAAAAAAAATAAAGAAAGGTATCCTGCCCATCTACAACTAAAAAATTAAAATTAAAAAGAAACTATGGAGGCTGGGGTTGTGGCTCAATGATAGAGAGCTTGCCTGGCACGTATGAGTCCCTGGGTTCGATTCTCAGCACCACATATAAATAAAGGTCTATTGACAACTAAAAAAATATTAAAAGAAAAAAAAACTTAAAAGAAACTGTTAGTAGTATAACCTTCCTACAAGGAAATCTTAAGACAAAGGTGACTAGCAAATTCTACCAACATTTATGGAAGAAATAATACCAATTCCACATTAACTTTTCCACAAAATTTAAGAACAGCAAGTACTTCCCAACTCATTCTTTGAAGTCAGCATTCCCCAGAGTTCATTATTTTATATGAGTGCCCCTGAGTTCAATCCCCAGATATAAAAACCAGACAATTACAAGAAAAGAACTTACACTACAATAAAAAAAAATAAATACATGGGAAGCGGAGACAGGAGAATCGCAAGTTCAAAGCCAGCCTCAGCAATGTAGCGAGGTGCTAAGCAACTCAGTGAGATCCTGTCTCTAACTAAAATATACAAAAATCAGGCTGGGAATGTGGCTCATGGTTGAGTGCCCCTGAGTTCAATCCCCAGTATCAAAAATAGATAAATAAATAAATACAAGTAGATTCAAGTCATACCTGTAAAAAATCAACTTAAAAGTTCTTGTTTACCTTTATTTATTTATTTATTTTTTATGTGGTGCTGAGAATTGAACCTAGGGCCTCATACATGCAAGGCAAGTGCTCTACCACTGAGCCGCAACCCCAGCCCCAACTTAAAACTTTTAGAACATTTATGAGGGCATGTTTATGAACTCAAGATTAGAAAAATATTACTATATCTTAAACAAATATCAATCTAAAAAGAATGAATTCAATTATATCAAAAATGTATGGCTTTACTACAAAATAAATTATTAAAGTGAAAATATAGACTATAGAGAACAGATATTTGAAAAACTAACAAAGAACTCTGAGAATATAAAAATAACTTCCAGATATCAATATGAAAACAAAAATATTTACAAGTATTGTTTCTGAGAAAAACTACAAAAAAGTAAACAACCTAACTGTCCACCAACAAAAGAACACTGAAATGATTTTCTGGAGCACTCTACAAAGACAGGATGGACCCCAGCTCAAAATTTGATTTGGCGGTCAACACCAATGATGCCAAATCCAAATTAACAGTCATGAAACAGTTTACTACTCATAATACGAAATTTCTGGCAGATAGCAATGGTAGCTCTCAGGCACATCCAAAAATGGCTTGATAGGGCAAGAACAGGACACTAATTTGGGTTTCTATGATGGTTTGGGGTAGGGTTCAGGTAAAGATTCCTAGTATGATTTGAACTTTCCACTCATGTGTTTGTCAGTTTTACAGTGCTGGGGATTAAACACAGGGCCTCGCACATGCTAAGCAAACACTCTACCACTGAGCTACATCCCCAGCCCGTCCACTGGTGGTATATGATGTAGCATAATGGCTTTGTATCACCTTGTCCAGATGGAGAGCAGCAGGGGAGGAAGGAGGGGTGAAGCTTCAAAGCTATCAGCCATTAAACATCAAAAAATGGAGTGAGATATTAAATTACAATGATTTTATATGGAATTATAAATAGATACATGAGTTTTACATGTACTGATATGAATGAATCTCACAAATGTATTGGATAACAAAAAAACAAGTTTGTAGAAGAATGCATACATTATGTTATATATGCATAAGGTACAAAAAGCAATTTCATAGATTTCAATACACTTATGTTAGTATAAATGCAAGAGGTTGATAAATACTGTACTGAAGATAGTGGCAATCTCTGGAGGGGGAAGAAGCAGGATGTGACTAGGGAAGACTATATAGGGGATTTCAATTGCACCCCAATTTTTAAAATTTATTAAGTGAGACAATAGATACAAAAATGTCTCTTGTTATTATAGTTTACAATATTCTGCACTTTTTATTATGAAGTAGAAGTCAGTTTCTAATCTACAAACTACTTCTAGTTAAAAATCTCAAATGAAAAATGTATCTTGAAAAAATCTCAAATGAAATATATCTTATTGTCTTCCAGCTTCTGAAACCTACAGAGAAAGATAGTCACTTTCCTAGTACAAATAAAACTAATAAATGAATTGTAATAAAACAATTTTTCTCCCTTATATAGATCAAAAACCTTCAAATATAATTTACTTTCAAGTATTAAAACATTATTTAGATAAAATATATAAGTTATAAAATGGTTAGCATAAAAAGATGGAAGAAACCTTGTAGTATTTGGTGCAAAAAAATGATTTAACAACTAAGATTTTTAATGTATTTCACATTAAAAAAAAACCCCAGATAAATCTAAGGTTGTGGGAGGGAAGCAGAGAAAGAGAAAAGGGGGAGAGGAGAAACTGATTGGCATTATGAGAGAGCAATTTCATTATTCTCTTATTCCTACAACAGAAAAATCATTTTAATAAAGTGACTTCTACCACCTTTTACCTGCTTTAAAACCTAGCCACAATATAATGCTTTAGTTTTGCTAAACATTTCTTACTGTGCTTTGCAAATTATAGGGATTCACATATGAATTTGTCATCCCAATATTTTATTCTCCTCCTACTTCTGTTGACTTTGATGCATCAAACGCAGCCCCCAAAAATGGCTAATTATTTTTAAAAAAACATTCTAAGACAATTTTCCTGTAAAAAGAACAATGCCATAAATGGCAGTTATCTTTTTAAATTAGACAATACAAGATTTTTAACCAAAATTGGTGCTGAAATATTACAATAATGCTATAGATAAGGACCACTAATAAAACAACCAGCTATTATGGACAATTATTAAGAAGAAAACCAAAACTGAGATACCAAGAATATATCTCCTAGTGCTCTCTATCCCTAGTAATACTGGGGGTTCTGTTGATTCTGCTACCTTCCTCTTTCTGTTGAGTTCTTGTTTAGCTGCCAATGAGTAAAACCCTGCTAGTAACTAACTTCTGAAGGTGGGGAGGAAATAGTAGTGGAGGTTTTGGTGAGTGAGGCAAAGTAGAGGTAGGAGGTCACAGGAGGAGCCCATGAGCAGCAGGGTCAGGAACAAGTTCCCAACCTTTCTTTTTCACCCTTTCGCTTCTCTTGCCTCTCCATAGCGACTGAATAGGTGGAAAGAGGTGTACAGGGCCTGTTTAGACTACAAGGTGAAGAAAATAATGGGGAAGTTACCCACAGATCTCAGTGAGTGGCCATTTATGTTTTCGAAACTATATTTGAAAGGTTCAAAGATTCTTAGTATGCTGCTTGCAATGTACAAATAAAACTGGGAACTTACTAATTTCTGACACTTTCTTAATCATTAATATTATTTTAAAAGCATATATTGCCAGTACCTTTTCAAGAGCCATGTCAGAAAATACTGTACTTGCATTTCAATGTAATTTTGTTAGGGACATTTGTTGCTTTTTCAAGTCAATATTAGGAATAACAATTGCTTGATACATAATAATCATACATATAAAAACACAAGGATTCAGTATATGAAATTAATTTCAAATATCTCTATCAGCTAAAAATAAATGTTTTGCCCTAGGTGATTAGTTGAGTCAAATGGTTGTTCTGGTACCTACTCCACACCTCACCAGCTGGGCCCTGGTAACTGTAATCAGAGCAGGGTTGGTCAGGACAATGTTATCACTTTTGACACAGCTCCCTTTAATCATCTCACTTCACACCTGGTATTCTGAATCATTTTCTCTCTCCAGGATCCTTCCCATCAATATTTAAACCTGCTTGAGTTTCTAACAACTTGAAAAAATGTCTCCTCCAGATTTCTACATTTTGACTCCAGCTACTACCTTTCTTGCTCCTTCTTCATTTCTAATGAACTTTCTTCATTTGTGTTAGTGTTGTTTTGGAAAGATTTCAAAAACACAAAATATCCAATACCTCAAATTAACAATTAACATACAAAATTTGGCCATATTTGCTTCATTTAAGAATAAATTAATCATTCTAGATAAAGATATATTACATTTTAAC
The DNA here is from genome assembly GCF_047511675.1 of Marmota flaviventris. Lineage (NCBI taxonomy): Eukaryota > Metazoa > Chordata > Mammalia > Rodentia > Sciuridae > Marmota > Marmota flaviventris. The sequence goes on along the minus strand of NC_092518.1, from coordinate 43,792,138 downwards.
CCCTAGCCACTACCCTTTGCTCGCCAGAGAGGCAACCAAATTTGATATGGTACACATCATTTCAACTCTTTCCTTGCATGTTTTCAAACACATATGTATCTATGAATGATACATAGTATTTTGTCTGATTTTTAAAAATACCTTGGTATCACACTGTGTAATTATTCTATGAATCACGTTTCTCAATCATCATTGCTTTCAAGATATATTGTGTTAATACACACTAATGTGATTCCATTTGCATTGCCATACTGAACTGCATTGTATGAATACAACATTAGTTATTGTTTATTCTCCCATGAACATGGGATGGATAGGGAATTTAGTTTCTTTCCAGTTTTTTTCAAAATATCACATAATGCTGCAATACATATTGTTTTATATGTCTCATATAAGTGGAGTTGTTGAGGGAAGAAACCTCTGCAATTTTGCTAGAAACTTCATGATTTTATTCCAATGTAGTTAATTTTTTTACAGCCACATTAGCCATATATGACTAGTTTTTCCCACTATTCCAGCAATACCAGAGGTTTATTGTCAGTCCCTAAATTTTAATATGTAAAAAGCAGCATTTTATTCTCATTTTGATTTTTCATTCCCTATTAGTACAATTAAGCATATTTTAAAAATATGTTTTAGGGCTGGGGATGTGGCTCAAGCGGTAGCTCGCCTGGCATGTGTGCGGTCCGGGTTCGATCCTCAGCACCACATACAAACAAAGATGTTGTGTCCGCTGAAAACTAAAAAATAAATATTAAAAAATTCTAAAAAAATAAAATAAAAAAAAAATAAAAATATGTTTTAGTTATAGTTGGGCACAATACCTTTAGTTTATTTATTTATTTTTATACTGTGCTGAGGATCGAACCCAACACCTTGCATGTGCTAGGCAAGAGCTCTACCACTGAGCCACAACCCCAGCCCTTAAGCATATTTTTACACAGTTGGCCTTGGATATCTTTGGGTTATTCATTTCAGGATCTCTCTCTCTCTCTCTCTCTCTCTCTCTCACACACACACACACACATACATGATGTGTGTATGTGTGTGTGTGTGCGTGTGTGTGTGTGTGTGTATATATATATATATATATATATATATATATATATATATCTCCATATCTCCAAGGGTGTTCAAATTCATTATATAAAATGGCATAGCATTTACATATAATGTACACAACTCTCCTGCATCCACTTTAACTTATCTCTAGACTATAATACCTAATGCACTGTAAATTCTATGTAAATAGTTATTACACTATTGTTTAGGGAATGATGACAAAAAAATTGGTACATATTCAGTACAGTCGCAAACTTTTTTCAAATATTTTTTATCACCAGGGTTAAATCCCTGGATGTGGAACCACAGATATGGAGGGCTAACTGTATGTTTGTTGAACTTTTGTATTTCCTCTTTTGTGAATTAACTATTTATAACTTTGCCCAGTTTTTGCAATTGAATGGCTTGTCATTTAGTTGATACACAGGCATTCTTTATATATTGTGTTTTAACAATACTTTTCTTCTCTGAGATAATACAAAATATTTCCCTTAAACAAAAATATATATATATATTATGCAGGTCAAGAAAAGATTCACTTGTATTTCTTTTTTTTTTTATTAAAGAGAGAGTGTGAGAGGGAGAGAGAAAGAGAGAGAGAATTTTAATATTTATTTTTTAGTTATCAGCGGACACATCTTTGTTTGTATGTGGTGCTGAGGATCGAACCCGGGCCGCACGCATGCCAGGCGAGCGCTCTACCGCTTGAGCCACATCCCCAGCCCCGATTCACTTGTATTTCATCATAAAAAACTAAGGTTTTGCTTTTCACAATTAGGTTTACAATCTAAAGGATATGAATATTTTGTTTGTGGTGTGAATAGGAGACCAATTTAGTTTTTTGGTTTTTTTTACTATGTAGATAATTAATTGCCCAGCACCATTTTGATACCTTCTTCCCTCTTAAGTCATAGTAACATCTCTTTCATATACCAAGTTGCTAATTATACCCTGGTCCATTTCTGCACTCCCTATTCTTTCCTATTTGTCAATTTCCATTCACTTTCCAAATCCATTTTGTATCAATCCTGAGCTCTTTGCCATATTTGACACTACTGGAATACTGGTTTTTGTTTGCAATACATTCCTCCCTTTGTTACAGTTTTTACTCTCTGGGTTTTTTTTTGGGGGGGGGAGGGCACTTGAGGTAGAGACACATCTCCAGCTCCCCCCCTCCTCACCATTTTTTTTGTTGTTGTTTTAAATTTTGAGACAGGTTCTTGCTAAGTTGCTCAGGCCCTAGCTAAATTGCTGAGGCTGGCTTTAAACTTGAGATCCTCCTGTCTTGGCCTCCCAAGTTGCTGGGATTACAGGTATGTGCCACCACGTCTGGCACACTTTTTCTGTCTTCATATTTTCCCTGGATTCTCTCTCTCTCTCATCTCTCTCATCTCTCTTCCTTTGTCCAAAACCTAAGTGCTTATATCTTCAGAGGTTCATCCTCACCTCTTTTCTTTTCTTGCTCTAATATCCTCTCTGGACAGGTGCTGTCCAATATAGTAGCCACTAGCCACATCTGGCTACTGAACACTCAAAATGCAGGTGGCCCAAAGTGAGATGTGATATAAGTGGAAAATCAATGTTTTAAAGAATATTTTTAAATGTAGAATATCTCTTTGAAGATTTTTCTAATGAGTACATGTTCAAATGTTATTTTTTATATTTAGGTTAAAGAAAATGTTATAAAACTTAATTCCACCTGTTTTATAATATGGCCACAAAAAATTAAAAATACCAAAGTAAGGGAAGCGGAAGGAGAGGTCCTGGGGTCTGAATAACAAGATATATTCCATGCTTTTATAATTACATCAAAATGGATTCTGTCATGGGGCTGGGGTTGTGGCTCAGAGATAGAGCACTTGCCTAGCATGCATGAGGCACTGGCTTCAATCCTCAGCACCACATAACCTACAACTAAAAAAAATAAATAAATGTTTAAAAAATGGATTCTGTCATGTATATCTAAAAAGAACCAATAAAAAATAAATGCAAATACCTAAGTAGGTACCTGCAGTTGTAAAGAACTTGAAAGATGCTACTTCTGTCATTTCAACAAAGAAAGGCTAGACAAAATGAAAAGCAATAAACTTTTTAAAAATCATCAGAGAACTCAGATCAAAAGGAAAACTACCACCTGAACATTTGAAAACTCAAAAGACCCAGCACCTATCATTTGTTTACACGGTGCAGAAGATGCTAGATGTCACAAGCTTACCAGTGCTGTAAGAAGTGTCAAAAGTTCTCCAGACAGAAAAAAAAGAATGAAAAATGTCAGAAATTAATTAGCATAAAGGAATTGAGAGAAAAATAAATGTAAGCAATACAAAACTTCGATTTTTAATCCTTAATCAAACAGGTAACATTTTGTATAAAATAAAAATATTACAAGGTAATAGATGAGTATATAGCATATAAATATGTGAAATGGATGACAGCAAGTTCAAAGGGGTACATGGGGAAAATTGAGCATAATGTGTTAAAAGGTAACAGTATAGTAATATTTAGAAGTGGGCTTCAATTAAAAATTTGTAAAAAAATTAAGGTAAGCACTAAAATTATTAAGAAAAATATAATGACATGTAAAGAGGAGATAAGATGCTCAATTAATACCATAAGATATAAGCACAATGCCAATCAAAATTGCAGCAAGCATTTTATAGATATAGACAAATTGATTCATACACACACACACACACACACACACACACACAAACAAACACGGAAAGGCAAATGAATGAGAATAGCTATAACAACTCTAAAAAGAATAGAGGACTTGGGCTAGGGTTTTAGCTCAGTGGTAGCCTAGCATGTGTGAGTCCCTGGGTTCAATTCTCAGTACCACATAAAGATAAATAAATAAAATAAAGGTATTGTATCCATCTACAACTACAAAAAATATTTTAAAAAAAGAATAGAGGACTCATGTTATCTGATTTCAAAATTCATTATACAGTAATCAAGACAGCATGTGAGGGCTGGAGCTGTGGCTCAATGGTAGAGCACTTGCCTAGCACGTGCGAGGCACTAGGTTCAATCCTCAGCACCTCATAAAAAAATACATAAAGTTATTATATCCACCTACAACTAAAATATTTTTTAAAAAAGACTGCATGTGATATCAGAAAAAAAACAAACACAGGAACAAAACAGAATAGGAAACCAGAAAATAACCCTACACAAATAATCAGCTAGTACTTTGTTTTAAATTTTTTTTAGTTGTAGATGGACATAATATCTTGATATATTTATTTTTATGTGGTGCTGAGGATCGAACCCAGTGCCTCATACATGTGAGGCAGGCGCTCTACCACTAAGCTGTACAGCCCCAGCCCCTCAGCTAATACTTTTAAGACTGCAAAACCATTTGTTATTGTCAGAGGTCAATAGGTGTTAGGGTGTGGGAGAGAGAAGCATTGTTTTTTTTTTTTAAGTTGATCTAGACTTTATCTTTTAGGGCAGTTTTTAACTTCACAGCAAAACTGAGTGAAAGATAGTGATTTTCCACATATACTCTGCCCCATGTATTCACAGTTTTCACTCAATGACACACGTCTGTAATCTCAGAGGCTCACAAGGCTGAGGCATGAGGATTGTGAGTTCAAAGCCAGCCTCAGTGACTTAGCAAGCAACTCAGTCAGACCCTGTCTCTAAGTAAAATATAAAAGGGCTGGGGTTGTAGCTCAGAGGTTAAGTGCCCCTGGGTTCAATCCCCAGTACCAAAATAAATAAATAAACAAAAAAAATTCCCAACAGAGAAATATAATACATCATTCTCACACAAAGTTCACTGTTCATAGTTTATACTGGAATTCACTCCTGGTGTTCTATATTCTGTGAATTTGGGCAATGTATGATGACATGTATCTATCATTATAGTATCATACAAAGTAGTTTCACTGCCCTAAATAAATCCCCTCTGCTCCAACTACTCATTGTTTCCCCCTCCTGAACCCTGAACAACAGCAATTTTTTACTGTCCTCATAGTTTTACCTTTTCTAGAATGTCATACAGCTGGAGCCACACAATATGTATCCTTTTCAGATTGGCTTCTTTCACTCAGTAATATGCATTTAAGGTTTGCCCACGTCTGCATGGCTTGGTATCTTTTAAAAAATATTTTTTAGTTGTAGTTGAACACAATACCTTTATTTTATTTACTTATTTTTATGTGTTGCGGAGGATCAAACTCAGCGCCTTGCATGTGCTAGGCAAGTGCTCTACCACTGAGCCACAACCCCAGCCCCTTGTTATCTTTTCTTTTTCTTTCTTTCTTTTTTTTTTTTTTGGTAAAATTCCCTTGTCTAGAAATGTATTCCAGTTTCTTTATCCACTTACCTACTGAAGGACTTTTGGCTGTTCACAAATCTGTTAATTATGGTTAAAGCTACTATAAACATTCACATACATTCACCTCTGTGTATACATATTTTCAACATACTTGGGTGAATACCAAGGAACAGAACTGCTTGATCATATAGTAAGAGGATGTTTGGTTTTAATAAGAAACTGTCAAACTCTTTTCCAAAGTGGCTGTGCCAATTTATATCACTACGAGCAATAAATGAGAATTCATGTTACTCCACATTCCTGCCAGTATCTGGTGCTATTGGTGTTTTGGATTTTGGACATTCTAATAGATATATAATGGTGTCTTGTGTTTTAATTTGTAATTCCCTAATGACACATGATGTTGAACATCTTTTCAGATTCTCATGTGCCATTTGTATATTTTCTTTGGTGAAGTATCTGTTCAGATCTTTTGTCTATTTTTTAATCAGGTTGTTCATTTGACCAACTAATTTTTTTTACATAAGCATAAGGGGAATTTAATAGAGAAAAGTCAGTCTTTATAACAAATGGTGCTGGAACAATTGGAATCCATCAGCAAAATAAAACTAATCACAGATCTCACCTTCACATAAACATAAAGGTAAACAGAAAATTACAAAACATTTAGGAAAAAGAACATAGAAAACCTACATGATCTTAGACTTAGTAGTGAGGTTTTAGATACAATATCAAAAGCAATATGAGAATTCTAGAGTGGCTGAGGAGCTCAGTGAACGCTCTTCTCTAAAAAGACTTGTAAAAAACTGGTTAAAAATAGAAAGGCAATCACATCAAATCTCTGGAGACTGATCAAGGGGTTTACACCAAATTTAAAGGCACATATTCTACAAAACCTATAGAACTGAGTAAAAACAGTGAAAGTCCATAGCATTTCAGTAAGAAGCTATTCCTTTCCCCTGACAGTTCTGTGTCATGAAAGTACTTCATCTGGTTCAGTTGCTTAGCAGTGGTATCCACTCTTCCCAAAGCCAGTTTCCAAAGAACTGTCATTATTTGTCTTGTCTGTACATTCCCTGGAAGACTGGACTTGAAAGGTTTATATGTGATTCACTGCACAACCCACACTAAAAGCCTCTCCACAACTGGAATCCACAGGGCACATTTACAGAAAACATTTACAGACAAATGTTTTAATGTCTTAGATGCCTGAGGCAAACCACAACACTTGGGGCAAACAACCCACTGAACACAAAGAATGAAAGGAAAAGCTAGGAATGAGATATTTTATGGGAGGTTTGAAATGCTCTGATTCTTTCAAGGGAATACAGAAGCTCACCTTCATATGTAGGGTTGCATCCATGCTTAAGAAACACCTGAAAAGGTACCAAACTCTCACTTTTAACTGACCTTTAAGCTTTTTGCAAGCAAGAAATGAAGGCTAAGGCACTATAAACTGCCTGGCTAAGAGGTGTGTGCATGTTCCAACATGTACATGGTATCCACTGTCAAAGACTAGAATATTTATTGGTCCCAGACATTTAATGATATATTTGTCCAATCATTAGCTGATGATTAAGCTGAAGAGAGACTTCATTGGACAACATATAAAGAATACAGACTACAAAACTGGTTCAAAAAATCTGTGCACACACAAACAAAATCTACTACAAAAGCAACAACAAAAATATCAAACCTGGAATTAGAGCAAATTATATTCCGTGCTTTTATAATTATGTCAAAATGAATCCTAATGTTATACATAATTTAAAAAGAACCTATAAAAAACGAACAACAACAATGGGGGAGAGGACCTGGGGATGTGGCTCAGTGGTAAAGAAATAAGACCTGAGACATAAAGACCTTAAGCCATCCCACTGTTGTTGTTTTCTCCTTTAGGTCTTTAAACATGTTATGATTGCTGTTTTGAAGTCTTTAATAAGTTCATTATTTAGGGTTTTTAAGACATTCCTACTGGTTTGCTTTTTGTAATTTTTTGGTACCAGGTTTGAACCCAGAGTTGCTTAACCACTGAGCCACAACCCCAGCCCTTTTTTATTTACTTATTTATTTTGAGAGTGTTTCACCAAGTTGCTTTGGGCCTCACTAAGTTGAAGAAGCTAGCTTTGAATTCAAGATCCTTCTGCCTCAGCCTCCCACACTGCTAGGATTATAGGCAAATGCCACTATGCCCAGTTACAGGTTGCTTTTTTTCCTGTGTATAAGCTATATACTTTTGTATATTCATGCCTTTTAATTTTGATTCAAACCCTTACATTTCAAATATTATGATGTAGCAACTCTAATAATCAGATTAACACTCTCCCCAGGTTTGTCTTCCTTTCATTCATTCATTCATTTTTTAAAAATATATTTTAGTTGATGATGGAACTTTATTACTTTTTATTTATTTATATGTGATGCTGAGAATCGAACCCATTGCCTCACACATGCTAGGCAAGCATTCAACCACTGAGCTACAACCCCAGCCCATTCATTCATTCTTGATACTAGGAATTCCACCTCAAGCCACTGCTGCCCTTTGGATCTCTCTCTCACTCAGAGACTCTCTCCACTGTGCTGCTGAGTAGACATCAATTAGACAAGTAAGTCCCCTATCCAACCTTCCTCTCCTCTGGGAATTCCCTCTGCCTTCTCCTCTTCAAGGTAGTAACTTTCATGCAACAACCTCTGGACAGTCTCCACATATGAGGCAGTTCCCCCATATTCATCTGTTCAAACAGCACCCAAAAAATGTCTGTGTAATACTGCCAACTCTTAATCATACCTTTTACTTTGATCAGCTCCTAAATTCCTCAAGCCCACTATAAATACAAACTGATAAGAAAAATGCACTAAAGGGACACAAGAACAAATCTGCACTGACAGAAGAAAGAATCTGTAAGGTCAAAGATAGGTCAATTGAGAATATCCAGTCTGAGGAACAAAAACAAAGAGACTTCCTGGTGGGTCTAGTGGTTAGAATTTAGCACTCCTACCCCCACAGTCTGGATTTGACTATCCTTCAGGGAAACCTTTCTTCTGCTAGGTATTGTGGTGCTTGCCTGTAATCCCAGCAACACAGGAGGCTGACTCATACAGATGACAAATTCAAGGCCAGCCCCAGCAATTTAGTAAAACCCTGTCTCAAAATAAAAAAAAATAAAAGGATTGGGAATCTAGTTCAGTGGTAAAGCACCCCTGAGTTCAATGCCTAGTACTGAAAGAAACACAGATATAAATACAGTCTCAAAAACCTAAAAGAAGGGGCTGGAGTTGTGGTTCAGTGGTAGAGCACTTGCCTCATCCGTGTGAAGCACTGGGTTTGATTCCTAGCACCACATACAAATAAGCAAATAAAATAAAGGTTCATCAACAACTAAAAAATATTTTTTTAAAAAAACCTAAAAAAAAATTATTAAGCACCCAAATATCCATAATGGAGATTAGAAAAGAGACAAAAGGGAAGAAAATATTTGAACAAATTATGGATGAAAACATCACAAGTTTGATGTAAACACGTTTATTTAAACATTCAAGACCACAAACAAACACCATCTAGGACAAATGTACAAGAATACACACAGGCACATCATAGTCAAAATAATAAAAGACAAAAATAAGGTAAAAAAAAATCAGAGATCAGCAAGAGAAAAAAACAACTCTTCACAAACAGAAGAACTCAAAATGTAAAGTGACTTCTTCTCAGAAGCCATGGAGGCCATAAAAGGCAGCAGGATGGCATATTCAAGTTGCTCAAAGAAAAAAAAATACCCTGTCAACTAAGAATTCTATTTCTAGTAAAGAAAATAAAACTTTTCCTCAAAAGTGAAGACATTCCCAGATAAACAAAAACTGGGAGAGATATAGCAGTTAGCGGCTGCCCTAAGAAATCTAAAGGGAACCCTTCAGTCTGATTGGAAAGGACACTAGATCATAACTTAAAGTCACATGAAGAAATAAAGTGCATCAGTAATGGTAACTATGTAGGTAAATAATATTTTTAAACACCATAATATAGTTATTTTATTTGCTACTACTCTATGATTTCCAATGTGATTAAAAACACAACTGCTGTGATAATTATAAATCTATGTTGATGAATACACAATATGTAAAGATGCAACTGTGACACCAATAGCATAAAGAAGGAGACTGCAGAGCTGATATAGAAGCAAAATGTTTATATTCTATTCAAAGTAAGTTCATATAAGTCAGAACTAGATTCTCATTAATTAAGGTGTCAACAGTAATCTCCTTAGCAAAAGTAAAAAAATAAATTAAAATTATAGCAAAAGAAACAACAAGGGAACTGAAAAGGTACACTATAAAATATATATTTCAGATAAATGGAAGCAGTGAAGTAAAAACAGAAGAAAAATGGCATAAAACATATAGATAACAAATAACAAAACATATATGTAGGACTGGGGGTATAGCTCAGTGGTAGAGCGCTTGCCTAGCAAGTGAGAGGCACTGGGTTCAATCCTCAGCACCCAATAAAAATAAAATAAAGGTCTTTGTACATCTATAACTAAAAATATATTTTTAAAAAATATGTAGGGGCTGGGGTTGTAGCTCAGTGGTAGAGTGCTTGCCTAGCACATGTGAGGCATTGGATTCAACCCTCAGCACCACATAAAAATGAATAAATAGAATAAAGGTACTGTGTCCATCTACAACTAAAAAAATAATTAAAAATATTAATTCTACCTAAATAGTAATTGTATTAAATATGAATGTACTGAATTCTCCAATAAAGACATAGAGACTTGTAAGATCATCAAAATATTGTCCAACTATATGTTGCCTTCAAAAGACTGATTTTTTATTCAAAGGTACAAATAAATTAGAAGTGAAAGAATGGAAAAAGATATTCCATACAAACAGCAATCAGAAGTGAGCTGGAGTAGCTATACTGATATCGGACAAAAGGGACTACTGTTTTTTCCAGTACTAAGGATGAAACCCAAGGCCTCATGTGTACCAGGAAAGCACTCTTCCACTGAGCTAAACCCCTATCATCCCAAAAGAGACTAAAACAAATATTGTTATTAGAAACAAAGGATGACACGTTGTAGTAAAATGTCAATTCATCAAAAAGATATAACTATAATTAATCTGTATTCACCTAACAACAGACTGCAAAATACATGAAGTAAAAACAGAATTGACATAGAAATAGACAATTTAATAGTATTAGGTGGCTGCCTCAATTACAGAACAACTAAACAGAAGATCAATAAAGACAAAGACTTGAATAACAGTATTTATTCACTACATTGAACAGATGTGTATAGATTATTCCACCCAATGACAGATGAATACACTTTGTTTTAGACAACTTTTTTGCTGCTGTGACCAAAATACCCAATAAGAATAATGTAGAAGAGAAAAAGGTATTTGGCGCTCATGATTTCAGAGGTCTCAGTCCATAGACAGCTGATTTCATTGCTCTGGGACTGAGATGAGGCAAAACATGGCAGAAGAAAGCAACTCAGGACATGGAACTAAGAAGCAGAGAGAGAATTCTCCTCTCACCAAGAACAAAATATATACCCCAAAAGTAAGCCCCAAAGACCCACCTACTCCAGCCACATTCTAACTGCCTATAGTTACTGCCCAGTTAATCCCTATCAAGAGATTAATTCACTGATTAAGTTAAAACTTTCATAATCCAATCATTTCACCTCTAAACTTTCTTGAATTATCTCACATATGAACTTTTTGGGGTCACCACATATATAAACCATAACACACACATTCTTCTCAAGTGTGTATAAACTATTCTCTAAGGTAGACCATATGTGAGGTCAAAAACAAGTCTCAATACATTTTTAAAAGACTGAATAAGGGCTGGGGATGTGGCTTAAGTGGTAGTGTGCTCACCTAGCATGCGTGAGGCACTGGGTTCGATTCTCAGCACCACATAAAAACAAAATAAAGATATTGTGTCCACCTAAAACTAAAAAAAATATATATTTTAAAAAAGGACTGAATGATAACAAAAGAATAAAAAAATGAAATTGAATTAGAAATCAGTAAGAGAAGGATATTTTGGAAATTCAGTTTAAAAGTGGAAAACAAATAACACACTACTAAATAACAAAAGGGTCAAAGAAGAAGCCACACAGGAAATTATAAAGTTCTTTGAGATGAATAAAAAGTTCAACTCAACCTACCAAAACATGAAGCAGAAACAGTACTCAGATAAAAATTTATAGATGTAAATGCCTATCTTAAAATGAGAAATATCTCAAAATACAACCTGACTCTGACCTTAATAAACTAAAAAAAGAAAAGAAAACTAAACCCAAAGCAAGCAGAGAATGAGAATAATAGAGATTGGAGAGCAGATAATGAAATAGCAAATAGGAAGACAAGAGAGAAGAATCAATGAAACCAAAAGGAGCACTTAGAACAGATCAATAATACTGGCAAACCCTTAGCTAGACTGACCAAGTAAAAGGAGGGAAAACTCAAAATTACAAGAAATGTGAGAAGGAACATTACTTACAATCTTATAGAAATAAAATGAAGAAATGATATGGACAATTATGTGGTAATAAACTAGATAACTTAAATGAAATGACAAATTCCTAAAAAAACATAAACTACTAAATCTGACATAGGAGAAAATAGACAATTTGAATAGATCTATAACAAGTGAAGCAATCAAATTAGTAATCAAAACTCTACCCACAAGAAAAGCTGAGGCCCTGATGGCTTCACTGATGAATTCTATCAAATATTTAAAGAAGAATTAATATGAAATATTCACAAACTTTTTAAAAAAGGAAGAAGATGAGGGAACACCTCTGTTTTAGTCAGCGTTTTCGCTGCTGTGACTAAAGGACCTGACCAGAACAACTGTAAAGGAGGAAAGGTTTATTTGGGGGCTCACGGTTTTAACAGATCTTAGTCCATAGAAGGCAGGCTCCATTCCTCAGGGCTCGAGGTGAGGCAGAACATCATGGCAGAAGAGTGTCAGCTCACATGGTGATCAGAAAGCAGAGAGACTCCACTCACCAGATATAAAGTATATAACCCATAGCCACACCCCTAATAAATCACTTCCTCTAGCCACACCCCAACTACCTCCAGTTACCACTCAGTTAATCCCATTAGGGATTAATTCCCTGACTAAATTAGGGCTACAATCCAATCATTTCTCCTACAAACCTTCGTATGTTGCCTAACACGTGCACTTTTAGGGGACACCTTACATCCAAACCATAACAATCTCATAAATTATTTTTTTAATTCCATGAAGCCAATATTATTCTGAGAAAGATATGACAAGAAACCTACAGACCCAATATCCTTCATGAATATAAACACAAAGTCCTATTCAAGATACTGGTAAACCAAATCCAGACACATAAAAAGTATTTTATACTATGATTGAGTGTGATCTACCCCTGAAATAAAAGGCTGATTAAATCTAAGAAAATCAATATAATGCACTATATTTGAAAGGAAAGCGAGGGACCGAGAGACAGGCGACTGAGAAATGAAAGACGGTGACCAGGCAGAGATATACACGAGAGTTTATTTGTCAGAACTCACAAATAAAGGTCATCTCTCCAAAGACAGAGAGGCAACACAGATTTGAGTTCTGGGACTTTTATGGGGCAGGCTCAGGGATTAGAGCTTGGTAGGCCCTAAAGTGGTGATTAAGGGTGGGGTTGGTATGAGAGAATGGAGAGCCTTTCTCAGAAAGGCCCAAGTGTGTGAAATCAAACCTTTTTCTTAAGATGGCACCTGTCACTTAAGATGGACATCCAGATGCTAAGCAAGGACCTAACAATATTAATAAAGGACAAAAAGCACATGATCATCTCAATAGGCACAGAAAGAGGATTTAATAAAACCCAACATATTCATGAAGAACTATTCAACAGGGCTGAGTGTAATTCAGGGCTAGAGTGAGTGCCTAGCATGCACAAGGCCCCTGAGTTCAATCTTCAGCATCAAAATAAATAAATAAAATAAAAATTTAAAAAGACACCTGCTTAGGGTAAGTGGTGTAGCTCAATGGTGGAACACTTACCTAGCAAATGTGTGGCCCTAAGTTTAATCCCCAGCACTGCCATAAAACAAAAATATCACTTAACAAACTGAAAGTAGAAGGAAACTTCTTCAATCAGATAAAGGACATCTATGAAAAATCCATAGATGACATCATACTTAATGGTTAAAGATTTATCCCTAGGGTCAAGAAGAAGACAAGGATGCCTATTCTACTTTAATTTGACAAGTACTGAAACTTCTAGCAAGGACAAACAGGAAAGTAAACAAACTGAAAGGCATTGATATTGTAAACAAAGAAGTACAAGTATCTTTATTTTTATTCTATCCCTCATTGGATTGGAGTGCTCATACCCACCATGCAATATTTTCAGACAGTGAATGTACAAATGTGAGGAATTCAGGTAAGGAAGTAGTTCCAAGAGTTAAAGAATACAGACTTGTTTATTTTTTATATTCAGGAACTCCCCTGAAATCATAGAAGGTGCTTTATATTTAGTGTTATCTTAAGGTATATCTATTTTGAGCTCCAGTACTAAAGTCTTCAACGAGGGTTTGCCTATTGCTGCATTTCAGCACCAACTGGCACCCTTTTATCTCTTTACTCTTTTACTAGAATCTTAGCAAATTTTTAGTTCCTATTAGGTAAAACTGTGAACCTTCATTTTGTTGTAATTGTTGTTGTTGCTGGATATATTCCAAGGGGTTGTCTCTACCTTGCTGTTATGCTTTAGATGTGAGTTACCCCCCACAAAGTTCATGTGTTAGACAATGCACTAAAGTTTAGTAGTGAAGTGATTGGGTTATGAGATCTTTAACCCAATCAGCACATTGATCCAATCCATTTGAATGGATTAACTGGATGGTAAACTTAGGCAAGTAAGGTGTAGCTGGAGGAGGTAGGCCATTGAGGGCACACCTTGGGGTTTATATTTTGCCCCTGGTGAGGAACTCTGCTTCCTGTTGACCATGTCCTAAGTTGCTTTCCTTCTCCCTGCCCTCTGCCATGATGTCCTGTCTCATCTCAGGCCCGAAGCCATCTATGCACTGTGACCACTGAAACTCTGAGCCCCGAATACATTTTTCCTCCCTATAAAATTGTTGTCAGGTCTTTTGGTCACAGCAGTGAAAAAGCTGACTATAACACTTGCTCATTTGTAGAAATTTCTTCCTACAGAAAGCTCCAAATCAGCATTGTCACTGTAGGGGTCTCCTCTGATGGCATTGTTATTTATACAGGATTTAAGGATCAAGGGCTTATGTTGGGCTTGAATTACCCCTTTCTCTTGCCACAATGGTGCCATAGGTGTTCCTTCCCTATAATCCTGAGGAAAAGGATCTTTGCTACAGTAGAGACACAAATGGAAGCAGCAGCAGCAGCAATCAAGGTATTAAAGGGTCCTGGTGTGCCATCTGCTCTTAGGCACACAGACCTTAGCATGACATACAATGGTTGCCTTTTTTCTCCTTTTTCCTGTCTCTTTATACTTCCTAATAGCTGTACTTTCAAAAGTGACCACCTGAATGACTGCAGTGTCAAAGTCTAGTTGAGACATATAACCAATTGGTCAGAGGCTAAGCCTAGCAAAAGTCAGTGCTTTAACTGACACAAAAAGGTCTACATCAAGATATATGGGCCACTTTAAGGAGGGCCCCAACCCCATACTTCTATACCTAAATTCCAATTAAATTGTCTAAACTTCTGACTTAGCTAAATCTATAACAGAGGTTCTGTAGGAAGTAACACTACAGCACAGCACAAGTCAAAGTAAAAACAAGCCTGCAAGCTCATCCTGAATGCCTGCCATCAGGCAGCAGAACCAGTCAGCAGGTTAAAGCAATTAAAGAAAGACTCCCCTCTGGTGGTTATCAGAGTCACAGCACCACACTTACTGTGTCAATTGTTATTAACACTCTGTAAAGGAAGAAGGGACCATCTCCTACAAAATTCAGTCCCAGTATTCAGACTGAAACCAGGAGGGTATGAAAAGGTTTACCACTTACATAAACAAGGCTTTTCAGGGAAGAGTAAAGAAAGTATCCTAAGCAGATCAGAAAAAGGGAGGAAATGCGCCTGACTTGAGTTTTTACTCTGGTCAGAATGTAAGAGTTCTCTCATGCAGTAAGTCAAAGCTTGGCCAGGTGTGGTAGCACACACCTGTAATCCCAGGCTGAGGCAGGAGGATTGTGAGTTCAAAGCCAGCCTCCGCATAAGTGAGGTGCTAATCAACTCAGTTAGACCCTGTCTCTAAATAAAAATACAAAATAGGGCTGGGAATGTGGCTCAGTGGCCGAGTGCCCCTGAATTCAATCCCGGATAAAGACAAAGCTTGCAGGATTTGAATATATTGCCATGATTTTCTTGCTCACTGTCTTGCTCAGATGTGGGACAGAAGATCAAAAGGAAGAGGTAAAGCTCAAAAGAGGTCAGCAGTGAAATATTTTAAAAAATGTAATCACACTTTTCATCATAGGCACCCACTAGGATGGTTGTAATAAAACTAAATGGGAAATAACAAGTGTTGGCAAGGATGTAGAGGAATTGGAACCCTCATACATTCTTGGTGGTAATGTAAAATGATAGAACCACTTTGGAAAACAGTTTGGCAGTTCTTCAAAAAGTTAAATACAGAGTTACCAGACAGCCCAATAACTCCACTCCTAAGTACACAATCCCCATAAATGAGAAGATATGACCACACAAAAATGTTTATTAAAAGTTCATAGCAGCAATAATTATAAAGGATAAAAGTGAATCTTTCCACCATAATCTGATGAATGGATACACAAAAGGTGACATATTCATGCAATGGGAATGTCATTCAATCATAAATAGGAATGAAGCACTATTACATGCCAAAATATGCATAAACCTTGAAAATCTTACATTAAGTGGAAGAATTCGGGTACAAAAGTTCATATATTGTAGGAATCTATTTATATAAAATATCTAAAATAGGCAAATTCACAAATACAGGAAGCATATAATGGTTGCCAACGGCTGGGAGAAGTGGGAATGGGGAGTGTCAGCTAATGGATATGTCATTTCTTTTCAGGGTAATGAAAATGTCCAGGAATTAGAGATAATGGCTGCAAAACTTTGTGCGTATACTAAAAATCACTGAATTTTATGCCTTAAAATGTTTTTATGTGCATTATATCTAAATTAAAAGCAGAATTGTGGGGCTCGGGTTGTGGCTCAGCAGTAGAGCGCTTGCCTAGTGCATGCAAGGCCCTGGGTTCGATCCTCAGTACCACATAAAAATAAATAAATAGAATGAAGTTATTGTGTCCAACTACAACTAAAAAATAATTAAAAAAATAGAATTGCTAGCAGAAAATAAAATATGTGGCAGAAAAAAATTCCCAGAAAAACAAAAACTGGGAAAATTTGTTGCTACTAGATAGACCTGCCTTGCAAGAAATATTAAAAAAAGTTCTTGGGCTGGGGTTGTGGTTCAGTGGTAGAGTGCTCGCCTGGCACGTGTGAGGCCCTGAGTTCAATCTTCAGCACCACATAAAAATAAATAAAGATATTGTGTCCAACTACAACTAAAAAATAAATATTAAAAAAAGAAGTTCTTCAGGCTGAAAGGAGGTGATTCCATAGAATACACATACACACACACACACACACACCAAGAGCAATGGTAAAGGCAATTATGGAGGTAAATTTTTTTAAAGGATAATTATTTATTTCTTCTCTTCTTGTAACATATTTAAAAATCAATGGTATAAAACAATATCTATAGAATTGTTGGGCCTAAACATGTAGAAATGTAATACAACAACACAAAAGCACGATAAAAAGTAATGAGCTGTTAACCCATACAATAACATGAGTGTATATTCTAAGTTAATGAGACAGTCTGAAAATAATATATACTGCATGATTCCAATTGTATGGCACTTTTCAAAATCAACACAATAAAGTCAACAGCATTTGCCAAGAACTTAGAAGGCAGGAGATAGACTAAATGAAATGCAAAAATGGTTTTGTTTTTTTTTTTCTTTAGGGAGGTGAAACTATCTGAATGACCCTATAGTGGTGTATGTTGCTATCCATTTGTCAAAACTCACAGAACTTTATAGTACAGAGTGAATCATAATATATGTAAAATTTTAAAAAGTCATTTGGGAGCTCAGGTAATCTCAGGATGGAATACAAACTGTAACCAAAAAAAAAAAAAAATCACTGTATTACAACTGTATGTCAGAACTTCCTGAAGGGTGTAGAGGAGATGCCAAACAATGATGTAACTTTGGAAACAAGTAAAAACAGTGAGACTAAGACAGGCATACTGTCCTCTAATTGATAAAGTTGTTTTTCATTGAGGTATTGATTAAGAATTGTGAAACTACTTTATATGTACACTGGGATTGAACAAATAAGTAAATAGGGAGCTAGGTTTATCACTAGAATGGGAGGTTACAGACAAGCAAGAGAAGGCTATAATAAACCATGTTCATGGTACTGGGTTAGAACCAAACACATCAGTATGAATTCATGTTTAGCTTTAAGTACATAAAGATAGAACACATACACCGTTAGTAGTGTATGTATGCTGATAGCAAAGAGAACATCAAACACTCAGATCTTGATGTGAATAATATTCTCCAATAAAAGAAATCAGGGCTTTTTACAGAAATAGTTGATTCTAGGACTGAAGCATGGAATATAAAATATGAGCCTGTAGCATCTTGTAGTTCATAAAGTAAAGGAGTACCGAAACAATGAAATAATGGGAATATTTCAAGAGACACAGTAGTGAATCTGAAACAGCTGGCATGGCCCAAACTGGAACAATCTGAACACCAAATTAAATAATGTAGTATTGGATTACAAGGCAAAGTATAAAATAAATGAGTCAACACTGATATAAATGACTGAGTAAACAAACAGGCAAATGGAGGACAGTAGTCAAATCTCCTATGGAGAATTTCAAACACCCCCCTCCCCAAAAAGATGCATTACACCCATCCCATAAGTTTGGACTATACATAGTATCTTCCTTCCAAAAATATAGAATGGAAAGAGGAAAAAGTAAAACTCATGCCCTAATCCAAACACAATAAAAATATCAGAAAAACTCAAACAGAAGAGCATTCTACAAACACTTGATCATTATACTTCAAAATTGTTAAGGAAAGTCTGACACCAGGAAAGTCTGAGACACTGTCATAATCAAGGAGAGGTGAAGGAAACATGATGACTCAATATAATGTGATAATACCAGAAGAAAAAACAAAGAAATTCTGAATAAAATATGGATTTTTGTTGATTATATATTAACACAGGTTCAATAGTTGTTACAAATATACCTTAGTAAAGTAAGAAAGACATCAACAACAGAAAAAACAGTGTGAGACATAAAGGAACTCTCTACTATCTTGGTAATTTTTCGTAAATTTAAAACTATTCTAAAATAAAGAATTATTTTAAAATTATATATGTGGCTCACATCAAAGTGTATTTCTTTTTTCTTAATGAGGGTGAAACTTATTGAGGATAAGAGAAAATACATTTGGGTCCAAAAAAAATCAGTCTCGTGTTAGTCATGTGTTTCAAAAGTTTTGCCAAAAACTTCACCAACCTCTTTTTACAATATCTGATATTCTTATAACTAAAAAGAACCAATAAAAAATAAAGGAAACTCAGAGTTTATTTCTAAAGAACCACACTACCCTAAGTAATCTCATTTGCCCCCATGGTTTCAATTATTTTTTCAACACCAATAAATTCCAATTTTTATCTCCACCTCAGATTTTAAGCCACGAAAAATATAACTAATTGACAACCAGCTACATCTGCCTGATTATTCTACAAACACACAAAAGTGAACATGAATTCCCTGTCCCATCTTCTCTTCTGCTATTGTCTCCAGTAAATAGCACCACATCTACTGAGTCATCAAAGCCAAAAACGAACATAGCAGCACCCTAAATTCCTCCCTTACCTCCATATTTAGCCATCTACTACATCTTACTAAATAAAATTAATATACATTTTGTCTATCTCTTTTTCTTTATCCCCAATGCCATGAAGTACAATTTTTTCCTATTCTAACCCATTTTCAAAGATGCAGTGCCTCTTTTTCAAACAAAGCCTTATCCAAAGGTTCATGAAGTAAATGAGATAAAACAGCAATTCTTTTGATGTACAAGCACAGAACCCTGACCACCCTGCCTCCAGTTTCTGAAATGGCTGGAGGAACAATTTAGAAAATCCCACTTCTTAACCTAACTCCAAAATTATCTTTACAATGTTACCCTTAACTTTTCAGAAATTCTAATTACTGATCTACAAAACAGTAATGGTATTACCTAACTTACAGGCTTGTGTGAGAACCACAGACAGTATTTTCAAAGGCAAGATTGGGGAGGTTGAGGGAGGGAAATCACAAGTTTGAGGCCAGCCTCAGCAATTTAGCAAGAGCTAACTCAGCAACCCTGTCTCAAAATAAATAAATAAATAAAGTAAAAAGTAAATAAAAAGAGCTGGGTACCACTAGTGAAAGTCCACATCATGTACAACCACAAGAATGGGATCCTAATTAGAGTAAGTTACACTCCACATATGTATATCAAAATATACTCTACTGTCATATATATCTAAAAAGAACAGATTAAAAAACAAATAAATAAACAGATTTTTTTTAAAAAAGCTGGGGACGAAACCAAGTGGTAAAGCGTCCCTAGGTTTAAACCTCAGTACAAAAAAAAAAAAAAAAAAGTAACACAGTGTTGAGCACAATCTGCAGAAACTGTTTCATACATATGAAATATGTTGCTTTGCTCAATGGGACTTTTCAATTCCAATTCATGGTAATCTTTCGAAAATGATATGCAGTTCATGATATTCTCCCATTTAAATCCTTCCTCATTAATTTTCAGCTTGTAGCATAAAAAAAGACCCTCCATGACCTTACACACTGACTACCTCTCTTACCATTCTTTATTAACTTAGACTATCTTTCAATACCTAGCATAGATGCTGTCTCCATACAAAAACCTCCTTACCACCAGCACACTGCAGTTAGACAACATTTCTCCTCCTCCTTGCTTCCAAAATATCACCTTCATCATTCTTGGATAATTTCATGGCATACTGTGTAAAATGGAAGAGGCTGTTCTTCTTTGAGGGCTAAAGTGTTAAATATTAGAGCATAAATTTAATCATTTTTTAAACTCTTTCTTTGCCTTCTTTCCCTAGCTCTACAAGACCATGAACTGGTATCTCAGTTACCCATTAATTTTGGTACTTCCCTGGCTCAAGGCCAGATGGTATACCCCAATCTGCAACTCTCCGTGGTCTAAATGACCACTTGCTCTCTGTTCCCACTCAGAGGATTCTTATTCATTGCCAGGTGAACAGTTAGCTTTATGTCAAAATTCAGTTCTTAACAAGGTCTCTTTCAGAAAGTTTTCTCGAGTCCCCAGGACAAGTTAGAAGACATTCCTCCATATTTCTATTGCTCGCAACACACCCTGATCTCTCCTCCATAGTACTTCCTACTGCAATATCTGTATCTATTTCACCCATCAGACTCACTGGAAAATAAATTTAATACAACTCTACATCCTTATCAGAGTCTAGATAAGTACATTTTTACTTAAATGATTAATTAATGGTAATGGTTCTTTCTTAAGGCTTCCAATCAATATCTACTTTTCACTAGTTTTCTACCATTCTGACATTCTCAGACCACATACATGTTCCCTGCTCATCTTCTCTAACTTGTTCCTTTGTAAACTCTAGAAAAATACTTTTCTGATATCAAGAAGACAAAAAGAGGAAATGAAAAGTAGCAAGCTATATTGTTTTCCACCGCTATAAGAAAATAGTAGGGGCTGCATACTTTATAAATAAAAAGTCGATTTAGCTCATAGTTTTGGAGGCTCAAAGTCCAAAATCAAGTATCTCCATTGACTCAGGCTCTGATGAGGACCCACATTATAGAAGACAGCATCATGGTAGGAGCATTTGAAAGAGGAAGAGATCATATGGCAAGCCAGGAAGCCAGGGAGGATTATTAAAAAAAGCATTCTTGCTCTTTTATAATTCACTCTCATAGTAACTAACTAAGGTCCCATGAGAACTCCGTTAATCCCTTCTGAGGGCAGCACCCCCAATGACCTAACCACTTTCCACTAGCCTCAACTATTAAAGGTTCACCACCGCACCTGGTGAACACCTGTACTCCCAGTGGCTGGGGAGGTTGAGGCAGGAAAATTGCAAGTTCAAAGCCAGCCTCAGCAAAAGGAAGGCACTAAGCAATTCAGTGAGTCCCTGCCTCTAAATAAAATGCAAAATAGGGCTGGGGATGTGGCTCAGTGGTCAAGTGCCCCTGAATTTAATCCCCAGTACCTTCCCCCAAAGAAGGTTCACCACCCCCCACCTTTTCCCTACTGAGGATCAAGCCTCCAACACACAAACCCTTGGGGGACAAACCATGGGACAAGCCATTTTATTCCCCTTTACTTTACAATTTCACTGCTCTCATTCCCACCTGGAAACTTTTCTTTGTGACTTCTAGAATCCTCGTTCTTGAAAAACAAGCCTGCCTATATCCTTCACTAACTTATAGAATATGCATTTCACCTCCTGGTCACAAGTAAAATGTGGTTCTCTTCCAAGCCTACTGATTCTCCCACAACCCTGGTCCCCAAATTCCCAACTAGTAAACCAACAGTACACTATGTCACAAACCTGTCTGTAGCACTCTATTCAAGCATTATCTGTCAGATAGACACCCTCAATTGGTTCCACATGTGACACAGCACACATTACAACATAACTTAAGACATAACAGAGTTACTGCAAATGTCCAATTGGTAATAAAGATGACTGTTTTCTGGAATAGCTTTGTCTTTTGAGTATGCAAGGAGCTGTGGTCAGGGTATAATGCAGGTTGATACAAACAGGATGAAAAGAATAAGTGAAGAACCACAATAAATATGGCACTGTTTTCAAGGTTGTATCTTGAAAATTCAGACTCAATATTAACAGAGAAAGGAAAAATAATAAAAGTAAAGAAGCAGTGAGATAAAGCATAAAATAAGCACCAACCAATTGTAAGTATGTTTTTTTTTTTCCAGAGGTGGGGGAGGTTACCAGGGATTGAACTCAGGGGCACTCAACCACTGAGCCCCATCCCCAGCGCTATTTTGTATTTTTAGAGACAGGGTCTCACTGAGTTGCTTAGTGCCTCACTTTTGCTGAGGCTGGCTTTGAACTCAAGATCCTCCTGCCTCAGCCTCTTACAGGCCTGCACTACCATGCCCGGCTTAAGTATGTTTTAATATTATTAAAATAACTGAGCCAGGTGTAGTGGTACATGCCTATAATCCCAGCAGCTCAGGAGGCTTAGGTAGAAGGATCAAGTGTTTGAGGACAACCTCCACAACATAGAGAGGCCCTAAGAAACTTAGACTGTGTCTCAAAATTTAAAAATAAATTAATAAAGTGCTGGGGATGTAGTTTGGAGATTAAATACCCCTGGGTTCAAGCCCCAGAACAAAAAGACAAAGGCCGAATGTTTTTTTCTGATAAATGAATGTTGATCCATAATGGGAGGTGAGCATGGGGGAGGAATGGAGGAATTTTGGATTGGGCAAAGGGGAGGGAGAGGAAGAGAAGGGGCATGGAGTAGAACATCATTACCCTAGGGACATGTATGATGACAGGAATGGTGTGACTCTAGTTCGTGTACAACCAAAATGCATTCTGCTATCATGTATAACAATTTACAATAAATAAAGTAAGTAAGTAACTGAAAGATATAGTCAGGTCCAAAAAATACATTGAATACTAATCTTAATTTTAGATTTACTATTTCACTACTTGTTTGAAAATAAAAATCAGTAATTCATATATAAAATATTTCGCATCTTCATATCTATCGTTAATTATTTTGTTAACTTTCTGAAAATTGAAAAACTCATACAAATATGTTCCAGTTATAAGCCTGCATATATGCCTACCTTGGCTATTTTTTTAAAATATTTATTTTTTAGTTGTAAGTGGACACAATACCTTTATTTTATTTTTAGGTGGTGCTGAGGATGGAACCCAGTGCCCTCACACATGCTAGGCAAGCGCTCTACCTCTGTGCCTCAATCCCAGCTCCGCCTTCCTTGACTATATCAAGAGATTTCCTACTCTTTTCTCTGATTGGAACACCCTTCAGAGTTCCTCCACTTTCATACCTCCTCCACTTATCCAATATCAAACATTATCTCCCCTTTCCAAAGCATTTTTGGATGCCTCTCTGTGCTCTGATTGCCTGCCACTTCATTTGCCTCTGCCCAATATAATACCATTCACTCTTTAGATACTGTCTATTTATGCACATCCACTCTATAATGAGTCTTCTTCAAATGCAGGATACCAGTTACATCCCTTTTACCCAGCATATACATGGTAGTAAGTGTTGTATAAATTTTTGCTGAATAAATGGCTGTGTTTACCTAACTTTCAGTGGAACAATAGAAGAGCCCATCAAATGCATTTGAAATAGCAGAGGAAAGGGCACAACAAAAAGCCAGGTAACATGATTAAAAAACAATAATAGGGGCTGGGGATGTGGCTCAAGCGGTAGCGCGCTAGCCTGGCATGCGCGGGGCTGGGCACTGGGTTCGATCCTCAGCACCACATAAAAATAAAATAAAGATGTTGTGTCCACTGAAAACTAAAAAAAATAAATATTAAAAAATTCTCTCTCTCTCTCTCTCTCTCTCTATCTTTAAAAAAATAATAATCCTCTGAGTACTTGCATCTTAGTTTCTAAATGACAATGTCTACTGTAAAAACACATGGTTCCTTGCAAAATGGCTGACTCTAGGGTTGGGGTGAGGAATGCACATGATGAGTCTAAAATATCTTTTTTTAATTTTTTTTTAGTTGTTGATAGACATTTACTTTATTTATTCATTTTTATGTGGTGCTGAGGATCGAACCCAGTGCCTCACACATGCTAGGCAAGTGCTTTACCACTGAGCTACAACCCCAGCCAAAGTCTAAAATATCTTATTTCAGAAAGCAAGGAAGCCAACAAGGACAAATGAGACTATGTGAAAAGGACACAGGAGCCAAACAAAAGAGTTGCTAATTTATCATAACCACAATGGATTCATACACTTAAAATGCATAAAACTCCATGTATTCCTAATTATGATAAATAAATTGATAAGCCTAACACACTGGCACATGCCTGTAACACCAGCTACTCAGTAGGCTGAGGCAGGAGGATTGCAAATTCGAGGCCATCCTGGGTAATTTAGTGAGACTGTCTCAAAATAAAAAATAAAAAGAACTGTGGATCCAGGGATATAGCTCAGTGGTAGAGCACCCCCAAGTGGCTCAATCTCCAGTACAGCAGGAAAGAAGAAAGAAGAGAAAGAAAACTATAGAAGAACAAAGAAACCAACTCATCACTCCAAAAACATAAAAAGTAACAGCATTTATCCTAACTCTCTTTTATGAAATATATTTCAGCATACAAAACAACTGTGAAAGCTGGATATGGTGGCACACACCTGTAATCCCAGAGACTTGGGAGGCTGAGGCAGGAGGATTGCAAGTTTAAAAAAAAATTGTTAGTTGTTGATGGACCTTTTTTATTTATTTATATGTTGTGCTAAAGATTGAACTCAGTGCCTCATGCATGTTAATTAAGCAAGCACTCCACCACTGAGCCACAACCCCAGCCCAAAGGATTGAAATTTTGAGGCCCTATGCAACTTCATAAGACCCTGTCCCCCAAAAAAATAGATAAACAGGGCTGGGGATGTGGCTCAATAGTTAAGCATCCCTGAGTTCAATCTCTGGTACCAAAAAAACAAACAAAAGAAAAACCAAAGTGAAAACACCCCATGAAGGAAAGATTTTCTTTATAAAATAATTCTAGTTAATAATGAACAAATATTCAAAGAATTAGACATGATTAATTTTCAGCCACTACTGACACAATTGATTTAGGCCAATTATCAATGTCTGCTAAAAATCTTTTGGAGAGCCGGGCACACATCTGTAATCCCAGTGGCTCAAGAGGCTGAGGCAGGAGGATCGCAAGTTCAAAGCCAGCCTCAGCAATTTAGTGAGGTGCTAAGCAACTCAGTGAGACCCTGTTTCTAAATAAAATACAAAATAGGGCTGGGGATGTAGTTCAGTGGTTGAGAGCCCCTCAGTTCAATCCTCAGTACACACACACACACACACACACACACACACACAAACTATTGGAGAAAGAGGGGTTGGAAAAGCTACAAGAGGGATAAAGCTGATAACATCTGAAATAACAAATCAATTCTAGCATCAGTTAAAATGCAACAGCAAATTCACCACACTGCCTGAAAAGATTTCTCTTAAACAATACTAAAACTGAATCTAATCAAGCCTCTAGCTCTAAATGCTAAAGAACAGAAAATGTAGGGATGAGAAGGAAAAGCTACTTTGAGAAAGCAATCACTTATATTCAGAATATGAGATAATCTGTAATAATAACGACTTAGTTTCTTCAAATAATCAATGGTCTTTTTAAAAGGGGAGCTATGAAGGGGCCTTATAGGAAAACAAACTTGAGAGAAAAAAAAATATCCAGTGTTTGGATACTGACCTAACAAAGCTACCGTAAAAAGACATCTTTAAGAGGGCTGGGGTTGTGTCTCAGAGGTAGAGTACATGCCCAGAATGCGTGATGCACTGGGTTCAATCCTCAGCACCACATAAAAATAAAATAAAGATATTGTGTCCACCTATAACCAAAAAATAAATATTAAAAAAAGACATCTTTAAGGGGCTAGGGATATAGCTCAGTTGGTATAGTGCTTTCTTCTGCAAGCACAAGGCCCTGAGCTCAATCCCCAGCACCACACAAAAAAAGACATCTTTAGTCAGAAATCTGAATATAAACTTAGTATTAGATGGTATAAGGAATTACTGTTAATTTTATTAAGTATTATCATAGTCTGGTGTTTACTTAATGTACCTGAATAAAGAACACATAGTGAGTTATTTACCCTTGTAATGATATGACATCTGGGATGTGGGGGAGTAAGGAGACTAGAGAAAACAAAATTGGCAAAATGGTATTAATTATTGAAGCTGGAGAAATGAATATGTGCATGTTTATTTTACTACTTCCTAGCTTGAATATATTTGAAAGCTTATATAATCAAAGAAAAAAGACAGGGCTGGGGGAGTAGCTCAGCAGTACAGCACTTAGAATGTGCAAGGCTCCAGGCTGAATCCCCAGCATGGAAGGGAAGGAAAGGAAAAGAAAGAGGGAGGAAGAATAGGGTAGAGGGGCTGGGGTTGTGGCTCAGTGGTAGAGTGCTCACCTACCATGCATGAGGCACTGGGTCGGATCCTTAGCACCACATAAAAATAAATTACAGATATAGTATCCACCTAAAACTAAAAAATAAATATTAAAAAAAGAATAGGGGAGAGACACAGCGGCCAATGTGAATGGGATTCTACTAACAAATGATTGCACTGTTTGAGCAGAGGAAACAATGATTTCAATTTAATAAGTAAATTTTCCCATATTCAAAAAACTAGAGAAAGCAGCACCAATAAAATCTCAAAAAAAACCCACAATATATTTATCTAGCCATAACAGCTACTGGAGAAAAAGAAATCTGAACAACAGATGTTAGGGGATGACTGTTAATTTTCCTTGGTGAGACAATGGTAATTATTTACAAAATGTTCCTAAACATTAGGAGATGAATGCTGGAATATTTAGGGGTAAAGTGTCATGATGTATGCTCCCCAAATTGATCTATTAAGTGGTACCTTAAATCAAAACATCAGGAAAAATTTTTTGTGGAAACAAACAAGCTGATTCTAAAATATATATATGGAAATTCAAAAGACCAAGAATAACCAAGGCAATTGTTTTTTGTTTGTTTGTTTGTTAGTTACAGGGAATTGAACTCAGGGGCACTCAAACACCAAGCCACATCCCCAGCCCTATTTTGTATTTTATTTATAGACAGAGTCTCACTGAGTTGCTTAGCACCTCACTGTTGATGAGGCTGGCTTTGAACCTGCGATCCTCCTGTCCTAGCCTCCTGAGCCGCTGGCATTAGAGGCGTATGCCGACAACCAAGACATTATTGAAGTATGGGACTTATATGACTACACATAAGATATATTGTAAAGTTACATTAATTAAGGCAATGGTATTCATACAAGAATAGACAAACCAAAATGAACAGAACCTAGAACCAAACCCATGTATATAACTCAATAATCTGATCTATAAAAAAGATAACACTACATAAGGGAAAGAATGATCTTTTCAATAAGTGTTTAGGAGTTGACTTCATGTCCATTTCAACAATCAAACTGGGCCTTTACTCATAACCATACAGATAACATACAAAAATCAGTCACAGATGGATTGTAAATATACATATGAGAGATTAAACAATAACATAATATAGAAAAATATCTTAATGAACTTGGGAAAGGCAAATATTTCTTAACCAGGACAAAGAAGCACCAACCATTAAGAGAAAAAAATAATATAATGAACTGAACATTAAATTTGATATATTATGTTAATTAAAACATTATTGAAGCTGAAAATGCAGGCCATTGAGATTTTCAGCACATATATTCCACACAATATTCACATTTTGAATATAATACAACACAAACCAATACAAAAGATATTCCCAAAGAAGTAATCAAGACTTGAACAGGAACCTCATAAAAATACCCAAATGACTAACAAACCTAAATGGAAGGTGCACATCCATAACCAGAAAAATGTAAAGGAGAACCACAGTGAGATAACAATTGTAACCACTAAATTGGAAACTTTTTTCATTAAAAAGACAATGACAACTGATGGAAATATTCTAGAGCAACTTGAACTC
Source organism: Marmota flaviventris (assembly GCF_047511675.1). Lineage (NCBI taxonomy): Eukaryota > Metazoa > Chordata > Mammalia > Rodentia > Sciuridae > Marmota > Marmota flaviventris. Next base: position 43,763,865 of record NC_092518.1, on the reverse strand, counting down.
TTAAAAATTTCTTTTAGGAGTATTATATTTTCATGCAATCACTTTAGAAAACTGGACGACAGTATCTACTAAACCCATGCATATACATAACCTGTTTCCGCAATTCTACTTTGAGATATATACCAAACTGAAACATGACGACAAATCACCACAGACAAGTATTAGAATCTTCACAAGTACAATTTGTAAGCTAAAAAATGGAAACAATCACAATATCCATCTATAATGAAAGTGTTAACTATCTTGTGGTATATTCTTTAATATGATCCCATATATCAATGAAAATAAAGGAATTATTACTACATCAAATAACATGAAATAACAAAAAAATATTTTTAAAATTTTTTGGTACTGAGGATTGAACCCAGGATCCTGCACACTCTAGGCAAATACCACTGAGTCACATTCATAGCCCTGCCTTTCTTTAAAATGTTTGAAAGCCTTGTACAGTGGCACACATCTGTAATCCCAGTGGCTCACGAGGTTAAGGCAGGAGGATTGTGAGTTTAAAGCCAGCCTCAGCAAAAGCAAGGCACTAAGCAACTCAGTAAAACCCTGTCTCTAAATAAAATATAAAATAGGGCTGGGGATGTGGCTCAGTGGTTGAATGCCCATGACTTCAATCCCCAGTACAAAAAAAAAAAAAAAAATGTTTATTTTGAGACAGGGTCTCAATAAGTTGCTGAGGGTGGCCTCAAACATGTGTGATTCTTCTGCCTCAGCCTCCCAAGTAGTAGCTAGGATATATAGCCCACATCACTATGCCTGCCTCAACAAGAAAATCTTAAGCCCCAAAGAATCTAAACACACACACAAAAATGTACTAACTGTTTATAAAGTTCCAAAGAAAGCCAAATCATTATACAGTGATAGAAGTCAGAATTGGGATTAATTTGGTGTTAAATTGTGACAGGTAGTGGATATAGGCAAGTTCTTTCAGAAACTGATCATGTTCTATTTCATGATCTCAATGCTTAATTATACAGGTGTGTTCGCTTTGTGAAAATGCCTTGAGCTGTACACTTACAATAAATGTTCTTTTTTGCATGTATTTATGTTTACTTAAAAATAATACCAGAAAGTCCCAAATAGTTCAGGCAAAATGGATTTTTAAAAATAAATGAGTGAAAAGAGAGAGTGAACACATATGAGCTAACATGGCAAAGGTTAACAATTGTTAAATCTAAATTCAGAATATAAAAGTATTCCCAGGCACAGTGGCACAGGCCTGTAATCCCAGCAACTCAGGAGGCTAAGGCAGGAGGCTCAGGATTTCAATGCCATCCTCAGCAACTCAGCAAGGCCCTAAGCAACTTAGTGAGACCCTATATGTAAATAAAAAATAAAAAGGCTGGGGATGTTGCTCAGTAGTTAAGTGCCCTTGGGTTCATCCCCATACCAAAAAAGAAAAAAATATATATATTAAAGTACCCATTGCACTCTTCTTTTAACTTCTGATGTTTTAAATTTGTATTGAAAAATGTTCAGGTAAAAAGACTAATCATGCCTCTCAGCTCTTAATATTTATAACTAGGGAATTATACAAGAACCTGATATAATCTGACTTAGGAAAGAAAATTAATAAAAAATGAAACTTCCATACCCAGATTATGTCCTATAAAATAAAACATTCTGCATATTTTCTATTTCTCATTAATAAACATAGAGAAAGAAAAAAACAAACCAGGACTGCCTTGACACACTTGCCTCCATGAACTGCTTCACAGTTTAGTAAAAACTATAAACCTTTGAATCCTGGTTTTACCATCAGTAAAATGGCAATAATACTAACCTCAGAGGGTGGTTGTGAATATTAGAGGAGAAACTGCATCTTATTTTACCTTACTAAATATTTATGAGCAAAATATTATGAATACAGTGATCAGAGCAGTGAGAGAGATAAGTAAATATGCTGTAGAATAGCACACAATGAACCAGCAACAAACAATGAAATAGGCGTGGAGATACAGATATGACTTCCTACAGGAGCTGGAAACGGACAATTCGCCTAAATGATAGCAAGAAGCTAGCCAGGAGTATAGAATATGGGGAATTTATGTGCATAAATCAGGTTATTTGAATATGCTCTTTCAGATTCATGCTACGCAAAATAGTGACCACTGAGAGACAAAGGGGCTTGAGGAGGGGATGTAGGAAGCCGAATAAACAACAAATGCAGACATAAATATCATGACATAGATATATCGGGTTTTCCCGCTAATATCTGCATAGTTTGTGCCCTCACTTTCTTAAGCTCTCCACTCAAATGTCACATTACCAGTGAGGCCTTTCTGACCATCCTGTCTAATATAATATAGCCCTTTTCCATCACAGTCTATTATTATATTTATTATATATACGTTCATTTACTGGCCATCTCCTAACTACCATCTAAAAGACTTGTTTTTTTGTTGTTGTTATTTTTTTTTTGTGGGGGGGTACCAGGGATTGAACTCAGGGGCACTCAACCACTGAGCCACATCCCCAGCCCAATTTTTGTATTTTGTTAGAGACAGGGTCTCAATGAATCACTAGCACCACACAGTTGCTGGGGCTGGCTTTGAACTCCTGATCCTCCTGTGTCAGCCTCCTGAGCTGTGGGATTATAGGCATGCACCACCATGCCCGGCAAAAAGAAGACTTGTTTTGTTGTTGTTGTTCTTTGTTTTGTTTTACAAATCGTGATTTCCAATCGTGATCCTCCTACCTCAGCCCCCAGAGTTGCTGGGATTACAGGCGTGGTCCACTGTGTCTGGGAATACTTTTATATTCTGAACTTTCTCTACTTCCTTTCCTAACTCAGTGAAATTCTGTCCCAAAAATAAAAAAGACAGGTGATGGGGGGCCGGGGTTATAGCTCTTTTTCTGGGTTGTTGTGGGCTCTTGTTGTGGTTGTAGGGTAGAGCACTTGCCTAGCATGCGTGAGGCACTGGGTTCGATCCCCAACACCACATAAAAATAAACAAACAAATAAAATAAAGGTTAAAAAAAGGACGGGTGATGTAACTTAGTTGTAAAGAACCCCTGTGCTTGAAACACGGCTGGGCACATAGAAGTTATTCAATATTGTTAAATGAATTGAATGAATGAATGGACTGATGGATGCACAGTGGGTTGAAACCAGTATGATATACTTAAATGCTGTGCAATAATGATTTGAACAGAGAATAAAGACACATCAACAATACCTTTTGAAAAATTTCTAAGTGCTTTGGTGTCATGAAATCTCTTGCCTCGGTGTTCATTCTGGAAGAACTGAAAATTATACCTAGCCTATAAAAGAGAATTACCCCTTATTTTGGCAAGCATAATATGCTAGTTACAGGAGGAAGAGATAATATAAAATTGCTTTTTCAAGGAGAACTTTGGTTAAATGTCTCTTTAGAGCCTGAAATATCCTGTTCCTCACTATAATTTTAATGATTATCTGGTAAAGAAAAGAAGTAATGCTGGGTGCATACCTATAATCCCAGTAACTTGGGAAACTGAGGCAGGAGAATGGCAAGTTTGAACCCAGCCTCAGCCATCCAGCAAGACCCTCAGCAACTCAGTGAAATCCTATCTCAAAAATAAAAAAAAAAATAAAAATAAAAAGGACAGGTGATGGGGGGCCAGAGTTGTGGCTCGGTGGTAGAGCACTTGCTTAGCATGTGTGAGGCACTGGGTTTGATCCCCAGCACCACATAAACAAATAAAATAAAATAAGGGTTAGAAAAAAGGACAGGTGATGTAACTTAGTGGTAAAGAACCCCTGGATGGGGCTGGGATTGTGGCTCAGTAGTAGAGTGCAAGGCCCTGGGTTTGATCCTCAGCCCCACATAAAGATAAATAAAATAAAGGTATTGTGTGCAACTACAATCGAAAAATAAATATTTTTTAAAAAAGGAACCCCTGGGCTCAATCCCCAGAACCAAAAAAAAAAAATTAAAATTAAAATTAAATAAATTGTGATTACTAGTGATTTCTAACTAATGTTCTCACAAGATATACTTCACATGATAACTTATGGAGTAGAACAATAATTCCACATTGCAACATATGAAAAAATACAACATCCACATTACAACAAATAGATTATATAGTACTTGAAAAGCTCTTAAAGAAACACCTTTGTTTGAAAAATAAACTGGCTTGCTGTTCAATATTACCAGTGCCCAGAAAAGGATTTGCATGACAAGCTTGCACTTGTATGAAGTAACATATTTTTAATTGATGTCATTCCTGCCAACCATTCTCCACTAAAAGAGGCTTTCTAAGGGTTGGAAATCTTTCACCCCCTGAAGGTGACCCCAGATTATAGGCAAAATCCACTATTTGCCTCCATAAGACTTAAAGATTCTATGCCAACATAAAAAAAAAATGCCATGAGTAGGGGACTGAAACCAGTGCAACTAAACGATGTACAATATTGTTTAGAGTAGTAATAATAATAAAATGATAATAAAAAGACATAATTGGGACATGGCCCTATGCCTCTTATGTGTCTAAGATTTCTGCTTCTTTGCTTATTTTTAAAAAGGACCAAAAATAGCGTTGACCTTCAAGTCACACCTGCTTTTGGGGGGGAAAACGTATAATTCACTGGCCTCTGCAGGAGGGAGCAGGAAAGATTAAAAGCCGGGAAAGGATGTAAAATATAAGGAGATGGAAGGGGAAAGAAGGAAGAATAAGCGGGGAAATGGGGCTTGCAAAAAGTCGGAGGCTAAAAGGGTGAGGGGTGAAAGGTGGGAGTGATTGGAAAAAGTGCTGTGGCAAAGGGAATAGTCCAGGTTCAAAAAGATCGGAGTCGATCTGGGAAAAAGAGGAGAGGTGAGGCTTGATCAGGGGTCAGGAGGATAAAAGGACCACAAGAGTCAGGAGAGGGAGTGGCTGCGCGCCTCGCACCTCCAGAGGAGGAGAGACTATGCGGCTATTAGAACCACAGTGGTCAGAAGCATCCTGCGGACAATGTACTTTGGGGATGAATTCTCATTCTTTCCATCCCATGTTAAGAGAAGAAGGAACGCTTCCCTGGAGGGTACGGAATACATCTATGAGGAATTAACCAGTCTCCTTTTTGACACTCACCTTAACCAAGAAGGCAGCGACGATGGCGTGACCGGAAATGCTATCCTCTTTTGTTAGGCGGAAGCTTTAGTATTTGCAGTTCACACCCCCTCTTTCACTCCTGGCAACTTCCTGTGCCTCTCTAGCAAGCTCTGGGATGCTTTATTTCATTGGCTCCCTCACCACATCGAAACCTGGATAGTGATGGAAACTGGCTAGGAGAGGGAATTCATTAGTAATTTAAAAAATCCTAGCTCTAGTCATCCCAGGAACTGCAGTTTCTCTGCCAAACCTAATATGTATACTCTGTCACCTCATCTGCACTCCCCTTAGAAACAGCTCCCACCTCCTAGTCCCTTCATTCAGGCACCTAGATATATATTCACCATACTGCTCTACTGTTTTTCCAGCATACATTTCAGGGTAAAAAAAAAAAAGTTCATTTTTATTAATGGCATACCTTAACTTCAAGCTTTTAAAAAAATTAAGCTGAATCATGTTTGTCTTGGAAATTTTTCCAGAGAACTAGATACCATATTCAAATCGCTAAATAAATCAAGTGGGCTTATTTAGAAAACACTCCTGTATATATATATAACTCCCCAAGAAAATAACAACTGAAAAAAAAAATGCTTCCATAATAAGCATAATCCTTACTCTGAAGAATTTCAGAAAAACTCAATAATGAGTTAATTACTGCCACTAGAAAGCACTTTGGGGCCCAAAATCTATACTGGAGTTCTCTTTTCGTTATTTTCAGTCAGTCCACAAACACATATTGAACACCTAGCATGTCTCAAACAATATACTACACCCAGAAGCACTGCACTAGGAGCCCATGGCCTAGGGGACTAAAGGTGACATTTAAACATATAAAGCCTAGCATAGCCTGGCATGTAATCCCAGCAGCTCAGGAGGCTGAGACAGGAGAATTGCAAGTTCAAAGCCAGCCTCAGCAATTTAGCAAGGCCCTAAGCAACTTAGGGAGACCCTGTCTCTGAATAAAATGTATTTTAAAAAAGGGATGGGGATGTGGCTCGTGGTTAAGCACACCTGAGTTCAGTCTTTGGTAACACACACACACACACACAAAATGCCTAGCATAAAAAAGGTGTTCATCAATGTTTGTTGAATGAATAAATGACCAAAATGTAGTCAGGACAATGATAAGACTAGAATTGGGTACTTATTTTTGCTGGTGTTTTTATTAATATTTTTGTTTTTATTAATATTTTATTAATATTTGTGCTGGCATTGTTATTAATAATGTGACTGACATTTTTTTCATTCCATCAACATATTTTGAACACCCTCTCAATTCAAGGTTGTGTTCCTGTTGCTGCCCATACAAAGAAGTAAGGATACAAAACAAGATTTTAAGGCCCTCTACTCAGTGGGGTCAGGGAACAAATACATAAACAACTAGTGGAATTATAATGCAATAATAATTAGTGCCAGATGCAGTGGCACACACCCGCAATACTTGTGATTCCAGAGGCTGAAGCAATAAGATTGCAACTTCAAGGCCATCCTGGGCAACTTACTGAGAACCTATGTCAAAATAAAAATAAAAGGGCTTGTAGTGTAGCTCAGTGTCAGAGTGTCTTGGGTCCAGTCCCCAGTACTGCAAAATAACAACAACAATAATAATTAGTATAAAGGAGACAATATAGGAACTATGGCTATCTCCTTGACTGACTGATGAATTCTACGAACCTAAAGAGATCTTATCTTCTACAGTCTTCTATAAAAACTTGTTTAATGTTGAATAAATGATTGAAGGGAGAGATGAAAGGGAAGAATGACAGTGAACATGAAGTGTAATGTGAAAGGAGCAGCTATGAGAGATGAAGCTGGAGATTTAAAAAGCTAAAAATGGAAGGACTTTGTATGTAACATCTGTCCTCATAGGAGTTGTATTCTTGTGAAAGATAACAAATATATCTAAGAAGAAACATGCTAAAAGGTGACAAAGGCTATGAAGAAACAAAGCAGGTAATTAGGATAGCAATATTTGTGATGTTGCGGGAAATGGGGTTGCCATTCTAGGAGGGCTCTAGGAAAGGATGGTGTGTAAGAGCAACATTGATGTGCTTATCCCCTTCTCTCCATCACCAGAATCATTGTCTTGTTTCCCTAAAAGCTTTAGTAGTGGATAAGTCTTCCTCTTTTTCTCTCTGTCTCTGTATCTCTCCCCTTCCCTCCCTGTTTATCTCTCTCTCACCACTTAGTATCTTCACTCCTAAATCTCATAAACTTATAATTTCAAAAGACAACAATATCTCAAATCTTTGCATTTCACAAAATGGTAATTCTTGCTCACTTTTCAAAGGTCAGCTCACATTTCATCTCTTTCATGATAGATTGCTGACTCTCCCTTCCATTCTTTAACCCAATCCAGACAACTGCTCCACCTCTCTGCTTCTGCCATATCTTATGCTTATCACTTTCTTTCATTCACTTTTTCATATCACTTTTTTTCATTCAAACATTGTTTGGTCAACTACTGTGTGGTTATCACTATTCAGGGCAGTACAGATAAATCCATTAAAAAAGGAATGGAAAAAATCCTTTCACTTTTGGAATTTACATTTTTCTGGTGAAAATAAGCAATAAACAAAATAACAATATATATGAAACTTATAAAGCAGTAGCTTTCAACTCTTGGTGCCCATTAGAATCACCAGGAAAGCTTTTGTCTCTCTATTTTCAATAAGTGCCTGACTCCCATCCCAGACAAAATTAACTTAAAGCTCTAGGGGTGAGGTCAGGCATACACACACATACACTTTAAGGATATATATATATATATATATATATATATATATATATATATATATACACAATTATATGTGCAAATATATGTAATATATAGTTAGAGCTCTTAAAATTGTTTCTGATTCACAGAGGAGATTCAGAGTTGCTGTCCTGTACGTCACACTGCAGAGAAAAGGAAATGATCCCAGAAGGACACTATGAAGAGCTAGAAGGGACAAAGAATAAATAAAATAATGAATATGTATATCAATCCAAAGAACAAATATAGTATGTATGAAATCATAAAAATAAGGGCTGAGTTTGGGGGTTAAAAGAAAGGTGATTCAAATATGATGTACAAGAGTATTATGTAACCCAATTTCAATTGCTTGAGAGAGGCTTTAATATATTTTTAAAACTTAGAAATTGTTAAATTATATAATTGAAATACATTTTCAAGAATAACCACTAAAACATCATTAGCAAAGTAAGAAAAAAAATAAAATAAGGAAAAATTGATAAATCCAAACCAGTGGAGAGATAAAATGGATAAATAAAAACTTCAAACTGTTAAAAAAAAAAAGGGCTGGGGATAAAGCTCAGTTTGTAGAGTGCTTGGCTTGCATGGACAAGGCCCTGGGTTCAATCCCCAGCGCCACAAAAAGAAAAAAAAAAACATAACCTCTGCAAACATAAAGATATGGATTGCTGGAGAGTGTTTACTTTTGAGGTAAATAAGGGGTGAAGGGGAGGGTATTTCATAGCTTGAGGGAATTTTTAAGTAATTATTTTGTTCTTGGATTGAGAGATGGTCCAGACATTATGTTCATTATGCAATTATATTTATCATTTAAAATATATTACATGCATTATTTTGTATGCATCACATATTATAATAGAAAGATAGATAAACAATTTCTAAAAATAAAACATAAAAAAACTACATCTAGACATGGCTCCCAGTCACCTCATTTCCTCCACATAGACAACATATTATTCTCATAATTTATTTTTCAAAGATATATATATATATATATGTAGAATAATACATTTATATTAGTTATATATGATGTAATTAATATATATTTATATGTGTATTTTACATTTTTACCTACTCATGGCCTATGACACAAACTATGTTACAGTTTGTTTACATTGATACAAACAAAATTCCTCATTTTCTTAAGTTACATCAAAATTAAGTAAATTAAAAGCAAATGACTTTTTTGGTATGTTCAGTTTATGCACATTAACACATAAATAGATTCATATACCCACACTACACTCAAGATGCAGAACAGTCCTAGAACCACCAGAAGTCCCTATGCACTCACTACTCTTAGCCACAAAGTATTACCTACCCCTAAACACTGGCAAAGACTGATGTGTTCTGTCAATCTAGTTTTGTCTTTTCTAAAATAGAAACATACAATAAATAACCATTATAGACAGGCTTCTTTTACTTAGGATAATTTACCTTTGAGATTCATTCAAGTTATTGCATATATTGATCATCCATTATTTTTTTAATTCTGAATAATATTTCATGGTATGGATATACCATAAATTATTTATCCATTCACCCATTTAAAGACATAGGATAGTTTCCAGCTTTGGAGATGAGGAATAAAGCATCTATAACGTTCATCTACAAGTTTTATATGAATATAAATTTTAATTTTTCAAAAGAAATGCCTAGGGCTGGGGATGTGGCTCAAGCTGTAGCGCGCTCGCCTAGCACGCATGCGGCCTGGGTTCGATCCTCAGCACCACATACAAACAAAGATGTGTGTCTGCCGAAAACTAAAAAATAAATATTAAAATTCTCTCTCTCTCTCTCTCTTTAAAAAAAAATTCCTATCTGTAGGATTGATGGTTAAAGGATATGGTATATGAATATTTATAAGACACTGCCAAAATATTTTCAAAAGTGGCTGTAACATTTTGCATTTCCACCAGCAATGTACAAGGGTTCTAATGCTCTACATGCTTGCCAGCCCTCGACAGTCTTCATACATTTTTGTGCAGATGGGGAAGTGCTAGGGACAGAACTCAGGGCCCCACATATGCCAGGCAAACACTCTTCCACTGAATCACATCTCCAGCCCTCTTCAAACATTTTTATTAGCCGTTCTAACAGGTATGTAGTAGGATATACTTGTGATTTTAGAATGCATGCCATTTGGCAAAAGGACTATCATTTCTAATGTTGTAAGGGACAGACGAGTCAGGACACCGAAGGTAGCAGGAAACAGTTTTATTTGGCTGCAGCCAGGTTCAGAGGGTTAATATAGCTTTTGTTATAATCAATTAATCCCCTGAACCCCAAATTTATGTAGTTTCAGAACTTTATACCCAGTGTGTAAGGGGAAGGGCTCAGAAGTTCACAGTCTGCAGAAGTTCACATAAAAGCAGCTTTTTCTTTCACTGTTCTGGGCAAGTTAACCCTTCAAGGACAACACCTGAGAAGGGGAGAGCTTCTTCTCCCCTTTCTTTCCTCCCCCTGCCAGATGTTACCATGGAGCCCAATGAGTAAATTATCTTTGAAATGCAAACATCTCTGTGAAGCCCAGCTCAAGGCCAGAAGCCTTGTTAAAGGATCTGTCTTTTTTTTTTTTTTTTAAGTCACATTTTGCATTTGTGAACACACTTCTGCAAACTACTATACTGGATAAATGTTTGTGGAAAACTAGTAAAGGGATGTTCAGCACCTGGAGTACTCATTACTTCCAGGCCAGTTGCCAAGTAAAATAGAGTAACAGAAAAATAGGAAGTTTACCTACACTGAACTCTTGCTGATAGTCCTAAAATCAATTACGGTGAAGATTTCTAGAGAAACTTAGTTAAGATTTTCTATGGAGGAGGAGTGCCATTACACTAAAAATCCAAATTTGGGGAAGGAAGTTATAGCTCAGTGGTAGAGCACCTGCCTAGCAAGTGCAAGGTACTTTTTCCCAGCACTGGGGGAAAAAAAGTTAATTCACCATATTTTGTCAGTCTGTTGCTGAGCATTCTTTTTTCAAATAATCTCTGAATCATCTCTTCATCAACACCACAGTGTCTTCACAACTGTAATGGGATTTATTTTGTTGTTCTTGTTTTGTGTGTGTATGGTACTGGGGATTTAATCCATGGGCACTTTACCACTGAGCTACATCCTCAGCCCTTTTTATATTTAATTTTGAGACAGGATGTTGCTAAATTGCCCAGGCTGATCTCAAATTTGCCATTCTCCTGCCTCAGCCTTCAGAGACTATAGAATTCCAAACCCTGTCACCGCACCTGGTAACTGTAAATCTTAATCTAAAGTAGTGTGATTTCTCCAAATTGATTTTTTCTTTTCAAAATTGGTTTACCTCTTCTAATTCATTTGCTTTCTCCTATAAATTAAAGAATCTGCATTTCTATAACTACAAAATACCCTGTTGTGATTTTGGTTGAAACTGTGTTAAATCCATAGATGAATTTGGGAATAGTTGTCACTTTATTATGAAGACTCTACAAATCCAACACTCCATATCTCTCCATTTTTAAAAAACTTTTTTTCTTCACATTTTGATATGGGTTCATGCTATGTTGCCCAGGCTTGCCTCAAATTCCTAAACTTAATTGAGCCTTCTGCCTCAGCCTCCTGAGTATCTGGGATATAGGTGGGCACCACTGCACCCAGCTTGTTTGCATTTTTTAAAAATTTTTTTAGTTATACGTGGACACAATATCTTTATTTCATTTTTATGTGGTGCTGAGGTTTGAACCCAGTGCCACATGTGTGCTAAGCAAGCACTCTACCACTGAGCCACAATCCCAGCCCCTTATTTGTGCATTTTTTTAATATTTATTTTTTAGTTGTAGGTGGACACAATATCTTTATTTCATTTTTTAAAATATGGTGCTGAGGTTTGAACCCAGTGCCTCCTATGTGCTAGGCGAGCACTCTACCACTGAGCCACAACCCCAGCCCCTTATTTGTGTATTTTTTAAATAATTTCTTTCATTGGTGTTTTGTGGTTTTCAAATGTAGATCTTACAACATTTTTTTTTTGTTAAATTTACACCTATTTCTCTTTTTGAGCTATCATAAATCATAGTTTCCTTCAATTTCATTTGTCAGAGCTGCTATAATTTCAATATTTATTTTTTAGTTATAGGTGGACACAATATATTTATTTTATTTTTATGTGGTGCTAAGAATCGAACTCACTGCCTCACGCATGCTGAGCCACAATCCCAGCCCAGAGCTGCTATAAATGTTAAAATGTTATTATTTAAAATCTTATTACTAGTCTGTAGTTACATATTGATTTTGTGTGTTGACTCATTCCCTGAAGTTTTGTTAAACTATGTGGATATTTCTAGGGTTTTGGGGGGTGTATGGTTTCCTTGGGAATGTTTTTGTAAACAATTAAGAATTTTATATTTTTTTTCAAGACAAACTGTACTCTTTGTGTGGGGGGGAGTGGAGCTATTTGGTTATTTTGTTTTAGTGGAGCTTTTTGTTTCTGTTTATTTTGGGTGCTGGGAACTGAATCCAGGATCTCACACATGCTAATCATGTTTACTACCACAGAGCTAATCCCCAGGCCCTAAACTGATCTGTTAATGACTTTGCTACTTGATGAGAAGAACCTCTTTGCCTTGTTCCACAGTTTAGGGGAAAAACATTCAGGTTTTGACCATTAATCTTAGCTGTGTTTTTGGTAAAAGCTCCTTGTTAGGTTGAGGAAGATTCCTTCTATTTCTAGTTTGCTGACTGTTTTTCCTACAAATGGGTGTTAGATTTTGTTAAAAGCATTTTCTGTATCACCTGACATGATGAAGCCATTCTTCTTCAATGGATAGTTAATATAGTGGATTATATTGCTTTTTGACTATTGAACCAGCCTTTCATTTCTTGAATAGACCCCAACATGGTCATGTTGTATTATACTTTTAATGTATTGCTGGGTTATATTTGCTGATTTGTTGTTCAGAATCTTTCTGTCTATATTCAAGACAGTGACTGGTCAATAGCTTTTAAAATTTTTTTTATTTTTTGTTCTTTTTAGTTATACTGACACTAAAACATATTTTGACATATTATGTATATGAAGTACAACTTTCTATTCTTGTAGTTATACATCATGTGGTCAATAGCTTATATTTTCTTTTTTTAATATTTGTTTTTTAGTTATAGGTAGACACAATATTTTTATATGGTGTTGAGGATCGAACCCAGTGCCTCATGTATGCTAGGTGAGCACTCTACCTCTGAACCACAATCCCATCCCCTTTCTCTTATTTTTTATATCATGGCCATGCTGGTTTCATAATTGGAGTTACAAGTTGTTCCCTCCTCTTCTGTTTTCTGGGAGTGATTGTGTAGGGTTGGAATTCTCTTTTCTTTAAGTGTTTAATTAAACTCACCAGTAAACACATTTGGGCTTGGGAATTTTCTCTTTGGACCTGATTTGAACAACAAAGAAACTATCTTTATAATAATTACAGTGCTGTTAGCATTATCTATTATCTATTTGAGTTTTATTTTCATGGTTTCTGGGGAATTGTTTTATTTCATATAAATTGTTAGCCATATGTGCACAAAGATGTTTGTAGTATCCCTTATTAACTGACTATTTTTTGTGAACTTTATACTTGATTTTAGTAAGCTGTCTCCTCTGTTTAATTTTTCAATTGTGCTAGAGATTCATGAATTTTATTGACCTTTAAAATGAGCTTTTGTATTGTTTTGTTGTCATTTTTTCCCATTTCAATTTTGTTCATTTTTCTTTATACCTTTTTTATTTTCCTACTTCAGCTTGCTTCTGGGTTCATTTTTCTCTTCTTTCTAACTAGTACAGTTATATATTTACTTTATTGATTTGAGAACTTTTTTCCCTAATGAAAAAATTTATGTCAGATATTTCCCTCTAAGCACTGCTTTAGCTGTGCTAAAATTAATTCCATTAATTTTGATATTTTTATTTTAATTTAGTACCAAACATTTCTAATTCACCTTTGAACTTCCTCTTTGACCCATGGATTATCATTTAATGTCCAAATATTTGGATACTTTCCTGTCATTTCCATTGTTACTTTTTGTTAAATTCCATTGTGGTTAGAGAACTTGCAGTGTCTGATTTCAATTCTTTCCACTTCTTAAGTTTTGTTTTATGACTGAAGATAAGGTCAATTTGACAAATGTTCATTGTGTACTTCAAAAGAATTTGTGGGGCTGGAGTTGTGGCTCAACAGAAGAGCACTTGCCTAGCACGTGCAGGGCTCTGGGTTCGATCCTCAGCACCACATAAAAATAAAATAAAGATATTGTGTCCAACTACAACTAAAACAAAATATTAAAATAATTTGAATGTATATTCTTCTGATATTTGGTGGAATGTTCTATAACTTTCCAATGGAAAATTAGTTGATAATTTTGTTCCAGTTATTCTATATAATTTTTCATGTAAAATATGTTCCATGTAAAATATTCTAATAATTACTGAGAAACAAGTGTTGATGTTCCCAATTATAATTGTGGAATTGTCTATTTCTTGTTTCAGCGTGTTAGTTTTGGCTTCACATTTTTGAAGCTCCTCTGTTAGGTGTATATCCATGTAGAAATTGAAGCCAGAATTAGACAGGCAGTCAGTATAGATAGGTAAACCCAGTCAGGTTGGATCAAGGAGGTAAATTTTGAGTGAATCCAGCAAGTTGGAGGCTGTCCCCTGAGGGATTGAAATGTTAATTCCTTCAGAGCCCTCCTCCAACCTTATTAAGAACCTGCCCCAGCTCCAGCCTGTTGCCAGGGTAACCTGTCCCAGGAATTGCCCCTCTCTCCAGGGAGCCACAAGGTTGTTAGTTACAGTGTCCTGGGCTGCTCCATCCTGCCCTTCCCCCTTCTGCCCACCTCTTTCCCACCTTTTGGCCATCCCATCAAGCATTTCCTAGGCCTGGGCAAATGGTCTACTTACACAGGAAGGAGAAAGAGAGGGGGAGAGGGCAGGAGAACAAGGCAAGCCTAGGATACACAAAAAAGGGCAGAATGGGTTGGGGATATAGTTCAGATGGGAGAGTGCTTGCCTCACATGTTCAAGGCCCTGTGATGGGTTCCCAGCAACACACACACACACACACACACACACACACACACACACACACACAAAGGGCAGGACAACCTCCCTTCTTGGGATACCAGGATACCAGCTAAGGTCCCCTTCTCCCTCCTGGGACAAGTCTATGTTACCCCTTTTGAAGTGAACCCTGCTTTGTATGCGTGCTTCTCTAATGTTCAAACTTCAACATGTGGGAAGCAGGACTCATCACTGATACTGGGTGATATCACAGTGTTCCATCTTCTTGGCAAATTGAAACGTTTTATCATTATGTAATGTTCCTCTTTATTCCTGAGAATTATTTTTGCTCTGAAGTGTAATTCATCTGCTATTAATATAGCCACTCCAGCTTTCTCTTGATAAGTGAACTCATGGCATACCTTTCTCCATCTTTCTACTCTTAAGCTACTAATGTAACTTTCTTGTAGGCATACATAGAAAGTCTTTTCCCACTCCAAGACTATGAATAGTTCTCTCATTTATAATGTGTCATGGTTTGGATTTAAATCTGTGTTTGGTTCATTTGAAATTCATTTTGAAGAGGTATGAGCACCTGTTATTTTCCTGCAGATGGTTTACTTGTCTTAAAAAAAATCATTACCAAATTTACTTTGTTTCTACTAATATGAGCAGCTGATGCAAATACAGATGCTTCTCCACTTACAATGCAATTAAATCTTGATAAAACCATCATAAGTTGAAAATATTATAAGTTTAAAATGCATAGGATATACCTACTGTAGTAAACATCCTATAGTAGCAGCATAATACACTGGTGAGTATCAGTTCTTTCTCCTAAAGATTTCCTGGTTGATGGGGTGATGTGATTGCTGCCTTTTCTAGGCATTGAAGAGAATATCATACCACATATTTCTAGCCCAGGGGAAAAAAATTCAAAGTTTGAAGTGCAGTTCCTACCAAATGTATATCACTTTTGCACCAACCTAAGGTGAAAATGTTAAGTCAAACTATTGCAAGTTGGGAACTGTATGTTACCCAAATTCATTTGTTCTGTAGCATTTTGTCTCACCTTTCACTCGTTTCTTACTGAACTTAACTGTCCTAAACTTAATGATTCATTAATTTCAAGTTTTATATATACAAAATGTTAGACTTCTGGAAAACAAGTGTGAGGAGCTTTGTAAAACCTATGCCCAGAGAAACGATCATAACTGGTAAAATTATTTTAAAAAGAGCCATTTAAAGTTTCTAGGAATTTCTCTAAGGGCATAAGAAGAAACATTTATTCAAGGGAATCCAAATTTCAGTAAGAGGAGTGAGAGTTTGTGTCACTTGAGCCACAAACTGCTCCATCCCTTCCCTGTCAAGGGTCAGTGTTTAAAGCTATAATGTGGTTGGGTGTGGTTGAGAAGACTTGGCTTCTTCTTCCCAAGTCTCACAGTCAATGGCTATTATTTCTCCCCAGGATGTGTAGGACCATCAGCATTGGCATTTCTCATCACCTCAAGCTTCATATAGTAAGGCCTAAATTCAAAGTGAGTGTAGCCAAGAAGCCCAGCGCTCCCTTCTTCAACCCACCCACTACTTGTAGGGTGGAGGTTATGTATCAGGTATGGGAGGCCAAAAATACTGGGGCCTTGATATCTCTTGCTCAAGTTTTCTCACAGAGTATAGATTCCACACTGAGACAAGGAAACCAACAAGACCATAGTCTACTTCCCCTACCTATCACTCACCTCATAAAACAGGAGCTTGGCTTTGGGAGATGCAATCCACTATTCTCACTTCAAGCTCCCAAGCAGTAATGCAATAACTTTGCCCTGGGGGAAGAATGGCCATAAGAACAAATCTTCAAGAGTTCTCAATAAAATTGACTTTATTTGGAACAGAATGTGGTAAGTTGAAGCCTAAGGATAATCTTAAGAACAATGGAGTTTTTAGTGGTAAGCTTCTGAATAGTCTAGTAAATCCATGACAGCAACAAAATAAACATGAGCCATCTAGTTTTCCAGATAGTATCAGGGTAAGAGAGAGCTAACAAGAGTCCTCCTGGAGTCAGAGGAACTTTAAGATTAGCTTGAGAAGCTATCCCTGGAGAGGGGCCAAATTTAATTGGATCACACTGTGGAGTAATTTATGCCTCCAGAGTATTGTCAAAATAATAGAGCAAATCAGCCAGCAATTAGTGAAGCCTAATAGGGAATGATACCAACAGAGGCAAACAGCTTAACAGATCATGGGAAAAGAGAATACATTATCTAAAAATTATGAGACATACAGAGAAACAAGAACATGTGATTCATGCACAGCAATTAAAAGGGGATAATAGAATTGCCAATGAGATGACCCAGATGTCATGTTTAACAGAAAAAATAATTACTAGCCAATTATAAATAAATTCAAAGAGGCACAGGAAACCGTGCTTAAAGATTGAAAGGAGGTGTGTTGATAATATCACCACAAATAGAAAATATTAATAAAGAGATAGGAATTATGAAACAGAAAAGTAGGAATTGTAAAGTACAATAAATGAAGTAAAAAAATCATGAGAGGAGCTCAACAGTAGACATGAATAAGCAAAAGGAAACCACCAACAATCTGAAGTATTAATAGAAAGAAAAAGGAATGAAAAAAATGAACAGAAAACCTCATGAAAAGGTGGAACTCCACTGAGGAAACTAACACACACATAACGGATGTGCAACAATAAAAAGAGAGAGGACAAGGTACATAAAAAGTATTCAAAAATGTTTAAGAAATTCCCAACTTTTATATAAAAATTAATCTATATATCCAAGAAGCTCGATATACTCCAAGCATGATAAATGCAAGGACAGTCATAAGCGCGCACGCGCACACACACACACACACACACACAAAATGCTGAAAGACAAAGACAAAGAGAACATATTGTAAGTAAAAAGAGAAAAACAGCTGGATGTGCTCGTGTAAACCTGTAATCCCAGCAGCTTGGGAGGCTGAGGCAGGAGGATTGCGAGTTCAAAGCCAACCTCAGCAAAAGTGAGGTGCTAAGAAACTCAGTGAGACCCTGTCTCTAAAAAAAAAAAAAATACAAAATAGGGCTGAAGATGTGGCTCAGTGGTTGAGTGCCCCTGAGTGCAGTCCCCAATAGCCTCCCCCCAAAAAGAAGAGAAAAACAATTTATCACATTCAAGGGATCCTAATATGACTAATAATGACTTCTTATCAAAATAATGGAGACCACAAGAGAGTAGGATCAGATATTCAAAGTGCTAAAAGAAAAAAAAAAAAAAAAAACATCCACAAAGAATCTTATATCCAAGAAAACTAGCTTTGACTTTATTATAAATGCAACTATATTATAAAGTACTCAACTACAGGAACCACATCTTAGATAATTTGTGCCTGAAAGGTGAGTGACTCACCCGAGACAGAAATTCAACCAAGAGAATTTATTGGGGGTCTTCCCGAAGGGGGAGAAAAGGAGAGCAAGAGAGCAGCAGTGTGAGCCTGCAAGCTTCAGTTTAAGAAAGGTTGCTTAGGTGACTTGGCGGTTGCAGAAAAGAAGAAACATTTCAAACCAATAACCTTATGTTCCTCCTTAAGAAAACTAGAAATGAAGATAAAATTAATCCCAAAATAAGCAGAAGAAAGGATATAATAAGAATCAAAATGAAAAATAAATTTATAAAACCTCTTCAAGGAGCTGGAGATGTGGCTCAAGTGGTAGCACGCTCGCCTGGCATGCGTGCGGCCCGGGTTCGATCCTCAGCACCACATACAAACAAAGATGTTGTGTCTGCCAAAAACTAAAAATAAATAAATAAATATTTAAAAAAAAAAATAAAAAAATAAAACCTCTTCAAGCTAAAAGCAAGCAACCCCCACAAAGCACACAGAATCCAGAAGAAAAAAAATGACCAATGGGAAAGGAAACTGCAAAATAAAATGGCCACCTAAATTCCCTTTTTTTCACTGTTTTTCTCTATGCATTTAAAAATTGATCATAAGTAGTTGCCTAGCATGTTTGTGGCCATATGTTTGATCCCAAAAAATGCCCTAAAATATCAATTATATAAAAAGGTAAACAAATTTGTTGTTGGGACTATAACATTTACAAATACAATATAATTTCTAATAGCATTACATGAGAGATGGGTAGGAGCAAAGCTGAGTAGGAGCAAAATTTTTTGGAGCAAAGAAAAGACAATAATGGCAACTCACATTCACATGAACAAGCAAAAACCAGAAATGGTAAAGTATATTTTTTAAATATTTATTTGTTTTTAGTTGTAGGTGGACACAATACCTTTATTTTACTTTTTTTATTTAATGTGGTACTGAGGATAGAACCCAGTGTCTCACACATGTTAGATTAGTGCTCTATCTCTGAGCCATATCCCCAGCCCAGAAATGGTGAGTTTAAAAGTAGGAAGGGCAACAGAATAGAATAGACAATATGATTGATGTATGTACATTCCATGTATGTATTATATATCAAAATGCATTCTACTGTCATGTATGACTAAAAAAAATAAATAAAAATTAAAAAAAAAAGTTAGTGTAGCTAGGTTGTGGCTCAGTGGTAGAGTGCTTGCCTAGCATGTGTGAGGCACTAGGTTCAATCTCCAACACCATATAAAAATAAACAAATAAAGTAAATGTATAAAAAAAAGTTAGTGTAACAAGGCTGGGTGTCCAGCTCTGCATTTGTTTAGCATGTATGATTCCTAGGTTTAATCCCAGCACCAAAAAATTATAAAAGTTAGTGTAATAAATACTATATTTATAGAATTTTTCATCTTTTGGCTCCTTTACAAGGCCTACCAGTATGTTTAATAGTGATTTCAATGAATTATTATTGGTTATGGAGCACATATAGATATGATATGTATAAAATAATAGCACAAAACTCAGGAAGAGGGAACAGAGCTGTTATAAGATTAACAATTCTATTAGAAATTAAGGAAAGCTTAGCACTGATTTTTTTTTTTTTTTTTGGTACAGGGGATTGAACTCAGAGGAACTCAACCACTGAGCCACATCCGCAGTCCTGTTTTGTATTTTATTTAGAGACAGGATCTCACTGAGTTGCTTAGTGCCTCACTGTTGCTGAGGTTGGCTTTGAACACACAATCCTCCTACCTCAGCCTCCTGAGCCACAGGGATTATAGGCAAGCGACACTGTGCCTGGCTCATTAGCATTTATTTTAAAATAATGACTTTTACTTTCTATCCAAGCAGGAAAAAAAAGGAAGAAGAGGAAATAAGCCATGATCTTTTCCATTCCATCAGGTTGCTTTTCATGAGTCGTGATCATAATGTCATTAGCATCACTTACTTTCTTTACTATCTACTGGTGTTCTATGATGCAAGTGATAAATAACCAGTAACAGTGAGATCAGGGTGGATTTTAATGTCACAGTGGGAAAATTTAAATACTTAGGCCCATAGTAATAATGACATTAAATGTAACTGGTATGAACACCCAAATTAAAATCAGATTGGCAGATTGGATGAAATTGCAAGACATAACTATGTGCTTCCTGCAAGAAATGTACTTTTTTTTCTTTTTCTTTCTCTTTTTTGGTGCTAGGAATTGAACCCAGGGGCTTGTGCATGCAAGACAAGTACTCTACCAACTGAGTTATAACCCCAGCCCCTTGTATTTGTTTTTTTTTTAAGTGCTTGGAGATCAGATTCAGAGCCTCACACATGGTAAACAAAGCTCTACCACACAGCCACATCGTCAGCCAAAGAAATGCACTTCGTTTTAAAGGCACAAATAAGATAAAAGTAAAAGGTTTAATTAAAATATACTATGTTAATCCTCATAGAAAGTAAGCCAGAGAGGCTAAATTTAGACAAATATTGCTAAAATAGACAAAGTAAATTTGGGGGCAAAGACTATTACGGTAGCAAAAGAAGAATATTTAATAATAATAAATTAGTCAATAAATAAGTGTACATATATAACAATAATAATAGGATAATGTCAAAATCCATGGAACAGAACCTGATAGAACTGCAAGGAGAAGTATTAAAATTTATAATTGAAGTCAGGGATTTCAATATTCCTCTCTCAATATAAGCAGAACATCAGCAAGGATACAAAGGAGACCTGAATAATACAGTCAGCCTAGACTTGATTGATATTTATAGAACACTAGCCAACAATAGAATGCACATTCTTCTCAAGTACACATGGATGATTTACTGATATAGACAATATAGGCCATTTTCTGTGAAATAAAACAAGTTCCAATAAATTTTAAAGGATTCAAGTCACGCAATTGTATTCTCAGACGACAATGGAATTAATTTAAAAATCAATAACAGAAAGACTATGAAAAACCCCTAAGCATTTGGAAGCTATATTACAAACTTATAAATAACTCGTGGATCATAGGATAAGTCAAAAGGGAAATTAATATTTTTAGCTGAATGAAAATGAAAACATACTATATTAGAATTTATGGGATGCTGCTAAAGAAGTACTCAGGAGGAAATTTATAACACTGAATATATAAAACAGAAAAGAAGAAAGGTTTCAAACCAATAACCTTATGTTCCTCCTTAGGGAAACTAGAAATGAAGAGAAAATTAATACCAAAGTAAGCAGAAGAAAGGAAATAATAAGAATCAAAGTGGAAACTAATGTAAGAGAAGGTTAAAAAGAGAAAAATAAATGAAACCAAAAGCTGGTTCTAACCAGTCACCTTTGTAGAAAGTAAAGTTGTGTTTACATTTTAAAAAGCAGGATCTGTGAGATAGATAAAATTGATAAACCTAACAGAGGTTTATTAAAAGTCCTGTTTTCCCTTATGGACAGAATCATAGCCTCTGGAACAGGATTCCCCTGTGTTTCTCCTTTGCTAGCAAAGCAATAAAACTTATTTTTCTTTATCTCAAAACCATGTCTCCTCATTATTGGATTGGCATCAGGAACAAGAACCATGCTTTTAGTAACACCTCTTGTAAGAGCAAACAGTGGGGGCTGGGATTGTGGTTCAGAGATAGAGTGCTGACATAGCACTGGGTTCAATCCTCAGCACCACAGGAAAATAAATAAAGGTGTTGTGTCCACTTACAACTAAAAAATAAATATATTTTTTAAAAGAGTAAACAGGGAAATGTCTGTTCAGTTCCTTAGCCTGTTTATTGATTGGGTTATTTGAAATACAATTGATCAACAAATATGTGAAAAAATGTTCAACAGCTCTAGCAATTAGAGAAATGCAAATCATAACTACACTGAAATTTCACATTACTCCAGTCAGAATGGCAATGATAAAGAATACAAACAACAATAAATGTTAGCAAGGATATGGGGGAAAAGGCACACTCATACATTGCTGGTGGAACTGCAAATTGGTGCAATCACTCTGTAAAGCAGTTTAGCGATTCCTCAGAAAACTTGGAATTTGACCCAGTTAAAATCAGCGTGCTACAGTGACATAGCCACATCAGTATTTACAGCAGCTTAATTCACAATAGCTCAACTATGGAACCAACCTAGGTGTCCCTCAACAGATGAATGGATAAAGAAAATGTGGTATATATACACAATGAAATTTTTTTCTACCAGGGATTGAATCCAGGGGTGCTTAACCACTGAATCACATTCTCAGCACTTCTTTGTATTTTATTTTGAGACAGGGTCTCACTGAGTTGCTTAGGGCCTCCCTAAATTGCTGAGGTTGGCTTTGAACTCATGATCCTCCTGCCTTAGCCTCCCAGGTTGCTGGGATTATAGGCATGCACCACCACCACCACACGTGGCTTACACAATGAAATATTACTCAGACTTAAAGAATGAAATTATGGCATTTGTCAGTAAATGGATGGAGCTGGAGAATATCATGCTAAGCAAAATAAGACAATCCCAAAGAACCAAGGCTGAATGTTTTCTCTGGTATGCCAATGCTAATTCACAATAGAGGTACTTTAGATTAGACAGAGGGGAGTGAAGAGAGGGGAGGTGGTATGGGAGTAGGAAGAATAGTGGAATGAATCAGACATTATTACCCTTTATGCATATATGATTACATGACCAGAGTAATTCTATATCATGTACAACCAGAAGAATGAGAAGTTATACTCATTTATGTATGAAATGCTTTGTACTGTCACGTGTAACTAATTAGAACAAATAAAAAAAAAGAATGAACATGGAAAAAAAGAAAGAATAACATTTCCATCTAATGAATGGGGCATTGAATGGGACATTATTCATATTCTTATTCGACTGATTGTCACCACTAGAGAATGCAATCATCATTCTCTCCGGTCTTCTGACTTTAAGGAGAAATTAGAAGTGTTTATTTTTTAATGTGAAATCTCCTGATTTTTAAATATTGACAACCATTGCAAATTTTCAGCACTCTAAGGACCAGTCTATTGTTTTCCAATTTGTAAATAGGATATTGAGCACTAGGTAACAGTTGAATAATCATTGTAAGCAGAATTTGAGAACATAGATATTTAGTTTCTTATAGAAAATTGTTAGAGGGCTGGGATTGTGGCTCAGTGGCAGAGCACTTGCCTAGCATGTGTGAGGCACTGGGTTCGATCCTCAGCACCACATATAAGTAAATAAATAAAGGTACATCAACAACTAAAAAGTATTTAAAAAAAGAAAATTGTTAGAAATTAATTTTAGCTGTCTCACTGAATTCTTTGTGTAATTAGAAATGTTAATATGGAAGGTAGAGGGAACTGTGACCATGCACAGAGCAGGCCCAGCGGCCTGCTGAGGGGCAGAGCCACCCCCCATCCCCCGCGCCTGCCAGGTAGGTGGAAAGGTGACCACCGACAGAAAAGGCCCAGTGGCACGCGGCGGGACAGAGCTTCCAATCACTCCTGCAAGGTAGGCGGGCCTGCGACCCACCGGCAGAAGAGGAGCAGCGGCCTGCTGAGAGGCTGAGCGGCCCCCTCCCCTTGCGCAGGCAAAGTAGAGGGAACTGTGACCACGCACAGAGCAGGCCCAGCGGCCTGCTGAGGGGCAGAGCCGCCCCACACCCCCCGCGCCTGCAAGGTAGACAGAACTGTGACCACCATCAGAACAGGCCAGACCTGCAACCGAGAGACAGAACAGGCCCAGTGGCCTGAGGAAGGGTAGAGCCGCCCCCCCCCCCGTGCCTGCAAGGTAGGCAGACCTGCGACCCACTGGCAGTACAGCCCCAGAGGCCTGCAGAGGGGCAGAGCCGCTGCCTGCGCCTGCAAAGTAGGCAGAACTGCGACCACCGACAGAACAAGCCTAGCGGCCCGCAGAGGGACAGAGCCGCCGCCCACGCCTGCAAGGTCGGCGGACCTGCTACCGACCGGCAGAGCAGGCCCAGCGGCCTCCCGGCGTGGTAGGCACATTGCCCCAATTGGAGGAGGGGCAGAGCTGCCACCCGCGCCTGCGAGGGAGACTTTGCAACTATACAAGACCAATATAAATATATAGGGGGAAAATTCAATAGCACAACAGTTTCACCAAGTAGAAAGGAACGTGAACAGTATGAAGAGACAAGGAAAGAAAGGACCACAAGCAATGCAGGTCAACTCAACGTTAGAAGAGGTAATAGCTGCAGCAGATGGAATGTCAGATAAAGAATTCAGGATATACATGCTTCAGATGATCTGGAGTCTCAAGGAAGACATCAGACAGCAAAATCAGACAATGAAAGATCACTTCAACAATGAATTACATAAACAAATCCAAGAAGCAAAAGATCAACTATACAGGGAAATAGAGGTTATAAAAAACAAACAAACAGAAATCCTAGAAATGCAGGAAGCAATAAGCCAACTTAAAAACTCAATTGAGAATACTACCAGCAGAGTAGAACACTTAGAAGACAGAACATCAGACAATGAAGATAAAGTATTTCAACTTGAAAAGAACATAGACAGCTCAGCAAGACTGTTAAGAAACCATGAGCAGAACATCCAAGAAATATGGGATAACATCAAGAGACCAAATTTAAGAGTCATTGGGATACAGGAAGGGACAGAGTTTCAAACCAAAGGAATGAGCAATCTATTCAATGAAATAATATGAGAAAACTTCCCAGACTTGAAGAATGAGACAGAACCCCAAATCCTAGAAGCCTACAGGACGCCGAATGTGCAAAATCATAAGAGACCCACACCTAGACACATTATAATGAAGATGCCCAACATACAGAATAAGGAGAGAATTTTAAAAGCTACAAGAGAAAGGAAGCAGATCACATTTAGGGGTAAGCCAATCAGGATAACAGCTGATCTTTCAACACAGACTCTGAAAGCTAGAAGATCCTGGAATAACATATTTCAAACACTGAAAGAAAATGGGTTCCAACCAAGAATTGTGTTTCCAGCGAAATTAAGCTTCAGGATGGAAGATGAAATTAAAACCTTCCACGATAAACAAAAGTTAAAAGAATTTGCAGCTAGAAAACCATCTCTTCAAAACATCCTTGGCAAAATATTACAGGAAGAGGAAATGGAAAATAACAATGAAAACCAACAGTGGGAGGTAGGACACTAAAGGGGGGAAATTAATCAAAGAGGAAAACAAACCATGTTTAGTAACATAAATAAAAAAATATGGCTGGAACAACAACCCATATCTCAATAATAACCCTAAATGTTAATGGCTTAAACTCACCAATCAAGAGACACAGGCTAGTAGAATGGATCACAAAACAAGACCCAACAATATGCTGCCTACAGGAGACGCATTTGATAGGAAAAGACATACATAGGCTGAAGGTGAAAGGTTGGGAAAAATCATATCACTCATATGGACTTCGGAAACAAGCAGGAGTGTCCATACTCATATCAAATAAAATAGATTTCAAGCCAAAGTTAATCAAAAGGGATAAAGAGGGACACTACATACTGCTCAAGGGAACCATACACCAACAAGACATAACAATCATAAATATATATGCCCCAAACAATGGTGCAGCTATGTTCATCAAACAAACTCTTCTCAAGTTCAAGAGTCTAATAGACCACCATACAATAATCATGGGAGACTTCAACACACCTCTATCGCCACTGGACAGATCTTCCAAACAAAAGTTGAATAAGGAAACTATAGAACTCAATAACACAATTAATAACCTAGACTTAATTGACATATATAGAATATACCACCCAACATCAAGCAGTTACACTTTTTTCTCAGCAGCACATGGATCCTTCTCAAAAATAGATCATATATTATGTCACAGGGAAACTCTTAGACAATATAAAGGAGTAGAGATAATACCATGCATCCTATCTGATCATAATGGAATGGAACTGAAAATCAACGATAAAAGAAGGAAGGAAAAAGAATACATCACTTGGAGAATGAACAATAGGTTACTGAATGATCAATGGGTTATAGAAGACATCAAGGAGGAAATTAAAAAATTCTTAGAGATTAATGAAAACACAGACACAACATATCGGAATCTAGGGGACACATTGAAAGCAGTTCTAAGAGGAAAATTCATTGCTTGGAGTTCATTCCTTAAAAAAAGAAAAAACCAACAAATAAATGATCTCATACTTCATCTCAAAATCCTAGAAAAAGAAGAGGAAAACAACAGCAAAAGAAGTAGAAGGCAAGAAATAATTAAAATCAGAGCTGAAATTAATGAAATCGAAACAAAAGAAACAATTGAAAAAATTGACAAAACTAAAAGTTGGTTCTTTGAAAAAATAAACAAAATCGACAGACCCTTAGCCATGCTAGCGAAGAGAAGAAGAGAGAGAACTCAAATCACTAACATACGGGATGAAAGAGGCAATATCACAACAGACACTTCAGAAATACAGAAGAAAATCAAAAATTATTTTGAATCCTTATACTCCAATAAATTAGAAGATAGTGAAGGCATAGAAAAATTTCTTAAGTCATATGATCTGCCCAGATTGAGTCAGGAGGATATAGACAACCTAAACAGACCAATATCAATTGAGGAAATAGAAGAAACCATCAAAAGACTACCAACTAAGAAAAGCCCAGGACCGGATGGGTATACAGCAGAGTTTTACAAAACCTTTAAAGAGGAACTAATACCAATACTTTTCAAGCTACTTCGGGAAATAGAAAAAGAGGGAGAACTTCCAAATTCATTCTACGAGGCCAACATCACCCTGATACCTAAACCAGACAAAGACACTTCAAAGAAAGAAAACTACAGACCAATATCTCTAATGAACCTAGATGCAAAAATCCTCAATAAAATTCTGGCGAATCGGATACAAAAACATATCAAAAAAATTGTGCACCATGATCAAGTAGGATTCATCCCTGGGATGCAAGGCTGGTTCAATATACGGAAATCAATAAATGTTATTCACCACATCAATAGACTTAAAAATAAGAACCATATGATCATCTCGATAGATGCGGAAAAAGCATTCGACAAAGTACAGCATCCCTTTATGTTCAAAACTCTAGAAAAACTAGGGATAACAGGAACATACCTCAATATTGTAAAAGCAATCTATGCTAAGCCTCAGGCTAGCATCATTCTGAATGGAGAAAAATTGAAGGCATTCCCTCTAAAATCTGGAACAAGACAGGGATGCCCTCTCTCACCACTTCTGTTCAACATAGTTCTCGAAACACTGGCCAGAGCAATTAGACAGATGAAAGAAATTAAAGGCATCAAAATAGGAAAAGAAGAACTTAAATTATCACTATTTGCAGATGACATGATTCTATACCTAGCAGACCCAAAAGGGTCTACAAAGAAACTATTAGAGCTAATAAATGAATTCAGCAAAGTGGCAGGATATAAAATCAACACGCATAAATCAAAGGCATTCCTGTATATCAGCGACAAATCCTCTGAAATGGAAATGAGGACAACCACTCCATTCACAATATCTTCAAAAAAAATAAAATACTTGGGAATCAACCTAACAAAAGAGGTGAAAGACTTATACAATGAAAACTACAGAACCCTAAAGAGAGAAATAGAAGAAGACCTTAGAAGATGGAAAAATATACCCTGTTCATGGATAGGCAGAACTAACATCATCAAAATGGCGATATTACCAAAAGTTCTCTATAGGTTTAATGCAATGCCAATCAAAATCCCAACGGCATTTCTTGTAGAAATAGAGAAAGCAATCATGAAATTCATATGGAAAAATAAAAGACCCAGAATAGCAAAAACAATGCTAAGCAGGAAGTGTGAATCAGGCGGTATAGCGATACCAGACTTCAAACTATACTACAGAGCAATAGTAACAAAAACAGCATGGTACTGGTACCAAAACAGACGGGTGGACCAATGGTACAGAATAGAGGACACAGAAACCAATCCACAAAACTACAACTATCTTATATTTGATAAAGGGGCTAAAAGCATGCAATGGAGGAAGGATAGCATCTTCAACAAATGGTGCTGGGAAAACTGGAAATCCATATGCAACAAAATGAAACTGAATCCCTTTCTCTCGCCATGCACAAAAGTTAATTCAAAATGGATCAAGGAGCTTGATATCAAATCAGAGACACGCCGTCTGATAGAAGAAAAAGTTGGCTACGATCTACATACTGTGGGGTCGGGCTCCAAATTCCTCAATAGGACACCCATAGCACAAAAGTTAATAACTAGAATCAACAAATGGGACTTACTCAAACTAAAAAGTTTTTTCTCAGCAAAAGATACAATAAGAGAGGTAAATAGAGAGCCTACATCCTGGGAACAAATCTTTATTCCTCACACTTCAGATAGAGCCCTAATATCCAGAGTATACAAAGAACTCAAAAAATTAGACAATAAGAGAACAAACAACCCAATCAACAAATGGGCCAAGGACCTGAACAGACACTTCTCAGAGGAGGACATACAATCAATCAACAAGTACATGAAAAAATGCTCACCATCTCTAGCAGTCAGAGAAATGCAAATCAAAACCACCCTAAGATACCATCTCACTCCAGTTAGATTGGCAGCCATTATGAAGTCAAACAACAACAAGTGCTGGCGAGGATGTGGGGAAAAGGGTACACTTGTACATTGCTGGTGGGACTGCAAATTGGTGCAGCCAATTTGGAAAGCAGTATGGAGATTTCTTGGAAAGCTGGGAATGGAGCCACCATTTGACCCAGCTATTCCCCTTCTCGGTCTATTCCCTAAAGACCTAAAAAGAGCATGCTACAGGGACACTGCTACATCGATGTTCATAGCAGCACAATTCACAATAGCTAGACTGTGGAACCAACCTAGATGCCCTTCAATGGATGAATGGATAAAAAAAATGTGGCATTTATACACAATGGAGTATTACTCTGCATTAAAAAATGACAAAATCATAGAATTTACAGGGAAATGGATGGCATTAGAGCAGATTATGCTAAGTGAAGCTAGCCAATCCCTAAAAAACAAATGCCAAATGTCTTCTTTGATATAAGGAGAGTAACTAAGAACAGAGTAGGGTCGAAGAGCATGAGAAGAAGATTAACATTAAACAGGGATGAGAGGTGGGATGGAAAGGGAGAGAGAAGGGAAAATGCATGGAAATGGAAGGAGACCCTCAGAGTTATACAAAAGTACATACAAGAGGAAGTGAGGGGAAGGGGAAAAATAATACAAGGGGGACAAACGAATGTCAGTAGAGGGGGCAGAGTGAGAAGAGGGGAGGGGAGGGGAGGGGAGGGGGGATAGTAGAGGATAGGAAAGGCAGCAGAATACAACAGACACTAGTATGGCAATATGTAAATTAATGGATGTGCAACTGATGTGATTCTGCAATCTGTATATGGGGTAAAAATGGGAGCTCATAACCCACTTGAATCAAATTGTGAAATATGATATATCAAGAACTATGTAATGTTTTGAACAGCCAACTATAAAAAATTAAAAAAAAAATTATGAGCCAAAAAAAAAAAAAAAAAAAGAAATGTTAATATGCCCATACCTTGTGTTACATAGTATTCACCTAGTGATTCTGTCTTTTTTTATTTTTTTGGTTGTAGATGAACACACAGTATCTTTATTACTTTTATGCAGTGCTAAGGATCAAACCCCGTGCCTCACACATGTGAGGCAAGCACTCTCCCACTGAGGCACAGCCACATCCCATGATTCTCAGTCTTGACAGTACAAATTACTTGGGGGAAACTTAAAAATATTGATGACTAAATCAAAACCCTAAAAATTCTGACTTGATTGGGAGGAGTTGTTGCCAGCATATTGGGATATTTTTTTTAAAAAATGAGTCATTTATTTCTAACTTGCAGCTAAGTGTAAGAATCTTTGACACCGATGGAAATAGAAACATGTGCTCAATAAGGTAAATTATCTGTTTACTCCCTGGAAAGGAGGTCAAGGGACACCCAGCTTTTAACTTTGTTTTAATCCCAACTGAATCTGTTTTAAGATGATCCCATATTTTCAGTTTGTTCTCAAATACAGTATGTTGTCTAAACTCACTTGTTTGATCATCACCACATATTCCCTCATTAATTAATCCATTCATTCATTCCCTTGTACTCTGTCTTAGGTGCTAGGATTCCAAGAAAATAAGATTCTTAATCATTCCTCCTAAGCATATATTTGATTCTTGTTTACCAGTACAATTTCTGCCATCATCCTTAATTAACATCAAGATCTATTTTTTAATATTTATTTTTTAGTTGTAGTTGGACATAATGCCTTTATTTTATTTATTAATTTTTACATGTTTCTGAGTTATCAAACCCAGAGTCTCGCACGTGTGAGGTCAGCGCTCTGCCACTGAGCCACAACCCCCAGCCCAAGATCTATTTATTCTTCTGTATTTAGTCTTGAAACTTCTTGATGCCCACAACTCCAACATCCTTTAGCCCTATTCACTTTAAGCTCCAACTCCTATACATTTTATTATGGGTCCAATCTCATATAACTTTTCTCTCGAAATTCAAGAATGATGAATTTCTTCAAAATTTGATAACTATCTCTTTTACTTCTATGATTTGGCACTGTTAGCCTAAGTCCTCTTCTTTACAACTTTCCAAAAGCATCATGCATTATTTCAAGAACAACCTCAGTTGATTAGTAATGATTCCCTGAAGTAGTATGTCAAGAAAATATATTAGAGACATATTTGAGATGAAAAATTAGTGTCTGCCCATAGATATAGGAGAGGTATGGCAACATATTTGACACAAAAATATACTTTGATATAATGATATGGTTTAATACTATATCTCCAGAGTTCAGCATAAACAAAATCACACATGAAACAATTAGATATAAAGTGCTGATAATGCAACCATGTTCCAAATCTTTGAACTTTTGTTTTGGTAATCTTTCTTACCTGATAGCTCTTTCTTTCTTTATTTTGCTGTGCTGGGGATTGAATCCAGGTCCTTGTAAAGGTTAGGCAAGCACTGTACCACTGAGTCACATCCCCAGCTCCTATTATAGTTCTTATAGTAGTTATTTGTATATCCATTTTATTCTTCTTACTTCTTGACAAGATCCTCAAAGACAAAATTAAGGGCTTTCTCACTTTAATTTCTCTGCACTGCTTGGGATGACATAAAATGACAATAGAAATTACATTTAATGGGTGGTAGGCTCTGTGGTTATTTCATTTAGTTTTCACAACTATTCTGAGAAATAAGTGCTATCCCTACCCCAGTTTTTTAAAAGTATTTTTTAGTTGTTGTTGGACCTTTATTGATTTGTGTGTGGTGCTGAGGATTGAACCCAGTGCCTTACACATGCTAGGCAAGAGATCTACCACTGAACCACAACCCCAGCCCCTCTAACCCAGTATTGTAGATAAGGAGACTTGGTCTCAAAGAGGTTAAAGGCTTGTCTAAGGTTAACTAACTAGTAAATACTAAAGCTTGGACTGGAACATAGACCCGACATCAACCCCATGTTCTTTATTCTGTCCTCAATTTTTTCAAAACCATAATGATTCAAAAAATACAAAATGTATTATCTATATAGTTTAATTTCTTAGACTGCAGGGTAGGAACATATGGACCTGCACTGTAAAATTCTGTGCACCATTTTACATCTTTCATGTTACAACATTTTAAAATTAGTCATCACAAAAATGTCAGATGATTGAGTTTCATCTCTCCAAACATATAGTCATTTTATGACACCCTTGAGTTATGTTAGCTTCACTTTAACAATTTTTTAAGTATCATTCTGATACCAAAATGCTCTTGTATAATATACATTGTCTGACAAGCGTATTTGCACCCATGTGTACAAATTTGTATTTGAAGTAATTCACAATTCCAAAGTTCATATAAAAGACGAGAGTGAAATATGAAAAAGGTTGGATAGAATCCAAGAAACTTGAAACCCAATCAACAACATTTGGCACAGACTGAAGAATTAGAGAAAAAAAAAGGAAGAGTGGACTTTCACTAAGGAGTCTAGAAAATGGTGTATAAGAAGAAAATTTGAGGGCCTGGGGTTGTGGCTCAGTGGTAGAGCGTTTGCCTAGCATGCAAGAGGCACTGGGTTCAATCCTCAGCACCACATAAATGTAAAATAAAGATATTGTGTTCACCTAAAACTAAAAAATAAACATTTAAAAAAAAAAAAAAAAAAAAAAAAGAAGAAAATTTGAACCAGGTTTAGTGGTGCATGCCTGTAAACCTAGCAACTTGGGGGTCTGAGACAGGAGGATCACAAGTTCAAAATGAGCCTTAGCAACTTAGCAGGGACCTGAGTCACTTAGCAAGACCCTGTCACAAAATAAAAAATAAAATGGACTGGGGATGTGACTCTGTGGTAAAATGCTCCTGGGTTTAATCTCCAGTGGGGAAAAAAAGAAAATTTAAACATTTAATTCCTAGATATAATTAAATATAAAATGCTGACATTGGAACTGTGTTCCAAATCTTTGAATTCTCATTTTGGTAATCCTTCTCCTCTCATTGATAGACTCATTGACATAACCTATAAGTATCACTTGAGGGCTGGGGATGTGGCTCCAGCGATAGTGTGCTCACCTGGCATGCGTGCGGCCCGAGTTCGATCCTCAGCACCACATACAAAGATGTTGTGTCTGCTGAAAACTAAAAAATAAATATTAAAAAAAAGAATCACTTGACTCTTATTTGCTTACCAAGGAACCATCTCATTCAGATTCATTTTCCTGTGCAGACAGAAGGGAACATGCTAATGCAAGGATACAAATCATTAGTCCACTTGCAAACTAAAATTCTCATTAAAAATCATCTGTCAGGTTCTGGTTCTGGAACAAAATGGAGAAGACATACTTCTCCCTATTCTTCCCACTAAATACATCTAAAAACCTTGGGGATGACATGTAAAACATGTATAAGAAATTTTTGAAAGATAGAATTTGGCCAGCTAGGAACCTCAGGACATGAAGTACAGTACAGCATTGAATTTCTTAATTTTATTCCATTCTGTTCTGTTTTGTTTTGCCTCATATATCCAAGACTGGGTGCTGCAGATTCTAACAACTCAGAAATGCTAATGAATACAGATTTAAAAAAAAAAAAAACAAGAAAAGCTTTCTCTCTCTCAGTCAGAAGAACAGGAAAGGGTTTGCATAACCAAATGGAAAACTTTAGATATTAATCACTCTACTCTAACCAAACATCATAGAAAAGAATGTGGCCTTACCCCACCCCTTGGTCAACAACAGCCAAGTAGGGAGCTTAGAATTCCATTCTCATCCAGCTGTAACAGGGCACTTCTCCCTCATCTGTGTGCTTTCAGAGGAAGCTGAGTAAGAGGTTGGGACATTCACCCCCCACCTGATAATAAGGAAGCATTCCCTTGTGGTTTCAGTAGAGGTCATATAGGAAACAATAACAAGGTACTCACTACAACACAGAGACAGAGTAATGTCAGTGCTGGCCTAGTGGGAAACCTGAAGTCATAACCCCACTCCTAGCAGTAATGAGGAACCCGTCCCTTTTTGGTTATTAAGGGAGACTGAACAAGGAACCAGGACTACAACACCCACCTAGAAGCAAGAAGGTAGCACTCCCCTTTCCCTCACTGGTATGATATTGAGAAGGTCTTCTGAAACTAAATAGTAAATAATATCTAAAGTCTTGCAACATGGAACAAAAAATGTACAAGGTACAACAAAAGTCATTTATCATATCA
Source organism: Marmota flaviventris (assembly GCF_047511675.1). Classification (NCBI taxonomy): domain Eukaryota; kingdom Metazoa; phylum Chordata; class Mammalia; order Rodentia; family Sciuridae; genus Marmota; species Marmota flaviventris. The sequence continues at coordinate 43,729,943 of NC_092518.1, read as the reverse complement.
AGAGCCAGAAAAATCTAAACTTGAATGAGAAAAAGACAGTCTACAGACACTAACATTGAGATTACACAGATGTTGAAATTATCTGACAAGTGTTTTAAAGCTGCCATTATATAAATGTTTCAATGCCCATTTAAAGACATGCTTGAAACAAATAGAAAGTAAAAGTCTCTGAAAATAAATAAATAAATAAACTTTACAAAGAAGGAGAATACATAAAAGAAGATTGAAGGAGAAATTTTAGAATTAAAAATGCAAAAATCAAACTACAAAATCACTGGATGAACTCAAAAACAGACTAGAGAAGGCAGAGAATTGAATCAGTGAATTTGAATATAGAAAAATAAAAAATTACCTAACATAACATGAACAACTAGAGAAAGTAGACTGAAAAAACCACCCAGAACATTAAGTACTTGGACTATTACAAAAGATCCTACATTCCTGTCATTATAACATCACAAGAAGAAAGAGGGTGGGACTGAAAGCATATTTCAAAAAATACTATGAGAAAATTTTTCAAATTTTGGGGAAAAAACTCCTGAATGCAACAAGAGAGAAGTGACACATTAGGAGGAAGAAATTCAGCTGGCAATGGATTTCTCATCAGAAATCATGAACTCTAGGAGGAAGTGGCAAATTATTTTTCAAGTACTGCAAGAAATGAACTGTTAACCTAGAAATCTGTATCCAGTGAAAACACCTTTCAAAAAAGAAGAAACCAAGATACACAAGAATGGAAAAAAGAAAAGCAAAGCATAAACTGAAAATTTGTCACCAACAGATCTGCCTTAAAAGAATAGCTAAGAAAATTCTCTAAATAGAAAGGAAGTGGTTAAAGAAGGTCTTGGAACATCAGGAAGGAAGAATGAACGAGGAAAAAACAAAATTAGGAGTAAATACAATAGACTTTTTTTTCTATTTAGCTTTCTAAATTATGTTTGACAGTTGAAGTAAAAGTTGTCATATTGTCTTAAGTGGTTCATAAAATATGTGGAGAAATATTGAAGATCATTATATCTTAAATAGGAGCATCAAAAGGAATTAAACCACTTAAAAATAGAATCCAAACATGTAAAAAAAAAAGAAATATACACCATAACCAAATGGGGTTTGTTCACCACTACAGTTCCAGCAATTACTATGAACATTTGATAAACAAAAACTCTTGAGGAGTGAGAGTTTTCTTAAATAAAAGGGTTTAGTAACTTGTTACAGATGCTAGCTAGAAAAATAACCAGGTCCTCGATGAGGCTCCACAGCTAATAGCAGCAAGGCTAGATAGCAATAAAACTATGTCCACTGAAGTTAGGCACAAGATAATTTTTATAATAAAATGTGAGGAAGGAATATATAGATAGACAATGTTGAATTTACATTGGCTCTTGGTAAGTGGGAGCAGAACAAGCATTTTAGGATAGAACAGTCCACAAAGAGAAGCACTTGTTGTTTTAGAATGTCTAGAAGTTATCAGTATGGAGAATTCCTTTGTAAACCATTTCAGGAATCCGAGGCTTGAGTCAAGGTTTCACCATACCTTTAGAAATGTGGAACATATTTTTTTGTAGTTGTTAACTGAATAACTTCTCCTACATTTTCCTGCCATCATTCTTCAACTCCTGTAATTAAATTTAGGGTATCTAAGAATTTTTCTCTTAAGACATTGTAGATGTTTGATACTTACATGTGAAATTGATTGATTAATTAATTGATTATTATTGGACCATTTTTCCACCCAGCATTTTCAAAGTCAGCTCAAACTCAACATTACTAAAAATTGACTTATTAATTTATGTGTTCCTCTGTTTTCCCAGCACAATGCATGAAATATATTCAATAAAATCACAAATAATAAAAAGTTATTGAAATGATTAATATACCAGTTAAAGACAGACCATCATGATCCAAACACCTAAGCCCAAAATAATATGCTATGGTAATAAATTAAATTTATTTTGCAGTGGATAGAATTGCATTCAATTTCAGCTCAGCATTTACCAGACATATGAACTAATCTAGGTCCTTAATATCTTTGAGCCTCCCGTGAATTTTTTCTCACTATCTACTATGTGACTGCCAAGTCAATGACATTTAAGTTTTTATGGGCTTTATTTCTATAGCACTCCACTTCTATTACCAATACCTATTTTAGTCAGATTAAGCTAAATTAAGCTGTTGTAATAAACACACCAACATATCAGAGGCTTAACACAACAATATTTATTTCTTGTTCATTGTACATGTTTATCATGGACTCTGAAAGTAAGTTAAGCCACATTGAGTTTACTCAGGGACACAGGATCCAGGAGGCTATATCCTCTGGACCTTCACTAGTTACAGCAGTAAGGAACAGAAAGCATGGGGAAACACCAATTGTTTCCCCAAGTAAGTGACACTTTGTTTTTACTTCCACTCTTCTGTAGTTTGGATCTATTGGGCCCCCAAAGGCTCAAGTGTTAAAGGCTTAGTCCCCAGCCTGTGTCATTATTGGGAGGTGGTAGAATTTTAAGGATATAGGGCCTAGTGAAATGAAGTTAGGTTATTGGGGACATACCCTTTAAGGGAAAATTAGGACCCTGTCCCAATCCTGTCTCTTTCTTTTTTGCTTCTTGTCTTTCATGAAGTGAGCAGCCTCCTCTGCCAAGTGCTCTCACCATGATATACAGTGTCATGGTCCAAAGCAACAGGACTAAGTGACCATGAACTGAACCCTCTGAAACATGATCCAAAATGAACTTTTCCTCCTTTTGAATTCATTTGTCTCAGATATTTTGTAATAGTGATGGAAACCTAACACACATTAATACTTCATTTACCAGAGAAAAGAATACTACTATATCTAGCTTCAAAAGGACAAGAAATAATTATGCTCCCATTTGCACAGAATTTCCCAGATTTAAAATTGGTGAAGAGTAGTAATATCTACTACATATTTGTTTTGAAAATATTTGTTAAATGTTTTTTTTTTCACATAGTATATCTGATCCATCAGCAAATCCTGTCAGCTCTGTCTTCAGAATGTATCCTGAATCTGTACACTTCTCATATCCTCCACCATTAGCTTCTGTTACAGATTGAGTTCTCTAGGAAATGATGCTGTCAGAGTTAAAAGCGAGGTTTTTTTTTTTTTTTTTTTCTATTGAGGAATATATTAGAGTTCTTCAGGAAAACTGAACTAATAGGAGATACATAAAGATGTTTATTGGGCTGGGTTGTGGTTCAGTGGCAGAGCACTTGCCTAGAATGTGTGAGGCACCAGGGATTCTCAAGGAACTGATTTACATATGGATGCCTCAGGTCTCAAGGTCTGCAGCTGGCAAGCAGAACCCCAGGAGAGCTGATGGTACATTTCTAATCAAATTCCAAAGTCTTGAGAACCAGGAGAACCAATGGTATAAATTCCAGTCAGAATGTTGGCAGACTCTGGACTGGGGTTGTAGCTCAGTGGTAGAGTACTTGCCTCACATATAGGAGGTACTGGGTTTGATCCTCAGCAACACATAAAAATAAATAAATAAAAATAAAGGTAATGTGTCCATCTACAACTAAAATTTAAAAAAATAACTTAAAAAAAGAATGTTAGCAGACTCAATATCCAAGAAGAGGCAAGTCCAAAAGTAGGAAAAGTTCAAAGTTGCAGCTTAAGAAGTAAGAAAGGTGAAGTCACATTTTACCCTGAAGTTTTGTACTGTTCCGGCATTTGATTGGGTGATGCCCACTCACATGAGGGAGGGCAGTCTGCTATATTCAGTCTACTAATTTTAATGTTAACCTCATCCAAAATATCCTCACAAAGTAATATTTAGCCAAATTTTTGGCACCCTGTGGCCCAGTCATGTTGGCACATAAATTAACCATCAAAGGGGAGTAACATCTGTAAAATGAAAGTGTTTTTGCACATATTAGGCATTTGATATAATTTATAGAATAAAGAAATGATAAATAATGTGTTCCTACAATTATAAGGCCTCCTGGTACATGCTGAAATATAGAAATGAGACAGAAAGACTGGTAACTACTCTTAAAGATATTAAATTTAAAAAAATAAAACACAAGGGCTGGACTGTAGCTCAAAGACAGAATACTTAACCAGCATGCACAAGGGTTCCATCCCCAGTACTCCCCAAAAATGTACCACAGATATATATCTTACAGATTATGAACTTTTTATATACTGGGGAAAATCCAAGACATCAAAGCATAACCTCAAATTTTGTTAAAGGAGTCAGCAAAATATCCTGGAGAAAATTACATTTATCCTGAGACCTTCAAGGTATACAGTGGTTAGCTAGATTAAAGTGGTGAAGAGAACAGTGTCCTAGGCAGAAGGAACAGTATGTACAAAGTGCCTGTGTTAGGAGATAAAAGGGAATGTTTGATCAACTGAAAGAAGGCTAGTATATGCATATGTATATGTACATGTTAATGCCCTGCAGTCAAAGAATAGCAGGAATACACAGGTAGGTAAAAAGTTGTATTCATTTCTCATTGCAATGAGGAACCATGGACTGTTGTAGAAAGATCATATTAGAAAAAACCTATTATAGGTTTTGGATTTTCTTTGGATGGTTCTGATATTTATGACTACCAGGAAAACAATATGGCATATCCCTGAGAAAAGAGCCACATTATTAGAAATCTGAAGGCATACTCTTGTCAAACTAATACCAAGATATCAGGAACAATTTCCCCCCATATGACTAGAATTCACAGAGAATTGGAGCAAAGCGGACATAAGAACCTGGAAAGGTAGTCAGAGCAGGCTATGAGCACCTGAAAGACCATGTTGGTGGCAGACGACTTCATGACTTCATGCTGATAACCAAAGGAAGCAAAGAAGTGTTGCACTTAAATTTGTGTGTCAAGGATGGTGGAAGGTCTGAGATTTTAATTTCTTGTAAATTTACAGGTCACTTTGCCTCAGGTTTGTGGATGCTTACAGAAGATATTAAGACTTTGGGGTCAGAGATAAAGGACTTAATTACCTGTAGCAAAAGCAGTAGACAGAACTTTGTGTTTTCACAGGATCTATATGGCCTCTAATTTTCTGGGATGAAATTAAGATGAACCTACCTGAATGATTTCACATGCAGATGGTTGGGATACTGAGCTTGGGAGAGCTAATGCTTTTAGAGTGAGCAGAAGCAATCCTGCACTTTGTGGGAGCTGTTACCTCATCCTTCAGGGTTGCTCACTGCAGATAGACCTGAGAAATCCCCTGGTTAAAGAGTGGTTGGGTCTACCCAGCAAAAACATGAAGAAATGCTTAAGGTCATGGTGGATTTCTCTCCCAACACTGTGTGTTTATAAAGGTTAAGATTTGGAAGGCTGACACATTACATCAAGAAAACTAACCCTGAATTGCTGCCTTATGCCAAATATGAATAATTCCCATCAGTCCACAAGCATGTAATAATTTCTCCTGGGTTGACCCCCACATTCCCCTCCAGCTACTGCCCCTCTCTGCCACCCTATTAATGGTGAGAGGAAATATAATGTAGCCTGGGATAAAACCAATAAGAAAAGAAGGGACAAGTATGATGATACTTTGATAAATGAAAAGAAGAGCTCCCCAACCCAATGAAGAAGGAAGGACAGCAGGAGGCAAAAATGGTGATGTTTGGGCAGGTGAAATGGAAATGCCTGAGCCTATGGGCACTGGTGCTCCATGGAAGCATGAAAATGCCCATCCCCAAGAGGTGCCATTGTGTGAAGGCAACACGGAGATCTGGTGCAAAGTGGACAGTATCCCAAAGAAGGTTCCAATCCTGTCTACCAACATCCAAGCCTGTCTCAGCGAGAAAGCCTTATCCTGTGCTTTCTATGGGAGATGGATCTCCCTGAAGTATGTGATTGCCATGGGAACTCAGGTACTTGATCCAATTTCTAAGAACCACTTGTGCCTCAGCAAGACCAATTACTTCCAAGTTGGATACATAAGGGTCATATATTTGTTCTGAATTCACTGATATTATCTGAACGTGGGTGTATAGCAGATATATTTAAGCTTCAGGGAATACATTAATTCTTCTAAAACTGGATCTGTTGGGTTATTTGCATGTATTCATTATATCACTTTTACACTATTTTAATAAAGAGTTTCATAATTTATATGCCATAGATAATATTTACTACCTGTTACTAATATAATACCAACTATAGTTTCATTAATCATATAATAATTATATTAACATGTAGTTATTTCTTACACCATGCCAGTTACTATGCTAATCACTTTCCTATAGTATCTAAGTTTGACAAATGCCCTATGAGGTTTTCTTTTTCTTTTATTAAAATATTTTTTTTTAGTTGTAGATGTACACGATACCCTTATTTAGTTTATTTATTTTTATGTGGTGCTGAGGATTGAACCCAGGGCTTCACACATGTGAGGTGAGTGCTCTACCACTCAGCCACAACCCCAGCCTGAGGATTTCTTTTTTCAATCTCCAAATTACTAATGAAGAAACTGAGGTCGAAGAAAAGTAAGATGATGGTGCACAGGTAAGACAGGGTAGTAGGGCCACCTTCATGGACCTGAAACCTTAGTAGTCCCGCAGGGTCCCATGCTCAGAATGGGCCCCTGAGCTTGGGAGTTAGTCTTGCTGTCTTCAATTCTTACCTATTTTTGTATTGATTTGTGTTTTGTAGGTGAGGTCTGATGAGACAATTAAGTATGTGCTGGGGATCAAGATCTTCACTTCAGCCTGTGGTCCAGCTCTCACCCCCTTCCTGCCTCACTGGCACAGCTCCCTACTCATCACCAGGATCCTCCTCCCTCCCCATCAAGTGACTGCAGCTATACTGCCCTTTCTGGACAGAGTCTGGGTGTAAGTACAGAGTTGGGAAGGACTAAGAGTTCAAGTCAAGGACCCTGGACACCTGTGAGAACCTTCACTAACCCTATGAATATCCCTATACTCAAGGAAGCATGGCATTCAATAGCAAATAAGACACTGTAACAGGTCCAAATAGAGACTGCATGGATAAGGAAACAGATTTTCCTGCTTTTTAACATGGGACTCCTCATTTTCATTGTGCACAAGGCCCCTCATTATATAGCTTCAGCTACATGGTAGAGAAGGGCCACAAACTCAGGATTGTATATCTTCAAAGTTTTGCTATTTCTTTTTTTTTCCTTTAGTGGAGATAAAACAATTGAATAAGTGATACATATACACTTGATATGAAATTCAAAAGTTTCAAAAATATGAAAAAGACTCAGTTCATTCTTGATGCTGACCACCCAGAATCTCTCCCCAAAGGACACCCTCAGTTTCCAACAGGCCCTTATGTACCTTTCTAGAGGTATACATGTATTCAAATCATTTCCCATCTTATACTATAGTTAAATCTTAAACTGTTGTGGACCTTGACTTTTCTCATTTTAAAATGTATCCTGGAGTACTTCTTGTGTGACAATAAAGAGGGCAAAATATGTAGAGTGCTTCCCATGTCATTGTTTTAAGTGTTTTAAACCTATTAGGTTAATTCTCATTGTAGCTAAATGAATGTGGTATTACTCTTATTTTGTGTATGAAGAAACTAAGGCACATATAATTTTAAAATTTGCCAAAGTAATATGGTTAAAATACAACAATCTCATGGTGCTTTTTCCTCAGAGAATTTGCTGGATTCTTAACTGCCCTGGGGAAAAGGACAGCATTCCATGGACAAAACACCCACTAAGCAGCAGAAAAGACAACAGCTCTTTGGACAACAACATGGGGCTACGGAAACAAAACTTGAAGGTCATGCTTTCAAATGAGTTAATGATTGAGAAGTCAAAATCCCAGGCAGTAGAAAGGCAGAGAGAAGTGATACAGCTACATGGGGTGTATTTCCTCCTTGAGTCATTTGTCCACACTTAAGGTATAGAGAACCTATAACCAAGAAGCTCAACAGACAGCAGTTAAAAGTCTCAATGGACTTCTCAGCAGTGCCTTGGTGTTATGTGATAAAGACCTGAGTTCAAAACTCACCCAAAAGAGGATCCCCAGGAAACATCCAGACCCTCAACTGGAGCCTCTGGGGAACTATGACCTGGGCAGAGATATCAGAGGTAGATGAAGTCTTATAAATTGTGAAGCATCCTTGAGTCAGCTAAGTCCCTGATGGGACTGATATGATTAACCCTACACTAGCAGCCTGCTAGAATAAAAAGTGAATCTTCAATGGAGGGAACAGAAAAAAAAAAAGTTTTTCATACACAATGGAACTTTTTCATACACAATGCCTGGCATTTAATTCAGTGAAAAGATAAAAATAAAAGTACCCACAACACCATAATATTGTAGTTATCAGATTTGGGTGGTGAAATAATTATGATGAATATGTACAATAATATCAATAAAAAAATTGAGGTTTCATCAGAAAATTGGAATTTAAAAAATCAATCAAAAGGATGCACTGAAAAATGGAGAATTAAAAGTTAAATCTTTGAAACTAAGAGTTCAAGATTGGAGTTTAACACTATTATAAACAAAAGGCAAAGCAGAAAGTGCAGAGGGTGTAGGGTTCATCCCTGAGATGTGAGAGACACCATCTGCATGGAAAGGGCAAAGACAGGTGATGGCTAAAGTGGAAGCTAATACCTGAAAGTCTTCACTTTGCAATAACTATCCACATGTGCTAAACAAAGCTCTGCCATAGAGCCACATCCTCAGCCAAAGAAATGCACTCAGTTTTAAAGGCACAAATAAGATAAAAGTAAAAGTTTTGGTTAATATATACTATTTTAATCCTCATGGAAAGTAAGGAGAGAGGCTAAATTTGTAGACAAAGTAAATTTGGGGGCAAAGACTATTACAGTAGCAAAAGTAGAATATTTAATAATGATAAGTTAGTCAATAAATAAGAGGACAGGGCTGGGGTTGTAGATCAGTAAGGGAGCACTTGCCTAGTATAAGGCACAGGGTTTGATTCTCAGCACCATATATAAATAAATTAAATAAAGGTCTATCAACAACTAAAAAATAAAAAAAATAAGAGGACATTATTAACAATCATAATAGAAGACTATCAAAACCCATGGAACAACCCCAGCCCTGCCCCCATTTGCTCTTATAAGAGGTGTTACCAAAAGCTTTGTTCTTATCCCTGATGCCAATCCAATAACAAGGCATCACCTTGGAGATGGCTGCTTTTGGCCCTGAGACCCTTCAGACACTTTTGGTTCCTGAACAAAACCCCTGAATATTTTTTTTTTAATAGAGCTTATTTTTAGAGCTGTTTTATGTTCACAGCAAGGTGCACAGATATCCCATATCCCATGTCACACACATGCACAAACTTCCTTGCTATCAATAGCCCCTTACCAGATGGATACCTTTGTTATAACTGATGAACCTACATGCAATTTTCTCACATGTCATTATCACCCAATGTCCGTACATTAGGGTTGACTCTTGTCAGACATTTTATGAGCTGGGACAAATGTAAAATGACATAGAATCATGGAAAATAGGTTCACTGCTGTAAAATTCATCTAGTCATCCTGTCCAGATCCCAAAACTTTGGCAAGAAATTCTTTTTACTGCCTCCATAGTGTTGCCATTTCCACAGTGCCATATACTTGGATTTATTCAATATGTAGTCTTTTTCAAGCCAGAATTAGACAGGCTGTCAGTATAAATAGGTAAATCCAGTCAGGTTGGATCAAGGAGGTAAATTTTGAGTGAATCCAGCAAGTTGGAGGCTGTCCCCTGAGGGATTGAAATGTTAATTCCTTCAGAGCCCTCCTCCAACCTTATTAAGAACCTGCCCCAGCTCCAGCCTGTTGCCAGGGTAACCTGTCCCAGGAATTGCCCCTCTCTCCAGGGAGCCACAAGGTTGTTAGTTACAGTGTCCTGGGCTGCTCCATCCTGCCCTTCCCCCTTCTGCCCACCTCTTTCCCACCTTTTGGCCATCCCATCAAGCATTTCCTAGGCCTGGGCAAATGGTCTACTTACACAGGAAGGAGAAAGAGAGGGGGAGAGGGCAGGAGAACAAGGCAAGCCTAGGATACACAAAAAAGGGCAGAATGGGTTGGGGATATAGTTCAGATGGGAGAGTGCTTGCCTCACATGTTCAAGGCCCTGTGATGGGTTCCCAGCAACACACACACACACACACACACACACACACACAAAGGGCAGGACAACCTCCCTTCTTGGGATACCAGGATACCAGCTAAGGTCCCCTTCTCCCTCCTGGGACAAGTCTATGTTACCCCTTTTGAAGTGAACCCTGCTTTGTATGCGTGCTTCTCTAATGTTCAAACTTCAACATGTGGGAAGCAGGACTCATCACTGATACTGGGTGATATCACAGTGTTCCATCTTCTTGGCAAATTGAAACGTTTTATCATTATGTAATGTTCCTCTTTATTCCTGAGAATTATTTTTGCTCTGAAGTGTAATTCATCTGCTATTAATATAGCCACTCCAGCTTTCTCTTGATAAGTGAACTCATGGCATACCTTTCTCCATCTTTCTACTCTTAAGCTACTAATGTAACTTTCTTGTAGGCATACATAGAAAGTCTTTTCCCACTCCAAGACTATGAATAGTTCTCTCATTTATAATGTGTCATGGTTAACTGGCAGTATCATTTTCAGAATGGCTTCTTTCACTAGCAGTAAGGTTTTACATTTCCTTCATATCCTTTCACGACTTGATAGCTGATTTCCTTTAAGTGCAGAATAATATTCCATCTTCTGGGTGTACCAGAATTGATTTATCATCTCTCCTACTGAACAACTTGATTGACTTCAAGTATTGGCTGCTATGAATAAAGCAGAATAAACACTCATGTGTAGACATTGGGTGGATGTTTTAGCTCCTTTGATTAAAACCCAAGGAATGTAATGGTTGGGTCATATGGTAAGTGTATATGTATTTTTTTAAGAAATCACCAAACTCTTCCAAAGTGGCTCTACCATGTTATATTCCCATCAACAATGAATGAGTTTTTGTTGCTCCATATCTATACTAGCATTTGGTGTTATTTCTCACTGTTCTGATTTTTTTTTTTGAAACAGGGTCTTGCTAAGTTGCTCAGGTCCTTGCTAAGTTGCTAAGGCTGGCTTTGAACTTACAATCTCCTGCTTCAGCCTCCCAAGTCACTAAGATTACAGGTGTGTACCACTGTGTCAGACTAGATCTATAGATTTAATTCAGTGGTAATCAACATCCCAACAGGACATTTTGTGGATATTGACAGATTTATCTTTAAGTTTATATGTAACAGTAAAATGGCCAAAAACACGAAATAAAATATTAAAGGAGAAGAATAAATTTGGAGGACTGACATTAGTTGACCTTAAGCCTTAATATAAAGCTACAGCAATCCAGACATCAGTATTGTGAAAGAACAGACAAAAAGACCAATTGTAACAGAGTAGAGCAACCAGAAATGTATACACATAAATTGAATAAATGCAACTTCACAAAAGGTCAACTCCAACATACCAGAGCAAATATTGTTTTTTTTTTTCAACAATGGTGCTGGAATATCTTGACATCCAAATACAAAAAATAAATGCATCTGGACACAGAGTTTACACTCTATAAAGATAAACTCAAAATTGATCATGGACTTAAAAAAAATGTAAAACACAAAACTGTTGAAGTCCTTAAGGACAACAGGAGAAAATCTAAATAACATTAGTTTAGCCATGACATTTTAGAAAATATGGGAAAGACATGATCTACGAAAGAATTAATAAGCTGGACTTTATGAAAATTAAAAATTTCTGGTCTATGAAGGGTTTCAAGACAATAAAAACCACATCCATAGAATTGGAGGGAATTATTGTCAAAATCAAATCTGATAAAGGCTTATTATCTAAAATGTAAAATAACTCTTTAAACTCAACAATAAGAAGACAAAATGATTAAAACATCAAGCCAAAGATCTTGACAAACATCTTATAAAAGATGTACAAATACAAAATTAGCATATAAAAATACTCAACATTATGTACCATTGTGGAAATGCAAATTTAAAAAATGAAGTACCACTACATGCCTATTCTGAGAGGGAAGATTTATAACATTGAAGACAGGTATGGCAGGGCACTCCTGTAAACCACAGAAGTGTAATTTTCTTAATATTCAAATACAGTGAGTTTTAGCAGATCACATATTTCAAGGTCCATTTTATCAAGGTACTCAAAATTTATTGAAGGAACACTGCTTAGAAAATTACTTTGTTATCCTTTTCATGTTCATGTAATCTGTATTTATGACATTGTTTTCATTTCACATATTATTAATTTGTATCTTCTCTTGCTTTCTTAGTTACCCTGCACAGAAACTTACCAATTTTATAGTGCTTTTATAAAACCATGTTTTGACTTCCAGACTATGCTCTTTTGATTTTCTCTCTTCAATTTCACTGATTTTTGTCCCAATGATATAATTTATTTTCTTCTGTTTACTTTATATTTAATTGGGTCTTATTTTTCTGACTTCCTAAGATACAAGTTTAGATTATTATTTTAAATTGGTGTGTGTGTGTGTTTAAAAGTTGTTAGAAGAATAAAGTCAAAATAATCAAAGAAGACCACTTACCTCCATAGAAGGCAATCTGTTATTACCATGAAGACATATTTTGAGACAGGTGGAAAACATTGTTGGAACTTTCCTTGGTATTCTGGAAGGAACTGGGCTGGGCACTGCAGGACCTCATGGGAACAAATGCTCCACAGATTTTTTCCTGTAATTAGGTAGTCAGTCATGCTGCCCAAATGATGAGCATGACAGCACCTCTAAGTTTCCCAGGCCCTGTGCTCATGTATCAATGCTTAACAGTTCTTGTGAAGCCACTTACCATTTGTGACCCTAGCAAATATCATACGTGGCAAGGACAAGGCAGAGAAGTATCAGTTCTGAGCTACTATTTTACTCTAACCATTGCCAGCAGCACAGAATCAAAATATGTCCCCTTCATGACATGGAATATATCTCACCCTATTTCGTGCAAACAGTCAACCACTTTCCCTTCCCACATAGTTGTTTGCCACAGTGATCTTGGCAAAACTCAAAAGTGGCTATGATCCATGGCACAAGGAAAAATTAATGCACAGGAAGCCATCTATCAGAATGCTGAGCAAGGAACTTGACCTTTGCTCTGTGATCCTATAGTCTTTCATGTATAACATAGAAAAAATGCCAGTTATTCTGTTGTAGGACCATTGTGGGGACTGAATAATGTAGCACTTAAGCAGAGTGCCTAGACATAAGTGAGGTTGAGTCCTTGTGAGTTTATTCCCTTCAGTCTATATTCAAACCTTCACCTGACAGTGTTCTTGACCTACAAGTTCTGTTTCTGTCATCTGACAGAATTTGTTGATTGATGGCCCAATAGCCACACTTACAAGTGCCCAAGGGTAAAAATAAATAAATAAAACCCCTAATTTAGTTCAAAGAAGCAGTATGTCTAGTCTCAGGGGAAATTTAGGATTTTTCCAAATCATTCATAGCTATCAATTTCCCCCTTCTCAAATGATGATTTTTTTTCCAGCCTCCCCTGCAGCTAAGGGTGACCAGGAGACTCAGTCCTGCCCAAAGAGGTACACAGAGAATGTGTTTGGAGGTTCTGTACAAGAGGTTGTGTCATAATAAGAGAGATGGATGTGAGAGAGGATGGTGGCAGTTGCAATGCAATAAGGGAGACTAGAGATGTTGCAGCCATACTGTGAAAGGCACAAGAGTCAATTTGTTAAAAATAGTTGGGCTGGAGGATAGAAGCCTCAGTGTGCTTGTGGCATCTCTGATCAGCCAAATCAGTGCAAGTGCACCTGCAGGTTTCCATTCAAAAGAAGAAAATGGTCAGGTTGTTGGTATCATTACCTCTAAACTTTTCCTTACTCATTTAAAAATAAGTTTCAGAAATACAAGTACCCTGACTGCATTCCCAGAAATTCTGATTTTATCAGTTTATTTAGTGGTGTCTTTAGGTATTTAAAATGTTTTCTGGCCTTGCATGGTGGCACATGCCTATAATTACAGCAGCTCAGGAAACTGACACAGGAGCATGGAAAGTTAAAGCCAGCCTCAGAAATTTACCAAGGCCCTAAGCAACTCAGAGAGACAACACTCTGAAAATTAAAAATAAAAAAAGGTCCTGGGGATCAGTGTTTAAGTGCCCCTGGGTTCAATCCTCAGTCTCCCTCCCCAAAATGTTTTCTGTTGTAAGAACTGAGAAGCAGACACATGACAAGCTTTAATGTCATAAGGAAGACACAGGTAGACAGCACTTCACTTCACCAATCACGTTTCATCTACACATGCTACTGTCCCCTGCCTTCCAGGTTAGTTTCAGGCAAACCCCAGACATCATATCAGTTAATCCATATATACCACAAAACGTATCCCTCAAAGCAAAAGACAGCTTTCAATGATGCTGTAAAAACATAATACATGCCACTCTTGATTCTCAACAATTACAGATAATTCCTTAACATTTTCAAGATTAATTCACAGAATATGTTTCCCTGTTGTCTTATCTAAGTACTAATGTGTTTACCAACTCCAGGTTGCTCCAGTCTGCTGCATTGCAATTGGTTGCTGTGCCTGTTAATCCTCTGTAGAATTCACTCCTCCTCTCCTCTTTCTTGGGAGAAGTGAGTCCTTTGTTTTGTTGAGTGTCCCCTGCTGGATTGGGTTGATTTATGTTCACTGGCATTGTTTAACACATTCCTCTGTTTGCTGCCTTTCTTGTAAATTGGGAGTTGGGTCTAGAGTCTTCATCACACTCTGGAGTGATCTTTCCCCAGAAGCAGTGTTACTTAAGTCCATCAGGGGAAACAGACTCTGTGGATGTCTCTGCTGTGTAATGCAAGCACGTCTTGGGGGTCACTGTGTCACTTGAGGCTCAAACTGGGGATGTTTGAACTCTATGTACCTTTTCCATTAGTTAGATGCAATTCTTCTCTGAAGAGAAACTTCCTTTATCCCCTAGTTGCTATCCACATGTTTTAGTGCATATGCCATGTGGAGAGTGATTTTTTTTCAATGTGCCTGTTTACCTTATTTCTAAAGAATTAATTTATTCCCAGCACTTAAAATTTTTCATTTTTAACTAACAAGAATTGTGTGTATTCATTGTGTGCAGAGTGTTTTGAAATATGTATACATTATGATTGGCTAAATCAAGCTAGTTATCATATGCATTTCCTCACACACATACTATTTTAGTGGTGAGTACACTTAAGAACTACACTTAGCAATTTTCAAGACCTAGAATTGCAAATGATAGAAAGGAGCTCTTTTTTTTTTTTTTGGAGATCTACTATGGACTCCAAATGTAATCACATTTGATGTGTTTACATATTGTCTGTTATTATTCTTATGGACATGCAAATTTTCCTTCATGATGCAATCTCAAATTCCAAATTTGCCTCCTGGAACACAAAGCAGGTGCTTAGCACATGTGTGCTGAAAGTGTGCTAAGTGACTTAACTGCATTGATGTCATACTTGATTGTTATATGATAACATTAACTTATTCCTCTCCTGGATGTTTAAAACTGAGACTACCACTTGGCTGTCTTGGGCATTATTCAAGTGTTACTACATTTGGAGACAGAAGAATTGAGGCTCACTCTTCCTTACTGGACCTTTCTACTTTGTTGGGGAACAAATGACCTCGGTTCAGCTCATGGATTTGATTGTCTCTGAACTTGCAAAATTGATCTCTTCACATTACCATCAATTCACACTTCCAGTGTTTGCCCTGTGCTAGCCCATGGGGTTATCTGTTCCTCTCTACTTACAGAACCTTGCAGTGCTCTAGTCTCTTGATCCTTAGCACTTGTCCTCTTCAATTCTAGCACCAGCACTCCTATGGGAGTAGTTTGTCAGTAATTCACCAGTTGTCTCTTCTCTGCTTCTGAGCTTCATTGTTTTTAGTGTAGTATGAGTGTGCATTTTGAGGACCAATGAGAATTTGAATGTGATCAACCCTATCAATGTATCAGCCCTACCTTTGCTGGCTACCATCTTTTTCTCTCAAGCTTCAATTTTCTGATTTCAAACATGGAGGTTAGAACTTGCTGGCCTGTGTTATGGTAAAATGAGCTTGACAGAAAATTGTTAGCACTTTGTGAATCATGCAAATTCCAGGATGTGTAACATATTTTTACCCATGATTAATTTATTATAGACTGTCACTTAAGATGTGTTAAGAGCTGGGGATAAAGCTCAAGTGGTAGAGTGCTTGCTTCACATGCACAAGGCCCTGAATTCAATCCCCGGCACACACACAAAAAAAATGTGTTGTTAAAAATAAGGGAAACTAGACATTTCCTTGTGTTTATCTTATCACCCTAAAAGAATAGGACACTATTTGTTCAGGCTTTGTCCAGATGTATTCGGGGGTGGTTTGCTATCATAATGACCATCATGGATAAAGATAAGTCTTTTCAACTTTTAACCTTCAAATTAGACTACTTTCTGGATGAATTACTCTTTTGCTTAGACATCAGGCAATTCTATAATTGTTGAGGGTGCTTTACCCAATTTTATTATACTAGCTCTTCACACTGGTAGGAAATGAAAAAGTCTGAGTGACTAATAATCCCAGTGTTGGAGTTCTTCATGTTTTCCATGTTAATTGTACATGAATTAGTCTGAAAACAACAGGGTTATAGTGTCAACTTTGATTTTGTGGTTCTATCATCATGTAGGAAGCATTTTATGAGTGTGGTGTGGACATAGCAGACAATGGGGACAGCTTTAGAATTCAAATACATTTACTTTCACTTTTAACCTTAATATTAGTCTTTTTCTGTAGAAGATACTTTCCTATTTGGCCATTGGGTATTTCAGTCCCATACTTCACTGTCGTCATGTTGAATTCTAGTGTTTTAAAATGATGAAACTGCTTATGTGACTTATGTAATTCCAGACTCTCTCGTTCTTTGTATTCTCCATGTATTCTTGTAACTACCACCCCAGGGTGTAGCGTTAGATATGGATTCAAATAAGGTCTGATGTGCAGAGAAAGCTTCTACTCAGACACTAGTCCCCCCTCAATGCAGTTGCTATGGGAGATGATGCATCCTGATCATATCGTTGCCATGGTAACTCATGCACTTGACCCAGTCTCATTCAGACTTGACACACCAAAGGCAGCTTTTCCTCAGCAGCCAGCACCCTCTCCTTTGTCAGTTCAGAATGAAAAAATAGAGCCAACAGAATTCTTTTTCCAATGACACTCACTACCATATACGTTATTTGGCTCCATATTTGGGAAACAGTTACTTCTGAAATTTTTACTATTGTTAGCAGGTGTGTGCATAGGTGGAATATTTGTTTAATGAAAATGTACTGGATAGAGACACCAATTGCTTCCCAAACTGTTGGAGGAGCACCCAGGTCATATATTATTTGTGACTGGAAATTGCTAACTACTGCTGATTTGAGCACTTTCTTTCTTTCTTTCTTTCTTTTTTGAAATAGTTTTTAGTTGTAGATGGACACTTTCTATCCAGGAGTCTTTACTTCTTGTTCTTTACAGGTAACTTGATTAAGACTAGGTTATTATTGAATATATAAGAAAATAATGAATGTATTAGATAATGGCTTATGAATCACAAAAAAATAAAAACAGCCAACATATAATCTGATAGGTGAGAAACATTACTTCAATGCAGTTTACCTTTCTATTCTTATGAATAGATTCAATCATCTTTTCATATATTTCAGAACAATTTCTATGTATTTTATAAATTACTTGTTCAGGTATTTTACCAATTCATGTAATGGGTTTATGGACATTTTTACTTGGTTCTAAAGACATTTTCATTTGGTTTTAAATAGCACTTTACGTTTATTAAAGATATTGGCTGTTTATCTTTCATATCTTTTGAAGATATTCTTCACAAGTTGATTTTTTTTCATTTTGCTTGTTTTCACTTTTTTTTTTTTTTTTGGTGCTGAGGATAGAATCCAGGGCCTTGTGCATGCAAGGCAAGCACTCTACCAACTGAGCTATATATCCCCAGCCCTATTTTCACTTTTTGCAAGGGTAAAATGTTTCTTATTTATTTTAGGGAGGACACTTATCAACTTTTTCTTTGTGTCTGAATTTTGATTTCTTGATCTTTATTCTCTTCTAACACTAAAGAGATTCATTTTTTAACATCTAGGGCTCTAAACTATTTAGAACTAGAATGCATGGGGTCCTAGGTTTGATCCCCAGCTCCATACACACACAAAAATTAGAAAATTTTCTTTTTACAGTATGAATTGACTCATAAATCATTTTTGTTTTACCAAATGGCTATCTAGTTGCCCCAACAGTATTTATTAAAATGTTTTTGCCACTTACATGTTATGTCACCATTATTATATAATAATTTTCCATATATATGGGTGTATTTCAAAACTTTTTTTCTGCTTCACTATTCTCTTTATTCAATTGCCAATACCAGTTTTAATTTTCTAGATTTAATGCTATGTCTGATCACTGATTGTATTAATCTCCTCTCATTGCTATTTTTTCAGGGTTTTTTAAAAAATCGTTTTACTACTTAAAGATGTATATATACAATTTGATACAAGCATACATTGTATTA
The DNA here is from genome assembly GCF_047511675.1 of Marmota flaviventris. Lineage (NCBI taxonomy): Eukaryota > Metazoa > Chordata > Mammalia > Rodentia > Sciuridae > Marmota > Marmota flaviventris. The sequence continues at coordinate 43,711,382 of NC_092518.1, read as the reverse complement.
TGTTCAAATCAGGATAAGCAAAATTGTCTCCTCATACATTCATCATATCTTTGTAGTGGAAAATGTCAAAACCTTTTCTATTTCTTGAAATATATAGTACATTATGTATAGAACACCAAAATTTATTCTTCTATATAACTGTAACTTAATACCCATTGCCCAACCTATTCCCACTCCACCCCACCCTTCACTCTTCCCAGCCTTTTGTAACTACTTTTTTCAGTGTTTGTTTTGGTAATTTTTGCTCCCTGCCCCCAGATAAACTTTAAAGTTGATTTGTCCTCTAGGAAAAAAAAAAAACTATGCTGGTATATTTTCATTAAGATTTCACTGAATTTACAAAGTAACTGACATCTTAAAGATATTGAACCTTCCCATCCATGACCAAGGAATATTTTCCCTTCTTTTAATAGCTTTCAGAAATCTTTAAAGTTTTCTTTATATAACTTTTCCACATTACTTGTCACATTTATTCCTAAGAATGTTATTTTGCTATTGTAAATGAGATGTTCTCTTTTATTATATTTTATTTCTCATCTTTGTTTTTTAAGTAATAGATTTCTGTATATTAATTTAAATCCTCATAAGTTTATAAAATCTTTTGTTGTTTATGTCATATTGTGTTTACATTTCTCAAGTTTCCAAATAGAATATCACAAAATTTATGAATACATAAAATTATAATTTTTGTAATTCTTATACCTATAATTGTTTTATAGTGTTTTTTGGTTTTTTTGCGGGGGGTACCAGTGATTGAATTAAGGGGCACTAGACCACTGTGCCACATCCCTGTATTTTATTAGGTCTCACTGACTTACTAAGTGCCTCACTAAATTGCTGAGGCTGGTTTTGAACTCGTGATCTTCCTGCCTTCATCTCCAGAGCTGCTGGGATTATAGGCGTGTGCCACCATGCCCGGGATATAGTGTTTGTGTTTTAAATGTGTTGTCTAACAACTCCACAATAATATGAAGAGTTGAGACAGTGGAAAAGTCTTTCCTTGTTTTTTAACTTAGCAGGAATTTTCCATTAGGAATTTTAGTATTTGTATTATTTGCATTAGTATTGATATTTACATAATATTTACATATCATGAATACTTCCTTTGTGTGTGTATATCACATGCTTATTATATATACACACATGCATATTATCTACAAATTGCCCATCATTTTCCTAAATGTTTTTTATTTTGTTTTAATTTTTTAGAAAGCATTGAATTTTATTGAATGCTTTAAGGATTTCTAGATTTTCATATGAAATTTCTCCTTAGACCTATTGTCACTGAACCAAGGTTCAGAAACTCATCTCACAGAAAAACCAAGGGTCTGAGAGGCAAATGCTGAGGAGAAAGAAAGGCTTTATTGAGTGTCCAAAGAATGGAGAAGAGATAGTGCAGCTCACAAATAACTTTCAATTCCAGGAGGCCCAGGACTTACAGATATAGGCTACAAATAATGCGGGAGAGAGTTAGGCTAATAAAGGGGAGGACTTTTAATGTCTTTTCTGGAAATATGTAGAGATCTTTCAGGAACTCAGGTGCCAAATCTTTTCAGTCCTTTCATGGTTTAATGTTTCTGGTCATGGAAGCTAGTAGATGTCTTCAGCCATAAGGTGGAGAGAGAGAAAAAGATTAGGCAAGTCAAGTTCAAGTTAACTCTATATCATAGATTTGGACAAACAAAACATTTCTCAAATGATCAACATGTCTACATGAGGACATGAGTAAAAGTTGACCCAAAGGTTGAGGCAACAAAGGAGACAGGTATAAAATGAAGACAGAGATACAAAGCATTTTCATTGTGTTCCAATCACCCTTCAGATATCTGCAGGTCCAAACGAAGAGTCAAGTGTTTTCAGCAGAAACGGCCTTCAGCTCCCTGAAGAGTAGCCTAGGCAACCGTTATCACCATAACCCACGTCAGAGGTGCTATCTACAGCAAAGCCAGTGGGAGATTGATGTATTTCCCAGCTGTGTGACCTCCAAAATTAGTGATTTTAAGTTGAATAAGAACAAGCGAAGCTAGAGGGTTTATTTGAGTTTTTCCCTGGTAACACTATCATAAAGTGAATTACATTAATATATTCCCTGATTATTAAATCACCATTGATTGCCTGGAATAAATCCCACTTTTTCATAATGTATTACATTTTCTTAATGTGGCATTTGATTCTGTTCACTGACACCTAATTTAAGAGATTTGCATAAATATTCATAATTAAAATGGTCTCTAACCTTGTCTTATTATACTTTTTATCAGGTTTTAGTATCAATGTTATGTTTGTTTCATAAAAATAATTTGAATTTTTCTTTTCTTTTTTTGGTACCAGGGGTTGAATTCAGGGGCACTCAACACTGAGACATATCCCCAGCCCTATTTTGTATTTTATCTAGAGATACAGACTCACTGAGTTGCTTAGTGCCTTACTTGTGCTGAAGCTGGCTTTGAACTTATGATCCTCCTGCCTCAGTCTCCCGAGCCACTGGGATTACAGTGAATTTTTCTTTTTTTGTGCTTTGGAATATTTTGTGTAGCACTAAGAATAATAACTTATATAGCATTTTGACTAGTTGTTGTTTAAATTTTGGGTAAAATTCTGTGGAAATATTAAGGCCTGGTGCTTTTAGGAAATTCTCTAATAAACCTCCCTATTTCTTCTATAGAAATTGGTTTCAATAAGATTCCCATCTCTACAAGAAGTTAATTTTGACAAATTATTTTTTGCCCTAGGAACTTGTGCTTATCCTTTAGGTTTAACTTTTAGGTTAGTTTCCTCTTTCATTGTAGATTGCTGCTGCTAAAATTTTAGCAGGTTTTACTAGTATTTGTTGGCTTTAAAATAGATTTTGCAATTTTAAAATAATTAAAAAATCCTTGAGTCTTACTGTTACACTGCTTTGATTTTCTTCTTAACACTTGGCACTATTCTGCTAAAATTTTAATGGTATATTCTTTTTTATTGGTTCTTTTTAAAAAAAATTTTTTAGTTGTTGATGAACTTTTATTTTATTTATTTATATGCAGTACTGAGAATCAAACCCAGTGCCTCATACATGCCAGGCAAGTGCACTACCACTGAGCCACAGCCTCAGCCCCCTTTATTGGTTCTTTTTAGCTATACTCTTTAATATTTCTCTCCCCACTAAACTGTAAACTCCACAGGAGCATAGACTTGCCTTTTTTGTTTCTATCTACACCATCTAGAACACTGCCATTATATGGTAGACTCTAAACAAATGTTTGGGGCTGGGGTTGTGGTTCAGTGGTAAAGCACTTGTCTAGCACATGTATGGCACTGTGTTTGATCCTCAGCACCACATAAAAATAAATAAATAAGAGCTGGGGTTGTGGCTCAGAGGCAGAGCACTCACCCAGCATGCATGAGGCACTGGGTTCCATCCTCAGCACCACATAAAAATAAAATAAAGATATTGTGCCCACCTATAACTAAAAAATAAATATTTAAAATATTTATAACTAAAAATATTAAAAAGATAAAAATAAATACACCAATGTTTGCTACATTAATAGATGAGTAATACCCACTCATGTCTTCAGACTATAAAATATCTGATGTAGGGGAAGGCACGCTAAAATCTTTTTATAAGAAATCAACTATAGTGTCATTACACTTCAGTGCTTCGTTCAACACTCACCATATATTTGATAAGCATGTGCTTTGTACTAAGTCCTTGTGCTAGCCACTGTGGTTGTAAAAATGAATGCAGCAGTACTTGATGTCTATTAATATTGGATCCAGAAGGAAGATTCCAATTGTCAATTTTATATTAATTAACAATTCTTTAGGTTGTAAATTCCAATAACAGAACAAACAAAAAACAATCAACAGTGACATGAATCAGTGGCTCTCCACACTTGCAAAACCACAGAATTACCTGGGAAGGTTTTTTTTTTGTATTTATTTTTTAGTTTTAGGTGGACATAATATCTTTATTTTTATGTGGTGCTAAGGATTGAACCCAGGTCTTTATGCATGCTAGGCAAGCACTCTACCACTGAGCCACAATCACAGCCTACCTGGGGAGTTTTTTAAGAAGACAAATTGCCTGCAAAATGATAAAATTCTTCTGGAGGGTAATTAGGCAATATTTAGCATATACTTTTTGACCCATAAGTCCCAAGTCTCAAAATCAAAGAAACACTGGGAAAATATGAAAATGTTTCTAATTTCAGCAATGTGTGTGTTATTGCAAAAATTAGAGTGATTAGATATCCATGAATAAAAGATTTGAAAAATAATTGAATATTATGCAGCTATGAAAAGGAATGAAGCCTATTTCTATATATTTATTTGGCATACTTTCTAGGACATATTGACATTATAATTTGGATATGGCATGTCCCCAGAAAAGGTCAGGTGGCAATGCAGGAATGTTAAGAGGTGAAATGATTAGATTATGAGAGCTGTTGCCTAATCAGCAAATTAATCAGCTTGACGAATTGATAATATGAATGGATTATTGGGTGGTAACTGTAGGCAGGTGGGGTGTGGTTGGAGGAAGTAGGTCACTGGGGACATACCCCTGGGGATTTATGTTGTCTCTAGCTCCTTGTTCTCTCCACTACCTGGCTGCCATTAGTTGAGAAACTTTCCTCTACCACTTCCTTCCACAATGATGTTCTGCTTCACCTCAGGCCCAGAGCAATGGGGTCAGTGAACCCAGCCTGAATCTCTGAAACCATGGGCCTGAAAGAATCAACTTCTCTTTCTCTAAGTTATTCTTCTCTGGTATTTTGGTCACAGTGACAGAAAGCTGATTAACAATTTAAAAGTGGAAAAAATCAAGCTGTGGAAAACAGTATAGTACATTATCATTTATGAAATATCACAAATACATTTAGGAGTAAATCATAATCAGCAGACTAAAAATTATACCTATTGGAGAGAGAGAGAGTACAGAGTACGAGGGACAAAATGACAGGGAGGCCACTAAATTATGTTGTTTTGTAGGTTTGACTTTGGTATTATGAAACCTTCTACATATTTATAAAAAGTAATTAAATAAGTTAATAATTTTTATCAATGAAAACCAAAATGAATTGAATGAACTTTATTGTGCTTTCAGTTGGTGGCATTGTAATTTCAAATGATTTTAAAATATAGGCATTTGTTCTGTACATTTCAAGTGAGATATAACCTGACAATCAAGAGAACCACATAAAGTTTTTAAACTGTTTTCAGAATTAGTATTTTTAAAGATAGGGTTGGCATTCTTTTAAAGAAATTGTTAGTTGTAAAGTATGGGATTACACAAATAAGTTATTTTGTTGGTGTCATTGGGAGTCAGGATTTGTGGCTTCAGAGTAAGGATATACTGAAGTAAGATTAATGACACAAAGAACATATCCTGGAGTCCTGAATTTCAATGGGGATTATCAATATGAACTCACAAAATGTTTTTTTTTTAAATACGTATTTCTTAGCTCCATCTTTTACAAACAATGATGAACCCAGTAGCATACAGCCAAGCCCCATGATTTTATCCCCTAGAAAACATTTTCCACTAAAAGAGTCAAGATTGTATTATCTTATTTCCAGAAATGTATAAAGTGAGATTTGAACAATCTTTTTTTATCAGAAAATGGGAAGCTATCAAAGACTACTGGGGTCATGAAGAAAGGAGTCAAGAGCCAAACTGAAGAGCCTCAATACCTAAAATGGGACAATCTGAGCACTTATAAGAATAATAATTAAATTACTTAAAACATACTTAAATATTATATTCATTATGGTTGTAAAATATATTTTGTTGTCATCTTTAAAAGTGCCAAAGAATAAATGTATTATTTATAATAAATAACCAGTATATGAAAGTAAGGAATAAAAATGATCCTTCAAAATGCATACTATCTTCTCTCAGCAAAGAGCTAATAAGGGGAGGATTCTTTAGAGTAATACTAGCTAATACATGAAGGATAGGTGGAATATCTACATATCTGTAATAACATATTGAATCTAGGCAATAACTATTAGTGACTGCTAACATCATAAAAAGAGAGATAATCACACATGTGTGTATTCACATGAAGTACATAGTATGACCTGGGAAATATTCTTGCTAAAAAATAGGGGGAAAAAAACCAAACTTTAATGTAATGAAGGCTCTGTCTCTAACAACCAATTTTAGGAAAAATAGGAGACCAAGAGACATGCTAAATGACAAGAGGAGAATGTCAGCAAAATCCAGACTATAAGAGACTGTGAAAAATAAAAGACCCAACTTCTTCAACAAATAAATAAAATAAAATAAAATAAAAATAGAGAAGCGACAACCTATAAATTAAAAGAGACTTAGTAGGCATATCAACAAGTTATAATGTATGAAAGTATATTGGATCCTGAGTTGAAAAATCCATATTTATAAACAATTGGACAATTGAACTAGGAATGAATACTTGAAGATATCTAGAAAAACTTCTGAGTAGTCCCAGATATGTGGGAGAATGAGGCAGAAGATGGCTTAAGGCCAAGCGTTAGAGGCCGGCCTGGCAACATAACAAGACCTTGTCTTAAAAAAAACAATAATGAAAGGGGCTGGGGCTGGGGCTCAGTGATAGAGCACTTGCCTAGCATGTGTCAGGCACTGGGTTTGATTCTGAGCACCACATATAAATAAATGAATAAAATAAAGTCCATCAACATCTAATTTTTTAAATAAAGGAAAATAAAATATCCAGAAATTGTTTAATTTTGTACACTTGATTATGCTATTGTCCTTTTATTTTAAAGTGTTTACATCTTTTACAGATACATACTGAAATAATCTTCTATTAAAAGATATGATATATAGGATTAGCTTCGAAATAACCTATGGATTGCTAGGATTTGGTGAAGATTTTGATGAAATAAGATTGATCAACTGTTATTAATTGATGAAGCTGAGTTGAACATGTATTCCTTATAATATTATATCTAATCATGTGTATGACACTGTTTATAACAGAAGGTTTTTAAAAATGACCAAAGCCACAATACACACTAATAAAATCACAATTTGTGGATATGGGGCAAGAACATTAGTACTTCTAAAGGCTGCCTTAAAATGAGTTGCCTATGCAGCTAAAGTTTAGAGCCAATATTATAAACAACCAGGACCTTACATTTTTCTCTGATAAATCTAGAAGTATGCTTGCATTGGTTCAACTGCTCAATGATGCCCTCAAGGACACCATAGTTTTCATAACCTGCTTAATCATTTTCAGCATTGTTGACTATATGACTCCATGCTTGTCCCAACATCTGCAACAGTTCTAGGTATTTCTACCACATTGCAGGTACCACCATCCTCTTTTCTCACACTTCTAGTTTTAAGAACCAGCCTCTTCTACAGAATGCCTAACCCAACCTCCCTATGTATAATTGGGCAGAATTGGGTCATTGTTCACCCCTGGCTATAGGGTAGGTTTGTAAAACCATCCTATGATAAAAGTGAATGGGATAGTCATGAATGGATTGTAGAATTCCTTAATCTCATCCTGGAAATGGGCAATGCTTCTTTGAACAAAATTGGTTTTTATTATCATTGGGCATTGGTAGGTAAGGCTGTTAGGTCAGAAATCAAAATATCTGGCGAAAAAGGTCAACCTGAGCTCCAGGGTCAAAAACTCAGAGGTAAGGATTGAAAAAGGATTGGAGAGAATAAACTCACAAGGACTGAGCCACACACTGTGTCCTGACACTACTGGTTCAGTCCTCAAAAACAGTCCTACAAAGCAAATAACTTGCATTCTTTTCATGTTATGCACAAAGAATCACAGAAGAGAGGTCAGGTGTTTTGTTCAAGATTCTGATTGGCAGTTCCCCAGGGCATTAATTTTCCCCTCTGTCATGGGTCATAGCCACTTCTGTGAATGACCAAGAGCACCATAGGAAATATCAGCAGAGAAAGAGAACAAAGACCATCCTTTGTTCAACACAGTTCTAAGCATATTCAAAGTCATGGGGAGAACATTTTGATTCTGACCACTACTCTAATGGTGGGAGCTATTGGCAAAGTTGGGATCCCAAGGGTATTGGACTAGTAGCTGTTTACTAGTCTGTACACTCTGGTTATGTGTTATCTTGTGTCTCTCTAATGCAGACATTGGTAGATAGTGTGTGCTCTAATACTCTTTGAGGTCTGGGAGGCTTGCTGATTTCAGAGTCGGCTGCCATGCTGGCTATATTGTCCCTCAGCTTTTACTCCCTTTTCTTACAGAATGAATAAACTGTGCATTTGCGCCCCCAACCATGTGGGGGCACAGCTCAGATTCTGCTAGGGGAACAGTATTATCTTTCTTATGCCTCCAGCTTCCCTCCCAGCCTCCAATGGTGTGTCATTCAAGAAGGCAAACAGTTCTTGAAATATGCTAAATTTTGGTCATTACATTGTTTTATTCACCACCAGGATACTGTGAGGCCACCTCTCATTTGTCTTTAATAAGTCATCCTTCAATTAAGGGCCTCCTTAAATACATCTCTTGACCTTCAAACCCTCTATATTCCCTTCTTTTTATTTTTCTCCTTTTTTTTTGCGGGGGGGAGCAGTGACCCAATTCTGCCCAATTAGAGAAGTGAATCCAGGGGTACTTAACCACTGAGCCACATCCCCAACCCTTTTTTGTATTGTATTTAGAGACAGGGTCTCACTGAGTTGCTTAGCACCTTGCTTTTGCTGAAGCTGGCTTTGAACTCATAATCCTCCTGTTTTAGCCTCCCAATCTGCTGGGATTAGAGGTATGTGCCACCATACCCGGCTGTATTCCTTTCTTAAATGTATGAAATTTATACTTGTGGATCATCTGCTCTTTCAGACAAAAGTTTTTCATTTAGCATGCATTGAAGAACATGGATAGAGATAGATCCTGATTTATTTTAATGGCAGAATGTTCTAAGTCTTCAGAAGTTTAAAAAATAGAGCATATTTTTTTCACTTACTCATTTACACACTACTAAATGAAACTGAGAAAATTTAGAAAATGTCATAAGAGCATCATTAAAGCAGAGTGCAAAAAATAAATACAAGGATGAAAATAAAACATTAACATTCATGTTAGGTGAAATAAACCAGTCCTAGAAAGACAATGGCCCTGTGTTTTTATCTCATATGTGGAAGCTAGAGAGAATAAAAGGGGAAAAGGATCTCATAAAAATGTAAGGGATACAAGTAGAGGAAGGGGATCAGGGGAAGGAGGAGAGGGACAGGGGAGAACTAGGGAGTAAAATTTGCCAAAATTCATATCACAATGAATCCTACTATTATGTATAATTATAATGAACCAATAACAACAAAAAAAACCCACTAATATTTAATCCAGGTACCGTCAGCTAAACCTGAAGAAGCCTTAGGATATTTTTTGGTCACTTGCCATGTGAAGTATCCTTTATGAATCTATTTGTGTAGCAAAATGTCACTGTTAGACTGCAGTAGGGCAAGTAAAAGCAGTCTCAGGAAGAGATAATTCATCTAAGGCTCCGCTAGAGAATAGAGAAAGCTTTTCATTCAGTGCCCCAAATAAGAAAGAACTATAATTAGTTGTATATTGGATATATATCATATCAAGTGAGAGACATTGACATGATTGTGTATAGCAGCCTGTGAACAAATCTTTTTTTGTCCTCTCATGCTAAACCCAGGTTTTAATACACTCTGCTTGGACTTTTAGAGATTCATCAATCAAAAAGAAAAATGTCTTCACTAGAGAACTGAGAAATGTCTGCAAATTATCTGTGTATGCAAATTCTAGTTGTTTAATGTTAATCTGAGTAGAAAATAAATGGCTTTGCTAAAACCCCTTTTATTATTTGAACCTTTTGCCAACCCTGATTTACAAGAAGAAATTAGTTTTTTGTTTTTTTTGCTGGGGGGGGGGGATACCAGGGATTGAACTCAGGGGCACTCAGCCACTGAGCCACATCCCAGCCCTATTTTGTATTTTATTTAGAGAGTTGCTTAGTGCCTCGCTGTTGCTGAGGCTGGCTTTGAACCCTGGATCCTCCTATCTCAGCCTCCCCAGCCGCTGGGATTACAGGCATGCAAGAATCTGGCAAAATTAGAGTTTTTAAGGGTAGATATGGGAAAAGAAAATCTCCTTAGAATTTAGACAAGTTTCCTGTAAAACAATCTGTCATAGTTGATTGAAGGATATAACTGTGTGAGAAGCTAATTTTTAATATTCTATAAGCTACAGTATAAAATTGTAGAAATGTGCCCTTTTGTTTGTAAGTAAAGCTTTTCCCCCACTTTTTGCTTTCTGCAACATGGTATGCTTCAGTCAGTAGGTTCTTTTCTTTAAATATTTTTTTGGTTGTAGGTGGACACAATACCTTTATTTATTTATATTTATGTGGTGTTAAGGGTCAGGGTGGAACCCAGTGTCTCACACATGCTAAGCAAGTGCTCTACCACTGAGCCACCACTCCAGCCCCAGGTTCTTCTTTTCCTTTTTTCTTGTTGACTCTGGCAATCTGTGAAACATTAGTACACACTGATGCTTTGAAAAAAGTCTCTTCTGAATTGTAAAGCAAGTTCACTCTCCCTACCCCTTGAAAGTAATGGATGGTGTCAAATTCTTCCCCTCGATGTTCAAATATAAGTAGATATTGTAACCCAAAACTAGAAAAACTGGAAACATGCCAATAGTCTCAACAGGAAATATAGGAAACATACTAAACATGAAACCAGGCACTGGATCAATGTGAACATGTTCAAATGTTTAGATTTTGACAGAAATTGTGTGGTTGTTGAAAAGTTTCTGTTTTAATGGACAGAGAAAGACGGTTGAAGTGAGCAATATAGTCTGCTAGCCCAAACATTCCCCTTCTTTCCTTCTTAGGGCTTTGCTGAAGTATAGATATGTCCTATAATGACCAAAGGAATAAAGAAGGAATCTTGTGAGGAAAGTTGCTAAGAGCCATTAAATAGATACTGAGAAAGCCTGAAGTAGGAAGTCCATAATGTGTTTAGGATGTAACCCGACTTGGGAAGATTCTACATTATCTTGGCTGCCAGAAATTTGAGATGAATCACTGAAGACAATTAAGTGAAATTAGTCTGAATTGGAGACAACAGGAAACCTCTGAAGGGACACTTCCCTCAAATGGCTTTATAAGCAGTTGTATGCTCAAAAGAACCTAATACTGTGTCTGTGAATGACAGACATCCTAATTTGGATAACACCATCAGATATTAACAACTATAGAGGAAAGTATCTAGAAGTAAGAAAAAATGTTATCATGTATTTTATCAATCATCCTAAAAGAGCAAAAACCTGGTTTCTCCAAACCACCTGGATTACCTGCTTCTCATTGAAGTGCAAAGAATTGCTTTTTCAAATCAACTTCTAAAGATTTATGTCCCTTCTCTAAAAGTTATATATGCACACTTCAGAGTTTCTGAACAACTATACAACTGGCTGAGGCAAACATTTAGGATTCAGTTTTGATGGGAAATTATCCAAATTGGATGGACAAATAGATCTGTCCTGGCTTATATTTGTGGCCTATCAGTGGAAAATATACACAATATTACCATTGGTAATTTTACTAAAATTATGAAACAATGAAGCATTGAAAATAAATTTTAAAAACCAGTGGCTGGCAAGGCAAAACTTTTATCAAGCACTAGACTGGTCTTTAATTGTACAAAGTGCAGCCTAAAGAACTGAGAGAAGGGGCTCTTATGATAAAGATGAAACTCTTGCCACTGACATCCTAATGATTAAATGATTGGGTCCGACAGTATGAGCTAATATAATCTATATTCCTGTAGATTAGGTTAGCTGACATATGATAAACTAAAAATCCCTATTTCCCATGTGGGTGTCCTGATAATCTGTGATGGATGATTCAGAGTGAAAAGATGGTATTCAAGCTCTGACAAGACCAGTGGCTATCTCTAACCAGTTAGATACCCTGAAGGTTCCTGGGCACACAAAGAAAGGGACCACTGAGGAGGAGACACTGTCTTTGCTCAAGGATAGGCCCAGGGTCTTGTGGCAATACCCTCCACACCTGTTCAATCAGCTCATAACTGAAAGGTTTATCAAACAGCCGAATTTTTCTTACTGCAGGTATATGGCTATGCCTAAGAAAAAGTGACTCTACCCACCATTCAGTACACGTTTGCTGGGCCATTATCCACTTACCAAGAAAGAAAGTCATCCAGCTGTTGAACGATATGCAGGTTATAAGAGGTCACTCTTCTGGTAATAACTGTAGTCACCACAGAATCTGAAATTGGTGTTTTTCTCAAAAAGTTGTTCAAGGAAATGTTCAGTGCCTCTGATCCTGTTTGTTGTCATGTGGTTATAAAAATGACCTTTCATCTTTCCTATCAACCACAAGCACTGAAGAATATAAGGGTGGAATGTTCTCATTTCCTGGATCAGAACTCTCATTAACCCTTACCTTTTACTAAATTGACCCACAGCCCTATTGCAAGCTTTTATCTTTCAAACAGTCATACCCTTTATTGTGTTGTATCTCATACCACAAGTTTACAATTGAACAATATCTATGTTAAGATGTTGGAGTCTAGGTAAGAATCTAGTGAACATATGGTCTGAATCCATATATGTGATTTGGCCATGCTCAATATCATAGGGCCTGATGGAATACAAATTAAGATGACCTAAGCCTTTCATTTTCAAATCAAGGGAAGTAGAAGACCTCCTTTATTGGTTGGGCTTAGACACCAAAAGCAAAGTGCATTGGGAAGAACCCTAAAATGTTTTTTTTTTTTCAAAAAATTTTTTTCCTTTAGCATAAACTTTTTTTGTGTAAGTCCCTCATTTAAAACAGTGAGTGGGGAAAAAAATTTTAAAACATAATAAACATATTCAATTACTTAAGTAAAAAAGCTAAGTGAATATTATTCCATACGAATTTTAAACATTATTCAAAAGCATTTCAAATATGGAAGAGTTTCAAATGGAATATTTTATTCACATGTTAGTTGTCTTTTTAACATGTACACACACACACACTGACACACTCTGATTGGTCTGCGTGGAACAAGGGTTGTCTAAATATCCTAAAGGAAAATGAAAAATTAAAAAATATATTAATTTTTCATTATTATAGGTAATTACATCCACATCACTAACAAAGCTATTACTGATCTGTCCACGGAAGCAGAGTGTTACAGGGGGAGGAAACTTGAAGGTATTTTCAACAGTGACATAACTGAGATCTCAACATGAGAAAGCTGACAAAACATGGATTTTTGCTGTGAAATTTCTCTTTGCAAAATATGGAGAAAAGTCTGTTGATGAGCAATAACAAGAGAAGGTGGTGAACTGTTGCAGTCAATTCTCCTCACAGTATCGTGCAGAGGCATCAAGAAAATTGCTTAGTCCTTTTCTGGGACCAGTTTCAGAACTTTTCCAATTGCAATGGTCTTACCCTCATCTCTTAAGGTAAAACGACCCATCTGAGGAAAATCTTTAAATGTCTCGAGGCAAATAGTTCCTGCTGTCCTTAAACGGGCAATGCACACTTGATCTTGCTTCACGAAACGGGGTCGTGTCTTACTTTTTTCTCCTGATTTTTTGTCTACCAATGAGATTAAGGCTGTTATCTCAACTTCCTCAATACAAGTATGAATGTGCAGCACCGCATTATAACCTGGGCAGATGATAGATTTGTGCTCAATAATCACTATCTGAACATCAAATGTGCGTCCAGAATGGCAAAGATTACTGGGGTCACAAAGTATGAAGCCTGGAAGAATCTCCTCTTCTTCAATTCCTTTCAGTCTGATTTTCAGGTTTTCACCTGGGGCTACAAAATCAGTTTCAGTATCATCAGAAAGTATTCCAAGAACTTCTACACTGTGCTTGTTTGGCATCATCACAAGTTGCTGGCCTTTAAAAATGGATCCTGATTCCAGCTTTCCCAGGACCACGGTGCCCATATCCTTGTACTTATCCACAATTGGCAGTCTAATTGGTCCATCAATTGATCTGTTGAAGTTTGGCAAATTATCCAAATATGGAATAAATGGTAATCCAGTGTACCAAGGGCAGAAATCTGATTGCTCTTTAATATTTGCTCCGGTCAGTCCTGAGCAGGGCATAAAGTGAATGTCCTTTTTCGGACTGAAGCCGACTTTTTTCAAAAAGGGCACCAGTTTTTCTTTACATTCTTCATATCTCTCGCTGCTCCAATTTACTGTGGGATCATCCATCTTATTAATAAGCACTATTAAATGTTTCACACCTGCCGTTTTGGCTAGCATTGCATGTTCTCTCGTCTGTCCACCTTTTTCAAATCCTGTTTCAAACTCTCCTTTTCTGGCAGAAATTACCAGCACAGCCAAATCAGCTTGAGAAGCACCACCAATCATATTTGGGACAAAACTCTTGTGGCCAGGAGCATCTAAAATTGTGAAATGTTTCTTTTCTGTTTCAAAATAGGCACGACCCACTTCTACTGTTTTACCCTTGTCTCGTTCTTCCTGATTTGTATCTAAGGCCCAGGACAAATACCAAGTTTCTCTGTTTTTCTCCTTAGCTTCTCTTTCATATTTCTCAAGTGTCCTTTTGTCAACCATTCCAGTCAAAAACATTATCTGTCCTCCAATGGTTGACTTGCCGGCATCTACATGCCCAATGAAGACCACGTTTACGTGTTCTTTCTTAGGAGCACCTGAGGGTACGACCACAGATTTTGATTTTCTTATTTCCTCTTTCTCCTCCATCATTTCCTGACCACTTTCTTCAGGGGGCCCTGAATCTCCCAAGGAACAACCCCCAGGCTCTGCTTCACTTACTTCTTTACTGTGCTCCCATGATTCTTCTAGGACCATTTCCACCTCTCCATTTTCTACAACAGGTTCTGAAAGTTCCTTGGTAACGCCTGAACTGAAACCTTCACACGACACTAAAGGTTCATCTTTGGAAGGTTCCACAGGTGCCCCCCGTCCCAGGCTTTTACCTTGAGGGTCTCCCGCGCTGAGGCAGATTTCGTCAATGCTGTTGGAGCCGGCCGGGGGGGTGGGCGGCTGTGCCGAACCCCGCAGGAAGGACGGCACGAACTCCGCGGCGTGTACATTAGGCACGAAGGGTTTGGCGTTGACGTTGAGCTGGCGGCTGAAGGCCGAGCTGAGATGCTCGCGCGGGGCCTCGGCCACTGCCGAGGAGATTCCATCCCCGCTTGGGGCCGAACCCGGGGCTTCCATGTCCACCTGGTCCCAGCAGTCGGGTGCTGAATCGCTGCTGCTGCTGCTGCCGGGATCCATGGTCTGAGGACCTACTGTGTGGCGGGGAAGGAGCCGGGTCGACAGGACAGAAAGCGCGGGCTACGCCGGCAGGAGTAAGGCAGAGAAAGCGAAGGGCCAGAGGGTAGCGACAGGAACCTTAGCGGCACCGCGGAGGCAGCCAAGTGCCGATGCTGTATTCGCAACTGCGGCGGCGGCAGCAGATATGGCGGCTCAACACCCTCCTCTTGTGTGTGAGCGGATCTCCTCCCCCAAACCCCAACCACTTCCGACTCCTCCACCCCCGACCCAACGCCGGTCGTGGATTGACCCCTTGCTGCCATCCGTAGGTTCGGCTTCCTTAGTTTTCCACCAGGGGCTGAGTCCTAAAGCACAATTTTTAAAATGAAAATTTCCACTACTGTTGTTCACACGATCTGGGAAAACACTTTGACCACAATCCACTGAGTAAACCTTAGACAGGCACACCTGATTTATGGTTTTACTCAAAAATCCAAATAAAAATGAATACTCCAGTTGAACAAATGGAGTCAGGATATGAGTTAATTACCCAGAAACACACAGCAGAAAGGAAAAATGTGGAGTGATTAAGCAGGGACTCATGAAATACATGAAAATGTAGTTGAACTTAGGACGTGCAATTTAAGATCACTCATTAATTTGAAATCCAAAGGCCTTTTGATTTTCCTTTTTTCAACGGGTCCCTATATGCTTGTAACTTCTGCTCATGGCTTCCACATTGAAAGGATGGGGTTACAACTTATTTTCATGTTAAGCACCCTGGCTGTCTGCATAGAGAGAATTTCCAAGAAAAGCATTTTCACAATGGATCTTCTAGACGATTCATATGCATGTGCCCTGGCTGCCTTTCTGTGGACTCAGATCACATATGTTTTTCCAACCAACTACTCCAGCACCTCCCCAGATTCACAGGTCATGGGTTTTCCAGAGGCATTTTTGAGGCTGGAACTGTACTCATTGCTGGTGTTGGGTTTTCTGTAAGAGTCACTGTCAAGTTTGGACCCCTCCCCAGTGAGCGGTAATGACATGAAGTTGTCCCTGTTAGCCTAATTAAAGTGATTATGACTTCTGAGGTGGACAAAGTCCATATGAACCTAATCAATAGAGTGTCGCCTTCAGAAAGAATTAACATTTATGCCAAAGCCTAGATGAACTTGTTTATAAATTAATCTAGAGCAAACTGAGTTAGGAAAAAAATAAATGGAGGACATTTGATTTTCTAGTACAAGATTGAGTTAGACTTGCATTTATTTATTTTTTTTAGTTGTTAATAGACTTTATTTATTTATATGTGGTGCTGAGAATCAAACCCAGTGCCTCAAACATGCTAGGCAAATGCTCTACCACTGAGCCACATCCCCAGCCCTAGACTTTCATTTTAAATAAATCCAAAAAACAAAGCAAAATACTATAAAACCAAATCTCTGATTTACAACTTGAGAATTGTATTCTTTTGCTTTTTTGTGTGGTGCTGGGGATCAAACCCAGGGTCTTGTGTATGCAAGGCAAGCACTCTACCAACTGAGCTATATTCCCAGCCCAGAGAATTGTGTTCTATGGACTTTAAGGGTAGTGAAAAAACCCTATATCTAGCAGGCTTGAACCCTTGGTGTTTTCAGTCTGATGCTACCACTATTTTACTAGCTCTATGCTGTTCCCTAATCATTGGATATCGAATCCTTTCATTCCCTTTCTCTCTGGTAATGGCTAAATTATTTACTGTGACACAAAGAGAATGTTCACATCTAATTACAGTGAAAAAAAAAAAAGAAATGAGAAGTGAAATGTGTAGAGACACCTTTGAATAGTACCCCACATATATGATGGGACCTTTCTTGGACATTCTATGAAGCTAGGACAGGCTTACTAAGACATCTCTGGGAGAACTTGTCAAGGTTTAGGTTGTTGGGTTCACTTAAGATAATTCATACAAGGAAGCAGGACAGATCTGGAATGTTTCCTTTTCCTGGATCAATTGCATTTGTCATGAAAATATTGGCATGATTGCTACTTGGTAATGTCTCTATTAGAGAACAGAGGATGTTCCACATTTAGAAGCTTAAAGGAGAAATGAGATATAGTGGGTGGGTATACTTATGATCCATCATTCTTGGGGTTCAGAGGAAGGCAGGTCAACCTAACAGAGAGTTGCATTGACCAGGTTGTAGTTAGAGAAACAGATCCTATACAAACTAATTTTGTGTGTGTGTGTGTGTGTGTGTGTGTGTGTGTGTGTGTGTGATGGGGTGCTCATCCTTAGTCTCTCTGCTGAGAAGTGTTAAAGGGTTCATCAGTAAATGAGACAATTTTCCTCACCTAAGTCTTTTTAAAAAACCGTAGGTACTATTCAACCATTGCTTAATTCACTATTTTCCCTCCTTTGAAAAACTTTTTTATTGTAAAATGTAGCACAAAGGAAGACAATCACATAAAACAGAATGATAGCTCATTGCTTTCTGAAAAAGGAAACATACTTAAAGCCATCACCAAGTCAATAAATAGAAATTTCCCAGCCAACCCAGATGGCCTTCCTCTGTAGTTTCCAATCAGAACATACTCCCTACACCACTATGTAACTGTTATCCTTAGATTTATGGTAATCATCAATATGATATATAGTTTTAACACACAAATGTATATAGTCAAATATTACAGTTCAATTTTACCTAACATTTTATATCTTTTCTTTTTACTTTTTTTTTCTTTTTTGGTGTTGGGGATTGAATTCAGGTCCTTGCATATGCCAAGCATGCTCTCTATCCCCAGCTCATTTAGCTTTTTTGATACCTATTTTAAGCACCTCTTACACTATAAATCCTCAGTGTATCCCCCCTTTCCCCATGTTACTTATTCATTGAAGAAAGGGGGTGATATGACGTTTTCAAGTTTGCCGACTGTATCCATGTTGTATATTTTAGCTTAATCCTGTTTTCCCTCTGTGTTTCCTATATATATCAATAATCAGATTTATGAGCTTGACCAGGTTCAAGCACAATTTTTTAAAAATTTATTTTGTAGTTGTAGATGGACAGAATGCCTTCATTTTATTTGTTTATTTTTATGTGGTGCTGAGGATGGAACCCATTGCCTCACACATGCTAGGCAAGCACTCTGCCACTGAGCTACAGCCCCAGTCCCTCAGGTAAATATTTTGAAAAGAATATTTCAAGGGGAGTTTTGATTATTTGCATCAAAAGGCACATGAGGTCAGGTTGTTACTCTTTTTTACAGTTAGAAGCAATTAGTGTTAATTGTGTAGAATCATTATATGATTAGAGGTTGCAAAATTGTGATAGGGTACTTCTATCATTCTTCCTTTACTAACTAGAATAATTCTCTAACAAATTTCCCTTTATCAAAATTTTGTTAAATTGAGATATAAATTGTAAAAAGAAGACAGGGAAATATTTGTGTCTTTCCATTTAGGAGTTTTCAAAAGAATGATTTAGTTGCTTATAATCCTTTGCAGATGAAAAATAAGTATATTTTAAAGGAAAAATTATGAATTATTAGATTTACGTATATTTGGTGTGTTTTAAGCAATTCCACTTGCTATATATTTATTAATGATCATTGGCCAGTAGATATCTTTTCATTTTTGAGTGCTTTGGAGATTATTCAAGTAGTCCTTAATGAATTATTTATTATCTCTTATGACAAGATGTACAGCTAATGTT
Organism: Marmota flaviventris; assembly: GCF_047511675.1. NCBI lineage: Eukaryota > Metazoa > Chordata > Mammalia > Rodentia > Sciuridae > Marmota > Marmota flaviventris. The sequence continues at coordinate 43,692,461 of NC_092518.1, read as the reverse complement.
ACACATTTCTACCAAACCAAGAATCTTGGTTCTTAATGATAACAGGGGATGATGGAATGAGATAATTAAATAACGACACATCTGATTTATCCTATCTACACAAATAGTCTCAGTATTACAGACATCAATATGATTATAGAAAAGTCTTTTTCCATCTAAGCTCTTCCTATTTTTGCCCATATTTCATAATTTTCCTGCATCTGAGCCATTTTTGTTGAGTGCTTCCTAGGTACAAATTATATTTCAATTATTTTATATGCATTATCTCATGTGAAAAGGGTAACTACATTACAGAAAATAGAACAAGATTTAGAGAAGTTGAGTTAATTACTTAAGGTCACATAGCTAGTAAATAGTAGACTTGTAGTTCAGATATAGACTATGTTATTCTAAGACCACACTGGCTTATAGTATCTATTATATACAAATAAAGACTTGGCGGTGTTAAATCACAAATGGAAGAAGAGGATTAAAATCTTAGAGTATCTGGAGAAAATGTAAATAGGAGTGAATTTAAGGAAGAAATATAATCCAATGGTGTTCCTTTGTGAGGATTTAGAGGTGGCTTTGTGAAGATTGTGAGGGAGGATTGAAACAAGAAAAATGAGGCATGAGGGAAGATTTACAATAGACTCATAGGGCATGGGGGATGTGGCTGACTTGCAGATAATACAATTATTTTAAAAAATAATTCCAATTAACCCAGATGCAGTGATGCACACCTGTAACCCCAGCTACTCGGAAGGCTAAGTCAGGATGATCACAAGTCCAATGCCAGCTAGGGCAACTTAGTGAGATCTTGCCTCAAAATAAAAAATAAAAAGAGGGCTGGAGGGGTCATGGCTCAGTGAGTGAGCACTTGCCTCACATGTGTGAGACACTGGGTTCAATTCTCAGCACCATATATAAATAAATGAATAAAATAAAGGTCCATCAACACCTAATAAAAACATTAAATAAATAAACAAAAAGAGCTGGGGATGCAGCCCAGTGGTAGTGTGCTCCTGGGTTCAATCCCTAACACTGCAAAATAATAATAATTCTAATGAAATAAAAGCAGTTCAGAGTGAAGAACATAATACTCCCAGATTTTGAGATCCTCTTTCCCCAACTTACATCTAGCATCATTGGGTAGCCTGGAGCATAAGCAGAGTTTTAAGTTTCATCCAGGCGTAAGGAATTGTGGTGACAGGTAGGTTGAAAGGAGAAAAGAAAAACATTGAGGAGGTAATGAACACAGGATTGAGAATACTTTGCTGTATACCTCATATTATTTCTCTCAGCATACATTCCAGTGTCTGTGTATTGAAAAGGTTGGAAATCTTAAGTCTCCTTTTCCTAGAGTTCTTGCTACCAGGGTTCCAGGTGTGTTTTTCCATTTGCCAATATGATACACACTGTCCATATTTCATTTAGAACATATCTAATATAGAGAGATATGAAGTAAGGCAGGCATGACTTGGAAGTGTAGATCTAGCTTCAAGAAAAATCTCCCTTGAGTCAACAGTTCTGGTGAAGTTTCTTATTTCCTGGAGGACAACAAAACACTTTTTAGGGCTGGGGATGTAGCTCAGTTGGTAGAGTGCTTGCCTCACATGCACAAGGCCCTGGGATCAATTCCCAGCATCGTCAAAAAAAATTAATTTAGGGGCTGGGGTTATGGCTCAGTGGTAGAACATTTGCCTACCAAGTGTGAGGCATTGGGTTCGATCTTAAGTACCACATAAATAAACAAACTAATTAATTTAAAAAACAAAATAAAGATATTGTTTCCATATACAACTAAAAAATATTAAAACAAAAACATTTTTTAAATCTTTTTTTTTTGGGGGGTGGGATACCAGGGATTGAACTCAGGGGCACTCGACCACTGAGCCACATCCCCAGCCCTATTTTGTATTTTATTTAGAGACAGGGTCTCATTGAGTTGCTTAGTACCTTGCTTTTGCTGAGGCTGGCTTTGAACTCACAATCCTCCTGCCTCAGGATCCTGAGCTGCTGGGATTACAGGCATGGGCCACTGAGTCTGGCAACAAAGACACTTTATATCTAGAAACCACAGTTGCAATGGAAGCTTCCCCATTCCCCTGCTACCTAACTGTGGCAGAGGTGGCAATGCCCTTAGAAGCCAATTTGGCTATATTATTGTGGTAATAATTCTGAGGGGGCAGAAATAGTTCTTATTCCTCTAGCCATTAAATGCATAAAATTTACAACTCTCTGTGTTAATTCTACCTTAATCCCTGTGCTAATTAACATAGAGTATATTCTGTTAACATTAATCAAACACTGACTTGAACAAGTACCACACAGCTAAGGTTCAAATGCAAGGCTTATCATTTCTAAATTTCTCCTTTTAATTTTTAGCCACTTGTGCCTCAGTTTTCTTCCCTGAGAGGTGGAGATGTATCCACAGGTACAATATGGGGATTCAAGGATGTATAGAGGCGACAAAGAACCACAGAGGTTGGAATTATGATGCTTCAACAGCTTCATTTACAATAGCTTGTACCTACCACTATTATAATAGATTGTGAGAGAGCAGGCTATGATGCTTGACAGCCAACTATGAGAACTGCCTATCTAAAAATAGCCCAAATTTGAGGTTAAGAGGGAAAACAATGCATCTCCTTTCTTAGGCAGGCTCCATTTCCTGCAATGCCCATTCTGTGTACTATGGAAAGTTACTCATCTACTACTTACAGTGCTAGGTGAAGAAGAAGCTACAAAACCAGAGGCAAGACTATAGTGCTGTTGTTTTCAGGCCAGTTCATATGCAATTAACAGGGAAAACATGAATAAGTCCAAAATCTGAAATTATTAGTCACTTTGTCTTTATAGTTTTCTACCAGTACTAAAAACCGCTACAATAAAATTTATAGAATCACCCTCAGCAAGAAATGAATTACCAGTTAGCCAAATCCTAGGTAGCCCAGAAAGTAGTATAATTTGGGGGTTAAAGTGTGGAAAGAGGCTGGGCATGGTGGTGTACAGCTGTATTCCCAGCTTCTTAGGAGGCTGAGGCAGAAGGGTTACAAGGGTTACAAGATTAAGATCAGCCTCAATTGTTTTTTAAGATCACAATTTTTCACGTCTCTGGTTGTACACCAGCCTCAAAAATTTTGAGAGATCCTTAGCAAATTAGTAAGGCCCTATCTCAAAGTAAATAATAATAATAATAATAATAATAATAATAATAATAATAATAATAATAAAGAAAAAGGCCTGAGTATGTAGTTCAGTGGTAAAGCAACCCTAGATTCAATACTCAGCACCAGAAAAAAAGAAAAAAGAAAAAAAAAAGGTATGTAAAGAGTGGGTCTATAGATAAACATGGTAGCAAAACAATTCTTGCACATGGGCCAGAAATCCCTATGCAAATATTAATCTTTCAGAGTAATATGGAAAATTCAAGAGATTGTCTAATACTCCAACATTTAATCTAACACTTCCTAGGTGACAGCCTATACACATGTGCTTTTATTTGAATGTATGGGTCCCTTCAAAATTTCATATCAAAATATAATTTCTTATGTAATAGTATCAAGAAGTGGGATAGTATCAAGAGGGGATTGGGTGTGCCAGCTACTCCTTCATGAATGGAATTAAAATCCTAATAAAAGAGATTTCACACAGTATATAGCATCTTCTGTTTTGTTGTCTTCAGTTATATGAGGACATGTAACATATAACATATTCAGCTCCTCTGGAGAATACAAACCCAAGAACCAAGTTGGAAGAAGAGACTGGGCCTTCACATGATACTAAATATTCCTAATCTTGAACTTGGACTTTAACCACTAGAAACATGAATATGAATTTGTTTTGTCTTTATAAATTAACTAGTTTCAACTATTTTATTAGAGTATAATTAAGATACTAAGACACCAAGTAATCATGGGTCAAAATGTTTTATACAACCTAGAATATTCATGCTTTACAATATGGTAACATTATTGGGTCAAGCTCATTTTACCATGACACAGGCCAGCAAGTTCTAACTCCTGTATTAGAAACGAGAAACTTATAGCTAAACAAGTGCTAAGTAAGAGACTAGAGCACTGCAAGGTTCTGGAAGTAGAGCAGGAACAGATGACCCCATGGGCTAGCACAGGGCAAACACTGGGAGTGTGAATTGATAGTAATGTGAAGAGATCAATTTTGCAAGTTCAGAGACAATCAAATCCATGAGCTGAACCTAGGTCACTTGTTCCCCAACAAAGTAGAAAGGTCCAGTAAGGAAGAGTGAGCCTCAATTCTTCTGTCTCCAAATGTAGTAACACTTGAATAACTACATTTGGAGATAGAAGAATTGTCTCTGTCAAGACAGCCAAGTGGTAGTCTCAGTTTTAAACATCCAGTAGAGGAATAAGGTAATGTTATCATGTAACAATCAAGTATGACATCAATACAGTTAAGTCACTTAGCACACTTTCAGCACACATGTGCTAAGCACCTGCTTTGTGACTGCTCTTGTGTTCCAGGAGGCCAATTTGGAATTTGAGTTTGCATCATGAAGGAAAATTTGCATGTCCACAAGAATAATAACAGACAAGATGTAAACACATCAAATGTCAATACAGTTGGAGTCCACAGTAGATCTACAAAAAAAAAAAAAAAGAGCTCCTTTCTATCATTTGCAATTCTAGGTCTTGAAAATTGCTAAGTGTAGTTCTTAAGTGTACTCAACACTAAAATGGTATGTATGTGAGGAAATGCATATGATAACTAGCTTGATTTAGCCAATCATAATGTATACATATTTCAAAACATGCTGCACACAATGAATACACACAATTTTTGTCAGTTAAAAATGAAAAATTTTAAGTGCTGGGAATAAATTAATTCTTTAGAAATTAGGTAAACAGGCACATTGAAAAAAAAATCATTCTCCACATGGCATATCCACTAAAACATGTGGATAGAAACTAGGGGATAAAGGAAGTTTCTCATCGGAGAAGAATTGCATCTAACTAATGGAAAAGGTACATAGAGTTCAAACATCCCCAGTTTGAGCCTCAAGTGACACAGTGACCCCCAAGACGTGCTTGCATTACACAGCAGAGACATCCACAGAGTCTGTGTCCCCTGAAGAACTTAAGTAACACTGCCTCTGGGGAAAGATCACTTCGGAGTGTGATGAAGACTCTAGACCCAACTCCCAATTTACAAGAAAGGCAGCAAACAGAGGAATGTGCTAAACAATGCCAGTGAACAGAAATCAGCCCAATCCAGCAGGGGACACTCAACAAAACAAAGGACTCACTTCTCCCAAGAAAGAGGAGAGGAGGAGTGAATTCTACAGAGGATTAACAGGCACAGCAACCAATTGCAATGCAGCAGACTGGAGCAACCTGGAGTTGGTAAACACATTAGTACTTAGATAAGACAACAGGGAAACATTTTCTGTGAATTAATCTTGAAAATGTTAAGGGTGTGGGGGGGTGTGGCTCAAGGGGTGGTGTGCTCGCCTGGCATGCGTGTGGCCCGGGTTTGATCCTCAGCACCACGTACAAATAAAGATGTTGTGTCCACCAAAAACTAAAAAATAAATATTAAAAAAAAGAAAGAAAATGTTAAGGAATTATCTGTAATTGTTGAGAATCAAGAGTGGCATGTATTATGTTTTTACAGCATCATTGAAAGCTGTCTTTTGCTTTGAGGGATACGTTTTGTGGTATATATGGATTAACTGATATGATGTCTGGGGTTTGCCTGAAACTAACCTGGAAGGCAGGGGACAGTAGCATGTGTAGATGAAACGTGATTGGTGAAGTGAAGTGCTGTCTACCTGTGTCTTCCTTATGACATTAAAGCTTGTCATGTGTCTGCTTCTCAGTTCTTACAACAGAAAACATTTTGGGGAGGGAGACTGAGGATTGAACTCAGGGGCATTTAAACACTGATCCCCAGGACCTGTTTTTTGTTTTTAATTTTGAGAAGGGGGGTCTCCCTGAGTTGCTTAGGGCCTTGGTAAATTTCTGAGGCTGGCTTTAACTTTCCATGCTCCTGTGTCAGCTTCAGGAACTGCTATAATTATGGGCATGTGCCACTATGCAAGGCCAGAAAACATTTTAAATACCTAAAGACACCACAAAATAAACTGATAAAATCAGAATTTTGGGGAATGCAGTCAGGGCACTTGTATTTTAAAACTTATTTTTAAATGAGTAAGGAAAAGTTCAGAGGCAATGATACCAACAGCCTGACCATTTTCTTCTTTTGAATGGAAACCTGCAGGTGCACTTGCACTGATTTGGCTGATCAGAGATGCCACAAGCACACTGAGGCTTCCATCCTACAGCCCAACTATTTTTAACAAGTTGACTCTTGTGCCTTTCACAGTATGGCTGCAACATCTCCAGTCTCCCTTAATCGCATTGCAACTGCCACCATCCTTTCTCACATCCCTCCCTCTTATTATGACACAGCTTCTTGTACAGAACCTCCAAACACATTCTCTGTGTACCTCTTTGGGCAGGGCTGAGTCTCCTGGTCACCCTTAGCTGCAGGGGAGGCTGGAAAAAAATCATCATTTGAAAAGGGGGAGATTGTTAGCTATGAATGATTTGGAAAAATCCTAAATTTCCCCTGAGACTAGACATACTGCTTCTTTGAACTAAATTAGGGGTTTTATTTATTTATTTTTACCCTTGGGCCCTTGTAAGTGTGGTGATTGGGCCATCAATCAACAAATTCTGTCAGATGGCAGAAGCAGAACTCCTGGGTCAAGAACACTGTCAGGTGAAGGTTTGAATATAGACTGAAGGGAATAAACTCACAAGGACTGAGCCTCACTTATGTCTAGGCACTCTGCCTAAGTGCTAAATTATTCAGTCCCTGGGCTGGGGATGTGGCTCAAGCGGTAGCGCACTCGCCTGGCATGTGTGCGGCCTGGGTTCAATCCTCAGCACCACATACAAACAAAGATGTTATGTCCGCCGAAAACCAAAAAATTAATATTAAAATTCTCTCTCTCTCTCTCTCTCTCTTTAAAAAAAATAAATAAATTATTCAGTCCCCACAATGGTCCTACAACATAATAACTGGCATGTTTTCCATGTTATACATGAAGGACTATAGGATCACAGAGCAGAGGTCAAGTTCCTTGCTCAGCATTCTGATAGATGGCTTCCTGTGCATTAATTTTTCCTTGTGCCATGGATCATAGCCACTTTTGAGTTTTGCCAAGATCACTGTGGCAAACAACTGTGTGGGAAAGAAAAGAGGTTGACTGTTTGCACAAAATAGTGTGAGATGTATTCCATGTCATGAAGGGGACATATTTTGATTCTGTGCTGCTGGCAATGGTTAGAGTAAAATAGTAGCTCAGAACTGATACTTCTCTGCCTTGTCCTTGCCACGTATGATATTTGCTAGGGTCACAAGTGGTAAGTGGGTTCACAAGAACTGTTAATCACTGATACATGAGCACAGGGCCCAACACTCATATTCACAAGTTTGGGAGACTTAATGACCTTTCCATACTCAGAGGTGCTGTCATGCTCATCATTTGGGCAGCATGACTGACTACCTAATTACAGGAAAAAATCTGAGGAGCATTTGTTCCCATGAGGTCCTGCAATGCCCAGCCCAGTTCCTTCCAGAACACCAAGGAAAGTTCCAACAATGTTTTCCACCTGTCTCAAAATATGACTTCATGGTAATAATAGATTGCTTTCTATGGAGGTAAGTGGTCTTCTTTGATTATTTTGCCTTTATTCTTCTAATATCTTTTAAACACACACACACCATCTAAAATAATAATCTAAACTTGTATCTTAGGAAGTCAGAAAAATAAGACCCAATTAAATCTAAAGTAAACAGAAGAAAATAAATTATATCATTGGAACAAAAAATCAATTAAATTTGAGCTGTGGCTGTAGCTCAGTGGCAGAGCACTTGCCAAGCATGTGTGAGGCACTGGGTTCAATTCTTAGTACCACACACACACACACACACACACACACACACAGACTAAACAAATAAAGGTGTGCTGTCCATCTGCAACTATAAAAAAATTTTAAAAATCAATGAAATTGAAAAGGAAAAATTTAAAGAGTACAGTTACAAAATGAAAAATTGTTTTTAAAAAGTGTTCTATAAAATTGATAAGTTTCTGTGCAGGCTAACTAAGAAAGCAAGAGAAGATACAAATTACTAATATCTGAAACAAAAAGAAAATACATAAATATAGATCACATGGACATGAAAAGGATAACAAAGTAATATTCTAAACCATGTTCCTTTAATAAATTTGAGAACCTTGATAAAATGGACCTGGAAGATATGATCTGCTGAAACTCACTGTATCTGAATAGGTAAGTGTACATCTATTGTGGAAATTACATCTATAACTAATAACCTTCCCAAACGGAAAACATCAGACCCAGATAGGGACATTATAGAGTTCAATCAAATGTTTAAGAAGAAATCATAGTCATGTTTTATAATATCTTTCAGAGAAGAAGTACAAAGAATTTTTCTAACCCATATTACATGGTCAGCATCATTCTAATACCAGAACCCAGTGGAGAAATTATAGGAAAGAAGATATGCAAGTCTATATTTCTAGTAAGCATAGATGCAGAAGTCCTGAATAAAACGTTAGCACCTTGAATCCAACTAAATGATCTATGAATGAAATAATTAATAAGTGGAATGTATGAAAAATAAAATTTTCTGGTCTGTGAAAGCTTTTAAGAGAATAAAAAGTACAATCCATAGAATGGGAGGGAATTATTTTCAATGTCATATCTGATAAAGGCCTATTATCTAAATTATACAAATAACTAGTTAAACTCAAAAATAAGACAAAATGATTACAACGTTGAGTCAGAGATCTTGTCAAACATCTCACAAAAGATGTACAAATAAAAGATTAGCATATGAAAAATGTTCAACATCATGTGCCATTGAAGAAATGCAAATTAAAACAATGAAGTACCACTATATGCCTATTCCAAGGGTCAAGATTCAGAAAAGTGAGAACACCAAATGCTGGCGAAGATATGGAGCAACAGAAATACATTCAATATTGGTATGAATGTAACATGGTACAGCCACTTTGGAAGAGTTTGGTAATTTCTTACAAAATACACAAACACTTATCATGTCATCCATTACATTCCTTGGTATTTAATCAAAGGAGCCGAAACTTAACTCCACATGAGAACCTCTATAAGAAGATTTATTCTATTTTATTCATAGCAACCAAAACTTGGAGGCAATCAAGATGTCCTTCAGTAGTACAGAGGATAATTCATCTATAGTGCACCTAGAAGATGAAATAGTATCCTGGACTAAAAAGAAATGAGCTATCAAGTCATGAAAGGGTATGAAGAAAATGTAAATGAATGACTAAGTGAAAGAAGCCAGTCTGAAAAGACTATGTATTGTATGAATCCAAGTATATGGCACTCTGGAAATGGCCCTATATAGAGACAGTAAAATGATAAAGTCTTGCCAAGGTATTGGGGTCCAGATGAGATGAACTCAGGTCTTTATCATGTAACATCAAGGGACCACTGAGAAGTCCACTGAGATTTTAACTGCTGTCTGTTGAGCATCTTGGTTACAGGTTCTCTATAGCTTAAGTGTAGACAAATGCCTCAAGGAAGAAATACACCCTTTATGTGTCACTTCTCTCTGCCTTTCTAGCACCCAATATCTTGACTACTCAAGTATTGCCTGGTTTGGAAGACTGAACCCTAAGTTAGGTTTCCCTGGCCTCATGTGTTTTCCAAAGTGCTGTTGTCTTCTCTGTAGCTTAGTGGATGTTTTGTCCATGGAATGACATCCTCTCACTCAGGGAAGTTTAGATTCCAGTAAATTCTCTGAGGGAAAAAAGAAGTACAAGTTAGTAAAATATCCCTTGGTGATCTTGTCTATCTTCCAGATTTAAAAAAAAAAATTAGTTGTATATAGACTGAATGCCTTTATTTGTTTTTATTTGGTGCTAGGATTGAACCCAGTGCCTCACACTTGTGAGGCAAGTGCTCAACCACTGAGCTACAACTCCAGCCCAGATTTTTTTTTTTATACTGATGTCCTGGACACAAAAGAAATTATGATGCCTTTAAATAGAATAATTTTTTCAGTGTAATAAACCATTTTATTATTTCATAGAAATAAACAAATTGCTCATATCTGTAAATATTCTAATGAGATTGTTGCATTGAGAAAATAAAACACTTCAAAGAAAAATTTTGTTTTGTTTTCAAATGTGAGGTATATATTTATATATATATAAATATACACACTATATATGTTATATAATATATATGTATCAGTGCCAGTGAAGACGAAGGTGGAAGAATTTCCAGTGTTGCTGAGAACCAGACGAGATTTCGGCTGAGAAACGGATGAGACTTCGGATCAAGCTAGCTGCCTGCAGAACTTACCTGGACTGTGATTTAAGCTAGCTGCCTGCAGAACTTACCTGGACTGTGATTTAAGCCAGCTGCCTGCAGAACTTACCTGGACTGTGATTTAAACTAGCTGCCTGCAGAACTTACCTGGACTGTGATTTACCTGGACTGTGTAAGAGACACTGCTTTATCTGGACTGAGACAACAAACGGTAATCTACAACAAATTGTAACTCGGTATGTTTGCTAACGCTGTCATTGCTGGTATAATTTTTCCAAGGGCTTCTTGCATGGAGCCATCAATTGGCTTGGTATTGTGGCATTTTGTATCCTCCCTTTCTGTTTGTAGCAGGTTATTTATGGTGTTTCTGTAAAAACCACTATGGTCGTTATTTAAATCAAACAAAAGGGGGAAATGTTAGAGTCTGTAAACAAGTCAAAATAACACCTGGCATTTTGCCAGAGAAATGTTAGAGTTCATAAACAAGTCTGGATGGTGCCTGGCAAAATGCCAGAGGGAGTGGTTTGAGAAGTAACAAAAGTGAGCTATTAAGTGTGGAGATTCCTTATTGGTTGACTGATGTATCTAGTTTATGCTAATTAGATAAGCTGTGTGGAATGTATAAATACTGCTCCTGTCCTTCAATAAACGGCTCCTACTCCTGCTGTATCAATCAACACAAGTTGTTCGTCACCCCCCGGTTATTTTGCCCAGCCAGCCGGGCTGCGGCATATCAGGAGTTTGGTAGCAGGCTAGATGTGTGGTTCTCTCCCAGAGGATACCATAAGGCTGCAGTCCAGTTGGGGGCTAAGGCTGCAGTTTCCAAGATGGCTCACTCATATGGCTGTTGGCAAGAGGTCCAGTTTCTTTCTTACTGTAAGTTTGTAGGAGGCTTCAGTTTCAGACTCTGTGAATTTCTTCATAATACTCCTTGAATAAGTAGTCTAACAACATAGAAACTGGTTTCCCTCCCACTGTCTTTAAAGGTTCAAGGCTTTGTTACATAATTATTTTCTCATATACTAGAAGCTAATAATTGGTCTAAGAATGCTTACATAGAGAAGAAAGGGGACTTCTGTTTTCAGTCAAGATAAAATCAGTGAACTAGATTTACTTCTTATGGTTTCAGAAGTTTTAGTTCATAGTCAGCCAACTCCATTGCCCTGGACCTGAGATAAAGTAGAACTTCATGGCAGGAGGGTGTGGAAAAGAAAGCTACTCAGCTCAGGGCAGCAGGAGAGCAACCAGAATATTTTTTCTTTTATCCAGCATTCTTTTGAAAAATTATACACACACATACACACATATATGTATATTATATATGTCTATAATATATGTATGTATAATACATATATAAATATATAAAACATAAACATATGCATATTATATATATAAATTATAGATATTTATACATCCTACTCTCTCTATATATACACAAACATATGCATAAACACACCTATATACGAACACATATATAGCATATATGAACACATATATAGCATATATGTATAATATTGCATAAATTATGTATATTTTAGTTGTCAATGGACAACTAAATTAAATAAACTATTTTATTTATTTATTTATTTATTTATTTATATGTGGTGCTGAGAATCAAACCCAGTGCCTCCCTCACACATATTAGGCAAGAACTCTACCACTGAGCCACTACTCCAGCCCTATCCAGCATTCTTACTTTCTGTGACTGAAAGGACTATAATGAGCCATTTCATCACATTCACAGCTGCAACTATAAATGACAAACTATAAATGACAAAAAAATAATATATATTTTTATTTCTTAAAAATAAATATATAGCTAGGTGTGATATCATACATTATAATCCCAGCTACTGGAGAGGCCAATCACAAGTTTATCACCAGCCTCAGCAACTTAGTGAGACTGTGTCTCAAAAAAAAAAAAAAAAAAAAAAGGTGTGGATGTAGCTCAGAGGCAGAGCCCCACTGGATTCAATACCTACTACCAATGTAAATAAATAAATATTCATATTCATCTTTAAAATATTTTAAAATAACACTAATATTGAGACATCCTACTGTATATAATATTGTGACTTTTTAAAATGTATTTTTTACTTTTTGATGGACATTTCATTTATTTATTTATTTTTATGTGGTGCTGAGAATCCAACCCAGTGCCTCACACATGCTAGGCTAGCACTCTACCACTGAGCCACAACCCTAGCTCAATATTGTCACTCTTATGTACAAAGGGGAGCCACAAATGTCGTGGTGTAAGAAAATCTGCAACAGTTGAGGGATCTGGACCAGTCACTTACTTTAGTGGTAGAAAGCAAGTAGGCCCGGCATTTCTCAGATATCTACACTGTAGCAAGTGCTGAACAAGTTGCAGAGTCTCTGGACTCTCTACCAAGTAGCAGAGAGATATCAAGATTTGTAGCTCCTGGCTATCCAACCACCAGCAACAGATGACTAACATATGTATTTTCTTCCCCTAGAGAAACTGGTAGATAAAGAATGTTAGTGATACTAGATAACTGAAAAACAAGCCAGAGGAAAAGTTTTATATTCTATGGGTCCATAGCCCCACACTCCCAAATTAATGACACTGGATGGCCCTGGAAAACACTTTCTGCCCCTATAGGCAACTCCAGCCACAGTTCATCAGGGGCTCAGGTATGTTTAGAACAATGCAGTTCAAAAGTGCATTGCAAAGGCTCATAAAATTAAATGTATTGGAACCGTAAGCATGTAAGAAGGTCAGTACCAATAGGCCAAAACTTAATAAAGAAACTTCATGTAAAAATAGAAAGATACAAAAAGATCAATGGTCTCTTTATGTAATATCTAAAATATGCAAGGCCTATAAGAAAATCATTCATCATATTTAGAACTGGGAAATCACAATTTAAATGAGAAAACACAATTGACTGACACCAGCAGAATCTCACAAAGATTTTAAAGTAGTCAGTATAAAATGGATTGAAGAATAATTAAGGATTGTTGTGAAGTAAGCAAAAAATAGAAAACCCCTACCAAGTTATAGACCTTATAGAAAAGGATTAACTGGAAACTATAAAACAAAATGTACAATAAACAAAAAAAAAATTTATAAACTTGCTGGAGTTCCATAGTAGAATGGAAAGAACAGAAGACAGAATCAGTGAACCTGATTACATATAGATCAACAGAATATGCTCAATCTGGAAAAAAAGGAAAAACAAGTAAACAAAAATCAACAGAGATTTAGGGAGCTAGGGACAAAAAAAAATAAAAGGTTAAGCATTTGAATCATCAGTTTCAGGAAAGAGTGAGTATTTGGGAGCTAAATACAATACTCATGTATTTTTGAGGAACCAGCGAGGTACTGACATGTAAAGAGCTTTGAATTTGCAACTCTCGTTTTTAAAATAAAGCTGGGCAAACTTAAAAATCAGTGAATTTTCTTGGTCCCATCAGACAATTAAGTTGTCAGGGCAAACCACTATCCTTAAATTTAAGTAACAGGTGAGTCCAGAGAGTCACACCAAGATCTGGTTAACAGGAACAGAAATTAATTGAGCTGTAACTGGCTAGAAATTCACACTATAATTTTGAAATATGGACTAGGATAACAGTGAATAATTTCAGAGAGGTACACTCCTGGATGTGCATGAACAACAGTCCCATGATTTTTAAAAATTTTTTGTAGTTGTAGATGGACAGCATGCCTTTATTTCATTTATTTTTATGTGGTATAAGAATTGAACCTAGTGCCTCGCACATGCCAGGCAAGCGCTCTGCCACTGACCTACAGGCCCAGTCCAGTCCCATGGGTTTTTACCTCTAGGAATCCAATTAGGTTCTGACAGTGGAGATCTCAGTAGTCCCCTAGTTGTCTGATACGAAATAATGATCATTGTGGAACATTTCCAGAGCCTTCTCCATAACAAAGTCCAAATCTCCAGGGGGAACACTTTACAGAGCCTTGTTTAGAGCCAAGGAGAGGACATTCTTACTCAAGTTGCCTATATCTTTCTGGTCTCATTTAAGGCTTGGGTGGAGACAAAATTGTGAAGGTCACAAGCCAGGGACAAATTTCAGTAAAAGCACTGAGATTTATTATTTATTTATTTTTAATTAAATTTTAATTGGTACATTATAATTATACATGGAAGATTATAGAATGATCTCTTTTTCCTCATACCTTTCCACCATACCAAAAGGTATATCCTCTAAAATAACACTAGATTACAACTGAAAGAGGTATAACATACAAAACTTTCTTTGAGCAAGAATACTTCAGAGAATACCAAAGTCAAAAAGCAATGACACCAGTGGAATTTGCAGACTTTGAATCTTAGTGCTACAGGAAACTTTGAACAAAGTCCAAATCCTATCCCTATTCACATAAATCCACATGTCATATGCCTATTTACTCCTGTGCCTACTTCCTGATAAAACATGTACAACTTTCAACAATAAAAATATAAGGAGGGCTGGGATGTGGCTCAAGCGGTAGCGTGCTTGCCTGGCATGCATGCCGCCCGGGTTCGATGCTCAGCACCACATACAAAGATGTTGTGTCCGCCGATAACTAAAAAATAAATATTAAAATTCTTTCTCTCTCTCTCCCTCTCTCACTCTCTCTTTAAAAAAATTAAAAAAAAATATAAGGAAAAACAGTCAAGCATTAAAATCAATTCTATTATGTCATAGATGTTAGAATTATCAGATAGGGAATTTAAAATGATAATGATTAACATGTTAAGAGTTCTAATGGAATAAAACAGATACATGCAGGAACAAATAGATAAAGTAGATAGAGAGAAACTATAAGACAGAATCAAAAGGAATGCCAAAATTCACAATACTCTGAAATACCATTGATGGGAGCAGCAGATATGACCTGGTTAAGTAAAGAATAACTGAGCTTGAAGATCGGTCAATAGAAACTTCCTAAAATTAAATGCAAAAAGAAAAATGCAAAATACAAAAAGCAGAGTAGAACATTCAAGAACCTTGGGACAATTCATAATACATAATATACCCCAAATTGGAAAACCAGAACAAAGAGAAAAGTGAGCAGAAGAAATATTTGAGGGAATAATGAAAGAAATCTCCAAACTTAATGATGGGTACTGAATCATACCTATAGTAAGCTCAGAGGATGTCAACAATATAAAAAACAAAAAAAAAGAAAGAAAGAAAGGATAAAAGCTACATCATTGCATGTCACATTCAAACTTCAGAATGGAAACGACAATGAGGAAATCTTGAAAACCAGGGGAAAAACTCTTATCTGAAGAGGAACAAGGATAAGAATTATGGACTCTTGTCACTAGCCATGCAAAGAAAAAAAGGTAGGGGAGCTGGGTGCAGTGGTGCACACCTGTAATCCCAGTGACTCAAGAGGCAGAGGTAGGAGAATTGCAAGTTCAAGGCCAGTGTCAGCAATTTAGCAAGGCCCTGTCTCAAAATTAAAATTTAAAAGGGCCAGGGATATAGCTCAGTGGTATAGTGCTCCTGGATTCAATTCACAGTGCCAAAAAAAGAGAGGAAATCTCTAGTGTAAAAAAAATAATTTATCAACCTAGGATCACTATATTCCTAGCAAAAATTATTCTTTAACATTGTAGAATAAATACTTTCTCTCTCAAAGAAAATTGAGAGTATTATCAACATCAGACCTTCCCCTGCAGAAATAGGAAAAAAAAAGAATACAGGAATGTAAGGATTTAGTTTGATGTGATCAGTCTTTTTGAATTATATTACCAAGACTGCACCAAGTAACCCCTGGTCTGTATTCCCCAGGTAGTTTCCCAGCACACCGTAATTAGACAAAAAAAAAAAAAAAAAACATTGTGGAGCTTTACAACCATAAGTGCCTGATGTCTTTGATATTAGTTTGAGATAAGCTAGGTACATTCCAGTCTGGATGACTTTACTTTTGTTTGGGCCACTTTATAATCCCTCCCTTTTCTATCCAAATTGTGTGGATCCACTGTTCTTACTGCTGTAAGTAAGTCTCCTCAAAGACTGTGTTCTGCAACTCTGAGTCTGTCTGCCTCTTTCTTCAGTCTCACAGCACTTGGGGTCATTTTTCATACACTGGAATCACACTGTTCCTGAACAAAGAAGAAAAATTATATAAGTCAGAAATTTAGATTCATATGAAATGTTTATCTAAATAAATTTGGACTTACATGAAGTGTTTCGGGGAAGGATAAACTAAGACAAAATATTTTATTTTTTCTTATTATTAATTTACTTAAAACAAGTATTTTAAATAACAAGAGTGATGATGTATCAGGTGATTATAGAATATAGAAAAGTGAAATGAATGACAGTAATGTAAAAAGAGGCAAAGCAACTTTAATAAAAGGTATATGCTACACATGTGAGATGAATAGTATTAAAAAACTTTCAGGCAAGCATGTTTGATACAAAAAGAGGAAAAATACATTTATTTATTTATTTATTTATTTTTGGTACTGGGGATTGAACCCAGGGGCACTCAACCTTTGAGCCATATCCTCAGCCCTTTTTTAATGTTTTATTTAGAGACAGGGTCTCACTGAGTTGCTATTTGCCTCACTAAATTGCTGAGGCTGGCTTTGAACACTTGATCCTCCTGCCTCAGCATCCCTAGCTGCTGGGATTACAGGCATGTGCCACCACACCAGCTAATGTTTTTTTAAAAATAAAATTTTCAATTCAAATCATAGGGGGCAGAAAAAGAACAAGAGAGGAAAGAAAACGAAATTCTAAAATGATTCAAGTAACCCATAGGAATGCAAAAATGCAAACAAGGAAACAAGAAAGTAGACAGGAATGAAATCTAAATTTTATATCTGGAAATATCCTTCAGGACTGAAAAGAAAAAAAAAAGACTTTTTAGAACTAGAAAAACTGAGTGTTGTATAAATACCAAGTAAAAGACAGAGGTTGTTATAGTGCATTTTTTAAAATTAGCATCCTTATGTTGTCTGCAACAACCCATTTTAAATTCAACGATTCTGAGAGGTTGAAAGTAAAAGAAAGACATACCATTACTAGCACTAATTAAAAGAACTCTGGAATAGTATATTAATTTCAGACCATTGAGTGCATAAAAATCACAGGTATCTACAGAAATGTTATAGCCAAGAGACACCTAAGGAGGCAAGACTACTAAATATAATTTACTATCCAAGACAAGATCTTAGAATATGTAAAGGATATTGTAGGGAACAGAATCTGAATACAGTAATAGACATTAGTTAATAACAATGTATCACTTATGTTCATTAATTGATATGAATATTACTATACTAACAAGTTAATAATGATAATAATGAAGAAATCTGGATGTGGGATAAATGGGAACTCCCTTTACTCCCTTCCCAGTAATTCTGTAAATTCAAACATGATCTAAAATATAAAATGACATGTTATTTATATGGGAACACCAATTCTTGTGAAAGGAGATTTCTCATTTCAAAGCATGGAGGATATAAGGAAAGAGTCTTATAATTTTTTCAAATTCTTAAGGAAAGAATGACAACTGTAAATTTTATACCTGGAGATATCCTTCAGGAATGAAAAGCAAATAAAGACTAAGATACTTTATCACTTGCTGATCTACCCTTACAAAATGGCTAAGGAAGCTCTCATTACAGAAAGAATAACTGAGGTGACTTTCACCAGTGACAGTATTATACATACCTATTGTATTCAAGCATGTCCATGTGACTTACCTGGGTCTATGGTAATTGTAATTCAAAAATACAAGTTTTAAAAATAGGTCACAATATGCCTTTATTTATTTATTCATTCATTTATTTACTTATTATTTTTGAGATAGGATCTTACTCTATTGCCTCAAACTCATCATTATCCTGCCACTGGCTCCCAAGTAGCTGGGACTATAGACATGCTTCACTATGCCAGGCCTCTCTCACATCTATTGATACGTCAGATACATTTCATCCTTGGTCTTTCAAATAACATCATGTGATGTTACCTCCAAGAAGAAGCTTTAAGAGCTGGACACACACACACACGCACACACACACACACACACACACTTTTAAATAGAGCATTAGTTATATGTAGTAGTTGGGTTCATCTTGACAAATTCATACATGCATAGAATTTGATTTCAGTTCATGTTCCACTCTCTTCCCTCCCCTTCTTCCCTTCTCCAATTCTCCTTCTACTACTCTACTGACCTCCTTTTCACTCATCTACTTATTTACTTGTTTGTTTGCTTATTTATTTTGGGATACCAGGGATTGAACTCAGGGACACTCGACCACTGAGCCACACCTCTTTCCCTATTTTGTATTTTCATATATATATATATATATGTGTGTGTGTGTGTGTGTGTGTGTGTGTGTGTGTATACATACATATACATAAGTTTAATTTTTTAGGTGGACACAATATCTCCATTCTACATTTATGTGGTGCTGAGGATTGAACCCAGCGCCTCATGCATGCTAGACAAGCACTCTATCACTGAGCCACAATCCCAGCCTCACCTATTTTGTATTTTATTTAGAAAGACAGTCTCACTGAGTTGCTTGGTGCCTCACTTTTTGCTGAGGTTGGCTTTGAACTCACAATCCTCCTGCCTCTGCCTCCTGAGCAGCTCGGATTATAGGCATGCACCTATAATCATGCATGCACCACACCTGGCTATTGATTTATTTTTTATTTTTTTGTTTTTGTTTTTTGGTAGTGAGGATTAAACCCATGGGCACTTAACCACTGAGTCACATCCCTAGCACTCCCTTTTTAATTTTGAGTCAGGGACTTGCTTTGAACCTGAAGTCCTCCTGCCTTAGCCTCCAGAGCTGCTGGGATAACAAGTGTGCAAACACCATGCCTGGGTTGACCGGTTCTTTCTACTTATACATATAGGTGAAATTACCTATGCTATATTTATATATGCACGTAGCATGATTTTTTAAAAAAAAAAATTAATTCTGAATTTCCTCCTGTTTACCATCCTTCCTCTATCTCCCTTGATCTCCTTCTTCTACTTTATTGATCTTCCCTATATCTTTATGATATCTGATTCTTCTTTCTCTTTTATTTTGCTCTAGCTTCCACATATAACAGAAAACATTTGAACCTTGATTTTTCTGAGATTGGCTTATTTCACTCAAATGGAAACGTCATCCTGAAATGAATATGATATGGAATATCACCATAGCCAACTATGAGGGAAAATTGCATTGAGTATGTAAAGCCTAGCTTAGCCTGGTTCATATTACAGACAAAGGGATATCATTTTTAAAGTGTGATTCACAATCTTAAAATCATCCTAGAATGAATTAAAATTAGAGCAGAATGGATTAAGATTAGAATGACAGAAACCAGAGAAGAAGGATGCATTTTATTGCAAAATAGTACAATTCCCTAGAAAGCATCATAATATCAACATTGATAAAAAAGAAAAAAAAAAGTACAACTGGAAAAAGAGAACTTCCACCAAGGAAAAAAGTATGAAGGCTTCAAGGAAAAACAGATACAAATTAGTCATATGGAACTTGAAATGGCCTTTCTCAGATCAAGTAGACACAATTAATAGAGAGAAGTAAATAAACAGTGAATGAGATAGGTCTAAGTGATGCATGTTACATCCAAGTTTGCAGACTTCAAATTCTGATTAATGTGAATCAGGTTATAAGGGCCAACAATCCTGTGGCAGTAACTAAAAAACCCAGGTGAAATAAAAAAATAATTTTAAAAACAAACTTAGTTCTAAGAATACAGTGATAAACTGAGGACTGACTTGCATCATCTGGGTGCAAATTTAAAACTATATTAAACTGAACGGTGATGGAAATGTCACAGACCAAGCTAGGAAAATACAGTTAATTTAAATGGAGATTTATATCCATAAAAATGCATACATTAGAAAATATAGAGCCAGGCACGGTGGTGCATGCCTGTAATCCCAGTGGCTAGGGAGGCTGTGACAGGAGGATCGTGAGTTCAAAGCCAGCCTCAGCAACTTAGTGAGGTGCTAAGCAACTCTGTGAGACCCTGTCTTTAAATAAAATACAAAATAGGGCTCGGGATGTGGCTCAGTGGTTGAGTGCCTATGAGTTCAATCCCCGGTACTCCAAAAAAAAAAAAAAAAAAAGAAAGAAAGAAAGACAAAAAGAAAATATAAAGAAAGACATAGCATAAATGACATACAATAGTTTTGTTGTTGTTGTTGCTGAGAGACTTTTATTTTATTAATTTATTTATATGTGGTGCTGAGAATTGAACCTAGTACTTCACACATGCAAGGCAAGCACTGTACCACTGAGCTACAACCCTAGCCCTACAATAGAGTTTTAAAAAAAACATTTCACCAGTATTTTGAGAAATCTGTAAAACTGATAGACTTCTGAGACAGAGAAAGAAAAAAATGAGTAAAGATGCAAATGACTAGTATCAGGAATCAAAAGTGTGTATGGTGAGGGGGAGCTGGGTGTGGTGATGCATGCTGCTATCTCAGTGACTCTGGAGGCTTAGGCAGGAGGATTGCAAGTTTGAGGCCAGGCTGTGCAACTAAGAGAGATCAAGGATGTAGGGATGTAAATCTGCAGTACCACAAAACAAAAAAATGTGTGTCAAGGGAAACCATATACCTAGAGATCTTTTTGACAAGCAATTTGAAAAGTTTAGAGGAAGTGGACAAGCAATAAAATATAACTTTAAATGAAGAGATGATGTAAAAATAAGATTTGAATTTTACAAATTAAGTAAATGGAATTAGTAATTTAATAACTTTGATAAAATAATCTCTGGGCCCAAATGGCTTAATAAATGAGTTCTATCTATATTCAAATAAGAGATAATTTGAATATCACACAACATTTTCAGAGAACAGAGGTAGAGGGTACACTACCCTCTTGTGTTTTACACAGCATCTCCTGGTACCAAACCTAGACAAAGACAGTTTTAGAAGGATAAACTAATTTGTCTCATAAACATACATGAAAATATCCTAGGCAATATGATTGGAAAAATAATAGTCTAGCGATATTTAAAAATACTATATCATGACTAAGGGCTAAACTTCCTAATAAGAAGTCTCTTATTGGTCTGGGGTTGTGGGTCAGCGGTAGAGTGCTTGCCTAGCAAAGGCAAGGCCCTGGGTTTGATCCTCAGCACCACATAATAAATAAATAAATAAATAAATAAATAAATAAAATCAAGGTATTAAAAAAAGAAGTCTCTTATTTACTTTTTGAAAAGAGGAACAGTATATACATATATTTTTTAATTAGAAGAGACATACTTTTTTATACCTTTATTTTGCTTATTTATTTTTATGTGGTGCTGACGCTTGAACCCAGTGCCTCACATGTGCCAGGTAAGTGCTCTGCCACTGAGCTACAATCCCAGCCCCAGTATATTGTTTTTTATACTAATAGTTGTTGTAGTGGATCAACTCCTAAATTGTGACATCCCAATGCTATCAAAATATCTTAAATATTGTCACCTATGCAACACTAAATATACAAGCCTTTGAAATCCATTGATTTGGTGAGGATATGAAGAAACAAAGTTGGTGTTGCATTGTTAGGGCTGACATAAATTGATGTAATCTGTACAGGGGACAATTTAGCAATATCTATTGACCTTGAGTGTGCATTTACCCTTTGACCCTGAAACCTTTCTTTTATGAATGTATCCCTTGAGTGTACTTATAAGGGGTATGAAATTATGTTTCATAAGACCTTATTCAATGCAGTGTTGTATTTACTAACCTAAAATTGGGGAAAACATAAATGTACATCCATAGAGGACTAGCTAAATAAATAAAAGAAAACATATCCATATACCATTAAGTTCTTGAAAAAAGTAGAACATTATTTAGCTTAGTGGTGAAGTATGCAGTCTGGAGCTACACTGTATAGGTCCAAATCTTGGTTCTTCTTCTTTTAGTCATATTAACTTTGGCAAGCTTTTAAGAGTTTATGTTCTCTGGTCTCCTCATACATAAAATGAGGATAACACCTGCTCATTGGGGTATGATGAAGGGTATGGAGAGAATTAATTTAATAGGTTTAAAGCACTCAAAACAATGGCATGGAAAGCACTCCATAATGTTTGCCCTTATATTATTTCACACAAAACACTTCCTGTTACACTTTGAACGGAAAACATATAAGGTCCACAACTTAACCATTTATATAAAAGAAGTGGTTGGAACACAGGCATATGCTTGCATATGAGTGATGTACCTCTGGAAGAGTATAGAAGAGTCTTGCAGAAGAGTGGTTGTCTTGCGGGGGGAGGAGTCTGTGCAGTTCCACAATAGGGATGATAGGATCCCTTTGTATATTTTTTGTGGGGCAGTACTGGGGATTGAACTCAGGGTCACCTGACCACTAAGCCACACACCCAGACCTATTTTCTGTGTTTTATTTAGAGACAGTGTCTCACTGAGTTGCTTAGTGCTTCGCTAAATTGCTGGGGCTGGCTTTGAACTCGCAGTCCTCCTGCCTCAGCCTCCCAAACTGCTGGGATTACAGGCATGCATTATTGCACCCAGATCCTTTGTATATGTTTTAACTTTTCAATTTTATCCCAAGAGTGTATATATTACCTGTTTAATTGGTTCCCTTTATTAAAGGAAAGAAGAGAAAAAGAAATGAAATAGGATTTGCAGTTATGCAGTTCTGATTTTGTGGCCCTCCTCTATCATGCAGTCCAAGTTTAATAATGAGAGGCTTTGTGCACAATGAAAATGTGGGGTTCCTTGTTAAAAATCAGGAAAAAAAATTCTCACATCTTCCTCAGTTGCTCTCTGAACCTATCATTGGTGTTTCTATTTACTGTTCTCTTTCAGAAAGGGACACCATTAAGATAAGCAAAGGTGCTCACAGTTTTCCAGCCCAATGAGTTAGATTCTCAGTCCTGCCCTTCCTTGCTCCTATACCCAGACCCTGCCCAGAGGAGGAAATACAGTAGTAGTTACACAGGAAGGCAGAAGAAGGGGCGTTTTGGGGGTGAGTAGGCAGCAGAGAACTTGTCTTAGGGAAGCAAGGAAGTGGTAGAAGCTGGACTACATGAGAACAGAAGTTATCGATACCCAGCACATACTGCACTGTTCTATCAGATCTCACATACAAAACACAAATTCATTGACATATAAGTAAGAATTTGAAAATGGTAGGACTAACTCACAAGACCAAGGACCCACTTGCTCTGTGGGAATATAAGGGTTACAGATCCATGAAGCTTGCCCTGCTACCCCACACTATTTGTGTGCCATCATTTAACTTCTTGGGGGCCTCAGTTTTTTCATGGTTTTTGTGAGTGCTTAGTATTGAAACTGGCATAGTACAAGGAATCAGAACACATCAAATATAATTATTAAATGATTAATGAGACTATAATTGGTATTGTATTATCACTTAACTAATAAATATTATATAAATATTAAAAGAGTGCAAAGGTGATAAAATGAACACATACAAATATCACAAGATACTGAGCAAAACAGATTAAGCAAGGTTATTCCTCCTATAGTTTTTGATGAACGGTCATAAGCCAGCCCTAAAGCCCAAATAAGCCACTTGCTCACCCATCTGAAGATAATATTAGCAAGTTCAGAACAAAGTATCTGACTGTTATAAATCCAACTTGGAAAAAGTGGTTCTCAGAAGAGAGATCAAGTACCTGAGTTCCCGTGGAAAACAAATACTTCAGGGAGACCCATTTCCCATAGGAAGTACAGGATAAGATTTTCTCTAAGAGACAGGCCGGATGTTGGTGGTATTAGAAATATTGGGGTGCGGCAAAAAATCAGACATGTGCTCAGAAGTTACTTGACAAGGCAAAAATTCACTTCTCCAGAAGGGTGTGCAACTGACCAGAGTCAATCAAGCCAGCACACTGGGTGAGAAGTCTCCCCTAATGTAGCACTGCCCCTTGCTCTGATAGGAGGAGTTTGGATTACAATCTACTTGATTTACTAGTTTAAAATTGGGGAAGGCAAGGGCTAGTTACAACTGAATCACCTACTACACTATACACATTATGATTTGAAGAATGAGGACAAAGGGAGATGTGTGTGCGTGTGTGGGGGGGGGTCAAACGACTACATTTTAACCATATGTTTTTGTAACTTAGAAAAGCTCCACCTAGCTGGTGCTCTGGTATATGCCTGCAGTCCCAGTGGCTGAGGTAGGAGGACTGCATGTTCAAATTCAGCCTCAGCAATTTAGCAATGCCCTAAGCAACTTAGTAAGATCCTTTCTCAAAAATTTTAAAAAAGAGGGTGCTGGGGATGTGGCTCAGTGGTAAAGTGCCCTGGCTTCAATCCCTGGTACAAAAAAACAAACAAACAAACAAACAAACAAAAAAGCTCCGTCTAACTATACACTAAGAAATGCAGGTTTTAGATTACAGCAAAAAGTTTTTTTTTTTTGTTACATATTAGGAAATTAAGATACAGGTTTAA
Organism: Marmota flaviventris; assembly: GCF_047511675.1. Lineage (NCBI taxonomy): Eukaryota > Metazoa > Chordata > Mammalia > Rodentia > Sciuridae > Marmota > Marmota flaviventris. The sequence continues at coordinate 43,667,669 of NC_092518.1, read as the reverse complement.
GTTTGACAGAAAAGAGAACATTAATCTTACAGTGGGAAGGATTAGAACCTTCTTTGGGATACAGTCCACTCTGCACTAGATCTCCATGCTGCCTACACACAATGACATCTCTTGGGGATGGGCATTTTCATGCTTCCATGGAGCACCAGTGCCCATAGGCTCAGGCATTTCCATGTCACCAGCCCAAACATCACCATTTTTGCCTCCCACTGTCCTTCCTTCCTCATGAGGTTGGGGAGCTCTTCTTTTCATTTATCAAATTTACCATCATACTTGCATGTTCTCTTCTTATTGGGGTTATCCCAATAACCCAATAATCCCAATATTTCCTCTCACCATTAATAGGGTGGTAGAGAGGGGCAGTAGCTGGTGGGGAATGTGGGGGTCAACCCAGGATAAATTATTACATGCTTGTGGGTTAGTTTTCCTGATGTAATGAGCAGCCTTTCAAATCTTAACCTTTATAGGGCTGGGGCTGGGGCTCAGTGGTAGAACAGTTGTCTCACATGTGTGAGGCACTGGGTCTGATTATCAGCATCACATACAAATAAATGAATAAAATAAAGATCTGTCAACAATTAAAAAAAATTTTTAAAAATCTTAACCTTTATAAACACACAGTGTTGGGAGAGGAAATCCACAATGGGCTCTGAACGTCCTTTCTTGTTTTTGCTGAGTCATCGAAGAATTCAAAGCCCCCACTACTCTTATTTTTAATTTTTTTTAGTTGTAGATGGACACAATACCTGTATTTTATTTATTTATTTTTATGCAGTGCTGAGGATCAAACCTAGTGCCTTACATGTGCTATGTAAGCGCTCTACCACTGAGCTACATCCCCAACCCCCAACCACTCTTTAATCAAGGGATTTCTTAGGTCTATCTGTAGTGAGCAACCCTTAATGATTGAGGTAACAACTCCCATGAACAGCTGGATTGCTTCTGCTCATTCAAAGGCATGAGCTGTCCACGTTAATTTTCCCCAAAGGACATATATAGATCCTGTGAAGCAAGGAGTTCTGGCAACAACTTTTGGGCTCTTTTTTTTCCAGTGTTGAAGATTCCCCAGGGCTTCACACATGCTAGGCAAGTGATCTATCACTGAGATATATCCCCAACTCTTTGGCAACTATTTTGCTACAAGTAAAAAGTTCATTGTTTCTGATCCAGATGTCATGTGTTCTGTCAGAATCCATCAGTGTATGGCAAAGGAACTTGTGAATTTACAAGTAGGGGAAAAAAATCTGACCCTCTACCATCCTTGACACATAGATTTAAGTGCATCATTTCTCTTTGCTATCAGGATGAAGTTGGTCCTCATTAAAGTGGTGTTTCAGGCCCTGCCTATTCAGGTTCTTGTATCACTCCTCCAAATTCTCTTCTCTTTAGTCATATGAGGGAAAATTTACCCCTGACATTTGGTAGAGGCCTTACACAACTAGGCCTCCATGTTGTTAATAATATGAACTATTACTCACAGTAAGGCCAGGCAATTCCCTTGGTAATCGTAAATACCAGAATCACCTAACCCAAACCCCAAAACTACAATAGGTTCTTTCTAATGTGGTCTTTCTGAAACACTCCACTATTCCTCACATCATGAATTCTCCTTCACTACAATGAGTGATAAACCAAATTTAACTATTTTTGTATTTCTGGTGCTCTTAGGCTGCAGTGTATTGACACAGATATATACCATTCTTCTTGCAATTTATCAAGAATGCCAATTCCTTCCTTCCTTCCTTCCTTCCTTCCTTCCTTCCTTCCTTTCTTTTTTCTTTCTTTTTTTTGACAGATAGACTTTGCAAAAAATTACCACATACCAAGCACTATGCTAGTTCCAGAGAATTCATTGGTGAGTAAAATCAGGCATGGTACTATAGTTCCTTTTGCTTATACGTAGGAAGATAATCTAAATCTAATCAAGTAAGATATTAATAAAAATATAATTCTGTGTTGAGTGCTCTGATGATAAGAAGCACATTTCTATGTGGATCATCATAATAGCACTGTATGTTAGACCTGGTAGAGGGAAGAACTGAGTAGCAGTAGAACTGAAATTTGAAGGGCTATGGTACATACACTAATCATGATTGTTGGTCAGTCTTGACAGAAGGCACAGCATGTACAAAGGTCCAGTGGTCATAGTTATTGCAACAGGCTTGAGGAACTAAATACACTTTATATAACTAGAGTAAAAAGCAGAAGGAGATGAGTGGTTTCATGTGGGCAGGCAATCACAGATGGTGAGTGTCAGGCAGTCTCATTACTTCATCTGTAAACCACATGACTTGCAGTTGGCCCTCAGCCACTTAATAGATACATAACAGCAGCAAGTTACAGAAATTCTTTGGGTCTTACCTTTTGACAGCAGTGTGATATGCTGATACATAGCTGATTTACCAGGGCTTTGAAAGAATTCAGTGACAGTGCCTGAAAAGCACAAAGGACAATAAAACTGATTACAAAAGTTTATAATGACTGAGTGAATGTTAGCACTTACTGTGACTAGGGTGAAAGTGAAAGGATGGCAGGGCTGAGATCAAGGCAAGATACCAGCACAGCCAAGCTTCCAGATTAAAACAGATGCTCATTCTCTACAGTCAATGTTCCAATTGCACAACTCTAAGTATGACTATTCCTTTAAATTCTGCATACTAAATGCCTTGCTTGTCCCATACTGGCCCTGACATTTAGGGAGAAGACAGGTGAAGTTAATAGTTTTGATTTTACTTGTAAGACCAAGAAAAGAGGGCTGGGGTTGTAGCTCAGTTGCACAACTCTTGCCTAGCATGTGTGAGGCACTGGGTTCAATCCTCACCACCACATAAAAATAAATAAATAAAATCTGCAACTAAAAAAAAAAAAAACATTTAAAAAGACCTAGAAAAGACATGTAAACAGAGGGTATCAGTGCATCTCTCTGTGTGTGCATGTACATGTGTGTATGCATACATGTGTGTGCATATGTGTGTGTGTGATATTCTCTAACACTTGTTTTCAAAACATCCCTTAGAAATATGTGGAATGCAGAGAAGTCCCATTAAATATAAGTTAATGCCCAGTGAGGAAACAGTTGAAGCATGAAATATGAAGTATGCCATGATGAAAATCTGAACAAAAATGCTGAAACTGGGGATAGGAAAACAAACAAATTGATAAATAACCAAAAGCAAAACCAATGGTTCTTGCAATGCATAGTAAATGAAAGGCAAGAGAGAAAGAGGTGACAACAGCAATGTTCAGAGGACTGCAGGGTGCAATTGAGGAGAGTGTGATGAAATTGAGTGGTATGATAACACTGAAAAGGAACCAAATTTAAGAGAAATCACATAACTTTGTCCTTGCTCACGTGCCACTCAAAAATCCACCTGGATATATTGAATAGAAACTCTGTTACTCTATTTTTGCATACTTGTGGATTGGTGTGGACTGAAGGGGAAAAAGTATTAATTACTCGTAGGTGCTTCCTAAGAAGGTATTTTTGATACACTCCAGTATTCTTCATGATATATATTTTCCTTCCCTGTAATGAGTAAAAAACTTAATTTATTAAACATTTTATGTCTCCCTGGATCTCTTAAAGTGCAGGGTATTGACAAAGACACATGTAATTAAGAGGAAGGTATAAATGGGATTGTCTTAGTAAGAGCATGAACTATCAATGATGACCAGCCTTAGAACCAAACCCCAAGAAACTCAAATATTTCAAGTTTGGATAGAGGAGGAGGATGTTGCACCAGAGCTGGATAAATTGTTCAGAAAGGTGAGGACATGAAGAGAGTAGTGCCACAGAAGTCCAAAGGTAAGAGCGCTTCCAGAAGGAAAGAGTGCTCCACGCCATGAGGGGAGGGAGGAAGGGCAAATAATTGAAGACCTGACAGTTTGCACTGCCTTGGGCATGTGGAGGTCAGTGCTGGTGATTTTAGGTCATGAAAGCCTTCAAGGGGGCCATGGCATGACAGCAGTTGCAGGATAAGAGGGAAGACAGAGGTGGACAAGGGGCCACAGAGCCCCAGCAGTTCCCTCACATCATCTGGATCCGAAGGGAGGGACAGAGAACACACTGTAGAAGGGTTCACAAGCTACACGAGGGGCAAGTTAATAAACAGGTCATGTTTCCGTTTCCAAGGTCTACGGGAGTACTTACACGGGTGCCAGGATTGTGCTGAACACGCCGTGCCACCCGATCTTCACGACAATCCAAAGGCAGAGAGGATATGCTCCCCGAGCCACGTGGGAAGAAACGGGTTGGCAGAGTCAAGCGACTTGTCTAAAGCCACCCTGCAGCCAGGGGGCAGGCTAGGCAGTTCCTTGTGGGGGGCGGCGGGACCAGCGACAGCAAAGCCTGGGCAGGGATCCCCTGCAGGAGTCTGTCCCTATTCCCTTGAATTCTGGCTGCCCTTCCTCTCCGCCTGTCTTTCCTCCACCTTGCTATGCAGGACAGCCCATAACCAAAGGACACCCAGAAAGGCCAACCTCCGCATCCCAGAGGGACAGGGGAAGCTCCTGAAGGAGGAGGGGGACGAGGGCTGCGCTTCCGGCGGTGCCCCTGAGCTCTCTCCCGCGACCCCTACTTGGGGCGCCCACGCCTGCCGCTCAGTACACCTTGTGTTTCGGGGCCACAGCGCGGGCGGGAGGGAAGGGTCCTCAGGCCGCTCCACCTAACGCCTGCGGGAGGACCCGCGCCTGAGCTCGGAGACGTGGAGACCCGAGCCCAGAGCAGCCCGGGAACAGGGACCCTCACCCTTCGGGTTCCCCTTCCCCACCCAGCCCGCCTTGTAGAGTCCCGGGCAGCAGCGGTTCCCACTTGCTGCGGTGCCAGGTTAAAAAGGTGGCTTTGGGGAGGGATCGCGACTCCCCCGTCAGCCTCCACTAGGCGACGCTGGCTAGGCCTTCAGGTGATCTTACAGCCTTGAGGGCACAGGTGCCTGCATCACAGATGACCTTCCTGTTCCAACTCTACCTGTAACACCTAGAAAAGAGCTCAGTGTAACAATGAGGAAAGGACTTGATAATGCATGATTATGTGTTCAGTTTATATTAAAAGTGAGGTTTGTCCAGTGTTTGTCATGTGTCAAGCACTGTTCTAAACTGGGGGCGGTGGAGCACACGTGCCTGTAACTCCCCCTTCTGGGGAGACTGAGAGGGGAGGGTTGCAAGTTCGAGGCCAGCATTGGCAACTGAAGGAGGCCCTGTCTCAAAATATAATGAATGAATGAATAAGACTAGCGCTGTCGCTCAGTGGTAGGTGGGCCCAGGCTTCAATCCCCAGTACTGCAAACACAACACACTGTACTAAATGTTTTCATCTATTTATTGAGGGTTGTGTGTGACCTAAGGAAAAGGCCCCTAGAGGGGCCCCCAAACGTTAAGAGAGTGAGGAAGAGGAAAGAACTCCCTGAGAAAATTTGTAATACTGTGTAAAAGTTGTAATACTGTGTAAGAACAACTAGCATAAGATCTGCACTGTTTACAAAGGATAAGTGTACCATACAGAGCTGTCAGCTATGGGACAAAGTTATACAGCAGATCTCCAGAATTTTTTCCTCTTGCATAGTTGAAGACCTATGCCGGTGTATTAGAGACTTGTCTTTTCCCCTGCCCCTTAGCCCCAGGCACCGACCAACATTCTCTGTGATTCTATGAGTTTTCTATTTGTCATGGCTTCCTATGCGGATCATGCTGTGTTTGTCTCCCAGTGAGTAGCTTATTGCAGTACTATTCCCAATAACCAAAATGTACAAACAACCTAGATAGATATCCATGGGTGGATGAATGGAAAAAGACAACGAGGCATCTGAGAAACTGATGTGACCCCCTTTTGAAAAAATAAATAAATAAATAACAGCAGTCTATCCCAAGTCCTGTCCAAAGGAAGAGGGCTTGACCCTTGTCCTTGGAGAAACCCACAGAGAGCTCCTAGGCACATACCCACCCTGCTGAGTTGTTTGTCTGTAAATAATAGGAGAGATCTTTGGAGCCAGGTGTCTCTGATTCAGTTAGGCTAGGTGAGGACCCATGGCAACCCCCTAGCAACCACCAATCAGCATGAGACAGGGAAAATACCTGGGATGCCAGATGACCCCCAAGTAGTTTATGGTGGTTGATAACATGTTAGGAAACCATGTACTTTAGCACGTACACCCCTCACAGATTAAACCAATCAGTTCAAACGAATCCCCCTCTTGTACTAACCAATCACCCCTACCAAACTTGTTCCTGCCAATGAATGTGCTAATCAATGCTAAGAGTTGTTGTTTGATTTTCCCATGGTGTGGAATGATTTGCTGTGTGATGTTGTGACGAATAGAGTATCCCCCAAACACCTATAAAATCTCACTGAACAAAGGAACGGGGCTCACTCCCTGGGACCACTGCATCAGAAAAGGTTGTGAGTCCAGGCTCAAGCTTGCAATAAAGACTCTTGTATGATTCAGCTCCTGGAGGTCTATTGGGGTCCCACGAATCTGACATTACAGCATCTACCTGCAATATTATCCACCTTTAGAGAATAGAACCCTGTAATGTGCTACCACATGGGTGAATCTTAAAGACCTGCTAGTGAAGTAAGCCAGGAACAAAATGGCATGTGTTATACTATTCCTCATTACGTGAGATGCGTAGAATCAGAAAACTCAGAGACAGAGTAGAGTACAGGTGACTGAAGCCTGTGCAGAGGAGGAAATAAGAAGTTATTGTATAATGGGTACAAGGTTCTATGTTAAGAAAATGTGTTGGAAATTGATAGTGGTGTGATGCATATACAATAATGTGAATGAACACCTCTACCACCTAAATGTATATTTAAAAAGGGTTGCTGGGCTAGTGGCACATGCCTGTAATCCCAGCAGCTCAGGAGGCTGAGATGGGAGGATCACAACTTCAAAGCCAGCCTCCTTAAAAAGAGGCAGCCTTAGCAAAAGCAAGGTGCTAAGCAAGTCATTGAGACCCTGTCATTGAATAAAATACAAAATAGGACCGGGGATGTGCATCAGTGGTAGAGTGCCCCTGAGTTCAATTCCCAGTTACAAAAAGTTTAAAAATTAAAAGTAAATACAAAGGGTTAACACAGTCAATTTCCTAATTGTTTATTTAAAAACCATAAAAATCTACCCCAAAGAGAAACTGGTAAGAAAATTGGGCAGCATTTTTGCATATCTTGCTCTACCCCCTCCCTGCCTTGTTGGAGCTCTAGAGTAATAGCAACAGGTATCCACAAGAGGGACCCCTGATACCTGATACTAGACAAAGTGCAGCAGACCTTATTCACCAGTGACTGTATTCATAGTTCTTATTTTTCTCAGAGCTACCTGAAGAGCTCATGCAAGATGCTCCACTATATTGGGCCCAACTTAGAACTCACTTCAGGCAAAAAAAAAAAAGAAAAGAAATCTGATGGTCTATTCTAGAAAACATTCTAAGGCAAAAATAAACAAACAAAAACCTATAGCTGCTTGAGTCTAAAGTTTGCACTTGAAAGATACAAAGGGCAGCTGAAAGCCTTGGGTGAGGGGAAAGCAGAGAAGAGTGCTTCTTTAGGACATGAGAGCATTGGAAAGCACCTCTGTGTGCTCAGGGGTTTAAAACACCAGGTGCATAACCCAGGAGGATGCTTGCTCAGAAAAGATCTGGGAAGACCTTTTGGTTTCCCTGCAGTTGACCCCTGTTCTCAGTAGAAGCAGAAAATGAGAGTATGGTGGATTTTTTAAAAGTCCCATCAAAATGTTGAAGGAGTACATCACCACAGAGCCAATCCACCAAAAGTGACAGTAGTATTTTTGGTTTACTTTGGTTTGATCCTAGCTTCTGACTCTCAAGGAAATGGCTTCCACACACAAGCAAAAGGACAGCAACTTGAATGACCACAAACGACAAGAAATGCAAGCTCTCACACAATAGTTGGTAAACATCTCTTTCAAGCAGACCTTATTCTGGAGCTGCTTCTTCTGGGGAAGGTAGTGGGTAATGGGGAAGACTTGGGGTCAGGGGTTAACAGATGTGGCTTTTTCTCTGGACTCTGTCCCTAACTGGTTGTGTGACTCTAGGAAAGCAAAACTACTCAGTTCCTCTTCTGCAAAAGAGGTCAATAGACATCCCTTCTGTCTCCCTATGGGTTATGAGACTCAGATGGGAAGAAGCAATTAATGAATGGCTGTACCTTTCAGACATGAAGAAAAACAAACACTGGGGAAGGGAGATAATCTGATTTTCAGTGATACCACACTGTAATATCAAGATTTCCAGTTTTCAACATCAGCTACAAATTCAGAAAGCATCCAAGGAAACAGGGACATATGGCCCCTTCACAAGAAAATGATGAACAGAGGAAAGAAGAGTACAATTTCCAAAGAAGAGAGTGTTCGATAGTTTCCATGCTCTTTCTAAATTAGGTGATCTGAGTGTAGCAGGGAGTGTGGGGGTGGGCTCATCCTCTCATGAATTTGAAGAAGAAAATGCACAGACACTAGGGAGAACAAAGTAAGAGCATTTATTAGAGGAATGGAAAGCAGAGCTCCAAAAGAGGGAGGGGACCCATGAGAGGAATGTCAAAGTGTGGCTCTTAGGTTGATATAGATCTACAGGTTTAATAAAGTCGGCCCCTGAGCACTCCTGGGTAAGGCGTTCAGTGTCCACGAGGGATTCATGCCACTTTGAGTCCAATCAACTTGTCAGTCAGGTATTTTTCCTTCTGTGGAGAGGCATGACCCCTGTCACGTAGGGTCCTCATTTAAAAACAACATTTTTATAAGTTTATAGCAATATCTGCAGGTACTGTTTGTGAGTTACCGCTCAGGGAGTTATCCAGGGGCCCATCTATCTATCATTCCAGCCTTATCTCATTCCTGACGTCAGGAGGACAGAATATTCCCTTTTGATTTCATGTCATGGGGGAATGCTGGAGAGAGTCTCCCATGGAATGTGGGGAGTAAAAGCCTAGTATTGGGTGAACAGGGAAAGAAGTGTGACCAGTGTAGAAAGCTGAAAGTTCCATTGTGAACGTGGGGACATTAGGTGGTCGCCTGGCAGTAATATGGGAAAGAGGGAAGGTGCTTTGGATTTTTTATTATTTATTTACATTTCATATGTTCAGTTGTTCTCAGAGCATGTTTTAGTGCTCATGGAAAAAAAGTAATTTGGAGAAGGAGAAGCTGAATACATGAGAGTAGTAGACAGAAAAAAATAAATCATTCATAGTAGAAGGTTCCTGATAAGATAGCAGGGATGTCATCCAAAACACTCACTGAAGGCTTTTCCCTTAAACATCAAGAGTGATATTTCTATCATTACTGGAAGGAGGATGACCACCACAGATGTAGCTGCAGGCCGGTTTTTTTATACTGGTGCCACGAATTGTAAGAGTCCCCCTGAGGACCGACATTTTCTCACCAAAGTAATAGATCACCAGCTTCTAAGATAGAAAAATGCAGATCAGGTGTTTGAGGCATTGTAAAGCTCTAAAACTACCTGGTCATTATAGGGAGTTGGAGAGGAGCATTTTGGGAAAATGCAGTAATCCACTAGCCCCCTTCAAGAGCTTGGTTGAGATGGATGCCTTGCATTATAGAGAGTATTAGTCTCTATAGCCACTTGATTTTCCCCTAGAAGCCTACTGCTTCTTGAACCAGAACACTGTGTCCATCCAGATCCCATAGAGACAATTGTGAGTTGGATGAGTGATGAGTTGGATGCACTTTGTTGCAGAATGGAAGAGAGAGGCTTGCACAATTTGCAGGTGAGGACAGTATACTGAGGTGAGATCTCTGGAAACAGCCAGGATGCCCAAGAGCAAGCTTAGCTGGACATCATTTTGGCCAGGTGCTCAGGAATTGGCTCCAGACCTACAATAGGTATTTAGGAGTCATCTCTATACCAGAAGTAGATGAAGCCTTGAATTGGAATTGAGTAATCCGGGACTAGGAAGTAGAATATGTAAAGATTTGGCCAGGGAAATGGGAACCAGGGACCCATTTAAGTGCACAGGGAAACAGAAGTTGTGGAAGCAGATAGAGCAAGAAATCTAAGAGGAAGAGGAACGTCCCTGGGAGACAGGGTAGAATCACAGACAGACATGAAGGAGAGAGGGTAATGCCAGACGGAGCTGAGGTCAGATGAGAACCGGGAGTCGAGTCCTCTGGGATTCATTAATTAGAACATGCTTGTTACCTTCTTGATACCTGTATCAGCTGGGATAGCTGGGGGCCCATAGGGAATGAAGCCAGACTGAATTTAATTGAACAATGAGGATGGGAAGGCTCAGATGCATCTTTGGAAAAGAAATGAGGAAGAGGGTTTGGTACACAGAGGGGGAAGGCAAAAGTTAATTAGGATGGGGTTCCTGAATACCTTTTGAGAAGGAGGCATTGAGAAGGGAGAAAGAGAAAATGCAGGAGAGAGAGAATCAGACGAAGTGTTTCCTCTCATTTCCCATTGCTAAAAAAGCCCCTGAGGGAGATGGTCTTATCCCTGCTGAGGAGATCCAATCCGGAGTTGATCAGGATGAGTGCTCTAAAAGCGAGAAGTTCAGACTCTTGCCTGTGGTTGCACAGCTATCAAGTGGGAGAGCAGGGCTTGAGCCCAGCTATCATTCCAATTGACAACACATGCCAGGGCATCGTGTTCCAAACAGGCTGAACACCGTCCTTTCTTAGGAAAAAAGGAAATCACACTGTGACAGTACATTTTGAAACTTTTATTCTTTACAAGAATCCCATTCAGAACTACTCCAAAAAGTAGTGTGAAGTTGACCGTTTTCAGTGTCGATTAATGGCTGTTCCTCAGCAGATTGTCTCACACTCCTCAATGATTTCAGTCTTTACAACATCACTGCACAGTTTATATGCCTCCCTGTGCTTGAGAATGAGGGATCCGGCGTTCACTCAGGTCTCAGCTCTTGCCATTCACACCATGAGCCCTGAATTGTCTGTTTATCCTCCTCCAATGAACCAGGTTGCCAAGAGTTTTCATATCTCAAGTTGTAACTGGGTGTAAATGTTCCCTATGTCCACTCAGACGTTAATGGGCGTGAGTAGATTGCAGGGGACATTTGGATATTAAGTACAAAGTAAATGGTGCTTTCAGAAACACACCAGGTTGAAACATAATCCACATAAAATAAAACTCATCCATGTAAATTGTACACTTCAGTTGGGTTTGGTGGCATACTCCATTAGATATGCGACCATCACAAGAATTTCACTAAGAAATGTTAAACTCCTCAGAAGAAAGCCCCTGCCCATGAATATCTATGTTCTAACCTACACTCCTTGCCCATGAAAACTAAATTATTGCTTCTAAGTGAAATAAGCCAGGCTCAAGTAGTTTGAAAAAATTTAAAAATTTTCTCTCAAATGTGGAAGCTAGAGAGAGACTGAGAGGAAAAGAAGAATAATTTTTTAAAATGGCTCTCTTGAGAATAGAAGGGAGATGAAGACAGTAGAGGAAGGGGATTGGGAGGGAAGGAGGAGGGGAGGGCATGTGGGAAAGGCTGGGATACCAAACCTATGAATTCAGGGTGTGTCCGGGACTGGGGGTGAAGCTCAGTGGTAGGCCTACACCGGCTGGCCCTGAGATTCATTCCCAGCACCACCAAAATTCATAACTAACTAAATTATTCTCTGCCTAGATATGATTGTACTATAATGAATCCCACTTATGTGTATAATTTTAATGCACCAATTGAAATGATAACATAATGATAATAATAGAAGGGAGATGAGTAGAGTAGAACAAGCAGAATAGGGGGAGAGAGAGAAGAGGAGAGAAAGGGAAGGTTCTGGGGAATTTGATTAATCATATTATGTCATGTGCAAGTTTCAGTGTGGCATAATGAATCCCACTCCCATGTATAATTATAATGCTCCAGTAAAATTATTTTAAAGATTTCTGACTATAAATTCACCTATTCTGAACATTACATAAAAGTGGAAACTTATCATGTGGCCTCTTCATGCATTATAAAGTTTTCAGGGTCCACTTATGTTTTAACACATTTTGGGGCTTCATTCCTCTTGATTGCCAGAGAATCTTCCACTAAATGAATAGACACCATTCCATCTAACCAGTCATAATCTGATAGACATGCAGGTTACTTAATAACTTTGGCCTTTATGAATATTCATGTTCTCAACATTTGTGAATGCATTTTTGTTTTGACATAAATTTTCATTTCCTTTTGGTGGATTCCTAAGAGTGGACCTATTGGGTCACTTGGAAACTGTTTCAGGTATTGAGGAAAACCTAAACTACCCAAAGGGGCTGCCCTATTTTATAATCCCTGCAAGCAATCTATCTGGATTTCCATTATTCCAGTCCTTGCTGTCAATTATTATTGTCTGACTTAAATGTTAAATTGTCTGACTTTAAATGTTATCATCCAGGTTGTGTGAAGGAGTAGCGCACTGTGGTTTAGACTTGGGTCTCCATCATGCATCAATCAGTGAGTGTCTTCTCAGGTGCTTACTGGCCATTTGTATGACTCATTAGGCAAAATGTCCCAGCGTATTCTTTGCCCATTTAAAAATAAGATTGTTTGTCTATTTATGCTATTGAGTTACAGACATTCTTTGTATAGTGGGCATGTAACTTTAGCCGAAAACCTGACTTTGAAATAGTTCCATGAGTTCTTATTTACGTTCTTGCGTGGAGCCTTTGAAGCGCAAAGCATTGTAATTTTGGTAACAGCCTATGCATCTATTCTTTTCCCTCTCTTGTTTGTGCCCCAGTATCAGATGAAAAATCCTTTGCCTATAATAACATCAGGATTTATTTTACATTGAGGCTTAGCTCTGAGAGCCTATTATACTCCTCATGCTCTCTCAAATGTACAAAGCATGAGGACCAAGAGCCAGGTAAAAGGTGGGTAGGGTTGACGTCATCCCTGCCACTTACAATAATGGATGATATGTGAGTCACTTACTACTTTCCTTTGTTGCTTGGAAGGGAAAAATCTATTACTTTTTCCTTTCATTGTAGCCAGAAACAGAGTCTTTTCGAGATGGAATTCTTTCTTTCAAGGATATGGATCTTCCATATTTAGCAAGATCTTCCTCAGACTCAGAATAAGGAATTTGGAAATAGAATTAGGATCAGAGTGTTTATAGAAAAAATTTCCTAATACCCAAGGTGATACATAGGCTGAGGAGAGGCAGTCTGTGTGTTTCCTGGAGTACTGATACACCTGGATGAGAGACTTGGAACATTCTGCAGAGAAATGAGAATTCTGCCTGAGAATTATTGTATGCTGTTTTTATGAAGGAGTTATGGCTTTTGCTCTCCATGTAGGTCATTGATCCACTTTGAGTTAATTTTTTATTGAGTTGGAAAAAGGGATCCAATTCATTCTTTTGGACGTGTTTACCTGTTTGACTCTTAGGAGGTTTGTAGTGTACTTATTTATTCAAAGTGCCAAATGGAGAAAAAAAAAATGTATATATATATATATATATATATATATATAGGAATGTGCAACTCATTTTCATGTATGTGTACATGGTGGAAAGTCTAAATTAAGCTATTGCACATATATGAAACCTCACATGTAATTTCTAGAGGTTTAGCACACTTGAAATTTACTATCATGGGATTTTTAAAATGATATAGTGTTATTCATCATAGTCACCATGTTGTGTCACAGATGTCCTGGACTTATTCTTCCTTTCTAACTGAAATTTGCATCCACTTCCCAACAATCCCCAACAACAACACAAGACTAATAAATACAGTTGTCATATTTATTCTATGAGGTCCACTCATTTAAGATGCCACATTTGAGTGAGATCAAGTGGTATTTGCCTTTCTCTGCCTGGCTCCTTTCACATGCTATCATATTGTCCAACTGCTCTTTAAGGCCGACTAGTACGACCACTCTGTCTTTCACAAGCCAGGGAGACTACCAGGGTCTCCTCCAAGTAAGCTGAGGTGGTCAAGTTGCTCAAGATGTTTACTTCTTCTCTCAGATAGGTCACCCCCATTGACTGCTTTGTATCCAATCTCTTGGAAATCATTGTTTCATGTGTGTTGTCTACTTTTCTTTGTTCATTCATATGAAAGGATAACTCTTATGTTTCCTTCCATTGCAGCCAGAATGACAAGGGCCTAGAGGAGGAATGCAAACTTCATAAAATACTGATCTTCCAAATTTTTAGCAAGATCTTTTTTTTTTTTTGAGTGTTGAACTCAGGGACACACAACCACTGAACCACACCCCAGCCATATTTTATATTTTATTCCAAGACAGGGTCTTGCTGAGTTGTATAGCACCTCACTATTGCTGAGGCTGGCTTTGAACTCACAAATCTCTGGCCTCATTTTCCTGATCAGCTGGAATTACAGATTTGTGCCACCATGCCCAGCCCAAATTTAGCGCCATGGTGCTGAGGGTCAGGAAAAGAAAGTTGCAAGTAGAATCTGGATCAGAGTGTTTGCAGAGAAAGTTTTCCTAATCCCCAGGAGGATGGGCTGAGGAAAGGTAGTCTGTCTTTTCCTGTGGGACACTGTGGTGCCTGGAGGTGAGACCTGAAACTCTTACCAAAGAGGTGAGGATCCTGAGTGTGCCATCCCTCTGAGGCTGGGGACTTACTCATTGGGGTTTCTGATGATAGGAAACTGCCACCTTCTGATGATGAGGGATTGTCCCAGAGACCAGGAGGTCACCATTTTGGGTTTCTACATCTAGAACTTTCTGCCCATCCCAGCTGTGTCCAGATGCTCTCATGTTACCTTGTGATCATGGTGCACAGTTGGTTCCAGCTTCTACAGCCTTAGCTGAGAAAACAAATGTCACTCACCTAAGTCCATTACTGTAAGTGAGGGACAGTGATGACATCAACCTATCCAACTGTGCCTTGTTTCTGGGTACCAGCATTGTACATTATGGAGAGCACAGAGACTATACTAGGATATCAGAGCCACGTCTCAGGTATTGCAGGTGGAATCTCTAAATCTAAGTCCTAAAGAGAGAATCTCAATCTCTCTCCAGGTGGCATAGGGCAAAGGTCTTGGGGAAACTCCTAGGCTTACTTTCCTTTCAGTCCAGCAGAACTGGCAGGGCCTATTTACATTGGGTCCAAAGTTCTTGTAACAATAATATAAGTAATCTTAATGGTGACAAATGGCTCCTGCTGACCATTGAAGCATCAGGGCAAGGAGTTCTATGGTCTTTATCACTTCACTTAAAAATCTGCCCTAGTTAGGAGATCTAACATTCTGGGACTACTTTACCAATGGGGGAAACATGGCCCACAGTTGTTTATTGACTGGTTTCACACTGTGTGTACATTCCATGTGTTCTCCTAGGATCTGATTTTACTTACCAATGCCCCATTCAAGAGTGTGAAATGCAAGACGCTCTCGAGCTTCTCATGCAAAAGTTCGGAACATGAGAGGGTTTTGAAAAGAGGAACCATAACAAGCATCAAGAAGGCCATATTTTCCCATTCCTATGATTTTATGCTTGTGTGCCATATCCTTATCCTCTGAACTGCTTCACCCTCAATGTTGTTGTTGTTGTTCTGTTTTGTTTTTGGTTTTCTTGTTGTTGTTTCTTGGTACCGGAAATCGAACAGGGGCACTTAACCACTGAGCCACATGGCTGCAGGATGCTGGGCCCATTTACCTACTTACATGCCTTGCCTCACTCACCTCTCATGGGGAAGATGAACACAGGTGTGTGAAGATGTTCCATATTCAAAGAGCAACAACTGGCAGACTTGTCCAAGAGCCCCTGGGGAAGTCTGTTCAAAGCTTCTTTCCTCCAAACAAGTGTGATCCAAACTATCATGCTGGTTTTTGTGGTCACAGAGCCAAATATATGGACATATGGAATAAGAATGTTGGAGGTCTCAAAATGTCCAAAACACTAACATTTCAGATTTTTAAAAAATATTCATTTTTCAGTTGTAGTTAGATGCAATATCCTTATTTTATTTACTTTTACGTGGTGCTGGGGTGGAACCCAGGGCCTCGCACATGCTAGGCAATTGCTCTACCACAGAGCCACAAGCTCAGCTCCCATTTCAGACCTTTAAAGGAGGCCTAAGTCAATGGAGAGGATGCTGGGACGATGGGCCAGGATTCACTAAGGAACAGTGAATTGCCTCAAGCGTGAAGAAGAGCTATATCCATGAAGTGAGTTGGACCTATGGAAAATGGGGCAAGGATCAGAATGAGTGGGGTAGAAATACTTGAGAACTAATGTTTCCTGCCATCCTTAATGAATCTGGCAGGCAGTAGCTCTGGTTTTCCTTCCCTGTGCCACACACCAGTTTGAAATCCATGCGCTTAGTGCTTCTGTTCTCAGGACACAGTGCCAAAGTCGATAAAGCCTGCTTAAAAATATGTGCTCTGATGCCAGGTGTGGTGGCACATGCACATCAGCCCAGCAGCTCTGGAGGATGAAGCAGGAGGATCACAAATTCAGAGTCAGCCTCAGAATCTTAGTGAGGTCTGGTCTCAAAATAAAAAGTGAAAAGGGGCTGAGGGTGTGGCTTTGTGCTTGAACATTCCTGGGTCCAATCCCTGGAACCCTGAAGGAAAAAAATGTGCTCTGAAAGGCTTAGGTGAGAATTAATTAACAGAAGAGATCGAGGTGCTTGTTAACAGGAGAGTCTTCAGACATGCGTCACCTTTTTCATTTTCATGATTTTGAAATGATTCATTTCAAAACTGGGTGTAAAGATCAACTTACTCATCTCATTTAATGAGGTTCTATGCTATGACCAGTGATATTGATTTCCATTTGGATTCATGATATGAATTTTCATTGTTGAGCACACTTAATTAGGAAAATACTGTATCTGTCTAGGGAAATTGAAGAAATAACACTACATTTATCAGTCAAAGCCTCTCCATATAGTACACATGGGAATTTCCTTAATTCAGACTGTCCTGGACACTTGCCAGAAAAGAACACACACTTTCTTATGGAGCTCATTCTGTAGATGCCTTTGGTACAGACAGCAAGAGTTTGTCCCTGTGTCTTGTGGGCTGTGCGGGCCCTTCTAGTCTACTGTGGGGGACACCACAGTTCCCTCTTCTATGGCATTCTGTGAGAGAGCCAAGCAAAGTTCTTAGGAAATGACCTAGGACCTCTGATCACACGTCTTGTCATTCACTCAGCCACTCACAGGTCTGATGTTGTGCGTGCTTTCTGGGGCGCTCAGACTAAGAAACCCCGATTACCTCTCATGTGTGCACACCTAACTCAGAGTTGCATGTCTGTCTAAAAGGTTGGCAAATCGGCATTATTACTTGATTTACTTCATGCCGTATCCTGGAGCACTTCTCACATTGTACTTGGCCGGTGGCAAATCCTCAGTAAATGTTTGTGGTAGGAAAGAAGGAATGCATGAATGCTTAGAAGGGAGAGCAGAAGGGATGGTCTGTGCCACCGTGCAAAAGCACTCCAATATATGCTACTCCCAACAGGTGAAACCTCCCCAGTGGGTAGAGCAAGATGTATTTCCTTGATGTAGCTTTTAGCACACTGGACTGTGTCTTAGGGCATTGCCAAGGTCAACTTGAAGACTGACTGAACAGTTGTTTTCCCCGCCACATTATTCTCTGGACCATCAATCACACATTGGTTTGTTCTTGCCCAGAGAAGGAGGTATAACCAGGCCTATTTTCCCTTAAGGCTTAAGTCATCCATAAAATTGTGCATAAGCTGTATGTGAACTTTGCAAAAAGTTAGGGGTGCAGCCGTGCAGCCCCAAATAACCTGCTACCTAGAAGTCCACAGGTGCAAGACTGTATTTTCTGAAAATGTCCACAGCAACATCTCCCATTTCATATTGTTATAAATAGCGCCTGCCACCTCCCCCACTGAGAGATGTAATTCTTATTATCCCACTTGAATGTGAAAGGGCTCCTGACTCACTTCTAATCAATAGAGTATGACAGGAGTGACTCACCATGAGTTCTGAGGCTTGATCACAGGAGCTGATGCAACAATCACCTTTCTTATTGAAACCCCCACCCCTCAGGGTCTGAGTCATCACATATGAGGCCTGACTACAGAGAGGCCTGCCATGCTCAGAAGAAAACGAATGCCACCACGAGGTGAAAGTTAGGAACTCCACTTCCTGTTCCACCCCATCCTTCAGTCCTGTCCACAAGGCCACCAGGACTGTCAGTCAAGGAGCCTTCATATGAATCCAGGCATAGCAGGCCAGGCTTTTTCAAAGGGGGTCACAGACATCATATGAAAAAAGTCATTTGCCCTGTGTCTTTTCTCAGTTCCTGATTTTGAAATGCCATGCGTATACTAAACGGTTGCCATGTTATGGACTATCTTGGGGGCCATTTGTTATTGAGGCAAGAGTCACTGGGTGTGTGGGGGGGAGTAGGGGCCTAGGACAGGCCTCCATTGAAGGCACAAAGCCATCTGACCCTCCTGCACATCCTCATACCCTAATCTCATCCTTCCTTAAGTTATTTCATTGAATTTGTTTATAGTTTTCCTACCACCCCACCATAGAAGAGGACAAACAAGAGTTTTGTATGGCCCAGGGGACTTGACAGGAGTTCCCATCAGCTGAGAAGAGAAACGGGGTATTCATGGATAAGGTATCCAATGCTCGGCACCAGGTTTGCCCTGAATATGAGAACACTGGGACTTGATCCCATCACTTAGGGAACTGCACACAAGTGACCTACCCAATAGGTGGCAGAGACTAGATTCAAGTACAGACAGTGTGTCCCCAGAGGCTGAATGTGCAAACACTCTGCTGATTCCCCTCATCCAAACTTTAGGGGACCCTGGGGAATTTTGGCTTGCTGCAGAGTGAGAGACACCACCATCTTTGACATTCACAGAGGCCCACTTTGTTCAACAGCCCCAATTTCCCCACTGCCAAATCCTATTCTGGGTAGAGATCAACAAACACAATTTCACATTTATAAATATTTATTAATTTCTGAACACTTAACACATGTACAAGGTGGGTACTTTGAAAGATCCAAGGGGGTGGTCATCCCTCTCAATCCTCTCTCCCCATCCCCTCCCAGCAGTTAGTCACTAACACAAAACCAAGCAACAGAGTAGCATCATTGGAGAACTGAGTGTGATGAGGTATGTAATATCGAATTTCAAGACATGCTATTTTCAAACACACTAGATAAACAACGTGGCTGAAAGCAACAGCTTTCCCTAAGTAGTGGAAAGGTGTCCACCTAAAACACAAACGCTCAGGAAACCCGGGGAGAACGTCCTGTAAGTGTTCACAAAAGTGTTGGGATGTAGCCGCCCAGCACACTAAAATGCACGTGGTGCACACAAGCCTGTTCACAATAGCACCAGAAACGTACAGTACAAGGGATTCCCACCAGCCATGTGGGGATCCTTCAGGACGAATGGCACAACCAAGTGATGGAAGAGATGACTTGAAAACGTGGAGACACTACTTGCTTGTTAGATGTCAAGGTGATCATTGTACACAGAAGAAGGGGTGTGGGCTCAAGTTCTGGTTTCAGAGAAAGTCCCTTGAACAGAACTGGAGGGGAAGGGGGAAAGAGGGACAGGTAGCTTGCACACGGGGGAGAAGGATTGTTTCCCCAAGTGCTGCAGGGGTTGGCTGGAGGGGACCCCACCCGCACACTGGATTCAGCATGTCGGCGACCTCATTCACAGCTCTTCTTGGCCAGGACAGGCAGGGGCCATCTCCATGGACGCGTTCTGCATGGCATAGTCATCGTCGTCCTCCTCGGTGGCCTCCTGTTCCCAAGCTTCACCATCGACCTCCTCGATGACCATGCTGCGCACCGTGCCCGCGTCCAGGCAGTGCGGGGCGACGCCATACACGCGTGGGTCGGACTCCGCGGCGTGGAAGCTCTGCACCCCGCACCTGCTGCAGAAGCTGTGCAGCGCCGGGTGCGTGTTGGACGGGTAGGTGACCATGCTCTCGGCGCCCTGCAGCAGCGTGAAGCGCTCGGCGGGGACGAGGAAGTGGCGGTGCTGCTTCTTCTTGCACAGCCTGCAGCTGCACTCCACCACGTGCAGATCCTCAGGGGCCCAGGCCGCAAAGCGGACGGCGCCGCAGTGGCAGCCCCCGGTGTGGTACACCAGGCCCGGAAACTCGAAGGTGTCCAGCAGGAACTTGGCGGCACCCTCGCAGCTCAGGCCCCGCAGCTTGCGGAACGCCTCCCAGCGCTCGCGCTGAGCGCCCAGGTCCAGCTCACCCGGGGACGTGGCGGGGGCCGCTGGGGTGGGCGCGGGGGCCCGCTGGTTCCGCAGCTGCGGCGGGAGCAGCAGATTCTTGGCGCCGGTTTCCCGGACCCGCCGCCACCAGCGCTTGCGCCTCGCCTTTCCCCGCCGCCGCTTGGCTGCCGCGCGCTCCCTGCCTGCCGCCTGGCTCCCGACCCCGACTTGGACAGGTGGGCACCGCGCGCGGCTCGCGCCCATGACCGCGACAGCTGCGCAGGTGGCTGGAGGATCCCCGGGACGCTTTTGCTTCCGCCGCTGAGCGTTGGCTCTTTGCCTTGCTCTGCCCATGGCGCCTGCAGTCTTCTGAGTGGGTGCCCACCGCCCCTCATTTCCCAGGCAGTCTCTGAGCAACCTCATTGGCTGCACCTGCAGGATTGGCCACTTGTTGAGTGTGATGTCAAGAGACCCTTCCCTTGACCCTATCAAAACAGCCTCTGCTCCCTGAGAGACTCAGTGGGAAGGAGGTGGTTCAGCAGACACGTGTGGGGGCCCCCAGGGCTTCTGCGCACAGGGAGGAGTATTCAGCCTCCAAACTCTAGCACTCTTTTAGAGTCAGTTACACCAAACTAGGAACCAAAATATGGTCGTGATTTCTCCCACAGGGACCAGAGAGAGAGCCCCCGGGGAGACACAGGTGGTCTCAAGCCCACCAGCTGGGTGTGAAGGAGAGGGGCCAGATCTGGAAAGACTTTTTTTTTGCTGTCTGCCTGCAGGGTGGGTTCTGTCTGCCTCTACTAGTTTTCCTTGCGATGGAGTCTGTTTTCATATGACTGTACCATTTCAGCTTTGTAGATTCATGTGTGCATGATGTGGCTGTCTGTACTCTCTTTGAATGCATTGACCTATACTGTTGAAGTGCAAATGAACCTCATGCAAACACGATGTGAAATTAGGTCGGTTTTGATAGACTTGGCCCATATCTGCCTTAATTTTAAGTGATGGGTTTAGCTCAGTCACCTGATAATATTTGCTCCAATGCCAGTGTCTAAGTACCTCCGTTGGCTTCTTTGCTTTCCTCTGTATCTCATCCCTCTTTCTACTCCTCTCCTGCTTTTCTCTGGTTTACTTGAACACTTTTTGAGGTTTGTCTTTGTTTTTGAATCACGTTTGAGTGTGTGGCTGTTGAATATTTTGTCAGGGTTTGCTCTGGCCTTGACTTGACTGAGTCCTCAATCCGCAGTCAGTTGAACTCTGGAAATCAGGGGTCCATTGGGGATGTGGGCCTCCCTCACTGGTGAACAAAATAGTCTCAGTCGTAGGTTGGGTGTGTCATGTGGGTTTTGGTCATTCACAATTCACAAGGAAAAGGCTCGCCTAAGGTCTGTCCCTTGGGGATGCTTCTTCTACTGCTCTTCATTCATTTCTCTTACTCTTAGCTGCCTCCTTTCATGATTTCCTTTCCCATTTCAGCACACAACTCAGTCGCTCTTTCTGCACATCCCTTTGCTTTCCGCTTCCTGTCTTGGCTTCCCATTCAGGCCGGAAAGAGTATGCTTGCATGTGAAATTCTCCTTCGACAGTACTGTTTGTCCAACAGGTGAAAATGGTTTTGTCACTTCCTAATAGGCTCCAGAGCTCCATGAGAAATCTGCAGTGCTTCATTCATATCAGTGTCACCGCCCCTCATCAATGTGTCAGTTTTTTTCTTGTCCCTTTCAGTGTTTGTAGGAATTTCAATAGATGAACTTTGATATATCTCACCATGGATTCATCTACACATGTCAGTGTGTACTTCATTTATTTTGTTTTGTATGTTCTTCCTCAAATTTTGGACATTTCCAGCCCAAATTTCTTGTGTGTCTCTCTTTTTCAAAATCAGTGGTAGAAATTTATGAGGAAATATAGCCCAATATTGTCAATTTCATATGTGGCCAACAGGAAATAACTACTTAAGTATACATTTTTTGGTAGGAACCCTACAAAAGTCTTTCTGTATTTTAAGATCTCAGTTCTAACCAGCCACATTGCAGGTGCTCAGTAGCCTCCTGTGACAAATGGATGCCCAAATGTAAAAGCACCTCTCAGGGCTCTGATGCCACTGACCCCAGGCACGTCAGGCTCTGAAACCTCCTTTTCTGTCTGAGGTGAGGAAACCGCCCGCCTACCAGCATCTGCCCTGGGCCCAGGTTGGGCAGAGATGGTGTACTGAGAGACAAGCAGCAGGCTGCCAGAAGGCAGTGTCCTAAGCAGCCTGTGTTTCTTACAATGCTCTTTCAGCTACATCTCCTTCTCTGGAAGTTTGATCGTGGGATGTTAGAATTTGGTTGCCATCCTAAATTCTTGAGGGTCTGCTCACTTGTTCATTCAGTCTATATCTTTACGGTTAAGATAGAGGAACTCTACCAATCAGACCACAAGTGTACAAATAGGATCTTCCTTATCTCTATCCCACTGTTGGGCCAATCCAGCGATGTTTCCAAATTTCCATGACTGCATTTCTTCTGTTCCTTAATTTCTGTCAAAAAATTCTGTTTATTACTGAGTTCCTTATATTCCCGCCACATCCCTCTAGACTCTTTGTAATTGGCTTAAGAAGTACTTTTATGATGGGTTCTTTAAAATGTTTGTCAGGCCAGTGCCACATCTGATTCTGCTCTATGCTGGTACCAGTGAATAGTGTTTTCTCATTAGACTGGCAATGTCCCTTATTCTTGATATAAGGGGTCATTTCGACTTCTCTTCAAGATGTTTCAGCTATTGTATCAGGAGTCATTGTATTTGGAGCCTCATTGAATCTTTTAATTTTGAAGCCAGAAGCCTTCTTTACTACTAGCATGCAGGTCCAGGCATCCATGTTTAGGTTCAGGCTCCTTAGAAAGATAGTGTTCAGAATTGTTGCAGTGGCATTCTTGTGTGATTTCTTCTTGTGGTGGCTCTGGTGGCTCCAACTCTTCCCTGGTGGTGGTTACCCAGAGGCAGAAGAAACCAGAGTGCAAGCATTATTCCTGCTCTCTCGCTTCTAACATTTGAGCCTTTTTCTGATCCAAGAACCCAGCCAGGCCACCACAATATATTTAGCTTTCCTGTTGCTTTCAGCCCCTCTTGGCTGTGACCATTGCCCAGTTGTTGTTCACTTTGCTATGCTTGAGAGTACTGAGGGTGACTCCGAAGGCCCTTTGAAGCATATCCTCCATGAGGATATTTTGAAGTTTGGCTCATGAGTGAACTGATGTGAGCTGTGGGAGAAACACGGCAACAGCAAAAAGCCATTGCGGTCTGATCCTACAAGGGTGCATACTATCCACATAAGTTTTCAGTTATTGAACTCGACTTTGGTCACCTGGCTGAAGTAGAGTTTGCCAGATGCGTCCAAAGTGAAGTTATCCTTTAATGTTTCCACACTGTGCTCTTGGAGAGGAAATCTTTGAGAACAGGTCGCAGGTAACCCTTATAGACCTGGTACACACATCCTTTGGAATTGTGCTGTGTGGAAAATCTAACCCTGCTCCTCCATTTATGCTTCTTGTTTATTAAATCATTCTTTTATATCATGGTTTCTATTCTGATGACTGTTTATTTTGTACTTTCACAGGTTATAACCCAACCGATGACTATTTCTCCTTTTGCTAACATTTTCAAGTCATGAGCAACAGGAGCCCTTTCGGTACCTCCGTGGTTATGTGGATGTCTTCCTGCAGTTGTGGTAACTTTTGGGGTCATTCCTTGCTCTTTGGCTTATCTTGTGCATCACACATTTACATGTGTTTCAGGCTCCTCCTCCTCCCCCTTCTCCTCTTGTTCTTTTTTATTTTAAAATATTTTTGTAGTTGTAGATGGATAGAATGCCATTATTTTCTTGTTTATGTTTACCCAGTGCTGAGGATTGAACCCTGTGCCTCCCATGTGCTGTGGTCCTACACTTGTCCAAGTTTCTTGACTCAGACATTTCTCCATTTCTTCATCACTAGTCATTAGAAAGTGGTGTTAGAAACTCAAAAGTGAGCATCAGCCAGGCTTGTTCTAACTTGGGTGTAGTGTTTTTCTAGGCTGTTGCAGCTGAAAGAAGCAAATCTCTGTGTGCCTACTAACCCATGTGTACACACATTGCTATGAATATCATATTAGATATTATCTTCAGCATCTATAGTAAGCTTAATGGAAATCCAAGCCCATCTCCCCAGTTCTATTCCATGATGATTTGCAGAAATCTTGCTTCTGCCACTTTGTTACGGACACCTCCTTCCAGCAGTAAGAATTCTGCCTCCCCCCATCCACCGTCCCTTTCCATAGTCATTTCATTCCAGTGCACATGTGCAAGTACACGGATTGGTTAACCTGTATTCCCATGGGCAGTAGGTTAGTTCATTGGAGTGCAACAGCTTTATTATGATAATGATGACTGTTTTGACACTGGGGTGCTTAATCACTGAGCCAGATCCCCAGCCCTCTTCCTTTGGAGCCAGGTTCTCACTGTGTTGCTTTGGACCTCACCAAGTTACTGAGGCTGCCCTCAAACTTGTGATCCTACTGTCACAGCCTCCTAAGTCGCTGGGATTATGGGTCCACGTGGATCACCATGCCTGCACAACAGCTTTTGTTGCCATTCGCCACCTTGCAGACTAATTTCTCCTCTGAAGTTACGTAGGTGAGCCCTGTTTTACTCACAGCCCTCAGTGACTTGTTTTTCTTCTCTTTTGTCATGCGTTTGTAATATGGCTAGCTTTATTTGGAACATTCTGCAGTCCAGCCTCATCCACCAAATCTTCTTAATGCTGTCTTAAGCTTTCAGATTAAAAACATATTCGTTATCGTTCCTATTCCTTTATATTGGTTAAAGTGAGGTTTTGGCCCAGGAATATGCTCTACCTGTGTGAATGCTCCACATGAGCTTGAGAGGATTTCAATCCCACAGGTGTTGGATGGAGTATTCTGTACAACGAGATCCAGTTGGCTGACACTGCTGTTCAGATTTGTGTATCTTTTCTAGTCAGCTGTCTGCTTGATTTGCTGATTATTGATAGAGGCGTGTTGAAATCTCTCACTTCCCTGGTGGATTTCTCCTTGGACGACTTTCAGATTTTGCCTCCCATACTTGACACTGTGCTGCTAGGGGCATATCCTCTTGGAGGATTGATCTCTTAAATCACTAGGTAATGCCCCTGGCCATTTTCCTTGCTTCACTGTATGCTTTGTCTGAAATTGACACTGTGTCTGTCTTTGAATTAGCCTAAGTGGTGTAAACCTTTCTTCACCCCTTAACTTCTAAGCCAACTGAATCATTCTGTCGAATGTGACTGCCCCAAGCACCAATTATAGGTGGCTTTTGCAATCCACTCTGAACATCTCTGTCTTTAATGGCGGTTCTTAGACCATCTCTGTTTAAAGTGATTGTATCGTGTACATCCTCCAGCCTGAAATCTTAATTGGAATAAGATATGTTCCTTGTTTGTATAAATACATCAGAATAGATTCTACTCTCCTGCGTAAGTACAAAGAACAAATTCAAATAAAAAACTTTTAAAATCCTCAAAATAAACATAAAGTGATTGTTGATTCAAGTGGGTTCATATCAATTGTACTTATTGGCAATTATCTTGTGTGTTCCCTGCATGGCTTCTTTGCTTCTTGTTGCCCCTCTTTGTCTCGCCCTTCTTGTTTACCTGAGCCTCACATTGGATTCCATCGTCTTCTCCCTTAGCACACTGCTGTTGCAGCTTTCAAACTTGTTTCTTAAGGTTTCCATAGAGTTTCCAATACACCTATGGCCCCAACTCCACACTCCAGGAAGACTCCACATCCTATGCGCAGTGCTCCACCCTCCAGTAACACTCCACCCTCCAGTAACACTCCCCAGCCCTCCATTGCTCCTGATGTTCACTTCACAGCGTCCATGCTAGAATCACTCCATACCATGTCAATATTGCATCAATCATTTCTCTGTTAGACTGTGCTAGGATGAGCAATATGAACAAAAGCCGTTGGCATCTATTTGGTTCTTTACTGACTGCCATCCTTTCTTCATGTTAATGCAAGTTTCTGATTTGTTTTCTTCCTTGACTATGTTTGTAGGATTCTTCCAGGGAGGCATTCCTATAAATTAAGTAGCTCAGTTTTTACTTCTCAGAAAATGTATCTTATTTCTTATTCACTTTTCCATGATAATTTCCCAGATGTAGAATTTTAGGTAGGAAATGTTTTTTCCCTGAATGAACACTATATATTTGAGCCTACTGTGTTTCTTTATGTGGCATCTATAATTCTATCCCAAGTACCTCAATAAGTTAGGGGATTTTAAGCTCTGGAATGTTCTTTCAAGATTTTCCTCCTGTCTGAAGTTGTCGCTGTTTGAACATCATACGCCTATGCTGTGTGTGTGTGCTTGTGTGTGTGTGGGCACGTGCACCCGCATTCACATATGCCTTCATGAGTTTTCCGAATGACAGTTCTAAGCTTTTTGCTTCTAATACTTCTTCTTCTCTGTTATTTGTCTTCCTGCTATTCAGATGGATATGTCAAACATTTTGTAGGACTTGTTTTCGTTTTCCGTGCTGGGGACAGACACCAGGCTTCAAGTGTGATAGGTAAATGCCTCCAGGACTTTTCACGTGGTAGGATGCATGGTTTCAGTTCCCTTCATCTTTTTCTCTTTGCACTTCAGTTTTGGAAGTTTCTGTGGGCCTGTAACCTACCCCTTAATCTCACCGATCTTTTCCTTGATTGGGCTGGGTCTCCTGATGAACTCCTGACAGACACCATTCATGAGCTGTATGCCACTGTTTGATTTCTAGTACTTCCTGTGAATTCTTTCTCGGAATTTCCACCTTTCTTCTTACATCACACAGCTGCTCCTGCAAGTTGTCTTTTTTCTCATTAGGACCCTGAGCAGGATAGTCACGCTTATTTTCAACTCCCCCTTTCACCATTTTGGTACCTGTGTGCCAGGTTAGACTGGTTCTAAGGTGTGTTTTGTCTCCTCATTCTCTATTTTTACTTGATTTCTGACAGGCCTCCTCTGCTTTCCATCTTGTTTGTTGTTCTTGTTTTGTTTTGTTTGTGTGTGGGCAGAAGGAGACCTCTTCTACTGGGTAGTAGGACCTGAATGAAATGGTGATCCACTGGGAATAGTTCCGTTAATCTTGCAGGGAGATGGGCTGCCTTTGATGGTTGCTAAAGCTGTAAGTACCAGAGGCTTCCAAATTCCTGCCTTGTTCTGCTCCTCTTAAGTTTGATCAGCCTAAAGTACTCCTGCTCCGAATGTTTGTTTTGCAGCACTTCAGGCAATGTTCACTGCAATTTCCTTGTCACCATGTTAATGTGGAGGTAGACTGTGGGGTAGGGAGGGAATTTTACAGCTGTGTGACTGAATCTCTGGCATTGTTGGGGCTGTGGCTCTGGGATATGACCTTCACAGGTGTTTCTCTAGTGGCATTTCCTTCACCTCCTGTCCTCTGTCCCTCCCCTGACTGCAGTATTCCTAATCATTTACTGCAGACTGCACTATTTTTCCCTTAGTTGGACCAGAGGTATAGGGGTGACTGAGGTGGGCAGAGTACCTAGGATAAGGCTCTGCCAAAGTTATTTCCCTAGAGAGTTAACGTTTGTCTTGAAGAGGAGTCTCCAGGAGTATTTGGCAGTGATGGCTCCACCCATCACCCTGTGGGGAGTGGGGGGAGCGCTAAGGGGATGGCGACTAGGACCCCTTTGCCAAGTCATTCCAGCTCTAGAGCTAACACCCCTGAATATGTGGATATTCAGCCTAAAGCAATTCTTCCTGTTTACCATTTACCGTGTGCACGCACACATCATATGCTATGAATTGCTGTCAGTTCCTGAGAGCACACGCCTCTGATCTGATCCAAGTGTGGAGATCTCAACTCTGGCACTCTGGTCATGAACATATCTCAGGATCCAAGGTACTGGTTTTCCCTGTCACCTCAGTTCCCTGATGAGTCCAGAAATGGCACAGGTTCAGTTTCTGCTGATAAGGATGGAATTGCTGTTTTCTTGCCTCTCTGAATGTTGGAGGTGAACTAGAATTCTCACCTGTTCTCATTCTGCAGTGTCCCTCCATCGGCATACCCCCATGACTCACAACTGCCATGCCCAGTGCCAACAAAGATTAAGCACATAAAAGCTGAAAATCATTGTATTTGGGATCAAAGACATGGCAATTTGGGAGTTGTGGGTTAGAGATCACGTGCTATTCTCAATGAATTCTAATATTAATCTTTAACTTTAAAAATTATGTATTTATGCTTTTAGAAATTTAAATAATAGGTGAGAAATTATATTTAGTAATCATCTAGGAATTTTATGTGGCAAAAACACGGAAGTGCTGAGCACAAATTGAAGATGAAATAATGCTCTCAAATACATAATTAATAAAAGTTGTCACAATGAGTTTATCAATATTCATGTGTTGCCCATGATCTAAACAGGTTTGAACACTTCTTGGTCGGTGTGCTAGTGTGAACATTGCCCACTGCAAATCCTAGGTAATGAAAGAAAGAGAGGGCACCACATTGCCATTTCACAGACGAAGAAACTAAAGATAAAAGGCAGCAAGGGACAGACATGGTGGCACACACCTGTAATCCCAGGAGCTTGGGAGGCTGAGGCAAGAGGATCACAAGTTCAAAGCCAGCCTCAGCAAAAGCAAGGCACTAGGCAACTCGGTGAGACCCTGTCTCTAAAGAAAATACAAAATAGGGCTGGGGATGTGGCTCAGTGTTCCAGTTCCCCTGAGTTCAATCCCTGGAACACTCACCCTCCAAAAACGGGGAAAAGGAAGAAAGGAAGGAAGGAAGGAAGGAAGGAAGGAAGGAAGGAAGGAAGGAAGGAAGGAAGGGAGGGAATTGCCAAAAATCAAACAGGATGGGGCTGGGGTTGTAGATCAGCAATGGAGCACTTGCCTCACACGTGCGAGGCACTGGGCTCGATCCTCAGCACCACATGAAAATAAAGAAAATAAATAAAGATATTGTGTCCATATTTTTAAAAATCTTAAAAAAAAATCAAACAGGAAGAAGGGAGTTGATCTGGGAGAGTCTCTCAAAGCCCTTTGGTATAGGCATACATGTTCTTGTCCATATACTTCTCTGTCTTTCCTAGAATGCACTTTTGAGTAGTCAGAGCTTTCTCAGAAAACGGTGTTATGTTTTTCTGCCAGACTCAGTCAGCAAATTTCCAGAGGAAAGGGCAAGCAGAGGTGAATAAACACAAGCAACCAATTGTTTTCAGAAGTCACAAATTCTTGAGCCTTATTCAACTGATTTGGAGCTTGAAAGGGGATAGAAATCCCCAATTCATGCAGGGAAGGCTGTCTGATTTCTCACACTAACACCTGGGAAGGAGCACACACAGAAAAGCCCAGAAACTCACATGGTTCTGTATGTGTGAGCATGTTCACACAAGTTCACACGTGTGCACGCACACATCAAAATTAGATTCTACCTCACTTAGGAACATAGATTTAATTTCCCATCCATATAGTTTGAGTGTGTCAATACCAACCATATATAGAAAATCTACAGCTGTGTTTTGTTTGTTTGTTTTATTTTTTTAGTTATGAGACCATGGTGTCATATTATGGAATTGCTTAATAGTGCTTAATCCATCATTGCAGTAGGTCAAAGGTGAAAAGCCATCTCATCTGAAATGGTGGGGGAATAAAAATACTGAAGCAACTCAATCCATCTTTGATAGACTCTCTTCAGTACTTGTTCTTTTCAACTTTATTTGCCCTAGGTTGGTAGAATGATGTTAAAAACCCTTGGGCTGGGTTCCTGGCTCAGCGATAGAGTGCTCACCTAGCACATGTGAGGCCCTGGGTTCGATCCTCAGCACCACATGAAATTAAATAAATAAAATAAAGGTATTGTGTCTAACTACAACTAAAAAGTAAATATATTTTTTAAATCCTTGAGTATCAGCTACCCATGGGCACCCCTTATCTGAAGCTCCTATCCCCATATGTTTTGGGATTCGTATAGCATACTTTACAGGAGAACAACAGCAGGGTATGGAGTAGAAATGCTAAATCTAATAAAGCACGGTTTCTGCAGCAAAACATAACTATTCATGCCAGAAGGATAAGTACAAATTGCAAACAGAATCATGTCACTTCATGTCAGGTGTTATAGAAAATGACTCTGGAGAAATAATTGCTTTTCACAGCATACATGATTTTGAGTGTGAAGGGTATTTCTGTCTATTGTTTCTGTGTTTTATACCATTTTTCTGTCTTTGTTAAAACGTAGTTCACTGACATAAAACACATATAAAGATGGGAGTATAAGGCTGGGGATATAGCTCAGTTGGTAAAGTGCTTGCCTCACATGCACAAGGCCCTGGGTTCAATCCCCAGCACCCCCCCAAAAAATGGGCGTGTACAAATATGAAGGGACAAAAAATTGATGGTGTTTCACCAAGGAAACACATGCCTGTAGGTATACAAAGCAAACACAGGCATGCAACCACCACCACAACCAAGATAGAGAAAACTCCTGGTACCCCAGATACGTATGATATGTCTTAAACTGGCCATTGTCCCTGAAACGGAACTGCTTTTCTGACGTTGGTCACTACAGACGATTTGCCTTTTAAAAACATTTATAGAAACAGAATTCTATATTATGAGAGGGAGTATGGGAGGAATAGACGGACTCTAGATAGGGCATAGGGGTGTGAGGGGAAGGGAGGGGGCAGGGGTTAGCAAGGATGGTGGAATGTGATGGACATCCTTATCCAAAGTACATGTATGAAGACACGAATTGGTGTCAACATAATTTACATACAACCACAGATATGAAAAATTGTGCTATATGTGTGTAATAAAAATCTTAATGCATTCTGCTGTCATTTATTCTTTAAAAATCAATGGAAAATTAAAAAAATAATTCTACATCGTGGACATTTTTATGCCTGGCTTCTTCTGCTCAGTACTCTGATTTTGAGGTCTACCATGTCACTGCACGTAGGGGCATTTGCTTGTTTCATTACTCTCTAGTATTGTGTTCCATGGATAGACCACAAATTTATTTCAACTGTTGGTAGACATTCACATGATTTCCAGGTAGTGACCCTCATCTACAATCACGCTGTGAATGTTTGTTAGTGTCTTTTGGAGACATGTTGATGCAGTTCTATTGGACGTACACTGGACTGTATGGTAGCCAGAATTCTCTGATGATTCCACGTGATTACGATGTTCTTATAATGCCCTCTCACTGAGTTGACCTTGAACCTACACGTGTGGCTAGATATCACACCTGTGATAACGTTACTTTATGGAAACCAGGATGCTGCAGATGTAAGTAAGGTCACAGGTCATTTGCTCTAAAGAGAGGGATATTAGTGGGTGTAGGCCAGACCTAATCAGATTAGCACTTAGAAGTGGTTAGGTCCTAACTGAACTAATGAGTCAGAAGGCGGGGGGAGACATGGTGGCGGGTGGCGCATAGATATAGCTATTTAAATCATAAGAGAATATTAGCAGGGTCCACATGGCAAGGAGAGTACAGCCTGCAAGAGAACGGAGGCCTTGGTCCTAGAGCTACAGGGACCTGAATTCAGCTGTCAATGTGGATGAGTCTAGAAGGGCTTCTTCTCCAGAACCTCCAGAAAGGAACCCAGCCAGTCCAACACCACCCCACACCCTGCATCCTGAGGCATGAAGCCAGGCAGGCTGTGTGCTGATGTCTGACCTATGCAACTGTGAGCTGGTGAGTGGCAGATTCAGCTGCTGAGTGCTGTAGTGAATGGGAAACCTGTGGAGATTCTGGTCCCTGGATGTGGGGTGCTGCCATGGTGGACCTGGAACTGAAGTAGGGCAGGACTCTGGAACCAGGTGTTGAGCAAAGCCTGGGAGAATTTCTAGGTGCATGATAGAGAAAGCCTGAGTTGCCTTGAGAAAGAGGGAATGTTTTAGGGAAACCCCAAACTCCATCAGAGAAAGCCAGAACACAACTCTTAATGGACTGTTGTTTTGCATCTGCACTCTTGGGAGGTTTCTGAGCGTGGGGGTGGCAGCAGAAGCTAGAGAGATATTATTGGAAACCAGAAAAGGAAGATCTTCATCATTCACTGGCAGAATTCTTAGCAGGACCACATCTCCTAGATGGGTGGTAGCTGAATCTGAACATGGTGAGCCTGGCTATAGGGCTGAGGAGACTTCCAAGCAAGGTGCTGAAGGAGCAACTGGCTTCTTCTTGTGGAGACAGAGGGATGTGAGAGGGGGAAAGATCAACTGTGAAACAAAAGGAACCAGGACTTTGTGATGTTCACAATTCTCAGCCTATCTAGAGGTGAGGGAACACTACCATGAAGGGTTTGCTTCTGAAAGTGTGCCATGGGGAGAAAGCAGATGGTTTGGCTGTACAAACTTTTGCTGAGAACTCAGAAAGACCAAACATTCAGAGTATCCAGTCCCACAAAACCTCTTTTAATAGACTGAAGGTGTGTCAGATGTTCTTAACTTAACAGATGTTCTTAACTCTACTGAACGCCTCTGGGAAGCTTAAAGTTGTTGTTCCTCAGCCATCTCAGCAGGACCCTAAATATAGAATGAATTACTTTTGCCAAAATTGTGATTGGGACTTTCGTGTGAATGCCAACAAAATCCACACAAACTCCCACATGTTTCTATAGAAACTTCAAGCAGCAGAAATACTGCCAGGTTCAACTTTAAGGGAAAGCCAGAGTATACCATGCATACAAGTGTAGGACCCTAAAGATGTACTCACAGGGAGTATTTTGATAGTGTACTCAGGGACAAACATCTTGTTTTCTTTCATAAAAATGGAGGGATGATTTGAGCTTAATAACTAATGACCCCAAAGTATATAGGACAGTCACTGTGGATTATTTCAGTCTTGGAGACTTTATCAAAGAATTCTGGCTGGTGTTTCCCATATGATTTCTAATGTGCTTCATAATTCTAACACACGCAGCAGAATCACCAATTCCACTGTCTTCCTAAAGTGCTCCTCAACTAAGCAAGTCTTCCCCATTTCAGGGAGCAGCACCATCACCAGTCCTCATTCTATGAGGAATGTCTTATTGTAGCTTGAATTCTTGATAATTGCCATTCTGACTGGAGTGAGATGAAATCTTAGAGTGGTTTTGATTTGCATTTCTCTAATGTCATAAATCTAAGAGTCATCAAAGATTGCTGCCCTTTACTCCTGAATTCATATTCATTGGAATTGTCTGAGTTGAGTCCACCATTTGTTAACATTTAGAGCAGAGACAAGCCATCCTTGCTCTGCACTGTGTGAATTCTAGCTGTACAAAATGCTTGAGATTAATCAAAAGCCATTTTTTCCATGACAATAAATTGTGGAGTAGTTGAAGGGAACATAAATTTATTATTCATTTACATGAATATTCTATTTAATCATTATTTCATTTTCTTTTTCCTTTTTTTAAATTAATTTAATTTTTTTCACACAAATGGAGCACAACTTTTCATTTCTCTGGTTGTACATGATGTAGAGACACAACATTCATAAATTCATACCCTTACATAGGGGTAATAATGTCCATCTCATTCCACCATCTTCCTCCCCCAATACACCCTCTCCCTTACCTTCCCTTGCTCAATCCAAAGTTCCTCCATTCTTCCCTTGCCCCCCTCCATTGTGGATCAGCATCCACTTTTCAGAGAAAACATTTATCCTTTGGTTTTTCGCAATTGGCTTACTTTGCTTAGCATGATATTCTCCAACTCTGTCCATTTACCTGTAAATACCATGATTACATTCTTCTTTAAGGCTGAGTAACATTCCATTGTGTATATATACCACAGTTTCTTTATCCATTCATCTATTGAAGGGCATCTAGGTTGGTTCCATAGTTTAGCAATTGTGAATTGAGCTAGTATAAACGTTGAGTGGGCTGCATCACTGTAGCATGCTGATTTAAGTCCTTTGGGAATAGACCAAGGAGTGGGATAGCTGGGTCAAATGGTGGTTCCAGTCCAAGTTTTCTAAAAATCTCCATACTGCTTTCAAAAGTGGTTGTACCATTTTGCAATCCCACCAGCAATGAATTAGTGTACTTGTCCCCCACATCCTTGCCAGCACTTATTGTTGCTTGAATTGTTGATAATTGCCATTCTGACTGGAGTGAGATGAAATCTTAGAGTGGTTTTGATTTGCATTTCTCTAATTGCTAGAGATGTTGAACATTTTCATATATTTGTTGATGAATTATATATCTTCTTCAGTGAATTGTCTGTTCAGTTCCTTAGCCCATTTATTGATTGGGTTATTTGTTTTTTCTGTGTAAAGTTTCTTGAGTTCTTCATATATCCTGGAGATTAGTGCTGTATCTGATGTGCATGTGGTAAAATTTGCTCCCCTTCTGTAGGCTTTCTCTACACTTCATTATTTGTTTCTTTTGCTGAGAAGAAGCTTTTAAGTTTGAATCCATCTACTTTATGGATTCTTGATTTTATTTCTTGTGCTTTAGGAGTCTTGTTAAGGAAGTCAGATCCTAGGCTGACATGGTGAAGATTTGGGCCTATTTTCTTTTCTACTCGGTGCAGGGTCTCTGTTCTACTGCCTAAGTTTTTGATACACTTTGAGTTGATTTTTGTGCAGGGTGAGAGATAGAGGATTAATTTCATTTTGCACCATACGGATTTCCAGTTTTCCCAGCACCATTTATTGAAGAGGCTATCTTTTCTCTGTGTTTATATGGGTTTATCTCTGTGTCCTGTATTCTGTACCATTGGTCTACATGTCTGTTTTGGTGCCAATACAATGCCATTTTTGTTACTATAGTTCTGAAGTATAGTTTAAGTTCTGGTATTGTGATGCCTCCTGCTTCACTCTTCTTGCAAAGAATTGCCTTGGCTATGCTGGGTCTCTAATTTTTCCAAATGAATTTCATGATGGCTTTTTTCTATATCTATGAGGAATGTCATTGGGATTTTGATTGGAATTGCATTAAATCTGTATAACGCTTTTGGTAGTATGGCCATTTAACAATATTAATTCTGCCAAATTCAAGAACAAGGGAGATTTTTTCATCTTCTAATGTCTTTTTAAATTTCTTTCTCCAGTGTTTTGTAGTTTTCACTGTAGAGGTTTTCAACCTCTTCTATTAGGTTGATACCTAAGTATATTATTTTTTGAAGCTATTGTAAAGGTGTAGTTTTCCCAATTTCTCTTTCAGAAGATTCATCACTGATGTCTAGAAATGCATTTTATTTATGGATGTTGATTTTATATCCTCTTTGATGAATTAATTTATTAGTTCTAGATGTTTTCTGGTGGAATTTTTTGAATCCTCTAAATATAGATTCATGCGTGTGAGAATTTTGGTGATTGTTTTCTCATATTTGCTTTTCTGTTTTGGGCACTGAAAGAGGAAACCCTTTTGTAAAGACTAAAAATATGTGTCCAAATATGAAACTTCAATCTGTGCATCTCAGCATATTTAACAGAAACTAGAGTCTACTCAAAATAAATTAATGTACATTCACCAGTAGATTCATATGCAGCCTGTACAAATGTTGATGAATGCAAGGACAGTATCATCCTGAATCCTAGGAAACCCCAGGCTGTGTTTCATCTTACTGGAAAATTCTGAATCATAGTATGCTGTTTGGAGCCTGAGGGAGGTAGCACATCCAGTGCTGAACATCCTAAGCCAAGACAGTGTGACCTCATCCCTTTTCTTGCCTTTAGTCCTCTCACAAACCTTAAAACCCACCAGACACCTCCCCTTGAGTCATCCAGATGTCTGGAGGAGTTCCAGGATAATCCACTATGGGGTTATACCCAGGCATGGAGATATAGCCTATTGGCCAGCATGGTATATCTTTCAAGCAATTGATCATTTGAGGTTGAGCCATGGGCGTGTTGCTAACAAGCTGATTTGAGGTACCTAAAATGGTTAATATAGACAGACTCCACACCCCAAACCCCTCCCCTGAAACACACACTCTCTTTTTTTAAGATTGAATATGTTTATTTGTGTTTAAGAAGAAACTAAAACTCTAAGTAAATAAATATAGTTGAGAGGATTTACTTATTGTAATTTAAAGGGAACTGCTAAGTAAATGTTGTCAAACTTCTCAGTTTTAGCTTCTAATATGATAATTATCAATGTAACCCATGTAAGCAAGAGTTCTTTGGAGCCCTGAGTTTAAGCATCTAAGAGAGTCATGAAACTGAAATGTTGGAGAATGACTGTCCTTAAGTAGATAGCACTGTACACTCGCCCCAATGAATATTGAAGAAAACAGTCCTCAAAAGGATCAAGCTGACCCAATAGTAGCTCAGCTGCCAAACAAGCTTCAGTGCTCTTTAAACTTCAGGACAAGATATGTTATGGAGATAAAGAGGGAGATTTCATAATAATAAAAGAATCAATTCATTAAAAAGACACAACAATCCTAAGCACATTTGTACACAATTATAAAACTTCCAAATCCATGAGGCAAATATGACAGAACGGAAAAGAGAAATAGACAAAACTGTAATCTTAGTTGGAAATTTCAACAATCATATCTTCAGTAGTTGACAGAACAAAGGTCCCCCCCAAACAATAAATATATAGATATTTGAAAAACAATGTCAACCAGTTTAACCTGTATTAATAGAATAATATTCCCCCAAATGACAGAATACACATTCTTTCCAAATGCACAAGGATCATTAACCAACATATATAAATTCTTCACATAAGATTGAGCCATAAAACATTTACAAGTACTGAAAATACTGAGGAAGTTTTCTAACCATAATGAAATTAGAAAACAATAGCCAAAAGATAACTGAAAAGTTCCCATATGTTTAGAAATCAACTCACCGGTAGAAAAGTCACAGGTCAAAATTAAGTTACAAGGGAAATTTGGGACTATTTTGAACTACTGTTAACAAAAACACATCAAAATTTGTGAAACAGCTAAAACAGTGCTTAACATTTAAAATCAATAAACTTCTACTTTAAAAAGCTAGAAGAACAAATAAGACCCAAAGTAGAAAAGAAAGATAACTACAGACATCAATGAAATAAAAAAATGAATAGAGAAAAATCAGTGAAACCAAAAGTTGTTCCTTTAATCAATAAAAATGATAATAATCATGTGATGAACAAAAGAGAAGATATAAATACCAATATGAAAAACAAAAGAGGACATATGACTGTAATTATTGTAGCCATTACAAGGATATCAAGGGAATATTGTGAATAACTTTACACCAATAAATTCATCATTTAGATGAAATGGACAGATTCCTTGAAAGGCACAAATTACCAAAACAGTTGGGCTATAGACACCCTGACTGTCGGACATGCCATATGGAGTCAGGGAATGGTAAGATTTTAAAGATCTTGTCTTTAAAGAAAATGGAAGGTATAATATCCTTCCATAAATCTTGATGATGTAGAGAATGTGGTACAGCTGTTGTACTCATATGCCCGACCTGGGCTGATGATAGGAAATTCACCAACTACTCCTGGTCCTTGAACTTCTTCTACATCACCCTTAGCATTTGTTATTCTCCATTAGCAACTGTCCAACTGACATGCTTTCTCAGGAAGTGCATCCTTTGACATTTCAATCCTGATGCGGTATGTGAAGAAATAGTGGGGTGGATGTACAGAGCTGATTTCTGGCAGAAATGATGTGGAAACTGACACTATAATATCCCCAGGTGTTGCCATGCACTCTGGATCGTGAACATATCTGAAAATTTGGTTTCTGATGATGGGGAAGCCACCTGATAAAACATTGTTGACATAAAAGGAAAATCAGTCAGTAAAAGTAGCACCTATGATAAACATGTCAATAGCAGCTGGCTTCTGACTCATTTTGTCTGGACATTGGTAGAAAACTTCATTTTTGTTTCACCCTGCACTGCTTCCACTGTTATGTACTGACTCAAACCAGTATATATGCCAAAAAAGTGAGACAGTATTTAAGCCCCTGTCTCTGCTGGAATCCTTTGGCAGCTGTATCAACATCTAACAAATCTTCAGAATGATAGTGATTAAACAGAGCCATACTTCCCAACAACCCAGGAACCACTAACTTCTGCCCATTGTGGATTCAGTATGAGTACCCATGGTCATCAGGAAGCTTGCAACCAATCTGTGCTAGGTCTTTCTCCACAGCATCTAGGTCTTTCTCACGAGCATCCTCTTTTAGAGATAAAACCATCTGAGGACACCTGGGCTCCAAATATTTCTTGAGATCATCCCAGGCCTTTTTAATAAGCAGCATAATGATCAATGTATCTTCCTACATCAGAGTAAGTATCTATGAGGAGAGATTTCCAACATGATTCTTCCATGTTTTCTCTTCCTCAGATATCAGCCAGTATTTTTTGCAATGTCTTCTCCGCAGTGGATCATGACTTGATAGCTGGCTAAGTCTTTGACATAGCAACAATTGATCAGGTCCTAGTATAGTATTTCAAGAAAGATAAGATGAGGAGCAGAGGATCTTTCTCGACCTCCACGGTGGCCATTTTGCCTGGCCGGGTGCAGGCCTGGCCCCGCCCTGGCTCCACCCCAGCCCCACCTCCGCCACCACTGCAGCTGCTCCACACTCTCTTAGTGGCTGAGTTTGGGGCTGGAGAAATTCAAACTATTGACGGGAGGCGAGGACCCAGAAGGGTGACCATGCCTTTCAGTTCACAACCAGACATCTCTCAAAGGAAGGGTGGGGCAAACCTCCCTGTCTGATACCTCAAGGATAGAAGTTAAAAGGCTCCAGGAAGGGGGCTGGGGTTGTGGCTCAGCAGTAGAGCGCTCGCCTAGCACATGCAAGGCCCTGGGTTCAATCCTCAGCACCACATAAAAATAAATAAATAAAAACAAAGGTATTGTGTACAACTAAAAAGAAATAAATATTTTTAAAAAAGGCTCCAGGAAGTGGACAGCCTCATGTGACACCCTGCTCACCAATTAGAGGTAAAGATTCAGCTGGCTCCACCCATCCTCTTCCTCCACCAGCTCTGCTGCTAACCCAGGCGGGCACTAGTAGCCATGTTGTTTTGTCTCCGAGCACTTGTGTTGTATCTCTGAGCAAGAACTCAATATGGTGGTTACCCAGACACCCGTAGAAAAGGAGCAGAAGCACTAGCAGCGCGAGGTCCTAGTAGTTTAAAAGAGATAAGAGGGTGGAAGAATGAGGGCATGCTAGCTTCTGGCCACTATTGCAGGATGAGAGATCAAAATCCTATTGTCTTGGTCCCCACAGCCTCCAACAATTGGCTCCATCGGGAGACACCCTGCAGAGCAGCACAGCAGGTCCCACCAACTGTTCAGTTGTTTCCAAAGCCTGTGAAGACACAGTGCTGCCCTCCATAAGCTGTGTGCCAGCAAAACAGTATGCCCACTTCTGGGGCAGCTGTGGTCCCCATGCACAGGCGCAAAGGATCCAAAACCAATGGCCAGGAATGACCCCAGGCTGAGACCAAGTGCCCCCCAAACAACCATCATAGGAGGCAGCTCTGCCTCGGCCAGGCTGCCAAGCCTCCAAGGCACCACCTGCTTCCTGAGGCTCCCACACAGCGGTTGCCACGGTCGTTGGTGCCTCTGCCACCATCTTCTCCAAGGTCTCAGCCCTACTACCACGACCATTCTCAAGTGTCTATGTGGAATCATGCATCCTGTCCAGGGCCTGCCCTCTGCCATTCTCAAGTGTCTATGTGAAATCATGCATCCTGTCCAGGGCCTGCCCTCCAGAGCCAAGCTGTCAGGGCAGGCCCTGCCCTCTGCAGTGGCACCACTCTTCCAGGCCGTGCTCTCCAATGCCACACATCTGCACCAGGTCCTGCTCACCACAGTCAAGCCACCCAGCCAGGCCCTGATATGCCAAGCCTAGAAATCTGGCCACGTCTTGATCTCCTTAGATGCCGCACCCCACCAGGCCCTGTTCTTCCAACCAGTACATATAAGCCTGGCCCTGTTCTCCAACAGAATACATCTGCAAAAGGCCCTGATCCCCCACAGCCTCGCTAATGCACCTGTTCACAACCAGACACCTCTCAAAGGAAGGGTGGGGCAAACCAGAGGCCCTGTTCTCTACAATGATGCATCTGGACCCAGCCCAGATCTCCACCATGGAGCCACCCAGCCAGGCCCTGTTCACCACAGTGTACTGAGGCCTGGCTCTGCTTTCCTGCCTCCTGTTCTGCACCAGGCACCAATCCGAGCAGCCACCCTACCTTACCAGGTCTGGATCTCCACATAGTGCATCTAGGCCTGGGCATAATCTTGGTCGCCATGCATCAGCAAA
Source organism: Marmota flaviventris (assembly GCF_047511675.1). Taxonomy (NCBI): domain Eukaryota; kingdom Metazoa; phylum Chordata; class Mammalia; order Rodentia; family Sciuridae; genus Marmota; species Marmota flaviventris. The sequence continues at coordinate 43,627,266 of NC_092518.1, read as the reverse complement.
AGGCCCTGATCTCCACAGCCATGCCACCCCACCAGGCACTGTTCTTCACTACAGTGCATACAGAATTGACCCTGCTTTCCAACTCTGGGCATCTGCAATAGGCCCTAATCCCTGCAACCACACCAACGTGCCAGACCCTGTTCTCCACAATGATGCATCTGGGCCAGGCCCAGATCTCCACCATTGAACCACCCTGCCAGGCCCTACTCTCTGTTGTAGTGTGCTGAGGCCTGGCTCTGCTCTCCTGCATCCTGCATCTGCACCAGGCACTGATCCCAGCATTCACCCCACCCAGCCTATGATCTCCAACTCCATGCACCTAACCACACCACCCCTCTAGACCCTGTTCTGTACTATAGTTTATTTGGAACTGGATCTACTCTCCATTGCTGTGCATCTGTAGCAGGCACTGATCTCCATAGCTATGCCACCCAGCCAGGCACTGTTCTCCATAGCCAAGCAGTCAGGACAGTCCCTGCTCCCCAAAGCCAGGCCAAGCCACCAGGCTCCACCCTCCATAGCCAGGCCAAACCACTGGGCCCTGTCCTACGCAGCCAGGCCAAACCACCAGGTTCTGTCCTCCACAGTCAGGCCAAACCTCAGTGTTCCATTCTCCGCAGCCAGGCTAAACCACTTTGCAGTGAAACAATCAGGAAAGGCCCTGCCTTACACAGTCAATGGAAACCAGATTCTGCCCAACAAAGTCATGACACCTTTCCAGGCCCTGTTCTGTGCAGTTCAGAATCCCAGCCAGGTTCTGTTGTTGGCACTAACACATCCTGTTCAGCCCCCGCTGTCCATAGATGTGCTACTCTTCCGGGCCATGTTCCCCAAAGTCCTGCATCCAGGCCAGTTCCTGTTCTCTGCACCAGTGTTTTCTATCAAATTCTGATCTTCACAGCAGCACTACTGGGCCAATCTCTGCTCTCAGAAGCCATGATAACCCAACAGAAGCTAACTTCCAAGCCCCCCAAGCTAGATCAGGTTCTGCCTGATGCCATTTCACCAGGGCCTACTCTCTGCAGCAACTCTACTTCACGAGGCCCTGCTTTCTGCAGCAACATCTCAGCACCAGGTCATGTCCTCTACAGAAATGCCAACCAGCAAAGATCAGCCCTCTGCAACCTCCCCTCTGTCTGGGCTGGCTGCCAGGAATCCTTCTTCTCCCCCTAGGTTTGCCGTACGAAGGAATGCCTTCCAGAGCAGTTCAAGCTCACCTGATCCTGAGGTTGTCCATTTTGCCCCCCAGTTTGATAATGATATCCACACAACCCCTTCTTCACCGTCCTCTCTTGGTAAAATTATTTCTCACAACGATAATTCCTTCTCTTCCTCTTCCTCTTCTAAGTCCCCTGGCTTGAGTTCCACTTCCTCCCTTTCTGGATGTTCTATTGTGAGTTCTTTTTCCTTCTCCCATGGATTTTATGGTGTGGACTCTATCTCCTATCTCTGCTAGCCTTAACCTCCTTGACCTAGGTGCCTGAGCCCTGACTCTCTAGATGAGCTGAAATAGGGAGCATGTTTCCCCCCCTCCCTCCTCCTTCGTCACCTGTGCTATGACCCTCTGTGAGTATACTCCAAGACCCCTAAAAGGTACCAGCATCTGTCTACTGTGATGAATGGGCTGCCTGCTACATGATTACCTGTAAGGTCTCCAAAAGTCTGTAAGCCTGCAACCATCATCCTGAGAATTCCTCATCCCATGACTCCATCACTCAAAATTTACCTGATCTCAGCCCTTGATTTCGAGCCTTCTCACTTAGAAGGGCCTGCCTTTACCACTGGGATGAGATTTCTATTTTCCAATTGCCTCTTATACACCTACTGTTTAATAAATAAAATTAAATTGTTAGCTGTATTTTCTTTAATGTAGAATGAAGTGTGTGTGTGTGTGTGTGTGTGTGTGTGTGTGTGTCTCAGTGTGTCAGATTGAACACAGGGCATCACACATGCTAAATACAACAATGTACAACTGAGCTATATCACCAGGCCATAGAATGATGTTTTATGGCAAAAATAATTACCTGTCTTATTTGGAGCATTAAAATAAAAGCAGAGGGCATACTAGATGACTTTTTAGGAGTGAAGTACAGCAATGTCCCATCAAACATTTAATGCTTCTGAAATGGAGTTCTATCCATAAAATTTGCATTTAACATTGCTGATGTGGAACTTGGAGAAGAGAAGGGTACAGGGTTTAACTCAAGATGGCTGAAAGAAAGGAGCAACAATGAAGATATATGGGGGGCTGTGGTTGTGGCTCAGTGGTAGAGAATTTGCCTAGCATGAGTGAAGAACTGGGTTCGATCCTTGGCATCACATAAAAATTAATAAATAAAATAAAGGTACAAAAATGTTGTATCTGTTTTTTAAAAAGGTATATGGGGAGAAAACAAGAGGCAGGGCATAATCAAATATGTGCAAGGCAAGGGAGGGGGATTGGAAAGAAGATCCAGGATCAGGAAGGGAAAATTAGCAAGGTTCAGGACCTTGAAGCAGAGCTTATCAGTTTCTGTGCAGAGGGTACAGGGGTTCCTGAAGTCAGAAGGGGGAGGGGACTGGGAACGATACAAAGCAAATGATTGGCATTGAAAATAGTCATGTACATAGAAAGCTTAGTTAATGAGTAATACTGCCATAAAAATGATTATGAATTAGTATATTAGAAGGTATATGAAGGTGTGTGTATGGGTGTTTCTTGGTGCCTGTATGTACATGTATAGCAGGAAACGAATGAGCATACATCATTTAAAAATATGATTTATATTCGATTCATGGATCAACTGATGAATAGAATCCTACACTTGTATGCATGTTGTACTCTGGCTATCCCTGAAAATTGAAATTGGCAGTATTTCTGCGGCTTGAAGTTTCTCAAGAAACATGTGGGAGTTTGTGTGCATTTTTCTGGCATTCACATGAAAGTCCCGATCACAGATTTGGTAAAAAGAATCCCTTCTATATTTAGGGTCCTGCTGAGATGGCTGAGGAACAACAACTTTAAGCTTCCCAGAGGCGTTCAGTATAGATAAGAACATCTGTGAGACCCACATTTAGTCTCTTGAGAGGTTTTGTGGGACTGGATACTCTGAATGTTTGGTCTTTCTGAGTTCTCAGCAAAAGTTTGTACGGCCAAACCATCTGCTTTCTCCCCATGGCACACTTTCAGAAGCAAACCCTTCATGGTAGTGTTCCCCCACCTCTAGATAGGCTGAGAATTGTGAACATCACAAAGTCCTGGTTCCTTTTGTTTCACAGTTGATCTTTCCCCCTCTCACATCCCTCTGTCTCCACAAGAAGAAGCCAGTTGCTCCTTCAGCACCTTGCTTGGAAGTCTCCTCAGCCCTATAGCCAGGCTCACCATGTTCAGATTCAGCTACCACCCATCTAGGAGATGTGGTCCTGCTAAGAATTCTGCCAGTGAATGATGAAGATCTTCCTTTTCTGGTTTCCAATAATATCTCTCTAGCTTCTGCTGCCACCCCCACGCTCAGAAACCTCCCAAGAGTGCAGATGCAAAACAACAGTCCATTAAGAGTTGTGTTCTGGCTTTCTCTGATGGAGTTTGGGGTTTCCCTAAAACATTCCCTCTTTCTCAAGGCAACTCAGGCTTTCTCTATCATGCACCTAGAAATTCTCCCAGGCTTTGCTCAACACCTGGTTCCAGAGTCCTGCCCTACTTCAGTTCCAGGTCCACCATGGCAGCACCCCACATCCAGGGACCAGAATCTCCACAGGTTTCCCATTCACTACAGCACTCAGCAGCTGAATCTGCCACTCACCAGCTCACAGTTGCATAGGTCAGACATCAGCACACAGCCTGCCTGGCTTCATGCCTCAGGATGCAGGGTGTGGGGTGGTGTTGGACTGGCTGGGTTCCTTTCTGGAGGTTCTGGAGAAGAAGCCCTTCTAGACTCATCCACATTGACAGCTGAATTCAGGTCCCTGTAGCTCTAGGACCAAGGCCTCCGTTCTCTTGCAGGCTGTACTCTCCTTGCCATGTGGACCCTGCTAATATTCTCTTATGATTTAAATAGCTATATCTATGCGCCACCCGCCACCATGTCTCCCCCCGCCTTCTGACTCATTAGTTCAGTTAGGACCTAACCACTTCTAAGTGCTAATCTGATTAGGTCTGGCCTACACCCACTAATATCCCTCTCTTTAGAGCAAATGACCTGTGACCTTACTTACATCTGCAGCATCCTGGTTTCCATAAAGTAACGTTATCACAGGTGTGATATCTAGCCACACGTGTAGGTTCAAGGTCAACTCAGTGAGAGGGCATTATAAGAACATCGTAATCACGTGGAATCATCAGAGAATTCTGGCTACCATACAGTCCAGTGTACGTCCAATAGAACTGCATCAACATGTCTCCAAAAGACACTAACAAACATTCACAGCGTGATTGTAGATGAGGGTCACTACCTGGAAATCATGTGAATGTCTACCAACAGTTGAAATAAATTTGTGGTCTATCCATGGAACACAATACTAGAGAGTAATGAAACAAGCAAATGCCCCTACGTGCAGTGACATGGTAGACCTCAAAATCAGAGTACTGAGCAGAAGAAGCCAGGCATAAAAATGTCCACGATGTAGAATTATTTTTTTAATTTTCCATTGATTTTTAAAGAATAAATGACAGCAGAATGCATTAAGATTTTTATTACACACATATAGCACAATTTTTCATATCTGTGGTTGTATGTAAATTATGTTGACACCAATTCGTGTCTTCATACATGTACTTTGGATAAGGATGTCCATCACATTCCACCATCCTTGCTAACCCCTGCCCCCTCCCTTCCCCTCACACCCCTATGCCCTATCTAGAGTCCGTCTATTCCTCCCATACTCCCTCTCATAATATAGAATTCTGTTTCTATAAATGTTTTTAAAAGGCAAATCGTCTGTAGTGACCAACGTCAGAAAAGCAGTTCCGTTTCAGGGACAATGGCCAGTTTAAGACATATCATACGTATCTGGGGTACCAGGAGTTTTCTCTATCTTGGTTGTGGTGGTGGTTGCATGCCTGTGTTTGCTTTGTATACCTACAGGCATGTGTTTCCTTGGTGAAACACCATCAATTTTTTGTCCCTTCATATTTGTACACGCCCATTTTTTGGGGGGGTGCTGGGGATTGAACCCAGGGCCTTGTGCATGTGAGGCAAGCACTTTACCAACTGAGCTATATCCCCAGCCTTATACTCCCATCTTTATATGTGTTTTATGTCAGTGAACTACGTTTTAACAAAGACAGAAAAATGGTATAAAACACAGAAACAATAGACAGAAATACCCTTCACACTCAAAATCATGTATGCTGTGAAAAGCAATTATTTCTCCAGAGTCATTTTCTATAACACCTGACATGAAGTGACATGATTCTGTTTGCAATTTGTACTTATCCTTCTGGCATGAATAGTTATGTTTTGCTGCAGAAACCGTGCTTTATTAGATTTAGCATTTCTACTCCATACCCTGCTGTTGTTCTCCTGTAAAGTATGCTATACGAATCCCAAAACATATGGGGATAGGAGCTTCAGATAAGGGGTGCCCATGGGTAGCTGATACTCAAGGATTTAAAAAATATATTTACTTTTTAGTTGTAGTTAGACACAATACCTTTATTTTATTTATTTAATTTCATGTGGTGCTGAGGATCGAACCCAGGGCCTCACATGTGCTAGGTGAGCACTCTATCGCTGAGCCAGGAACCCAGCCCAAGGGTTTTTAACATCATTCTACCAACCTAGGGCAAATAAAGTTGAAAAGAACAAGTACTGAAGAGAGTCTATCAAAGATGGATTGAGTTGCTTCAGTATTTTTATTCCCCCACCATTTCAGATGAGATGGCTTTTCACCTTTGACCTACTGCAATGATGGATTAAGCACTATTAAGCAATTCCATAATATGACACCATGGTCTCATAACTAAAAAAATAAAACAAACAAACAAAACACAGCTGTAGATTTTCTATATATGGTTGGTATTGACACACTCAAACTATATGGATGGGAAATTAAATCTATGTTCCTAAGTGAGGTAGAATCTAATTTTGATGTGTGCGTGCACACGTGTGAACTTGTGTGAACATGCTCACACATACAGAACCATGTGAGTTTCTGGGCTTTTCTGTGTGTGCTCCTTCCCAGGTGTTAGTGTGAGAAATCAGACAGCCTTCCCTGCATGAATTGGGGATTTCTATCCCCTTTCAAGCTCCAAATCAGTTGAATAAGGCTCAAGAATTTGTGACTTCTGAAAACAATTGGTTGCTTGTGTTTATTCACCTCTGCTTGCCCTTTCCTCTGGAAATTTGCTGACTGAGTCTGGCAGAAAAACATAACACCGTTTTCTGAGAAAGCTCTGACTACTCAAAAGTGCATTCTAGGAAAGACAGAGAAGTATATGGACAAGAACATGTATGCCTATACCAAAGGGCTTTGAGAGACTCTCCCAGATCAACTCCCTTCTTCCTGTTTGATTTTTTTTTAAGATTTTTAAAAATATGGACACAATATCTTTATTTATTTTCTTTATTTTCATGTGGTGCTGAGGATCGAGCCCAGTGCCTCGCACGTGTGAGGCAAGTGCTCCATTGCTGATCTACAACCCCAGCCCCATCCTGTTTGATTTTTGGCAATTCCCTCCCTTCCTTCCTTCCTTCCTTCCTTCCTTCCTTCCTTCCTTCCTTCCTTCCTTTCTTCCTTTTCCCCGTTTTTGGAGGGTGAGTGTTCCAGGGATTGAACTCAGGGGAACTGGAACACTGAGCCACATCCCCAGCCCTATTTTGTATTTTCTTTAGAGACAGGGTCTCACCGAGTTGCCTAGTGCCTTGCTTTTGCTGAGGCTGGCTTTGAACTTGTGATCCTCTTGCCTCAGCCTCCCAAGCTCCTGGGATTACAGGTGTGTGCCACCATGTCTGTCCCTTGCTGCCTTTTATCTTTAGTTTCTTCGTCTGTGAAATGGCAATGTGGTGCCCTCTCTTTCTTTCATTACCTAGGATTTGCAGTGGGCAATGTTCACACTAGCACACCGACCAAGAAGTGTTCAAACCTGTTTAGATCATGGGCAACACATGAATATTGATAAACTCATTGTGACAACTTTTATTAATTATGTATTTGAGAGCATTATTTCATCTTCAATTTGTGCTCAGCACTTCCGTGTTTTTGCCACATAAAATTCCTAGATGATTACTAAATATAATTTCTCACCTATTATTTAAATTTCTAAAAGCATAAATACATAATTTTTAAAGTTAAAGATTAATATTAGAATTCATTGAGAATAGCACGTGATCTCTAACCCACAACTCCCAAATTGCCATGTCTTTGATCCCAAATACAATGATTTTCAGCTTTTATGTGCTTAATCTTTGTTGGCACTGGGCATGGCAGTTGTGAGTCATGGGGGTATGCCGATGGAGGGACACTGCAGAATGAGAACAGGTGAGAATTCTAGTTCACCTCCAACATTCAGAGAGGCAAGAAAACAGCAATTCCATCCTTATCAGCAGAAACTGAACCTGTGCCATTTCTGGACTCATCAGGGAACTGAGGTGACAGGGAAAACCAGTACCTTGGATCCTGAGATATGTTCATGACCAGAGTGCCAGAGTTGAGATCTCCACACTTGGATCAGATCAGAGGCGTGTGCTCTCAGGAACTGACAGCAATTCATAGCATATGATGTGTGCGTGCACACGGTAAATGGTAAACAGGAAGAATTGCTTTAGACTGAATATCCACATATTCAGGGGTGTTAGCTCTAGAGCTGGAATGACTTGGCAAAGGGGTCCTAGTCGCCATCCCCTTAGCGCTCCCCCCACTCCCCACAGGGTGATGGGTGGAGCCATCACTGCCAAATACTCCTGGAGACTCCTCTTCAAGACAAACGTTAACTCTCTAGGGAAATAACTTTGGCAGAGCCTTATCCTAGGTACTCTGCCCACCTCAGTCACCCCTATACCTCTGGTCCAACTAAGGGAAAAATAGTGCAGTCTGCAGTAAATGATTAGGAATACTGCAGTCAGGGGAGGGACAGAGGACAGGAGGTGAAGGAAATGCCACTAGAGAAACACCTGTGAAGGTCATATCCCAGAGCCACAGCCCCAACAATGCCAGAGATTCAGTCACACAGCTGTAAAATTCCCTCCCTACCCCACAGTCTACCTCCACATTAACATGGTGACAAGGAAATTGCAGTGAACATTGCCTGAAGTGCTGCAAAACAAACATTCGGAGCAGGAGTACTTTAGGCTGATCAAACTTAAGAGGAGCAGAACAAGGCAGGAATTTGGAAGCCTCTGGTACTTACAGCTTTAGCAACCATCAAAGGCAGCCCATCTCCCTGCAAGATTAACGGAACTATTCCCAGTGGATCACCATTTCATTCAGGTCCTACTACCCAGTAGAAGAGGTCTCCTTCTGCCCACACACAAACAAAACAAAACAAGAACAACAAACAAGATGGAAAGCAGAGGAGGCCTGTCAGAAATCAAGTAAAAATAGAGAATGAGGAGACAAAACACACCTTAGAACCAGTCTAACCTGGCACACAGGTACCAAAATGGTGAAAGGGGGAGTTGAAAATAAGCGTGACTATCCTGCTCAGGGTCCTAATGAGAAAAAAGACAACTTGCAGGAGCAGCTGTGTGATGTAAGAAGAAAGGTGGAAATTCCGAGAAAGAATTCACAGGAAGTACTAGAAATCAAACAGTGGCATACAGCTCATGAATGGTGTCTGTCAGGAGTTCATCAGGAGACCCAGCCCAATCAAGGAAAAGATCGGTGAGATTAAGGGGTAGGTTACAGGCCCACAGAAACTTCCAAAACTGAAGTGCAAAGAGAAAAAGATGAAGGGAACTGAAACCATGCATCCTACCACGTGAAAAGTCCTGGAGGCATTTACCTATCACACTTGAAGCCTGGTGTCTGTCCCCAGCACGGAAAACGAAAACAAGTCCTACAAAATGTTTGACATATCCATCTGAATAGCAGGAAGACAAATAACAGAGAAGAAGAAGTATTAGAAGCAAAAAGCTTAGAACTGTCATTCGGAAAACTCATGAAGGCATATGTGAATGCGGGTGCACGTGCCCACACACACACAAGCACACACACACAGCATAGGCGTATGATGTTCAAACAGCGACAACTTCAGACAGGAGGAAAATCTTGAAAGAACATTCCAGAGCTTAAAATCCCCTAACTTATTGAGGTACTTGGGATAGAATTATAGATGCCACATAAAGAAACACAGTAGGCTCAAATATATAGTGTTCATTCAGGGAAAAAACATTTCCTACCTAAAATTCTACATCTGGGAAATTATCATGGAAAAGTGAATAAGAAATAAGATACATTTTCTGAGAAGTAAAAACTGAGCTACTTAATTTATAGGAATGCCTCCCTGGAAGAATCCTACAAACATAGTCAAGGAAGAAAACAAATCAGAAACTTGCATTAACATGAAGAAAGGATGGCAGTCAGTAAAGAACCAAATAGATGCCAATGGCTTTTGTTCATATTGCTCATCCTAGCACAGTCTAACAGAGAAATGATTGATGCAATATTGACATGGTATGGAGTGATTCTAGCATGGACGCTGTGAAGTGAACATCAGGAGCAATGGAGGGCTGGGGAGTGTTACTGGAGGGTGGAGTGTTACTGGAGGGTGGAGCACTGCGCATAGGATGTGGAGTCTTCCTGGAGTGTGGAGTTGGGGCCATAGGTGTATTGGAAACTCTATGGAAACCTTAAGAAACAAGTTTGAAAGCTGCAACAGCAGTGTGCTAAGGGAGAAGACGATGGAATCCAATGTGAGGCTCAGGTAAACAAGAAGGGCGAGACAAAGAGGGGCAACAAGAAGCAAAGAAGCCATGCAGGGAACACACAAGATAATTGCCAATAAGTACAATTGATATGAACCCACTTGAATCAACAATCACTTTATGTTTATTTTGAGGATTTTAAAAGTTTTTTATTTGAATTTGTTCTTTGTACTTACGCAGGAGAGTAGAATCTATTCTGATGTATTTATACAAACAAGGAACATATCTTATTCCAATTAAGATTTCAGGCTGGAGGATGTACACGATACAATCACTTTAAACAGAGATGGTCTAAGAACCGCCATTAAAGACAGAGATGTTCAGAGTGGATTGCAAAAGCCACCTATAATTGGTGCTTGGGGCAGTCACATTCGACAGAATGATTCAGTTGGCTTAGAAGTTAAGGGGTGAAGAAAGGTTTACACCACTTAGGCTAATTCAAAGACAGACACAGTGTCAATTTCAGACAAAGCATACAGTGAAGCAAGGAAAATGGCCAGGGGCATTACCTAGTGATTTAAGAGATCAATCCTCCAAGAGGATATGCCCCTAGCAGCACAGTGTCAAGTATGGGAGGCAAAATCTGAAAGTCGTCCAAGGAGAAATCCACCAGGGAAGTGAGAGATTTCAACACGCCTCTATCAATAATCAGCAAATCAAGCAGACAGCTGACTAGAAAAGATACACAAATCTGAACAGCAGTGTCAGCCAACTGGATCTCGTTGTACAGAATACTCCATCCAACACCTGTGGGATTGAAATCCTCTCAAGCTCATGTGGAGCATTCACACAGGTAGAGCATATTCCTGGGCCAAAACCTCACTTTAACCAATATAAAGGAATAGGAACGATAACGAATATGTTTTTAATCTGAAAGCTTAAGACAGCATTAAGAAGATTTGGTGGATGAGGCTGGACTGCAGAATGTTCCAAATAAAGCTAGCCATATTACAAACGCATGACAAAAGAGAAGAAAAACAAGTCACTGAGGGCTGTGAGTAAAACAGGGCTCACCTACGTAACTTCAGAGGAGAAATTAGTCTGCAAGGTGGCGAATGGCAACAAAAGCTGTTGTGCAGGCATGGTGATCCACGTGGACCCATAATCCCAGCGACTTAGGAGGCTGTGACAGTAGGATCACAAGTTTGAGGGCAGCCTCAGTAACTTGGTGAGGTCCAAAGCAACACAGTGAGAACCTGGCTCCAAAGGAAGAGGGCTGGGGATCTGGCTCAGTGATTAAGCACCCCAGTGTCAAAACAGTCATCATTATCATAATAAAGCTGTTGCACTCCAATGAACTAACCTACTGCCCATGGGAATACAGGTTAACCAATCCGTGTACTTGCACATGTGCACTGGAATGAAATGACTATGGAAAGGGACGGTGGATGGGGGGAGGCAGAATTCTTACTGCTGGAAGGAGGTGTCCGTAACAAAGTGGCAGAAGCAAGATTTCTGCAAATCATCATGGAATAGAACTGGGGAGATGGGCTTGGATTTCCATTAAGCTTACTATAGATGCTGAAGATAATATCTAATATGATATTCATAGCAATGTGTGTACACATGGGTTAGTAGGCACACAGAGATTTGCTTCTTTCAGCTGCAACAGCCTAGAAAAACACTACACCCAAGTTAGAACAAGCCTGGCTGATGCTCACTTTTGAGTTTCTAACACCACTTTCTAATGACTAGTGATGAAGAAATGGAGAAATGTCTGAGTCAAGAAACTTGGACAAGTGTAGGACCACAGCACATGGGAGGCACAGGGTTCAATCCTCAGCACTGGGTAAACATAAACAAGAAAATAATGGCATTCTATCCATCTACAACTACAAAAATATTTTAAAATAAAAAAGAACAAGAGGAGAAGGGGGAGGAGGAGGAGCCTGAAACACATGTAAATGTGTGATGCACAAGATAAGCCAAAGAGCAAGGAATGACCCCAAAAGTTACCACAACTGCAGGAAGACATCCACATAACCACGGAGGTACCGAAAGGGCTCCTGTTGCTCATGACTTGAAAATGTTAGCAAAAGGAGAAATAGTCATCGGTTGGGTTATAACCTGTGAAAGTACAAAATAAACAGTCATCAGAATAGAAACCATGATATAAAAGAATGATTTAATAAACAAGAAGCATAAATGGAGGAGCAGGGTTAGATTTTCCACACAGCACAATTCCAAAGGATGTGTGTACCAGGTCTATAAGGGTTACCTGCGACCTGTTCTCAAAGATTTCCTCTCCAAGAGCACAGTGTGGAAACATTAAAGGATAACTTCACTTTGGACGCATCTGGCAAACTCTACTTCAGCCAGGTGACCAAAGTCGAGTTCAATAACTGAAAACTTATGTGGATAGTATGCACCCTTGTAGGATCAGACCGCAATGGCTTTTTGCTGTTGCCGTGTTTCTCCCACAGCTCACATCAGTTCACTCATGAGCCAAACTTCAAAATATCCTCATGGAGGATATGCTTCAAAGGGCCTTCGGAGTCACCCTCAGTACTCTCAAGCATAGCAAAGTGAACAACAACTGGGCAATGGTCACAGCCAAGAGGGGCTGAAAGCAACAGGAAAGCTAAATATATTGTGGTGGCCTGGCTGGGTTCTTGGATCAGAAAAAGGCTCAAATGTTAGAAGCGAGAGAGCAGGAATAATGCTTGCACTCTGGTTTCTTCTGCCTCTGGGTAACCACCACCAGGGAAGAGTTGGAGCCACCAGAGCCACCACAAGAAGAAATCACACAAGAATGCCACTGCAACAATTCTGAACACTATCTTTCTAAGGAGCCTGAACCTAAACATGGATGCCTGGACCTGCATGCTAGTAGTAAAGAAGGCTTCTGGCTTCAAAATTAAAAGATTCAATGAGGCTCCAAATACAATGACTCCTGATACAATAGCTGAAACATCTTGAAGAGAAGTCGAAATGACCCCTTATATCAAGAATAAGGGACATTGCCAGTCTAATGAGAAAACACTATTCACTGGTACCAGCATAGAGCAGAATCAGATGTGGCACTGGCCTGACAAACATTTTAAAGAACCCATCATAAAAGTACTTCTTAAGCCAATTACAAAGAGTCTAGAGGGATGTGGCGGGAATATAAGGAACTCAGTAATAAACAGAATTTTTTGACAGAAATTAAGGAACAGAAGAAATGCAGTCATGGAAATTTGGAAACATCGCTGGATTGGCCCAACAGTGGGATAGAGATAAGGAAGATCCTATTTGTACACTTGTGGTCTGATTGGTAGAGTTCCTCTATCTTAACCGTAAAGATATAGACTGAATGAACAAGTGAGCAGACCCTCAAGAATTTAGGATGGCAACCAAATTCTAACATCCCACGATCAAACTTCCAGAGAAGGAGATGTAGCTGAAAGAGCATTGTAAGAAACACAGGCTGCTTAGGACACTGCCTTCTGGCAGCCTGCTGCTTGTCTCTCAGTACACCATCTCTGCCCAACCTGGGCCCAGGGCAGATGCTGGTAGGCGGGCGGTTTCCTCACCTCAGACAGAAAAGGAGGTTTCAGAGCCTGACGTGCCTGGGGTCAGTGGCATCAGAGCCCTGAGAGGTGCTTTTACATTTGGGCATCCATTTGTCACAGGAGGCTACTGAGCACCTGCAATGTGGCTGGTTAGAACTGAGATCTTAAAATACAGAAAGACTTTTGTAGGGTTCCTACCAAAAAATGTATACTTAAGTAGTTATTTCCTGTTGGCCACATATGAAATTGACAATATTGGGCTATATTTCCTCATAAATTTCTACCACTGATTTTGAAAAAGAGAGACACACAAGAAATTTGGGCTGGAAATGTCCAAAATTTGAGGAAGAACATACAAAACAAAATAAATGAAGTACACACTGACATGTGTAGATGAATCCATGGTGAGATATATCAAAGTTCATCTATTGAAATTCCTACAAACACTGAAAGGGACAAGAAAAAAACTGACACATTGATGAGGGGCGGTGACACTGATATGAATGAAGCACTGCAGATTTCTCATGGAGCTCTGGAGCCTATTAGGAAGTGACAAAACCATTTTCACCTGTTGGACAAACAGTACTGTCGAAGGAGAATTTCACATGCAAGCATACTCTTTCCGGCCTGAATGGGAAGCCAAGACAGGAAGCGGAAAGCAAAGGGATGTGCAGAAAGAGCGACTGAGTTGTGTGCTGAAATGGGAAAGGAAATCATGAAAGGAGGCAGCTAAGAGTAAGAGAAATGAATGAAGAGCAGTAGAAGAAGCATCCCCAAGGGACAGACCTTAGGCGAGCCTTTTCCTTGTGAATTGTGAATGACCAAAACCCACATGACACACCCAACCTACGACTGAGACTATTTTGTTCACCAGTGAGGGAGGCCCACATCCCCAATGGACCCCTGATTTCCAGAGTTCAACTGACTGCGGATTGAGGACTCAGTCAAGTCAAGGCCAGAGCAAACCCTGACAAAATATTCAACAGCCACACACTCAAACGTGATTCAAAAACAAAGACAAACCTCAAAAAGTGTTCAAGTAAACCAGAGAAAAGCAGGAGAGGAGTAGAAAGAGGGATGAGATACAGAGGAAAGCAAAGAAGCCAACGGAGGTACTTAGACACTGGCATTGGAGCAAATATTATCAGGTGACTGAGCTAAACCCATCACTTAAAATTAAGGCAGATATGGGCCAAGTCTATCAAAACCGACCTAATTTCACATCGTGTTTGCATGAGGTTCATTTGCACTTCAACAGTATAGGTCAATGCATTCAAAGAGAGTACAGACAGCCACATCATGCACACATGAATCTACAAAGCTGAAATGGTACAGTCATATGAAAACAGACTCCATCGCAAGGAAAACTAGTAGAGGCAGACAGAACCCACCCTGCAGGCAGACAGCAAAAAAAAAGTCTTTCCAGATCTGGCCCCTCTCCTTCACACCCAGCTGGTGGGCTTGAGACCACCTGTGTCTCCCCGGGGGCTCTCTCTCTGGTCCCTGTGGGAGAAATCACGACCATATTTTGGTTCCTAGTTTGGTGTAACTGACTCTAAAAGAGTGCTAGAGTTTGGAGGCTGAATACTCCTCCCTGTGCGCAGAAGCCCTGGGGGCCCCCACACGTGTCTGCTGAACCACCTCCTTCCCACTGAGTCTCTCAGGGAGCAGAGGCTGTTTTGATAGGGTCAAGGGAAGGGTCTCTTGACATCACACTCAACAAGTGGCCAATCCTGCAGGTGCAGCCAATGAGGTTGCTCAGAGACTGCCTGGGAAATGAGGGGCGGTGGGCACCCACTCAGAAGACTGCAGGCGCCATGGGCAGAGCAAGGCAAAGAGCCAACGCTCAGCGGCGGAAGCAAAAGCGTCCCGGGGATCCTCCAGCCACCTGCGCAGCTGTCGCGGTCATGGGCGCGAGCCGCGCGCGGTGCCCACCTGTCCAAGTCGGGGTCGGGAGCCAGGCGGCAGGCAGGGAGCGCGCGGCAGCCAAGCGGCGGCGGGGAAAGGCGAGGCGCAAGCGCTGGTGGCGGCGGGTCCGGGAAACCGGCGCCAAGAATCTGCTGCTCCCGCCGCAGCTGCGGAACCAGCGGGCCCCCGCGCCCACCCCAGCGGCCCCCGCCACGTCCCCGGGTGAGCTGGACCTGGGCGCTCAGCGCGAGCGCTGGGAGGCGTTCCGCAAGCTGCGGGGCCTGAGCTGCGAGGGTGCCGCCAAGTTCCTGCTGGACACCTTCGAGTTTCCGGGCCTGGTGTACCACACCGGGGGCTGCCACTGCGGCGCCGTCCGCTTTGCGGCCTGGGCCCCTGAGGATCTGCACGTGGTGGAGTGCAGCTGCAGGCTGTGCAAGAAGAAGCAGCACCGCCACTTCCTCGTCCCCGCCGAGCGCTTCACGCTGCTGCAGGGCGCCGAGAGCATGGTCACCTACCCGTCCAACACGCACCCGGCGCTGCACAGCTTCTGCAGCAGGTGCGGGGTGCAGAGCTTCCACGCCGCGGAGTCCGACCCACGCGTGTATGGCGTCGCCCCGCACTGCCTGGACGCGGGCACGGTGCGCAGCATGGTCATCGAGGAGGTCGATGGTGAAGCTTGGGAACAGGAGGCCACCGAGGAGGACGACGATGACTATGCCATGCAGAACGCGTCCATGGAGATGGCCCCTGCCTGTCCTGGCCAAGAAGAGCTGTGAATGAGGTCGCCGACATGCTGAATCCAGTGTGCGGGTGGGGTCCCCTCCAGCCAACCCCTGCAGCACTTGGGGAAACAATCCTTCTCCCCCGTGTGCAAGCTACCTGTCCCTCTTTCCCCCTTCCCCTCCAGTTCTGTTCAAGGGACTTTCTCTGAAACCAGAACTTGAGCCCACACCCCTTCTTCTGTGTACAATGATCACCTTGACATCTAACAAGCAAGTAGTGTCTCCACGTTTTCAAGTCATCTCTTCCATCACTTGGTTGTGCCATTCGTCCTGAAGGATCCCCACATGGCTGGTGGGAATCCCTTGTACTGTACGTTTCTGGTGCTATTGTGAACAGGCTTGTGTGCACCACGTGCATTTTAGTGTGCTGGGCGGCTACATCCCAACACTTTTGTGAACACTTACAGGACGTTCTCCCCGGGTTTCCTGAGCGTTTGTGTTTTAGGTGGACACCTTTCCACTACTTAGGGAAAGCTGTTGCTTTCAGCCACGTTGTTTATCTAGTGTGTTTGAAAATAGCATGTCTTGAAATTCGATATTACATACCTCATCACACTCAGTTCTCCAATGATGCTACTCTGTTGCTTGGTTTTGTGTTAGTGACTAACTGCTGGGAGGGGATGGGGAGAGAGGATTGAGAGGGATGACCACCCCCTTGGATCTTTCAAAGTACCCACCTTGTACATGTGTTAAGTGTTCAGAAATTAATAAATATTTATAAATGTGAAATTGTGTTTGTTGATCTCTACCCAGAATAGGATTTGGCAGTGGGGAAATTGGGGCTGTTGAACAAAGTGGGCCTCTGTGAATGTCAAAGATGGTGGTGTCTCTCACTCTGCAGCAAGCCAAAATTCCCCAGGGTCCCCTAAAGTTTGGATGAGGGGAATCAGCAGAGTGTTTGCACATTCAGCCTCTGGGGACACACTGTCTGTACTTGAATCTAGTCTCTGCCACCTATTGGGTAGGTCACTTGTGTGCAGTTCCCTAAGTGATGGGATCAAGTCCCAGTGTTCTCATATTCAGGGCAAACCTGGTGCCGAGCATTGGATACCTTATCCATGAATACCCCGTTTCTCTTCTCAGCTGATGGGAACTCCTGTCAAGTCCCCTGGGCCATACAAAACTCTTGTTTGTCCTCTTCTATGGTGGGGTGGTAGGAAAACTATAAACAAATTCAATGAAATAACTTAAGGAAGGATGAGATTAGGGTATGAGGATGTGCAGGAGGGTCAGATGGCTTTGTGCCTTCAATGGAGGCCTGTCCTAGGCCCCTACTCCCCCCCACACACCCAGTGACTCTTGCCTCAATAACAAATGGCCCCCAAGATAGTCCATAACATGGCAACCGTTTAGTATACGCATGGCATTTCAAAATCAGGAACTGAGAAAAGACACAGGGCAAATGACTTTTTTCATATGATGTCTGTGACCCCCTTTGAAAAAGCCTGGCCTGCTATGCCTGGATTCATATGAAGGCTCCTTGACTGACAGTCCTGGTGGCCTTGTGGACAGGACTGAAGGATGGGGTGGAACAGGAAGTGGAGTTCCTAACTTTCACCTCGTGGTGGCATTCGTTTTCTTCTGAGCATGGCAGGCCTCTCTGTAGTCAGGCCTCATATGTGATGACTCAGACCCTGAGGGGTGGGGGTTTCAATAAGAAAGGTGATTGTTGCATCAGCTCCTGTGATCAAGCCTCAGAACTCATGGTGAGTCACTCCTGTCATACTCTATTGATTAGAAGTGAGTCAGGAGCCCTTTCACATTCAAGTGGGATAATAAGAATTACATCTCTCAGTGGGGGAGGTGGCAGGCGCTATTTATAACAATATGAAATGGGAGATGTTGCTGTGGACATTTTCAGAAAATACAGTCTTGCACCTGTGGACTTCTAGGTAGCAGGTTATTTGGGGCTGCACGGCTGCACCCCTAACTTTTTGCAAAGTTCACATACAGCTTATGCACAATTTTATGGATGACTTAAGCCTTAAGGGAAAATAGGCCTGGTTATACCTCCTTCTCTGGGCAAGAACAAACCAATGTGTGATTGATGGTCCAGAGAATAATGTGGCGGGGAAAACAACTGTTCAGTCAGTCTTCAAGTTGACCTTGGCAATGCCCTAAGACACAGTCCAGTGTGCTAAAAGCTACATCAAGGAAATACATCTTGCTCTACCCACTGGGGAGGTTTCACCTGTTGGGAGTAGCATATATTGGAGTGCTTTTGCACGGTGGCACAGACCATCCCTTCTGCTCTCCCTTCTAAGCATTCATGCATTCCTTCTTTCCTACCACAAACATTTACTGAGGATTTGCCACCGGCCAAGTACAATGTGAGAAGTGCTCCAGGATACGGCATGAAGTAAATCAAGTAATAATGCCGATTTGCCAACCTTTTAGACAGACATGCAACTCTGAGTTAGGTGTGCACACATGAGAGGTAATCGGGGTTTCTTAGTCTGAGCGCCCCAGAAAGCACGCACAACATCAGACCTGTGAGTGGCTGAGTGAATGACAAGACGTGTGATCAGAGGTCCTAGGTCATTTCCTAAGAACTTTGCTTGGCTCTCTCACAGAATGCCATAGAAGAGGGAACTGTGGTGTCCCCCACAGTAGACTAGAAGGGCCCGCACAGCCCACAAGACACAGGGACAAACTCTTGCTGTCTGTACCAAAGGCATCTACAGAATGAGCTCCATAAGAAAGTGTGTGTTCTTTTCTGGCAAGTGTCCAGGACAGTCTGAATTAAGGAAATTCCCATGTGTACTATATGGAGAGGCTTTGACTGATAAATGTAGTGTTATTTCTTCAATTTCCCTAGACAGATACAGTATTTTCCTAATTAAGTGTGCTCAACAATGAAAATTCATATCATGAATCCAAATGGAAATCAATATCACTGGTCATAGCATAGAACCTCATTAAATGAGATGAGTAAGTTGATCTTTACACCCAGTTTTGAAATGAATCATTTCAAAATCATGAAAATGAAAAAGGTGACGCATGTCTGAAGACTCTCCTGTTAACAAGCACCTCGATCTCTTCTGTTAATTAATTCTCACCTAAGCCTTTCAGAGCACATTTTTTTCCTTCAGGGTTCCAGGGATTGGACCCAGGAATGTTCAAGCACAAAGCCACACCCTCAGCCCCTTTTCACTTTTTATTTTGAGACCAGACCTCACTAAGATTCTGAGGCTGACTCTGAATTTGTGATCCTCCTGCTTCATCCTCCAGAGCTGCTGGGCTGATGTGCATGTGCCACCACACCTGGCATCAGAGCACATATTTTTAAGCAGGCTTTATCGACTTTGGCACTGTGTCCTGAGAACAGAAGCACTAAGCGCATGGATTTCAAACTGGTGTGTGGCACAGGGAAGGAAAACCAGAGCTACTGCCTGCCAGATTCATTAAGGATGGCAGGAAACATTAGTTCTCAAGTATTTCTACCCCACTCATTCTGATCCTTGCCCCATTTTCCATAGGTCCAACTCACTTCATGGATATAGCTCTTCTTCACGCTTGAGGCAATTCACTGTTCCTTAGTGAATCCTGGCCCATCGTCCCAGCATCCTCTCCATTGACTTAGGCCTCCTTTAAAGGTCTGAAATGGGAGCTGAGCTTGTGGCTCTGTGGTAGAGCAATTGCCTAGCATGTGCGAGGCCCTGGGTTCCACCCCAGCACCACGTAAAAGTAAATAAAATAAGGATATTGCATCTAACTACAACTGAAAAATGAATATTTTTTAAAAATCTGAAATGTTAGTGTTTTGGACATTTTGAGACCTCCAACATTCTTATTCCATATGTCCATATATTTGGCTCTGTGACCACAAAAACCAGCATGATAGTTTGGATCACACTTGTTTGGAGGAAAGAAGCTTTGAACAGACTTCCCCAGGGGCTCTTGGACAAGTCTGCCAGTTGTTGCTCTTTGAATATGGAACATCTTCACACACCTGTGTTCATCTTCCCCATGAGAGGTGAGTGAGGCAAGGCATGTAAGTAGGTAAATGGGCCCAGCATCCTGCAGCCATGTGGCTCAGTGGTTAAGTGCCCCTGTTCGATTTCCGGTACCAAGAAACAACAACAAGAAAACCAAAAACAAAACAGAACAACAACAACAACATTGAGGGTGAAGCAGTTCAGAGGATAAGGATATGGCACACAAGCATAAAATCATAGGAATGGGAAAATATGGCCTTCTTGATGCTTGTTATGGTTCCTCTTTTCAAAACCCTCTCATGTTCCGAACTTTTGCATGAGAAGCTCGAGAGCGTCTTGCATTTCACACTCTTGAATGGGGCATTGGTAAGTAAAATCAGATCCTAGGAGAACACATGGAATGTACACACAGTGTGAAACCAGTCAATAAACAACTGTGGGCCATGTTTCCCCCATTGGTAAAGTAGTCCCAGAATGTTAGATCTCCTAACTAGGGCAGATTTTTAAGTGAAGTGATAAAGACCATAGAACTCCTTGCCCTGATGCTTCAATGGTCAGCAGGAGCCATTTGTCACCATTAAGATTACTTATATTATTGTTACAAGAACTTTGGACCCAATGTAAATAGGCCCTGCCAGTTCTGCTGGACTGAAAGGAAAGTAAGCCTAGGAGTTTCCCCAAGACCTTTGCCCTATGCCACCTGGAGAGAGATTGAGATTCTCTCTTTAGGACTTAGATTTAGAGATTCCACCTGCAATACCTGAGACGTGGCTCTGATATCCTAGTATAGTCTCTGTGCTCTCCATAATGTACAATGCTGGTACCCAGAAACAAGGCACAGTTGGATAGGTTGATGTCATCACTGTCCCTCACTTACAGTAATGGACTTAGGTGAGTGACATTTGTTTTCTCAGCTAAGGCTGTAGAAGCTGGAACCAACTGTGCACCATGATCACAAGGTAACATGAGAGCATCTGGACACAGCTGGGATGGGCAGAAAGTTCTAGATGTAGAAACCCAAAATGGTGACCTCCTGGTCTCTGGGACAATCCCTCATCATCAGAAGGTGGCAGTTTCCTATCATCAGAAACCCCAATGAGTAAGTCCCCAGCCTCAGAGGGATGGCACACTCAGGATCCTCACCTCTTTGGTAAGAGTTTCAGGTCTCACCTCCAGGCACCACAGTGTCCCACAGGAAAAGACAGACTACCTTTCCTCAGCCCATCCTCCTGGGGATTAGGAAAACTTTCTCTGCAAACACTCTGATCCAGATTCTACTTGCAACTTTCTTTTCCTGACCCTCAGCACCATGGCGCTAAATTTGGGCTGGGCATGGTGGCACAAATCTGTAATTCCAGCTGATCAGGAAAATGAGGCCAGAGATTTGTGAGTTCAAAGCCAGCCTCAGCAATAGTGAGGTGCTATACAACTCAGCAAGACCCTGTCTTGGAATAAAATATAAAATATGGCTGGGGTGTGGTTCAGTGGTTGTGTGTCCCTGAGTTCAACACTCAAAAAAAAAAAAAGATCTTGCTAAAAATTTGGAAGATCAGTATTTTATGAAGTTTGCATTCCTCCTCTAGGCCCTTGTCATTCTGGCTGCAATGGAAGGAAACATAAGAGTTATCCTTTCATATGAATGAACAAAGAAAAGTAGACAACACACATGAAACAATGATTTCCAAGAGATTGGATACAAAGCAGTCAATGGGGGTGACCTATCTGAGAGAAGAAGTAAACATCTTGAGCAACTTGACCACCTCAGCTTACTTGGAGGAGACCCTGGTAGTCTCCCTGGCTTGTGAAAGACAGAGTGGTCGTACTAGTCGGCCTTAAAGAGCAGTTGGACAATATGATAGCATGTGAAAGGAGCCAGGCAGAGAAAGGCAAATACCACTTGATCTCACTCAAATGTGGCATCTTAAATGAGTGGACCTCATAGAATAAATATGACAACTGTATTTATTAGTCTTGTGTTGTTGTTGGGGATTGTTGGGAAGTGGATGCAAATTTCAGTTAGAAAGGAAGAATAAGTCCAGGACATCTGTGACACAACATGGTGACTATGATG